>NC_062571.1:45175153-45815835 GCF_022837055.1 Prionailurus viverrinus | reverse complement strand
CTACATATCCCACCCTTGTCTAATCCACAGAAAGAATAACCTATGTAAGGAATAACTTAAATGTTGGACCAATCAACGATTTACTACTTATATATCATTATCCAGATTGGCCACTAGGGGGCCCCCAAATAGCAGAGCAAAAACCTTCAAGTTGTGAAGATGTGTTCAAACCAAGCAGAAGGAGAAATAAAACAGACTGACAAGCAGGTGAGAATACTTATTTTCAAATAAAATGTATAAAATTACTATGATAATGACCTCCCTTCTCTTAAATCTTTGGGTTTCTCTCCAATGGTTTCTTCCCTTTAATCTCAAATCTTTAAAAAACAAAGCAAAAAAGCAAACTTCTATTTTGTTTCTATGTTCTTATTTCCCATTTATTCTTCAACTCACTTAAATACAGCTCTTACTCCACGCATCTTGCTAGAACACTTTTTACTATGAAAACCAATGCCCTCTAATAGCTAAATCCAAAGGTCAGTATTTGATCCTTATCTTATTACTACTTGAAACTGTTTGTAAGTCCCTCTTTCCTGAAACATTCTTTTTTTTTTTTTCTGTGAGAGCATCAAATTGGAATTACTTTGTGCTTAAGAGACAGATAATTGTTGGTTTCTTCATTCAGTCATTCACATAACAAATACCTATTCAATACTATGTGCCAGACATTATGCTAAGTAGTGGGAACTCAGCGATAACAACAGGGAGTTTTAATAGTCTGATTAGAGAGATAAAATGACAATTCACAATAGTGACATTGAACTGCCATGGGATTAAATGCAGGGGTGTGCCTAGAAAGCAGAAGGTGGGGGCTACCAACCAAAATAGGACTGCCTATTATCTGCATTGGACTACAGTTAACGACAAAATTTTGAAACTAAATTTAAATAAATACAGAAAAAAAAAAGAAGTACAATACAGCCCCCAAGTCCCCTTGCCCCCACTCCAGCACAGGACCCAGGAAAGCAGCTTTAGTTGCCTTACCCAAGAGACACCAGCTACAGAACGTTTTTAATCTCCAGAACGTTTTTACAGACAGTTTAAGACACTCACTGCTTCTGTGTCCTTACTTAACCTTTTCTCCTAAATGTCCTGCAAACAGACTTCTATTTCTTATCTCTGTTAAGACAACAGTGAAGTCCAAATCGTCAAATAAGCACTCACAGTACAGGACTACTCCAATCATAAAACTCTCTTTCCTTCGTTTCTAGAATGCTATGCTTTCCTGTTTCTTCTACCTCTCTGGTTCTTCTTTCTTTTTCCTTGGACCATCTTCTTTTCACTCCACACAACTCTGCAGAATTTCATCCAATCTCCTTCATTTAACTACTAAATATCCAATTATGCTTTACCAATCTATATTTAACCAACCACTCTCCCTATTATCAGACACATTTCTAGTTTCACTATATTTGACACAATCACAGTAGATTAAAAAAAAAAAAAGCAACGTTCTATTTAGCTTTCTTGAAGGGAAAATCTGACTAAATGACCTTATATCTAGCCTGGATTACACAGTCCTTGGACTCAACTCTAGTATGGTTTATGGTTACAGGGCCATGAGGCCATAAGTCCCCAAGATTTAGAGCTCTATGTGCCCTCTAGACAGGGGAGGATGGGGAAGTGCACAGAGGTGACACAGGGCATCTTGAGAGTTCAGAAAAGATCTCCTGGGAAAAGAGATGTCTGAAATGAATCAGTTCTATAAAACACAAGTGTGGAACTTCCCACACACACACCAAAAAAAATGGACTAGAAAGTATGGTCCTGTTAATTTAAAAAACAGTAATTTTGGGGTGCCTGGGTGGCTCAGTCGGTTGGGCATCCGACTTCAGCTCAGGTCATGATCTCGAGGTCCATGAGTTCGAGCCCCGCGTTGGGCTCTGTGCTGACAGCTCAGAGCCTGGAGCCTGTTTCAGATTCTGTGTCTCCCTCTCTCTCTGACCCTCCCCCATTCATGCTCTGTCTCTCCCTGTCTCAAAAATAAATAAACGTTAAAAAAAAATAAAAAAAAAACAGTAATTTTTTACAAAGTCTTTATACCTAAGGCTGCTGCTATGAAATCCAGTAATTTATAGGAGTTGTGAGTATGTGAACAGGGGAATGGGATATGGGCATCCTAGGTGAGGGCAGGGGAAACAAAATATTTATCAAAGCAAAAATACACAGACTGGAGAGTTGTTATAGACAACCGATAAATTTCAATGATTCTAGGATATGTTTTGGGTGTACTCAGAGGGTTAAAGCTCATTAAGATACCAGATGAAACTTGCAAGTACATATCCATTACCGTAGTTAATAATTACACAATTTCTCAATCTGCAGAAGGCCACTTCAGTCAGAAAGACCAATACAACCATAATCCTTTATCTTTAGAGTGGTCAGAGTCTGATGAATGGGTCAAAGATTTATAAAGCAGGATGAACTGTATCAGCAAGTTTTGTCTTTGCAGAACACTTCAACTAAAAATGCTTATTACAAAATATATGTGGTTTAAAGAGAGTGCTTTCTCCATCTTATTACCAACCTATAAATTTCAGTTATAATGCCTTTCTACGTCTATTTTACCAAAACCACTAAGCATCATAGATATTCAATAGCACCAAATGACAAAATGAAGAGTCAAGACAGGATTGTAATGAGAAACATGGGTTTTAGAGTAGGGTATATGGGTTACAACCCTATTCTATGACTTTACTAAAAATGTAAACTTGAAATTGTAGAAGCTAGGTGATCGTTACACAGGGTTCATCTTGCTACTTTTATATATATTTGAAAACATCTATAACAAAAAGTTAAATTGCTTTATAGGTCACATGGGAATCAAGTTTCTTTACCTGTCAAATGAGAATAACATCAATCCCTGTCTTACAGTGTTATTGTGGGATGGACACAGTACTCACTCAGTAAATGTTAGTCTTAAAACCTGGACACTCTATACACACACACTTGGTAACACAAACAAAAACCAAGCCATTGTATTTCCTCCAAGGTTTTGTTTTTTTATGTATATTTTTATATAGTTGTAACTATAAAATTGAAATAAGTTCGTATTCTGTTTCCACGGTTTTATATGGCCACCGTTGTATGTCAATCTATAATGTTCCTAATCATTTTTAATGCTAGCTTAAAAATTCAGTGATGAATCTAATTTAGTTAACCATTAATCTCCAATTCATTAATTTGTTTCTAACTTGTCACTATTATAGTCATTGCTGCAATAAATGATTTGGGGCATTGACCATCACGTTTCAATTATTATCTTGTGGTAATCTCCCAGGTGCGGGATTATTGGGTCAAAGACATGTCCATTGTTACCGCTCTTAAAATGTATTATTGTGTCATTTGCAAAAGAACTGAACAGTTTATAAAGCCACACAGGACAGCTGAGGGTTCCAGCTTTACACAACTTTGTTAGCGGCTGAAAAAATAATTGTACTAGTAAGGGTATTGTGAGGTAGTTTACTGTTGTTTCATTTGCATTTCCCTAGATATATATAAATAGAAAAAAATAGTAAATTTTAAATTATATTTGGATGACTATCCTTAATTTATGAGGAGCTATGCAAGCATGTGTGCACTCAGGCACACAAAATAATAAGAAAATCAGATCAGAAGATGAGCAGATACATAGTACAGAAAAAATACGTGGTTAAAAACAAAGAAAACTTTTGTCCTCCTAATAACATGAACGAAAAATGTATAAATTAATGAGAAAACATTACTACCTATCAAACTAGCAGGGATTCATTTAAAGGATACAAAGGTACAGGGAAATGACTTCTACTGACGGGTTTAAACTAGTAAAGCCTTTCTGGAGGACAATACGGCAATATATGTTAAAAGTCTTAAAATTCTGCATCCCTTTGGCCCCACAATTGCACTCCTAGGAGTTTAACCCAAAGGGAAAAACATCAGATACACTCTCACGTATTTAGCTACAAGGATATTCATAGCAGCATTGTGTAAAATGTTAAAAAGGAGAAAGTGAGAGGGTGTCTGGGTGGCTCAGTAGGTTAAGCATCTGACTTCAGCTCAGGTCATGATCTCATGGTTCATGGGTTCGAGCCCCACGTTGAGCTCTGTGCTGACAGCTCAGAGCCTGGAGCCTGCTTTGGATTCTGTGTTTCCCTCTCTCTCTGTCCCCCACCCCCGTTTGCTCGCTCTCTCTCTTTCCCTCTCTCTCTCTCTCTCCCTCTCTCAAAAACAAACATTAAAAAAATTAAAAAAAAAATTAAAAGTGATGAAAATGTGCATCCATTGAGGTCTGTTAAATAAATTATGGCACAGCCATACAAAGGCAAACTCCACAGCCATACACAGCCATTAAAAATCACAAAGGGGGGTGCGCCTGGGTGGCTCAGCCGGTTAAGCATCTGACTTCAGCTCAGGTCATGATCTCATGGTTTGTGGATTCAAGACCTACACCGGGCTCTGTGCTGACAGCTCAGAGCCTAGAGCCTGCTTCAGATTCTGTGTCTTCCTCTCTCTCTGCCCCTCCCCTGCTCATGCTCTGTCTCTCTCTCTCTCAAAAATAAATAAACATTAAAAAAAAAAATCATGAAGAGGGAGTGCCCAGCTCTTCAGTGGAAAAGCATGCAACTCTTGATCTCAGGGTTGTGAGTTCAAGCCCCACATTGGGTATATATTACTTCACGGGCCCAGTACACTTCTGCTGCGCCACTCTGCTCAGCACAGGTATAGATTACTTTAAATAAATTGAGGAACCTGGGTGGCTCAGTCAGTTAAGTGGCCGACTTCGGCCCAGGTCATGATCTCATGGTTCATGATGAGTTCAAGTCCCGCATCGGGCTCTGTGCTGACAGCTCAGAGCTTGGAGCCTGCTTCAGATTCTGTGTCTCCCTCTCTCTCTGACCCTCTCCCTCTCTCTCTCCCTCTCAAAAATAAACATTAAAAAAAAAATTTTAATAAATAAAATTTTTAAAAATCATGAACACATGTAATATCATATTTTTCCTTAGTATACTGATATATAAAACAAGAAGACTATAGAAAATTGTATATGGAAGAATTTTATATTTTAAAAAAATTTTTTTATTAATGTTTATTTGTTTTTGAGAGAGACAACATGAGCAGGGGAGGGACAGAGAGGGAGACACAGAATCAGAAGCAGGCTTCAGGCTCTGAGCTCTCAGCACAGAGCCCGACGCAGGGCTTGAACTCACGAACTATGAGATTATGACCTTAGTCAAATTCGGACACTTAACCTACTGACCCACCAGACACCCCTATATTTTAAAATACAGTACTCAATGTACCACCATGTACCTTGAAGTTAAAAACCATCTCCCCTCCTATGTCAGAAAAATATGTGTTCTCCATAGTAACTGATACAAGTGGTAGTAAAAAAAAAAAAAAAAAAAATAGCTTTTCTACACTTTAATCTCATTTAATTAATCCAATTTGTTTGTTACCTTATGTCATTGTGCTAAGAAGTGACATGGAGTACTAATAACCCATGTATTACGTACATTCATGCTGAACTCTACTCCAAACAATCATCAATAGCTACTAAATGCTAGTACCAGAATTTCCCATTTAAGATGACAGAACAGTACCACACTTTAGGTGACTTATGAAAGGTTAAAAGATACAGTATTTGTCCTAAAAAAAAAAAAAAAAAAAAAAAAGCAGTTGAAGTTTAAAGCTATTACTCATTCTTTCTTTTTTTTAAAGCTATTACTCATTCTTGTAGCTAAACTAACAGCTACTAAAACAAACCTGTGAGCAGACAAGTGATTCCCTAAATATCCTTGCATAACCTTGACTTAATTTGCAACACTCTGGTCTTCAAGTGAGGCGTCTGTCATGGGCCCATAGCCACGAAAGGTCCACACAGTGCAGGGAGCGTCCTTAGTCCTACGGCAACACTGCAGGACTTTCTCCTTCCCGCTCCCTATTCCAGGCATTCACCCTTCTCCCGGTCAAGTCCAAGAATTTAAACAGGAAGCAAACCTTAATCTAGCTGCTTTTTTACCATAAGAATGTGGTGGCCAGACATTTGGCTTTGCCCAGAAGAGTCCTAGGTTAAGCATGCTATCCTGGTGTCCTGTTCAGCTTCCCTTTTCACTGGTTTAGAGATAAATTATACAGTCACCAAGTTAAGAACCACACAACTACATGAATAAATGCTCTAGCAGTGAAGAGTGTGCTTCCTGATACATTTTATCAGAAACATTTTAATAATAGGAACAATTTAAGGGAGAAAGGAAACATTCTGTTCAGTTTTCCTTTATGACTTCTTAAGTAATGAAATACTAATGGAAATTAGGTTGAATAGTATCTAAAACTTATAATATGCATTTGAGAATCTCACAACAAAGAATTAAATGAGGTAGAGAAAAGAATTAATATGTTTGGTAACTAAGGGGAAAAAGGGGCCTATGGCTGTCAAGTTCTGGGTAATGAAGCAGCAGACAATGGTACTAAAACTTCTGGATCCAGTCTTCCCACAAAACATCTCAGACAGCAAGACGTTAACTTGTCCAAGGCTCATGCTTTCTCAGGAATTCCAGTCGAATGAGAAATCCTAAATATACCCTAAAATATCACACTTCACATCCCCCTCCCCCACAGCAAAAGGACTAAACTCTGAGAAAGGAAATCACAATCTCATACACATAAGGTGGGTCCCAGGGGTCTGCCTGCCAACCCCTGTACTTGCTATCATCTCCACCCACTCCCTAAAAATATGAAAAACAAAACAAAATCAAGGGAAAAAACAAAACAAAACAAAAAACAACTTTGCAACTTAAGCCATGACCTTGCTTTATAAAACGTCACACTCAGCAAATGGCAACTTCATCCTTCCAGTTCCTCAAGCCAAAGAGCCTGGCATCCTCACTGATTGCTTTCTTTTTCTCATAACTTCCAATTGGTCATCGAATGCTTTTAGCCCTCCCTTTAAAATTCATTCAGAATTTGGCCACTTTGCTCCACCTTCGCCTGCCACTGCCCTGGTTCAAACCACCATGGTCTGGATAATTGGCAATAATAGTCTAATTGGTTTCCCTTTTTCCCCTCCGGCTCACTCTGATCACATGCCCCGGGTCACACAATCTGAAGGTAGTGGAGCAGGGACTGGAATGCAGGAAGTAGGAGCCTATGTTCCTAACCACTGTTCTCGATGTCCCTTTTCTGTCTTCACACATCTGTGCACCTAGAATCCAAGCTAGGACCTTGCCATTGAATCATGAAATATCCTCACAAAGCACTGACTTATCTAAAGAGGTGTGAAAAAAACAAAACTTCAGTATAAAGACGCTTCACTATCAAAGGATTCCACTGAGAAAGTTCACTGTAACTTAATAATGAAGTAAATAATAAATGGCTTTTAAGAAAACATCTTTTTTTTTATCCCTTCCTTCCTTCCTATCTGCCCCAATCCTCTCTCCCTGCCTCCCATCCCTTCCTCCCCCTACCCCTCACCTCTTCTATCTTCTCTCTCACTTTTTACTTTAACTACCTGGCAAGGAGATGATAAGCTTCCAAGAAATTAAATATTCAAAATTTTAAAACCTGTTGCTTAGCTGGTTGAAAAAAAGAGTTTCGGATGACAGAGCTACCTACCTGACCTAACCTTACACTTTCTCCCTTTTATCTTTAATATCCTTAAAGTATACCCCAGCACCCAAGCACACTTGCATTAATATTCTTCCCCCAGACTCTTGTTTATTATTTTTTAAAAGCTGAAGTATAGTTAAACATTCAATAATAGGCACAGAACTTACAGGTTCTGTTCAGTGACTATTGACAAGTGTCTACACCCATGTAACCATCACCTGAAACAAGATATGGCACATTTGCATGGACCTCAGGAAGTATTCTCCTGTCCTTTTTTTTTTCCCCAAGTAATCTCTGTACCCAACATGGGGCTCAAACTCATGACCTGAAGATCAATAGTCAGATGCTCTACTGACTAAGCCAGTCAGATGCCCCTTTCCTGTCCTTTTCTAAACAATTTCCCTCCCTCTCCAGTCTGTAATTATTTCCTGATCTCTATCAGTGTAGAATAGTTTTGTTTTTTCTTGGATTTCATATAAACCATATACTCTATGTTCATTAATGTCTAATTCCTTTCACTTCACACAATGGTTTTGAGATTCATCTGTGTTGCTGGGCCAATCTGTTGTTGGCTACTGTGAACACATCGCAATTTTTTTTCTCCATTTTGCTATAGACAGACATTTCAGTTGCTTTCAATTTTTTTAGCTATGGTGAATAAGGCTGCTATGAACAGTTTTGAATTCATAATTTCAAGGACATATTTTTCATTTCCCTTCATTAAATATCTAGGAGAACTGACAAATCATCAGATAGATATGTATTTAATTTCATCAGAAACTGCCAAACAGTTCTCCAAAGTAACTGTACCCTTTTGCACAACCACCAGCAATGTATGGTTCCAGTTATATCACATCATCCCCAGTGCTTAGTATACTTAGTCTTTCTTTTGTTAGTCATTCTAGACGGTGTGAAATGGTATCTCAGTGTGAGTTTACATTGCATTATTTCCCTGTTGACTAAGTGATGTTGACAGCCTTTGCAAATGTTTATTGGCCATTAGTATATCCTCCTTTGGGAAGTCTGTTCATGTCTTTTCCTCATTTTGTTACTGGACTATTCCTCTTTTGCTCATTTTGCTGTTGGGCTTTTGCAGTCCTTTATATGCCCCAAATACAAGTCCTTTGACACATAAAAGTGGTAGAAATTATTCTTCCATCACTGGACATTCTAATTGTTGGGTGTTGGCTGTATTCCTTTAAAGAGTGATGGATTTAGTTTGGGTACACGGTTGAGTTACTTGCAATTCATTTGACACTTTCCTAACTTGCTTCTGAGCTTTGTTAGGGTGAGTTTAGATAGGGCTGCAGTCTATGGCTAATTTAACCCCACTCCAAGATTTCCAGCCAGTGTCCATGTATGAAACAGTCCCTCCCTTCATGCCTACTAGAAACACACATTATTCCAATCTCTGTGTGAGCTCCTGGAAGTGTTTGGTGTACTGAGTTCCAGTGTGGCTTTCTCCAGCATTATGTGGTTTCATACTTTGCATATGCAGATGAGTATTCAACAAAAGATTCTAAAGGACCCTTCTATAGATCTCCAGAGATCTCCTAGTTCTATGAATTTCTGTGTAGTACTCTCTGCTCCAGTTTTTTTACCCCACAAATTCTAGTTGTCTTAACTTCTCTAATCTCTCCTGGGTTCCACTGGGGTTTCCTTACTCTGTGCTGCAATCTAGAAAGTGCCTACAAGCAGTATGCTGGGACACCTATAGTGCTCATGTCATTTATTTCAAGGCTTGCCATCCTGCACTGACTGTTTTCCAATGTCTAAAAATACTTGTTTCGTATATTTTAATCCTGTTTTCTAGTTTACAATAGGAGGGCAATTTTCAAAGCAGTTGATCCTGCACAGGAAGATGTACCATTTTTATAATAACTCTCTCTGTGTTATTTTTTAGTGGTTACTCTCCAGATTAAAATATGCACCTGCTGTAAGTTATTATGGTCTACCTACAAATAAAAGTGTACTAATTTAGTGTATGAAATTTATGACAGCATAATTCCATTTCCCTCTTGTGGCATCCTCATGGTATTATACTCTATTTCTATATAAGTTGTAAACCCCACATATGTTAATATTTTTGCTTTAAATAGCCAATAGTCTGTGTGCATATATTATACATAGCCAATAGCCTATGTGTATACATTATCCAAAAAGGTACCAAAAAGTTTTTCTATGTATTTGTGCCACTATTTACCATTTCTGCTGTTCTTTGTTCTTTTCTGTATACCCAAGGTTCCATCTGGTCTCTTTCATCTTTACCTTGTAGAACATTTTTTAGCACTTTTTGGCAGTTCAGATCTACTAGAGACAAATTCTTTCATCTTTGTTTTAAGTTTATTTATTTTGAGAGAGAGAGTACGCCATGGAGGCGCCATGCACGCCAGGGAGGTACAGAGAGAGAGAAAGAGAGGGGTTCCCAAGCAGGCTCCACACTGTCAGTGCAAAACCCAACACGGGGCTCAATTCCACAAACTATGAGATCATGACCTCAGCTGAAATCAAGAGTCAGATGCTTAACCGACTGAGTCACCCAGATGACCCAAATTCTGTCACTTTTTAATCTGTGTGAAAATATCTTTGTGTTACCTTGATTTCTATAGACTATTTCTGCTCAACATATAATTCTAGGTTGACAGGGGTTTTTTTTTTTTTTCCCCCTTCAGCACATTTATGGCTATCATCCCATTGTCTTTAAGCCTCCAGTTTTTTCTTTTTTTCTTTTTCTTTTTTTTATGTTTTTACTTATTTTTGAGAGAGAGAGAGAGAGAGAGAGAGAGAGAGTGAGCAGGGGAGGGGCAGTGAAACAGGGAGACACAGAATCCAAAGCAGGTTCCAGGCTCTGAACTGTCAGCACAGAGTCTCACACAGGGCATGAACCTACAGACTGCGAGATCATGACCTGAGCCAAAGTCAGATGCTCAACCAACTGAGCCACCCAGGTGCCCCGCCTCCAGTTTTTTTTGATGAATAGTTAGCCATAACCCATACTGTTATTCCCATGTATATACTGTATCTTTTATTCGGCTGCTTGTGCAATCTGCTCTTTAGTTTTCAGTAGTTTATGATGTGCGTAGGTCTGGAATTTTGTTGTTGTTGTGTTTGCTTTTGTTTTGTTTTGCATTTAGACTACTTAGGGCTTGCTGAACTTCTTGATTCTGTCAACTAAAGTATTTCATCAATTTTAGAAGTTCTTGACCATGGTCTCTTCAAATATGTCTTCTGCCACTTCTCTCTTCTTTCTAAGATTCCAGTTATACACACATTAGACTGACATTATCCCATAGGTGGAAGAGTTCTTTCCTCCCTCTCCCCAACTCTCTGTTCTCTTGTTTATCAATTTGGATATATTCCATCAACAAGTCTTCACATTCACTGATCCTTTCTTCTGATATGTTAAGAAGATATTAAGCCCATGTGACACATTCTTCACTTCTAATACTGTATTTTTCATATCTGGAATTTTGTTAAGTTTATTTTTTTAATTTATTTTGAGAGAGAGATGGAGAGCAAGCAGAGGACGAGCAGAGAGAGAGAGAAGGAGACACAGAATCCCAAGCAGACTCCTCACTGTCAACACAGAGCCTTATGTGGGGATTGAACCCATGAACCGTGAGATCATGAGCTGGACCAAAACCAAGAGTCGGATGCTTAACCAACTGAGCCACTCAGGTGCCCCTTTGTTTCTAGAATTTCTGTTTGGTTCCTTGGTAGAGTTTCCAAGACTCTGCTAAAAATCCCCATCTTTTCATGCATAATGTCCACCTTTACCATTAGATCCTTTAGCATTCTTTTTTTCATAGTTATCTTTAAATCCCTATCTGATAATTCCACCAGCTGGATTATCTTTGGGTCTCTTTCTACTGGCTATTTCCTCTCCTGATATTTGGCCACATTTTCTTGCCTTTTCTTGTGTCTTGTAATTTTTTATGATAAGACAGACATTCTGTATAAAAATACATTAATGATTGAGGTAAGTAATATTCTACTTCTAGAAAGAGACATTACCCTTCTGTCAGGCCACTAGAATGTCCTCATATGTAAGTAATCTGGGCCTGGGCTTGGATGCAGCATTAGATTGATACAGTCTACCACTGGCTTCAAATATTTAGAGGGTGGGAATCAGTACTTTCACTAGAGCAGGGCCTGGGATCCAAGCCCAGGCAGGATTTCAGAGATCTGCCTGTGCTTCACGGCTAAGCCATGGGCTTTCAAAACTGTGGGAGTGCTTTTATGTGTACACTGTGATTGAACAATTTAAGTAAACAGATGGCAGATGGTGTGAACCAGGTTTCTCACTACTGGAGTAAGAATTTACAGATAAACAAGGGGAGGAATTTAGAATGATCTATGTGGCAATGGATTTGAGTTGGATATGTCAATATGAACTCATTTGTATATATACAGATTAGTATACTTCCTGGCTCTGTCAGCTGAGAGGGCCTACAGGCACAACATCTCAGTAGCAACAAGCACATCTAACACCTAGATCTTGGTTTCTCCATTCTCCAATTAAAGCAACCAGGGCTCCTTGGAGAAAAGGCTGACTCTAGGACCGTGGCACGAAATATAGAAGATAAACCTGGAGCATCAGCAGTGCCAAAAAGTAAAAAAAGTGACCACACACACACACACACACACACACACACACACACACACACACTGATGGGGGTATGTCAAAGAGGCATAGGAGCCAATTGAACCAGCTCCCAATGGCCAGAAGTGGAACAATTTCACCAACAAAATACAGTAGTATTGGATTATAACCTCAAGTATAAAATAAATATCCATGAGTCCATACTGTTAAAAGAATGATTGAACAAATAAGTAAATGAGGGGAAAAGAGACAAATTTCCCGCACAGGAGAACTCCTAATTTATACAGATACTCCACCCTTAAGGACAGGAAGCGTAACTACCCACTTCTTAAGTGTGGGCTTTGCACAAGTGACTTCCTTCCACAGAGTACAGCATGGAAAGAGAGGGAAAAGGAGAAACTTGAAAAACACTACCTCCATCACATCCTCAAGCTCAACATCAACGCCACTAAGTCATGTACCCTTACTACGATGTGTAGTAAATGACAATTAATCTCTGTGGTCTTCCTCCCCAAAACCTAAAACCCCATCCTAATTATGAGAAAAATATGAGCCAAATACTAATAGAGGGACATTCTACAAAATGCCTCAACAATACTCCTCAAAACTGTCAAGGTCATCAAAATCAAGGTAAGTTGAGAAATTGCCACAGCCCAGAGGAATCTAAAGAAACATGAAAACTAAATGTAACGTGGAACCCTGGATGGGATCTTAGAACAGAAAGTGGACATTAGGTAAGGTCAAAGAACATATGAATAAAGTATGGATATTAGTTAAAAATAACATATCAATATTAGTTCATTACTTATAGTACATATACCATACTACTATAGGTGTTAATAACAGGGGAAATTCAGTGTGGGGCATAAGGGAACTTTCTGTACTACCTTTGTGATTTTTCCATAAAACTAAAACTATTCCAAAAAATAAAGTTCATTTTAATTTTTTTTAAGTTTATTTATTTATTTTGAGAGAGAGAGAGAGTCAGAGAGCACAAGTGGGGAAGGTGCAGAGAGAAGGAGAGGCAGAATCCCAAGCAGGTTCCACACCATCAGCACAGAGCCTGATGCAGGGCTCGAACCCACAAACCACGAGATCAGGACCTGAGCCGGGATCAAGAGTCAGATGCTTAACCGACTGAGCCACCCAGGCACCTCTGAAGTTCATTTTTAAAAAAGAAAAAGACTGGGAACTCACTCTCTGCTTTAAGCATGACTGCCAGATTTTCCCATCTGTTAGGGAATTTTCTTTACTTTCCAGTCCCACACCTTGCTTTCCGCAGCACACGTGATCTCTCTCAACCCTGTTCTTCCTCCCCAGCCTTCCTTTTGGAGGGCAGCTTCCAACGTTGTGTGAAAGCCTGGAATGAATTAGAGGAGTTTCTCTCACCTCTCCTGCCCCGTCCCCATTCCTTGGGGACTGGAAGCATCGAGTTTTCCATTAGAGTAGTTCCAGACTCTTGGGGGGAGGTCATCTCCAGCTGTTTCCCTGCTTTCAGCCCTCCTCCATAACTGAAAACCTGGGGTGCTTCTGGGGAGTTTCTCTCATCTCTCCAGGTCAACCCCCTGCTTGCTGAGGGTGGTTGCTGTGCACTAGGGGGGAGTTCTGTGGGCCTCGAGTAGGGTCTCTGTCAGCTCCACTTACTTGGTCCAGGGGTGTGGTTCATTACCCCTGAGCATTCAGGGAAGACCTGTAGGTGAGAGCTGGGGCCAGGTGCCGACTTGCCCTTTGGTATAAGAGCAGCCGGGGCTCCTCAGGATCCTAGCCCATCCACACTAGCCCATATACACCAGCCCGCACCAGCCCACCCTGCCAAAGTGTGGCTGGTTTCTCCTCTCCCCTCATCTGCTGCTGGAAGGTTCCTCCTCTGTGGGCTGTTCTATCCCAGAGCAGCGATGGGTTTCTTCTCTAGTGTGAAGCTTTCATTACTTTCTGGAGTTTGGTTCATTTAGGTTTCCTTGTATCTTCAATCTCTTCCAACTGAGCCAGCCAGGCACCTCCAAAATACAATGCTTTTTAAAAGAGACCTTGGGAGGGGCTCCTGGGTGGCTCGGTCGGTTAAGCATCCGACTTCGGCTCAGGTCATGATCTCACGGTCCGTGAGTTCGAGCCCCGCGTTGGGCTCTGTGCCGACAGCTCAGAACCTGGAGCCTGTTTCAGATTCTGTGTCTCCCTCTCTCTCTGCCCCTCCCCTGTTCATGCTCTGTCTCTCTCTGTCTCAAAAATAAATAAACATTAAAAAAAATTTTTTTTAATAAAATAAAAGAGACCTTGGGAATTAAACTTAGGGAAACTTATCAGAAAGAATAGAGAATAAAATAGATGATAATATAAATAAATAAATAAATAAATAAGGAAATTGGAAGTCCAGTCAAGATAATTTAATATCTGTATAGTAGAGGCTCTAGAGGAAAAAAAAAGTCAATTAAATAATTCAAGAAAATGTCCCCAAGTTAACTAATGTAAGTTTGCTAACTGAAAATACAGAATGCCGTCTATGACCATACCACCCTGAATGCACCCGATCCCGTCTGAAAACACAGAATGCACAGCATAATGGATTACAAAAGTACACTTATACTAAAGCATATCTTTTTGAAATGTCAAAGGAGTAGAAACAAAGAGAAAATCCTACAAGCTTCCCAAGATGGAAAAATAGGTTACAATGGGTGAGGAGTTAATGATTTCAAACTTTCAACAGCCACAGGATAAGCTAGAAGACAGTGGAATAAAATCATCAAAATTCTGAAAGAAAATGATTCCAGTCTGACAATAATACACAGCCAAACTATTAATCAAGGTTGAGAGAAAATTTAAGGCCCTTTCAGACATGCAATGTATCGAGTAATATGTTCCTATTCCCTTTCTTCAGTGAAATGTGGGAGTGAACCGGGAAAGAAGACAACTCAGGAGAAAAGATATAGAAGATCCAACACAAAAGAAAAGAGAACCCCTGGAATGATAGCTGGGCTCTCAGAAAACAGAAGCTACCCCACACCAGAGCACCTTGCCCTGGGAGGCATTTCTTCAAGATGACGACGCTAACAGAATAAATGATGTGAGAGAAAACAGAACTTTGGGCAACTGGTAGAAATTTTTGAGTTGAGTTAGTGGTGATAATGACCCAGAAATTCCTATACACAAGTTATCCCCTCAACTGAAAAGTCAGGTAATGTCAGTATGTCAACGATATTACTTAAAAACCCACAGGTAAATCCCAAACAGCTAAGAGTTGAGGATAGCTACCTCAGAGAAAGGGGAATGAAGGCGGGGACTGAGAATTCCTGTTTGAACAATCCCTGACAAACTATTTAACCTGCTGAACTGTATAAACTTGAAAAAATATATACATAGAAAAATATGGAAGATGGGGAAAGAGTATAGAAAATCCACCTTGACAACTAAATCTGACCTCTGGAAACAAAGAAGTCTGACAAAATTGTCCCATAAAGTAAAAAATGACAAGAATGAATGAGTTTGGGTGGGGTGGGGGAAGAGTAAGAAAGAAGTAACATTACTTCCATGCTACCAAAACTCTGGTCCAATGCTCAGCATCAACAACAGAAATCCGTAAGTTTCTGGGCTCCATGTCCCTAGCCAGTAAAGTGGGTGTAACAGTATCTCTCACAGGACCACTGGTAGGCTTAAATCAAGATAATGCACATGAAGTGCTTATAGTGATGTTAGATATAAATATTATTAACACAGTTAATAATTCACTCTTCTTTAAATAACCGAAATTCTTTTTTGATATCAAATCAGCCAATTCAACTATCACAATACTGAAGAGTTTACTTGAAGAGTTACCTTGTCTACTCAAACATCAAGGCTTCCAACCCTTTCACAGATGTCTCCTAAAAAAGAGGGAGGGAGATAAACTGACTATCCAAGAGAAAGAGAAATTGTTTTAAAAAATACTTATCACACTAAAGTATTGACTGTACCAGAAAAACTACCCAGGTCACCATGCTTTATCTTACAGGTTTTCGTTGATTATGATCAATCATTCACTCACTAAGCAAGTCAGCAATTAGAATTGAAAACTTTGTACCAACTGTACATTAATTCAGTAATCCTGAGGCAAGAATTTTTCTATTTCAAAATAAGCAAAGTCTCCAACTTATGCACAGATTGTCTTCTCCAAGTTCAATTATACACTGTTAAAAAGCTTGAGAAGCATTTTTCCAAAGAAACAAAATTATGAAATAAAGCTGAGACCCTGAGCAATCACCATAGTAAGTCCATAAGTACCTAAAAACCATAGAAAAAGAAATAAAACCACTTCTTTTGTGCTCCCACAGCTAGTAAAAAAAAACCAACAAATAGCTCTTATTTGAGATTAGACATTATATGCCACATCTGGTTTCATTCATCTTTGTATCCTTTTAAACATAAACCATATAAAGCAAAGTAGCCGCCTTCTCTCAGGAGCTTAAAATATTTACTTAATGAATGAATACCTAGAATTAAGAGTCCAGCTTGAACCATACTCTTTCCTATGGAGAAATGCATTACAATTTCCAACTGAAGGAACATCTTCCTTTATCCTGGCAACAAGCCCAGTTTGAACACCAAGAATAATACAGTGTCAGCAGATACTCCATCGACATAATAGTCATTCCTCCTTAGAAATCATATTTTGGTCAGAGATCACTCATATTATTGCTAAGTATATAAAAATCACTAAATTGGGTTTTCCAAATATAAAACTTGACCTTCAAAACTTCCCTGATTTCTTTCCCTTTTAATAGCAGCCATCAACATTTTATCTGGAAAGGTTTTTTTCCCTAGTTTTATTGGGATTTAATTGACATATAATATTGTATTAGTTTAAGGTATACAGCATAACAATTTATGTACATATAATGCAAAATGATCATGATAATTCTAGTTAACACCCATCACCATACAGTTACAATTTTGTTTCATCACAAATGTGATGAGAACATTTAAGATCTATTCTTCTCTTAGCAACTTCCAAACACGCAATATAGTATTTTTTTTTTTAAGAAAGAGAGCACATGTGAGCTGGGAAGGAACAGAGGGAGAGAGAATCTTAAGCAGGCTCCATGATGAGCACAGAGCCAGACACAGGCTTGCTAGATCTCACAACCCTGAGATCATGACCTGAGCTGAAATCAAGAGTTGGATGCTTAAGCGACTAAGCCACCCAAGGTGCCCCTTAATACGGTATTTTTAACTATAGTCACCATGTTGTACATTACATCCCCAGAACTAAGTTATGTTATAACTGGAAATTTGTACCTTTTGACCACCTTTACACATTTCCCCCATCCCCCACCTCTGGCAATCACAGATTGGTTCTGTGTCTGGGACTTTGGTTTTTTAAATTTTTTTTTTTCAACGTTTTTATTTATTTTTGGGACAGAGAGAGATAGAGCATGAATGGGGGAGGGGCAGAGAGAGAGGGAGACACAGAATCGGAAACAGGCTCCAGGCTCCGAGCCATCAGCCCAGAGCCTGACTCGGGGCTGGAACTCACGGACCACGAGATCGTGACCTGGCTGAAGTCGGACGCTTAACCGACTGCGCCACCCAGGCGCCCCTGGTTTTTTAGATTCCACATGTAAATGAGATCATACAGTATTTGTCTTTCACTTAGCATAATGCCTTCACGTTCCATTTTTTTTTTTTTTTGCAAACAGCAAGATTTCCTTATTTTTTATGACTGAATATTCCAATGTGTGTGTGTTTGTGTGTGGGTGTGTGTGTGTGCGTGTGTGTGTGTGACACACTTTCTTTATCCACTCAGCCACTGATGGACACTTAGGTTGTTTCCATGTTCTCAGTATTATAGATAATGCTGCAGTGAATAAGGGGGTACAGATGACTCTTTTAAGATAGTGATTTCATTTCTTTCAGATATATCCCCAGAAGCGGAATCACTGGATCAAATGGTCATCCTATTTTTAATTTTTTGAGGTAGATTTTTGATTTGCAGTTTCTGTACTACTTCAAGTTAGTACAGAAGCTTATCAACTGCAAACTTAATACCATGTTCCCGCAAAATACCAAAAAAAAAAACCCACCCCGTATTAAACAATATTCAAACAAAAAGATCTGATTAAAACCCAGTATTTCTGTAGCTCAAATGGAACTACCTACTCTCTGATATTTCAGAAGCAAAATAGATAAAGTTACCCAACACAATAACAAATTATTTTAGGCACCAAAATAATTGCAAAAATAACTGAAAATTATGTTAAAATTATAGAATTTAGTAAACATATCCAATATGCACAATGATACTGATTTTCATAGTTTAAAACCTGAGAGAAATTTACCTTAAAAAGAACTCCTTTAATTTTTCATTACTCTAAAAAAAACAATTCAATCTCTATAATATACCCAAACATGAATAAAGATTAATTTATGCTAGAGAGAGAGAGAGAGCTCACTTCAAGCTTTTTTGAATGACTGATCATCACGTTTCTTCTTCCAAACACAAAATTCATATAGATTGTCACCTTAAATGAGATAAAGCATGGAAACTGCTTAAGCTCCAATCTAGTATCATAAATTACTCCATCAATGTTATTTCTCTTGAGCACTCTTTCTGCTCTAAAATTCTAAACCCCCAATAAAACCAACTTACTTTATTTCTTTATAATGCTTTCATCATATGTAAATGTATGAAGGCTATCTAAATATTTGTTAGAACAAATGTAGGAGGCTGAAGACTACTTGATGATGACTACTGACAACAGAAGCAGAGACACAGGTCATGTCATCAGCTGAGGAGACAAAAGCATCCCTAGACCACCGACTACATGAACACAACTAAAGATTTTTAAGTGAGGTCTATATGTGATATTTTTGAAAAATATTTGTACATCCAAGAAAATTTAATCATAATTAATTAAATCTATGTTGACTTTCATTTCAAGAATGTTTTCTGTAAAAAGAGCAATGTGCAATGTCTCTGCATTGGTAACCTATGTAATAAAACATGAAACTAAGGAAAAGCAGAGCAGGAACCATTAATGTATCACTTTTAGAGATCTATCCTTATGTGAAAAAAGTAAACATCATTAATTGCAAGCATATTCCAAACTTTTAGGAGAATTAAGTGGATTAAGAAATAAAGATTAAGAGGGCATAAAGAATTTGACACTCTTTCTATGATTTCAATATATTTTATAGGCAAATTGACACATCCATCTAGCTTGTCAGAAGGGCTGTCATAATATTCTCAGGTTAACATTTTAATAAAAGTTTTTCTCATTTTTCCAAGTATCTTAGACAGCATTAAAAACTTCATAACATGATGTCACTGCTTTGGAAAAAGTCTGGTCGTTCCTCAAAAAGTTAAACATAGAGTTGCCATATGACCCAGGAATTCCATTCTAGCTATATACCAAGAAAAACTGAAAACTTACGTCCACACAAAAACTTTCACAAATGTTCATAGTAGCATCATGCACAATAGCCAAAAAGTGGAAGCAACTCAAACATCCAACTGGATGGATAAATAAAATGCGGTATATCCATCCATACAATGCAGTATTATTCCACTCTAAAAAGGAATGAAGAATTTGATATGTACCACAACAAAGACAAAACCTGAAAACCTGCAAAGTGAAAGAAACCAGACACACCAGGCGGTATATGGTACAACTCCATTTACATGAAATATTCAGAATAGGCAAATCCATAGATACGTAAGCGGATTATTGGCTGCCACGGGCTGGGAGAAAGGGGAAATGGGGAGCGACTGCTTCATGGGGGTGATGAACAAGGTCTGGAACTAGATGTGGGGTGGCTGCACAAGAATGTGAACATCTTAACACCACTGAAACTTTTCGTTATGTGAATTACATCTCAATTAATACAAGAAACTCTATGTCACAAAAAATAAGACATTGACATCCTATCAGAGAAACATGCATTATTTTGGCAGCCCTTTAAAAACCTTATGGCTGCAGGGGTGCCTGAGTGGCTCAGTCAGTTAAGCATCTGACTTTGCCTCAGGTCATGGTCTCACCATTTGCTCCAAATGGAGCCATTTGCTTTATATACATTATTACTTATTTCAACCTCATGATACTTTACAAGACAGGTTAACTAACTTATCTAAGTTCACAACAGTAAGTTGTAAAGCCAGAATTGAAACCAAGGTCTGTTGGGCATACAACTGTTTTTGCCAAAACATTTTGAGTGTTGACTACAAAAGAATATATTTTCAGTTTAATTGGCAAACATTCATATTCTCTCCTGAACACGGTTTCCAAGTGGTTAGGAAATGAGAAAGAAAAAAGCGATTGAAAAGAACATTATTAAAGAGTAAAGTGAGGTGTCTGGAAAAACATGCAATGCATTCTGTGCCCACTATATGCCACATGTGTGCTGGCATGACCATTGAACTGTTACAACAATCCTGGGACATAAATACCGGTATTTCATTTTTTACATAAGAGGAAGCTGAAGCTTAAGAAGTTCAAGAAGGTCCAAGTTTAAAGACATCGCAAGGCACAGAACTAGGATTAGAAATCAAATTCAGTTCATCAATACATATTTACTCGGTGCTTACTAGATTTCAGGGCTAGAAGAGGCACTTAGAATAGAATATTAGAGATCCCCCCACATACAGCTCAAACCAAACCCATTTTCTTTTCACTTAAGGAGTGAGTCATTGTGAAATTGAAAAATCCCTGTATATTTTTTCCTTTAATAGCTTTGTTTTAAATAATTATTCATGCTGGGGCACCTGGGTGGCTCAGTCAGTTGAGCGTCCAACTTCGGCTCAAGTCATGATCTCACAGTTTGTGGGTTCGAGCCCCACATCAGGCTCTGTGCTGACAGCTTTCTTGGAGCCTGGAGGAGCCTGCTTCGGATTCTGTGTCTCCTCTCTCTTCCCCTCCCCCATTCACGCTTTGTTTCACTCTGTTTCTCAAAAATACATGAATGTAAAAAAAATTTTTTAAATAATTATTCATGCTTTGGTTAGATGTATTAAGTACTGCCCCCTCAACTCCAAAGCTGACTGCCAGGAAAACTGAACAAACCTCTAGTAGCAAATGTAAAAATAGAAGCAATTCTGTCCTACATGCATGATTTTGAACGTACTGCTGGATGGAGAAGACCACTTTGGAAAATACACTTCATGTGTTCTGAAAGATGAATTAAACCCTTTAGCATTCTATGAAGCTTCTAAAGGTCTATCAGATGTTAAGTGACAACAGTGAAATTTCAAAAAGAACAGGATAAGTCAGCACCAGAGCTGGTTTAACATTAATAATAAGTGATCTAATAAATAGGCCTATGTTTGCCCAGTCAGGCTTTGCTTATTATGTCAGTTGGAAAGCCGGAAGGAAACTGGTTTTAACTCCCATACAACCTGTATCAGGACAACATCACTTTATCAGAAATGGAGCTGATGTCAGCATAACATCGAGACAGTTCAAATTTAAAACTGACCTTTCTTTTCTAATTGTTTTTGCAATTCAATCATAGTATAGAATTGAGGGCAAGCAACATTTACTGAGAGCTTTCTATGTACCAGACATGACATGAATCTTATTTAATTCTCACAGCCACCGTGCAAGATATTAACTTTGTCTTTTAGAGGAAGAAACAGAAGTTTTGAGAAGTGAAATAAGTTTTCTAAGGTCACACAGCTTTCAGAAAGGCAGAGCCAAAGCTCAAATTCAGATGTTAGTTATCATCATGTTCCAGAGCACTAAAAAGCTATCAGTTTCTTACCTTGTAAAGAAAATTTTATAAAAAAAAATAATAATAATAATAGCAGAGAAAGCAGAGTAACATAGTGATTTGGATTATAAACTGATTTAGTACCTCAAAAGTAGTATAGGGTGATGCTGACCTATTAAAAATTCCTGGGAAGGTCACTGTGAAAGAGAATATATATAAAGTACCTTAAAGTTAAAATAATAGTCTTTTAATAACATTTAAAATTAACAAATAAATATAATACTGAATACTATCAACAGAGAATTAAGTTAAAAAAGAAAAAAAGGAAAAGGAAAAGTTCTATTCTAAAACAATGGTGTTTAAGAGACTGGACCAGTGTAGGCTGGCTTAAGGTAGCACTTCCCAGTTAACTCCATGAAAAACCAATCCCTATAAAAATATGGAAAGATAATGAGATAATATAAAGATACGGAAAGAAATGCCAGACTTAACACTAAGCCAGTCTTCTTTCCAGTTACAAATAGTACAACATAGTGCTTAAAAGTCTTCTGGAGTCAGTCTATCTGGGTTTGAGTCCTGGCTCTTCTACATACTAAGCCATGACAGTGACTTTGGGCATGTTATTGCACCAATCTGGACCTCAGTTTTCTCCTCTGTAAACAAAAGGAGGTAATTGCAGAAGACAGACTTGTTGTAAAGATTAATATATATGGGATTGTTAGAACAGAGCCTCAAAATACTAAGTACTCAATAAATGTTAAATTGTAATATATCATTTCCCTGAGTCTTTACTAAGCTGCTGAAAATTGATGCTCATTATTAATCACCAAACGGGGAAGGGATATAGTATGCAGTTTCCTCTCAAAATTACATGATGGAACCCATTTTTTTGCAGCCCATCAAAAAGACTGGTTAATGTGGTTTTTTTTTTAATTTTTTTTAATGGTTATTTATTTTTGAGAGAGAGAGAGAAAGTGAGCATGAGTGGGGGAGGGGCAAGACACAGAATCTGAAGCAGGTTCCAGACTCCAAACTGTCAGCACAGAGCCTGATGCGGGGTCACATCCACAAACCAGGAGATCATGACCTGAGCCAAAGTGGGACGCTTAACTGACTGAGCCACCCAGACACCCTGGTTAATGTCTTTAAAACAAAAAACAAAAAACCATACTCTGAGAAATAATAGAGAATTCCATCACTTAAATAAAATGTTAAAAAAAAAAAAAAAAAAACAAGAACAAAAACAAGATTGGTGCTTCCCAGTTGGTGAACACATCAAGGTGCTGGAAGGGTGACGTGTCCAGAATGGGCGTGGAAGTGCCGTTTCCCCCATGCCCTGCCCTACCTGTCTCTTCCATTTGGCTGTCCTTAAAAATAAACTAGTAATACCTCCTTACAGATTCCAGCACATGGATTCAGTGCCCAGAACCTATACATGTAGTGAAATGAAATACCATTTTATTTTCCATTCCATAGCCTGCATTGGCTTCAATCCGTTAAATACTGCCCCCTAAACTCCAAAGTTAACTGCCAGGAAAACTGAATAAACCTTCAGTAGCAAATGTAAAAATATAAGCAATTCTGTTCTACATGTATGATTGTAAACATACTGCTGGATGGACTGATCATCAGATCATTCAATTATCCAAAATACTGTGTGTTATCTATTCAGTCATCATCCAGCCTGCAATCATCTGAATAAGAACAAAAAATGTTTCCCATCATCAAGATATGGCCATCTATGTAAGTCTCATATCCCCTGTATAGATTTAAAGTCAATATTCAGATGGTGTTCTTGCATTTGATGTTTACTGTGCCCATTTGTGAAATTTACAGTCATTGCTGGAAGTGCCAACCATGCCACCCTATCACTAAGAATTTTTCTAAGCAATATGTGTCAGGATCTTCAGAAATGCATACAGCCTTTGATCAAACAAATCCATTTCCAAGAATCTATACTATGCAAATAAATAAAGAATACACAATAAAATTTTATGCAAATACACATATTGTAACATGGTTTAATATTCTAAAAAATTAGAAATACAGTTGACTCTTGGGGTGCCTTGGGTGGCTCAGCTGGTTGAGTGTCCGACTCTTGATTTTGGCTCAGGTCACGATCCCAGGGTCATGGGATGGAGCCCCATGTCAGGCTCCATGCTGAGTGTGGAGCTTAAGATTCTCTCTCCCTCTGCCCCTCTCCCCCACTTGCATGCTCGTTCTCTCTCTAAAAAAAAAAAGAAAAGAAAAGAAATACAGCTGACCTTCAAACAAAGAAGAGGTTAGGGGCATCAACTCCCACACAGTCAAAATTCTGACCATAACTTTTAACACCCCAAAGACTTAACTGGTAGCTATTGTTGAGCTGAAGCCTTACCAATAACATAAACAGGTGATTAAAACCTACTGGTAGGTATAAAAGCAGGTGATAAAATACCTACTGGTATGTAGTATGTACTATATACTGTATCCTTAGAATCAGTAGGTTAGAGAAAAGAAAATGTTATTAAGAAAATCCTAAAAAAGATAAAATATATTTACAGTACTACATTGCATTTGTTGAAAAAAATCTGCATGGGCATGCCTGGGTGGCTCAGTTGGGTAAGTGTCGACTCCTGGTTTCGGCCCACGTCAGGATGAACCCCACATTGGGCTCTGTGCTGACAGCATGGAGTCTTCTTGGGATTCTCTCTCTCCCTCTCTCTCTACCCACCACCCCGTCCCACCCCCCACCCTACCCCTGCTAACATGTATATGAGCTTTCTCTCACTCTCAAAATAAATAGACAATTTTTTAATCTGCATATAAGTGGACCTGCGTAGCTCAAACTTGTTTTGTTCAAGGTCAACTATACTCAGAAAGTCTAATTTTAGGGGAAGGGTTAAATACAGAGTGGTATATTCGTCATATTGTGCAATCATTACAAATGATGTTATGAAGGTTATGAATAATGCTATGTGAAAAAGGAGATTACTAGTTTAAGTTTACAGTATAAGCATAATTATTTACCTAAAACAAACACACCAACAAAACACCAAATAATCAAAATTTAGAGAAAAACTCAATCTAAAAAGAAAGACACCAAAATACCAAGTGTGGTTGATTTGAGCCATGGGTAACCCTTCCTTCCTAACTTCCTACATTGTCCAAGTTTTCTTTACTGAGTATATCTTACTGTTAAAATATTTCTTGAAAACTCAAAAAAATAAAAGGTCCAATTGTTTTTTAAAGTTGAATTTTTCGGGGCGCCTGGGTGGCGCAGTCGGTTAAGCGTCCGACTTCAGCCAGGTCACGATCTCACGATCTCGCGGTCCGGGAGTTCAAGCCCCGCATCAGGATCTGTGCTGACAGCTCAGAGCCTGGAGCCTGTTTCCGATTCTGTGTCTCCCTCTCTCTCTGCCCCTCGCCCATTCATGCTCTGTCTCTCTCTGTCCCAAAAATAAATAAACGTTGGAAAAAAAAAAAATTTAAAGTTGAATTTTTCTCTCCAAAATTGTCATTAACTCCTACTTGCCACCACTTGCCTTTGAGCTAAAGTTCTAATATGACAAAAGAAACAATATGAGGCAAATCAGCCTAGTGGTTAAAAAGATTTTAAAAAATTTTGGCATGTGATTTCTTTTGAATATTATCTATTATTTTGTGAGAGGCAGAGACAGTTATACATCTAAAGAAATCATGTTTTCTCCTGGGAGAACTGTTCTTGGTTTGTATAGTGAAATCATACATACCAATTATTTCTTTTTTTAATTTATTTTCTTTCTTTTTTTAATTGAAGTATAATTAACATACAGTATTATACTAGCTTCAGATGTACAATACAATGATTCAACAATTCTATCTGTACATTACTCAGTGTTTATCAAGGTCAGTGCTCAAGAGCACACAAATATTCTTAGGGCTGCGCAAAAACACCATGCATCATGCTTCTAAGTATTCCTTGCCCCGAGGAAGTCTGAAAGCATATTTTAAATATGCCAAAAATTGGGCGCCTGGGTAGCTCAGTCAGTTAAGCACCCGACTTCGGCTCGGGTCATGATCTCGTGGTTTGTGAGTTCCAGCCCCACGTCGAGCTCTGTGCTGGCAGCTCAGAGCCTGGAGCCTGCTTCAGATTCTGTGTCTCCCTCTCTGACCCATCCCCTGCTTGTACTCTGTGTGTGTGTGTGTCTCTCTCTCTCAAATAGGAATAAACATTAAAAAAAATTTTTTTTTAATATGCCAAAGATCAACGTAAAACCTTTGGCTTCAAGAAAGGCATTTTGGGAGAGGTAAAATTTTGAGAGTATTATTTTGCAACTTTATAATTTGACACATTTTCTAATTTTAAAAATAGACATTTAATGTGTAGCATTTCAGGTTATACTTTTTAACTTAAATATGACTTAAATACTGCTGCAATAGTATTAAATTTTTAAGTCATGAAGAAGATCACTAATCATCCTTACTGCTAGTCCCTCCTTTTGGGACTCAGAATTTTTTACATACCCCATCAAGCTGGCATCAGGTTTTCCAAAGGACTGATGACCTATGATTTCTCACCCCAATTTGGACTCAGGATTATCTCTACCTACCCACCCCTTAGAGAGAAGTTTGTCCTGGTGAAAAGATCACGTGACCACCAATCGCTTCTGCCCTGCCATGCTCCTTACCAGGGCTAGGCCTTGCCAAAGAAGAAAACACCTCCATGCTAGGGTTCTTCATGACATGCTGAGCAAAGGCCACAGATTGCTAAACATTGCTAAGCAGACCTGAAAATAATGAAGTCATCCAGTTTTGTGCACAACCAGTATCTCAGTCTGTCAGCATAAATACATTTTCCCACAAAATCAATAAAAATTTTGAGACCAGCTAAGACTACCATGTTTTTCATCATTACCACAATCATCCAAACCTAAGCCCCTCCAACTTAATTCCTCTTTGTCGCTGCACTCTGATCTCATTTCTGGTGTGTACTCCCCCTCCTCGACTAGCGCACATGTCCAATAGCTATATTTCCTGATAACCCTTTAAATGTTCCACTGTAAACAAATACCCTAAACCTTGAACCAATTTGAATAACATTCCAGCAGTCTTTCTGTCTAAACTAAAATCTGAATGCAAGCTATTCTTTCTCCTGCTCAGCCAAGGTGAGGCATGGAGGTCATTCTTTATTCACCAGTGCAGTTCTTTACCCTCATATAAAAGTACCTCTGTAGAGGTTTATGTCCTGTTCCTGCCTTTCTCTCCTTGTTTCTGTCATCGACTGACCTCTTGGTCACTCTCCCACGTTCACTAAAGACTTTGGAACAAAGTTCATAATCTTCCCAACCCTTGTCCTAGAACCATTCTGAGCAACTTACTTCCTCTGTAGCTGGCTCCTGTTAACACCCTAGCTTTACAGTTCCCTTATCTGTTCAACCCCCGTAACCTTCACTTTCTCTCTACTTCAGAAATCTGCTCCATAACCAGCTCTTGCAGTCAGTCATAACCAGCAACTGCTCCTCTTATTTAATCTGAAATTTAACTTAATCTTAAATTCCAATATCCAGTCTCGACACTTCATATCCCAGCTGCTTTCTGGTTTCAAAAGTTACCCCCTATTCAGCTTAGCCTCAATGGCCCATTGCTTTAAACCCTATCACTGCTGAAATCTCTGGCCTCCCTTTCTGCCACACTGGCCCATTAGACAGGGACTTGTTCAACTTGTCTGCTCACTCAGGTTGCTGAGCCCTGACATGGGGGGAGAAGATCACTCATACAACTATATACACCAGAGCCATGAAATATGTGTCATTACAATTTGTCTAAGTAATCCATTCCATTAGCCCTCTCATTTCCACCAATGGCCTTCTGAAAATGCTCCCTTCTCCTCAAACTCTCCCCTACAATCACTATTTTCTTACTCGATAAACTCAGCTAATGACTTTAACCTCCCCACACTTTACTGAGAAAATTAATCAAGTGTAAGGAGGCCCCAAATCCCTCACCTACCACCCAAACACTTTTCTTCCTCAACACCATCTCTCCTTCCGCTACTCCTATGTCAGTAGAAACTATACTCCTACTCCTACTCCAGCCCTATATCGTCCCTCCATTCCCGCTAATCCTGAGGATAACATTCAGTCTCACATACTTCATTTTTCCTGTATCAACTTCTCCCTTTCTGCCAACTTCTGTGTAGTGCATAACCATGTTGAAGTCACTCTCATCTTGATACAGCATGCCCTCTACCTACTATCCTTCAAGTTTTTTTTAAAAGAATGTCTGCACTTACTGTCTCCACCTTCTCGCAACCTTTCACCCTTCATCATCAGCAATCTGGCATTTATCTCCACCACAGACGCTCCATCGATGCTCTTCTAAAGACCATCAATCAGCTCCTTGTTTGCTCAGTCCTTATGTCCGTTAACCTATTTGAGACATTTGACACTGCTGACCACTGTTCCTTAAGACTTCTCAGTTTTCATTTGACAACCGGAAACCTACTTTATGACCAGAACTGGGGATAAAATGAGGAACATGACAGAGTTAAGCCCTCAAGGAGCTTAGAGTCAAGTGGGGAAACTTCTATGATAACTCGTACTCTTCTTTCAACCTTGCAGATCACTCCTTCCTTTCTCTACTCGGTGCTCAGAGACTGACATTCCCTCAGGACTCCTTCCTTTGCTCTTCTCACTTCCATCCTGGGATTACCATGTTCACACTGCCTACTCACTGATGACGACCAAATATATATCTCTAGTTTAGAATTCTATCTTGAATTGTGGACTCACTCATTCTATGAAAAGATATTGGTACTTCAATATCTATATGGAGAGTACATAAGTTTTTAATTTTGATAAAGACAAATTTATCTACTTTTTGTGCTTCTGGTGTCATATTTAAGTGTTTTTTTAAGTTTCTTTATTTTAAGAAAGAGTGCACGTGCCTAAGCCAGGGAGGGGTGGAGAGAGAGGGAGAGAGAGATTCTCAAGCAGGCTCCACACTATCAGCACAGAGCCCGATGCTGGGCTCAGTTCCATGAACCATGAGATCACGACCTGAGCCGAAATCAGGAGTTGGATGCTTAACCCACTGAGCCACCCAGGCATCCCTGGTGTCATATTTAAGAAACTGTTGCCTAATATAAGATGAAGAATATTTACACTTACATTTTTTCTAAGAGTTTTATAGTTTTGGCTCTTACATTTAGGTCGTTAGTCCAATGAAACCACAATTCTTGAAAGTTAAGAATTTCACGTGCAAGATCTAAGGGTTTTTTTTAATTCTAAATTTAAAAAAAAGTTTTTTTATGTTTTATTTTATATTTGAGAGAGACAGAGACAGAGCGCACGCAAGGGAGGGACAGAGAGATGGAGACAGATTCTGAAGCAGGCTCCAGGCTCCAAGCTGTCAGCACCGAGCCCAACGTGGGGCTCAAACTCACAAGCAGTGAGATCATGACCTGAGCTGAAGTTGGATGCTTAACTAACTGAGCCACCCAGATGCCCCAGGTTTTTTTTAAGTTCTAAAACCCTGACTTTCAGCACCACAGACCAAAGCAAGAAAACTTTCCTGGTAGAGTTTATACTGTAAACTACAGCATAGAGGAAGTAGGAGGTGCTGGCGTAAATGCAATTCTCCCACAACAATTGAGAGGACATAGTTGAAGGAGGAGTACGGAGAGAAAGGGGAGCTAGAAAATAGTTAAAAGTTTGGAATTTTTCCTATCCCATCTGCGACTATGTCTTGGGGCGAGAAAGGGTGAGAAAATGTTTCTGGGTAAGGACTCAGAAGATAACTGTCTTTCCCTTTTGCAAGTTATGGTCCAGGGAACTGTATGTCTTTTAGCAAAAACCTCGCACCTGCCACTATATTAATGTGGTAGGTCAGTAACAGCCAAGGACATGCTCATACTATATTCCTGAAAAGCTGCCTCAAAGACCCAAGCACACCAGCATGCTGTAGAAACCATTAAGAAGTTTGTTTGGGGCCACTGGGCCCAAAAGAGCCCGGAATTAGAGTGGGTCCAGCACACACAGACCTGATGACCAGAGGTCAGTAGTAGCAGGGACATCAGCTTCAGACACAGCACAGCAGGCAGTGCCAATCAAGACTAAGCCAGCCAAGGTACAGCTCAGCAATGGCCAAAGTCAGAAAATGGCACAAAGATGAGATGCCCCCTCCTCAATGCCAGGAAAAATTATAAAGCTTCTCTACCAGTAGCCCCAACCCAGAAGAAAAAAAGAAGAGCTATGTGGAAAACTGAATCCTTGTAGAATGAAGCACAAAAAATAAAAAGCTGAAAACACAAAAAGAGTAGATAAGAAACACAGAAGATAAAGTGAAGGAGGACAGAATGAGGTAGAGACAGTATTTGAAGAAGTACCAGTTGAAAATGTTCTAGAACCTAAAGGGGCCCCTGGGTGGCTCGGTCAGTTAAGTGTCTGACTTCGGCTCAGGTCATGATCTCACGGTTCGGTTCTTGAGTTTGAGCCCTGCGTTGGGCTCTGTGCTGACAACTCAGAGCCTGGAGCCTGCTTCTGATTGTGTCTCCCTCTCTCTCTGCCCTTCCCCCACTTGTGCTCTGGCTCTCTCTCTCAAAAATAAACATTAAAAAAGAAAAAGAAAAAAGAAAAGAAAATGTTCTAGAACCTGAAAAGATTTGCATCTCCAGATTCAAAAATCGCAAAGACAAATATACAACAGAAGATATCAGTAAAGCCAATAAACTAGTCAAATGAAGAGACACGCTGTCTGGTAAGCTGCCTCCCTAATCTCTTGCCATTTCTTCTTCTGCCTCTCCCTCCCTCCCCAACAGACCTACACATACACACACTCTAGCCACAATGAACCAAGGTGCAGTTACCTAACGCATATCATTTTGATCAGGCTTTTTTGGTTTAAAAAGACATTTCGACCAGCTCTGTAAGTGGGGAGGATATTATTAAGAGACACATGGATTAGAAATAAAACTAAAATTGGAAAGCCATCCTTCTGACCAAGTCACATCACAGGTTTCTGGCCAGCATTTAGACTGGACATGGTTGGGTATCTGCCCAAAAGGCGGTCAGTCATCTGTAACCTGAGGAACAGGATGAAGGTCACAGGGTACCAAACGTGACCATCAGAAAGAGCTGAGCTAAGAACACAGATCACGAATAAGATCAATAGTACAGCTCCAGGTAATTCAGCAAAAAGCATGTTGGTCAATATGACAATTTGGCTAACATGACAATTAAAAAAAAAATCAATCTGTACCAATGCTAATTTCTTAATTTTGATAAATGTATTCTGGCTATATAAGATGTTATCATTAGGGGAAAATGGGTGAAGGGAACTCTGCAGTATCTTTGCACCTCTTCTATATATCTAAAATTATTTCTAAAGAAAACTTATTTCAGAACAAATTATTATTAGCATAATCACTTCAAAATAAAAATAAAATTTAAGAAGTGGAAAAAATGAATATATCTAGTCATTGTTTTTTCAACTGTTAGTATCTTAAAATATATCCTGGAGTGCTTGTGCCTAGATACCGATTTTTAAGCATTCTTCTTTCCTATTTCAGAATTTTCAGGTCTTAATCTACTCTTTAAAATTCAAATTCAGGGGTGCCTGGATGGCTCAGTTGGTTAAGCGTCTGACTTCGGCTCAGGTCACGATCTCTCACGATTTGTGAGTTTGAGCCCCGCATCAGGCTCTGTGCTGACAGCTCAGAGCCTGGAGCCTGTTTCAGATTCTGTGTTTCCCTCTCTCTCAGCCCTTCCCCCCATTCACCTTGTCTCTTTCTCAAAAATAAACATTAAAAATTTTTTAAGTATATATATCTAAAAATAGTAATAATAAATAAAATAAAATAAAATTCAAATTCAGAGTCAGGCTGGGGGATTGGTGGGGGGCCAGGGGTAAAAACAGAAGAAAAAATAAATAAAAAATCAAATTCAGTTTTTGCCAGTTATTACTATTTTAACTAATAACTATAGAGACAAATTAGGAAGATTTAAGTGTTTCATCATGAGAACCAATATGAGAAAAAGTGACTTGGATTAGAAATGACATGAGTCTGCAGAAATAGGTTAGGAATAAATGTAACTATCCCTTGTTGTCCCATCTGTTATGTTTCTGAGTTCAGACAGCAGATCTTGGATCAGCAAGGAATGCCTGTAGTTGAAAACGCATAGTCATTGCAGACTGATGGGGCAGTCTTCCTATTATTTTCATAGGCACACTTTTAAATTTTTCTCTAAGAAAATGTTAAAATAAATGACAACCATAAGAGGTAAGGAACTGGACTTTCTCAAGGTTCAGGTCTTTTAGTTTTTTGCTTTTTTTTTTTTCAATTTAATTTTTTTCTAGTTACTTTCAAGCCAAGTGTGATTATTTCTCTCATGTTTCCTTCACTTTTTTTGGTGTTTGTATTGCATAAGAAAAGAGGCATGGCAATATGAAATTACACAAGATAGTCAAAGTCTGTCATTCTTTAGAATACTTATTAAAATACACCAAACAATTGTTATTCAAAAATAATTCCATTTTATATCTGACCTAGAAAAAAACACATGAAGGTATGGATAAATACCTGCTTTCAAAAGAGCCTTTCAACACAACTTCCCTTGCTCTTGAAGTCCTGACACCTCTCCTGTCTCTGTATCAGCACTTTCGCACTGATACACTGCTACACGCTGATACTTCATTTTTTTTAGTTTTATTTATTTGCTTTGAGAGAGAGAGAGAGAGGGAGGAGCAGAGAGAGAAGGAGACAGAATCCCAAGCAGGCTTCATGCTGTCAGTGCAGAGCCCGATGACAGGCTTTGAATTCACAAACCGTGAGATCATGACCCGAGCTGAAGTCGGACGCTTTACCAACTGAGCCACTCAGGAGCACCAATACTTAATTTTTTTTTAAGTCTATTTATTTTTTTTGAAAGAGAAAGAGAGCACAGGAGGGATAGAGAGAGAGGGAGAGACAGAATCCCAAGCAGGCTCCGCACTGTCAGCGTAGAGCCCAACCTGGGTCTTGATCCCACAAACGGTGAAATCATGACTTGAGCCAAAATTGAGTCGAACGCTTAACAGACTGAGCTACCCAGTCACCCCAACACTTAATTTCTTTTTAAACAGCTGGCCAGAACTTCCACTGTGGGTGGCTGGTGATATCAATTTCTAGAATCTAGAAACCTTTGTGTTTCATTGGTTTTATGTGGCCCTCCAGGAATACAATGATAAAGATTCTGTCTCTGACAAGAAAATTGTGGAGGACAAATATATGTAAAGGGCATCTTTACATATCTGCCCCAAGTATCTTCAAAATAGTCTTATCCCAAACTGTGTTTTTGATAGTATGTCCTATAACATAGAGGCTCTAATGAAATGGTCACTTCCGCCCTTAGCACAACAAAAGAACTTCCAGTTTCAACATAAAGGCCAGATTAGCCCTCCTGTTGACTTAAGCCACTTGCCTGTGTGTTACACCATTGACAAAAATTGCTGGTGGCAGCTTAATCTGAAGAGCTCATGAAATCATCTGAGCATTTTATATTTCATTATATTTCCCATATTGTCCCCCAGAAGCTGAGGATGGGTTTCTGTTCTGTTCTCTTATCTGGCAACACAGTAAATATTGCCTTATAAGTGTCAATGGCAAAAAAAAAAAAAAAAAAAAAAAAATTGAGGCATAATCTTAAAACTATAATCATTATATAAAATCTCAAAGGGAACTAGACTCAGCAAATGTCTCAATGTAGAGAACATGAAACATAATGATAGTTTTCAAAGGGAACTAGAATCTGTAGATTTCTCAATGTAGAGACATGAAACCACAAGCATAATTCCCAGTATTATATTTAAGAATGTTTAACCCCTCTGAAACTGTGTTTAAATTCTAAGGAAATATATTATCACAGTAAGAACACAGAGCGGGCGAGCTATTTTCTGAAGCAAATACAGCAAACACTGCTGGTTGCCAACTTCACAATTATTCCTCCTGCTCTTTCTTCCTTGCTGGCAGTGCCTATCTGTACCTTAGAAGTTCAAAGTGTCAGAAAGCCCTACTTCTGGCTTCCTTCACAGCAAGGGCATGGCATATAACCCATTCCTAGCTACTGAGGCCCGCCTGAAAGAGCTGAAGCTGGCTGGCAGGCTTTTGGAAAAGATTTTCTTTTTCATGTTTATTTATTTTTGAGAGAGAGTGCATGAGCAGGAGAGGGGCAGAAAGAGAGAGAAGGACAGAGGATCCAAAGAGGGTTCTGTGCTGGCAGCAGAGAGCCGGATGCAGGACTTGAACTCATGAATCATGAGATTATGACCTGAGCCAGACGCTCAACTGACAGAGCCACCCAGGCACCCCTGGAAAAGATGGTTTTTTTTTAATGTTTGTTTTGAGAGAGAGAGAGAGAGAGAGAGAGAGAGAGAGCGTGTGTGTGTGTGTGTGTGTGTGTGTGTGTGTGGAGGAAGGAGCAGAGAGAGAGGGAGACACAGAATTGTAAGCAGGCTCCAGTATCTGAGATGTCAGCACAGAGCCTGATGCGGGACTCAAACCCACCAACCGTGGGATCATGACCTGAGCTGAAGTCAGATGCTCAACTGACTGAGCCACCCAGGTGCCCCAAGATTTTCTGTTACCAACAAAGAAATATGTATGGGAGGAAACTGCTGTTCCTACATAGCATAGTGCTATGCTCTACATAGCACTTAGTTGTTAACTTGATGTGACCCCTGGAACTGATATAGCAAACTTACAACCATGAAGAAAGAGACCACCAACTTGCTGAATGTAACACAGAAAAGCTCTTGGTTCCCTGATAGAATCACTGAGCCCTATACCAATAACCTACGGGAATAGCCTTGCCCCCAGGCTTCTTGTTAGATTATAGTTATCTCATTTAGTTTGCAGCTTCAGTCTAAGGCACTTTTATTTGGATAATGTCCCAACTAATACAGCTAGCAAATATCTTGTTCACTTCAAGGCCAGGAAGTTAGGCCACTGCTACTTAGCTGACCCCAACCATTACCAGTGTCTCTTCCTGGATCCATACTGCCTCATTCATGTTTTTCTTTTCTACCTTTCAATAAGAGCAGACTCAGTGCCATTACACTCATAGCTATGCTTCACAATAAAGTCTCTTTCTTCCGTACCTCTTCCATGATAGTCAATGAGAAGGTACTTTTTGCTTCTCTGACCTGCTTTTCAGTTATGTCTGCTTTTTTTTTTTTTAATTTTTTTTTTCAACGTTTATTTATTTTTGGGACAGAGAGAGACAGAGCATGAACGGGGGAGGGGCAGAGAGAGAGGGAGACACAGAATCGGAAACAGGCTCCAGGCTCTAAGCCATCAGCCCAGAGCCTGACGCAGGGCTCGAACTCACGGACCGCGAGATCGTGATCTGGCTGAAGTCGGACGCTTAACCGACTGCGCCACCCAGGCGCCCCTTGTTATGTCTGCTTTTAACAGCATCACAGACATGTCTCAATTTTTAGTAAAAATTTTTACACTTTTTTCCTTACTATTCTAACTCCAATCCCATAGTAAGATCACAAGTGATCTAAAATTTCCAAAATGGAAATGCAAAACCTAGAATAAAGATTTGCTTTTATAATGGGTCATCTACATAGATCAATAAATAGAGCTGAGGGGTGAGGCACCCTTTTAACATACAAGGGAAACAAAAGATCTCAATTTAAAAACAAAGAAAAGACAGAGACATAATGAATTACGTACAGGTGAGTTCAGAATCCCTTCTTAGTACAGTTAATTTTTAAGAGACCTATTTGTTTCTTGCATACTATGCTTAAAGAGATAAAGTTCCTACAATGAGTTTTTATGTTTATCCACAACATGGAAAGAGCCCTTAAGCAAGAGTTGATAAAAACCTTTGTTGAATATTATTCACCTTAACCAAAGTAGACAAGTAGATATAAGTGACATTTAATTTATTAGGAAAAAAGTTTTTTTAAGAGGAAAAAAGACTACAAACTCAGATCCTTTTCTTGGATTTTGTTTACTGTTTTTTGCTTACTAAAAAAACATGCTCACTAAAGGGGAAAAATGAAAATGACAAACTTTTCTGAAAATCAATTAGAAACACAAAAGCAAGTATCAGAAAAAATTTTCCTGAAAATTATAGCACAATGGCTTGAAAAACAATCCATGATGCACCCAAATTACCAATATTGGAAAAAAAAAAAACAGAATTAGAGAATACTAATTTTCAACCAAATTGATGCTTAAGCCAGACTGTTATCATGATCAAACTGCTTTCACCCAGAGTGTATGCTACCCTATATTCTCAAATCATTGTCTCATTTACCTTCAGGCCTTTGCATTTGGTGTTCCCATAACACAAGGTTCTCTTCTCTCCTCACACTCAACTGGCTGATTAATGAAGTACTAATAAGCACTTGTGTAAAACCTCTTGAAACATAGGGCGCCTGGCTGGATCAGTCACTAGAGTATGCAACCCTTGATTTCACGGTCATGAATTCAAGCCCCATGCTGGGCATAGAGCTTACTTTAAAATAAAATAAAAATAAAAATAAAAATAAAAATAAAAATAAAATAAAATAAAATAAAGTACAGTAAAGTAAAGTAAAGTAAAGTAAAATAAAATAAAATAAAATAGGAGTGCCTGGGTGGCTCAGTTGGTTAAGTGTCTGACTCCAGATTTCAGCTCAGGTCATGATCTCAGTTCATGAGCCCACATTGGGCTCTGCACTGACAGTGTGGAAACTGCTTGGGATTCTCTCTCTCCCTCTCTCTTTGCCCCTCCTACACATCCAGTGCACTCCCTACCCCTCAAAATAAATAAACATTTAAAAAATAAAATAAAATGTTGTCACAAAATAATCTTAAAAAAAAAAAACTATTAAAATTAGAAAGATAGTGACCTAATAAAAGAAACATCAAATTATTTAGTTCCTTGTTTAGAAGCTCTTATTTAAACTTTTTTTTTAAGTTGTATTTATTTATTTTGAGAGAGAGAGACAGAGAGAGCAAGCAGGGGAGAGGCAGAGAGAGAGGGAGAGAGAGAATCCCAAGCAGGCTACTCACCACCAGCACAGAGCCCAATGCACGGCTTGAACTCACGAACTGTGAGATCATGACCTGAGCCGAATCAAGAGTCAGACGTTTAACTGAGCTACCCAGGCACCCCTAGAAACTCTTGTTTAAAAAATCAAATATTTGACTTTTCTACTTATGTCAAATGAGAAGTGAACAACTTCACAGGAAAACAAAATTCTGATGGCTATTAAATTCTTCCTAAGTTCAAAATCACTGCTCATAATTAGGAAGATAAAGTCATCCTGAGAGAAAAAAGTCTGAAAACAGATGTTCTATGTAATAGGTTATTCATGGTTGCACTGCTGTGACTTCAAGGTATTAGAAGCAACTTACATGCCCATCAATGAGAGACTAGCAAAAATAACTATGGCATGTACATACAACGAAATACTGGGCAGTAAAAGAAAAATAAGCAGCAATTAGGCAGTGAAATAAAATACATCTATTGGAAAAGAAGTAAAACTATCGCCCTTCGCAGATGAGCTTGTAAGTAGAAAATCCTAAGAAATCCACTAAAGTAACTAATCATAAGTAATAAATGAGCTCAGTAAGGTGAAAGCATAAAAGATCAATATACAATAATCGGGGCACCTGGGTGGTTCAGTCAGTTATGTGTCCAACTCTTGGTTTCAGCTTAGGTCACAATCTCACAGTTGTTGAGATTGATCCCGGTGTTGGGCTCTGCACTGACAGTGCTGGAGATTCTCTCTGTTTCTCTCTCTCTCTCTCTCTCTCTCTCTCTCAAAATAAATAAATAAGCTTTAAAAATAAAAATATATAATAATCAATTATATTTCTATAACGTGAAGTGAACAACCTGAAAATGAAGAAAACAATTTGAGTTACAATAGCATCTAAAAGAATAAAAGGCTTAGTGATAAACTTAACAAAGGAAGTACAGAACTTCTACTCTGAAAAGACAAAACACTGCTGAGAGCAATTTTCAAAGACCTAAGCAAATGAAAAAACATCTCATGTTCATGAAGCCCAGATGGGATATTGTTAAAATGGTACAACTCCCAGGGCGCCTGGGTGGCTCGGTCGGTTAAGCGTCCGACTTCGGCTCAGGTCATGATCTCACGGTCCGTGAGTTTGAGCCCCACGTCAGGCTCTGTGCTGACAGCTCAGAGCCTGGAGCCTGCTTCAGATTCTGTGTCTCCCTCTCTCTCTGCCCCTCCCCCATTCATGCTCTGTCTCTCTCTGTCTCAAAAATAAATAAACATTAAAAAAAAAATTTTTTTAAATGGTACAACTCCCCAAACAGATCTACAGATTCAACACAATCTCAATCAAAATTCCAGCTGGAGTCTTGCAGAAACTGATCACTTGATCCTAAAATTCATATGAAAATTCAAGGCACCCAGAAGAATCAATCTTGAAAAAGAACAAAGTGAGAGGACTCACACTTCCCAATTTCAAAATTTACTACAAAGCTACAGTAATCAAGATAGTGTGGTACTAGTGTAAAAAAAAGACATATGGGCAAGTAAAAATGAACTGAAGAGTCCAGAAATAAATCCTCACATTTAGGTCAATTAATTTTTTTTTTAATTTTTTTTTCAACGTTTTTTATTTTTTATTTTTGGGACAGAGAGAGACAGAGCATGAACGGGGGAGGGGCAGAGAGAGAGGGAGACACAGAATCGGAAACAGGCTCCAGGCTCTGAGCCATCAGCCCAGAGCCCGACGCGGGGCTCGAACTCCCGGACCGCGAGATCGTGACCTGGCTGAAGTCGGACGTTTAACCGACTGCGCCACCCAGGCGCCCCAGGTCAATTAATTTTTGATAGAGTGTGTAGACAATTAAATGGGGGGAAGAAACAACCTTTTGAACAAATGGATATCCACCAACAGAAGAATGAAATTGGATTCCTTCCTCATTCCATGTACAAAAATCAACTCAAAGTCCATTTTGAGACCAAAATGTAAAAGAACTAAATGTAAAAAGACCTAATGTAAAAGCTAACACTATAAAACTCTTACAAGAAAACATAGGTGTAAATCTTCATGACCTCCAATTAGACAATGACTTCTTAGACATGACACCAAAAGCACAAGCAATAAAAGATAACATTTATAAATTGAACATCATCAAAGTTAAAAATGTTTGTGCTTCAAAGGACACCACCAAAGATGTGGAAAGGCAACAACAGAACAGTAGCAAACGCTCCGAATCAGGCATCTTATAAAGGATTTGTATCTAGAATATATAAAGAACTGTTACAACTCAACAATAAAAAAGACAAATAATCCAGTTAAAAAATATGAAAAGGAGGAAGGCCTGGTGGCTGTCGGTTAAGTAACCAGGTCTACTCAGGTCATGACATGAGTTCAAGCCCCGCCTCGGGCTCTGCACTGACAGCTGTGAGCCTGTTGGGGATTCTCTCTCCCTCTCTGCCTCTCCCTGGCTCTCTCAGGCATGAGTGCTCGGCCTCACTCTCCCTCTCTGTCTCTCTCAAAACAAATAAACTTAAAAAAAAAAAATAGGAAAAGGAAATGAACAGACATTTCTCCAAGAAGAGATATGCAAATGACCAATGAGCAGGTGAAAAGATGTTCAACATCATTACCCATCAAGGAATTGCAAATCAAAACCAAAATGAGCTACCACTTAACACCAGATAGTAACAAGTGTTGCGGAGGATGCAGAGAAATTGAAACCCTAATATACAGCTAGTAAGAAAGAAAATGGTGCAGCTGCTGTGGAAAACAGCTTGGCAGTTTCTCAAGGTTAAGAAAGCTTTTTTTCCCCCAAAGGTTAACAGCAATTCCACTTCTAGGTATATACCCAAGAGTTCAGAAAAGCTATGTCCAAACAAAAACTTGTACAAGAATGTTCATAAGAGCATGATTCACAATAGCTAAAATGTCCATGATGAATGGATTTAAAAATGTGATACAGTAACACAATACATACTATTTAGCCATAAATATGAAATACTGATACATGCTACAACATAGATGAATCTTTAAAACCTGTCCTAAGTGAAAGAAGCCAATCACAGAGGGCCACATATTGTATCATTCTGTTTAAATGAAATGTCAAGAAGAGACAAAGAGAGACACGGTAGAAAGTATGCATTTTTTCAAATCATTTTTTTAAAGATTATGTTGTTCATTTATTTATATGCTATATCTTTCTAAATCCTAAAACTCTTCTTCTGAAATATTTTTAAAAGCACTTTCAAACACAAAAGCATGCAATGATCAAAGAGAAATAACCTGCAATTTTAAAACAGCTAAGGAAAACTCATAAATGTCAAAGGCAGAACATGGATTTGTCTTTGTTGAAGGTTATCAAGTGACCAAAATTCCCTTCAAGTTAAATTCTGGCCTCCTTTTGAAATGGAAATTACTAATAATAAAACTTTCATTTACAAAATAACTGTATATTTTATAAAGGCAATCATCAATGTAATATATGGAATTGTTCAATCACTATATCGTACACCTAAAACAAATAAAATACTGTATGTTAACTATACTGGAATTTTAAATAAAATAAAATAAGAAAAAATCATCAATGTAAAGCTGAAACTTACTAGGCTTTATATCACAGTAGTTTAAATGCAACAAATACTTAAACTATTTCTTGGACAGTAGCAATAGAATAACTTTGGAGTCGAATACACAGGTTTGATTCCAAGACTGCTATTTACCTGCAAGGTGACCATCAACAATGTATTTGGCCTCTCTGAGCCTCAGTTCCCCCTTCTGTTAAATCGGGAATTACAATACCTACTTTAGTTTAAAGAGAAATACTCCCAACTACTTACTAAATGGGGGAAAGGAAAGTAGTGTTTGGAAAATATCACTCTTTTACCTATACCATTTGAATTTTCTGTATGATTTGAATTTTTTTTACAACTTATAATTTTAAAACACAATGGAAAATTTAAAAATAAAAGCATCCACTTTATAGGGTACTTATGGAACCATTTTGTAAGATATTTATACATAGGAGGCTCTCAAACACAATTTCCTCACTACTTCCATAGCCTTTCCAACTTTTGAATTCAGGTGAATACAACTTGGAAGAAGTTAAACATTTATTTTTCAGAAGGCTATGGCTATCAAGAAAGAGATAAACAGGGTAATAAAACTAAGCTTTCAAACCACTTTCCTCAAAACATACCAAAGAATTTAATCTGAAGAGAAAAAAATATCCACATATTTACTGATGTTAATCACCTTATTCTAAAATTTTAGGATTTGGGGTTTGGTTTTCATGGCAGTTTTTTGCAATGTAAAATGATAATACCATCAAGTGAAAAGGAAATCTGGTACCTTGATTTTTTTTTTTTTTTTTTTTTTTTTTTTTACCAACAAGACAAATTCAGGATTCAGTTCAGAGAGTATTTTTCACTGAAAAACAACATACAAATATAAATAATGATACATTTATCTAGCAAATAAGATAAAGTATCAGCTGCATCTTCTTTTAGAGCACACTGAGATAGATGAATATAATCTAACGATCTAGGTTGTCGCTTTATACTTTGTGATATATTGTAAGAATTAAGGACATTCTTTTCCATATTCTAATAGATGCATAAAGTGAATGTCAGGAAGTTGTTTTGCAGATCAAAAAGGTGCCATTTTAAACCACCAAAGTACACTGGAGCCACTAAAGTTGGTACTGTGGCCTTTGTTTGGTAGCTTTTCAGAAGACTGAGTCATAGGACTTACATGCGTCTTACCTACCCATAGGAGCCTATAACTTTAGCATTGCCCATCACATATGTGTAAGTACAAAATTAACCCTCATGTAGCTTAAAGTTTACAAATCCTATTCTGGACCACTTAACACATATATTACTGAGAACTTCCTGGAGTATTATTATTCCATTTCTATAGTGCCTTTTTGTTTTTAAAGCTATTTCAAGAACATACTTTTGAAAAGGGGAAACACGGTCAGATGTTACAAAGATACAATGATTCACATAACTTTTATCTTGACATTAATGAATGGCTGCCATGGAGCAAAATTAAAAACTTAGTTTTTTGACTAAGGCCAGTGGGTAAGGGATTCCCCAGCTCCCAGGCTTTTTCCTTTCCTGAAAGCCACCTCAAAAATCCTACTCCGGATGACATTAAGTCCTTCGCACTCCCCGCAGTCAGAGCCAAGCCCACAGCCCGGCTTTCAACCGCCGCTCCCGCGTCGCGGAGCCCAGCCCCGCAGGAACACCAGAGGGCAGGCCAGAGAGTGCAGGGCGGCCACCCGGCCCGAGGGAGTGCGGGCGGAAAGGAGGGACACCCGTGACTCACCAGGCCCAGCCGCCGCCAGACCGCACGCCTTCACACACCCCACCCCACCCCCCCCCCCCCCCCGCGGCGCGGCCCAGCCTGTCAGCGCCCCCCAGAGGCAGACAGGCCCCTTCCCGGGGCAGGCCCCCTCCCGGAACGTGCCCACTCCCCACGAAGGCCCGCTCCCCTGGACGCGGTGGGGGCGCGCACTGACCTGAGACACCGCCTCCCTGCAGATCCGGCAGCCGGTGGGTCCCTCGCCCCGCCCCCAGGCCGGCTCGAGCATGCGCACTGGGCCCGCCCGCGCGCCTGCGCGCCCCCGAGCGCCCCTGCAAGGCACGCGCCGCCGCCTGGGAGGCCGGGCGAGGCCGCAGCAGAGGCGGAGGCCCGGCTCCCTGGGCGGCGCGCACCTCCCGCCCCCCGCCCTGCCATTCACTAGCGACTTGGGCCCGCGGCCCCCAAAGTCCGTCCTCCCCGTTAGGCGGCGGGCGCCGGAGGGGAGGGGACAGCCCAGGGGGCAGGAAGCTGCAGCTTAAAAGGGCAGCCCGCGCCGGGCCCTTCCTCCCTCCCTTCGTCCCCGGGCCTCCGAGAGCGCCTCTGCTCCGCGGCCTCCGCCCCGCCGCCATGTACCGCTGCCTGGGCGAAGCGCTGCTGCTGTCCCGCGCCGGGCCCGCCGCCCTGGGCTCCGCGGCGGCCGACTCGGCCGCGCTGCTGGGCCGGGCCCGCGGGCAGCCCGCCGCCGCCGCCGCCGCCGCCGCAGCCCCGCAGCCGGGGCTCGCGCCGACCGCCCGGCGACACTACAGCGAGGCGGCGGCCGACCGCGAGGACGACCCCAACTTCTTCAAGATGGTGGAGGGCTTCTTCGACCGCGGCGCCAGCATCGTGGAGGACAAGCTGGTGGAGGACCTCAAGACCAGGGAGAGCGAGGAGCAGAAGCGGAACCGGGTGCGCGGCATCCTGCGGATCATCAAGCCCTGCAACCATGTGCTGAGCTTGTCCTTCCCCATCCGACGCGACGACGGCTCCTGGGAGGTCATCGAAGGCTACCGAGCCCAGCACAGCCAGCACCGCACGCCCTGCAAGGGAGGTGAGAGCCGGCCGAGCCCCTAGCTCCCTTCCCAGCCGCCCTGCCTGGCCGGGGATCTGGCCCCCTCCCACGCTCCCCCGCCCCCCGCAGCAGGCGTGTCAGTCTCGCGCGGGTGGTGGGTTTTCCTCCCGAAATCCGCCACGTAGTGGTCCTGTCTTCCTCCCCCGTGAGCCATCATCCCGGGTTCCTGCAAGTGTGAACACTGTATGCTGAATAGATGCTGCACCGCTCTCCTTTTGATCTTAGTGTAGGTGACACCCAGGGTGGATCCTGACGAAATGCACTTCTAGATATGGGAATGACCGGCCCATCAGATTGTGCTCTGCAAGTTTTTGTGAGCATCTATGACTCACCGAACGAAAACTATGAGATAGTTATTTCCAGCTCTTTTTTTCCCCACTCATTTTTACATCAGTGGCAAATGATACAGGAACTTACAAAGTGAATTGTCTTGTGGATTTGAAATCTAGACAGTTTTACTAGGCAAACGATTTTACTAATTACAGCATTGGCTTTTTAAGTTGTTTTTCTACCCTGACAGCCTCAGTTTTGCGCGCGCGCGCGCGCGCACACACACACACACACACACACACACACAAAGTAATACATGAGCAACGTAACATCTCCGACAAATAAACACCGGGCGCCCTGACAGTAAATCTTAAAGGGTGTAGAATGCAGGACAGCCCGCCAGCCAATGGAATGAAATAGCCCTGGGGGTGTGGACTGGTCCTGGCTAGCACCAGATTTGAGCTTGGGTAAAAGATAAAGTACTGAAGGAAAGGAGTTGAATCGGTTACGATTTGATAGTCACCAAGTTATCCCGTAGTTTAAATTTTCGAATATGTGTAGATTTGGCCTCTGCAGTCAGATTGCTTCCTTTGGGCCAATAAAAACTTTCAAACATTTCTCCTCAGTACATCTTTAAAGATGTATAAATGTAACCTTAAAAAAAAAAAAAAGGTAAAGCCACTTCTTTTCTATTAAAAAAAAATGATGTTTAATAAAGGCCCCAAGGAGGTGAAGTCTTGCTTGAGGTTGCTTGGCTAATAACCACAGAGAGGATGTTGGGCTGGACCCTTTGTCTCCATAAGCCTGTCACAGTGTTCTATTACACTAGCTGACTTGTAATGATAATTTTTAGAAATCTCTCTACTAGAAGAATTTGAACTCTGCTGGCATTCCCAGCCTGGGAACAAAGGTTGCCTGAACTGTTTAATGATTTACTTGTTAAATTTGCATTGGCCCCACCCTCTTCTAGGACATACCTTTAGAGCTTAATTATCCTCTAGCTCTGCTTCCTCTTCTCTAACTAATGTTTGAACCACTTTGACCTCTAATTTCCCTTTGCAGCTCCAAAATTACATAAAAGGTACACAGTCAGTCTCCTACATCACCTTCCTTCTTCCTACCACTCCCTTATTCTCTAAACCAAGAATACAAGTTTAGACTCCCAAGAAAAGCAAACAAGGATGATGGAGGAAGAGAGGTTAGCAAATGCTAAACTGCAATGTGTCTTTAAAATGGACGTCTAGTTTATATTACTATCCTGCTGGCAGTATTTTCCAGTCCCTTAAAAGATACACAAATAAACCATTATGTAAATTTCCGGCAGGATCTAATTTAGTTTCCCTGAAGTTCTTTACATTCCTGTTCTTTTTATGCCAAGCCCTCTCCTATCTTTATAAATCACAACTCCACAAACCCACTAAAGCAGCTAAAATTTACCATAGTTTGTCAGTCCTTATCCTCTTGTTTCCATGGCAGTTTCGTACCAAATTATTGAACCTAGCAACAAATCACATCAGCCCTCTTGAGACACTGTTATTGTAGCACTTGCTTGCACTGGAAGTGTAAGATACAGTTCTCTCTTCAGTTTATCCCATTTACCAGAAGGCATATACTAAAAGCACTATTAACTCCCAGCATATAAACATGGAGAAACCTATTTGCAACTAATGATTAATAACAGGCATTGAAAGATAACAGGACGTGTAAGAAAATTGGCCACTATAAAGTGATAAATATTATCTTAAGGAATTTGAAAGACATCATGGAGATGAGATTGGGAGGATTATATAGACCTGAAAGCCCTTAAAAATATTTTAGTGTGCTTAACATAATGAACAATGTGCTAAATAGGTGATCATCAAAATTTGAACATGCTTTCCTTTCATAACACTCCAGGATCTTTCTCCCCATTGCCACCTTCATCTCATTGCAGAGAATACATATTCTAAGAGCACTTTATTTTTGGTAGTTTTTGTCTCCAATTAAACATGAAAGCTTTATTTTGTTTTGCTTTGCTTGTAAGAAAGTTGTTGACCTCCTTGGTTGTATTGTGGTCTTAGAAATACAGAATACATTAGGTGATTGAAATTTTTAAGGATGCTTCGAATAATCCCTGTGACTTCAGTAAATCTTTCCCTTTTAAGCATACTTTAACACACTAGCTCTCACCTCCTCAACTGCCTTCCCTACCATAGTTCTTCTCAAAAACAAACAAACAAAAACCCAAAAAAGCCTTGTCTGCTCCTCTTCATACTTTTCATAACCCTCAGTTTTCTGCATCTAATCTTTCCTGGACCTTCTACCTGAGTTTTCAGAAATAAAATTTTCAAGGTTGAAAGTAACAATCTAATTATAATCTGTGTAAGGGAAACAGGTGGTTTTCAGACCTGGGGTGGCTGATGTGTACTTTCTTCCAAGTAAATATTTAATAATACATTTTAGGTTTTTTGCTTCTTTTCCTGCAAAGCATATTTAACTGAAATCATCAGATTGGTACCTGTTAAGGATTTGCAAAAGAGTATGCTCTAGGCTTTGAAGGGAAGTTTTAAGAGCAGTCTTAATATTTTCAGCAAAGATGAATAGTGTGGGAATTTCTGCTTTGAGAAGACTTTTTCAAAGTTTCTTACATGTTTGAAAACATTATCAGTGATTGTTCCTGTTATCTTTCTCAGAATAAATTCTGTATATTTTTGGCCATGCTTCTGCCCATGTACCTTTTTAGAAAGGAAGTTTATCATTTAAAAGTCAGTTTTGAGGGAGAAGTACAGATTGGTAACAGCAATTCATTGATATAGGAGCAATTTAACTTTCTCTCCCAACTTGTCCTCCCCCACCTCTTTTCGTCATATTAAAACTATTAAGCCAAAATTCTGTTACTGATTCTTCCTTCTATCATAGAACTTTCTAAAGTTATCATTATTGAAATGAAGTTGATTGACTGTAAATGGAATGCCCTGATATACTGACCCTGAATCTTTTGTTTAACTGTAAATATCAGTATCAAAAAAAAAAAAAGTATAAACTGTGTTAACCCATTGACTTGTTTTTTAAGAGCCAAAATGCAAAAAAAAAAAAGAAAAAAAAAAAAAGAAAACAGTGGGAGGTAGACAGGCTTTGTTCTTGTCTCTGGGGGACAGGATGCAGGGGTGGAGGGCAAGGGAGGCAACAGGATTGGAGTCTGTGTAGTATTAGTCCACTCGTCCTCTGGAATATAATTGTCTGATGATGATGGTACTTTGTGGCAACACTACAGAAAGTACTTTTACTGTTTTAAAAGGGCACATCCTCTGTCTTCACTGAAAAAAAAAAAAAAAGTTTCTGACTTATTTCTGCTGGGTCAAATTGACAACCATCAAAACTTGGGTAACTTTGTTTTTTTGTTTTTATTTTTTTACAATTTTTTTTAATGTACATTTATTTTTGAGAGCAAGAGACAGAGTGCGAACAGGGAAGGGGCAGAGAGAGAGAGAGACACAGAATCCGAAATAGGCTCCGAGCTGTCAGCACAGAGCCCAGTGTGGGGCTCAGACCTTCAAACCATGAGATCATGACCTGAGCCTAGGTTGGATGCTTAACCTACTGAGCCACCCAGGCACCCCAAAGCTTGGTTAACTTTGAATAGACTCACACTTTCTAACATTCTCAGAGTGTGACTGTGTGTCTGCATCTACTTCCACAATATAAAATGTAGCCTTTGTAGATAGATTAAATTTAGGATTTAATGCATTCTGAAAATTCAGTTAAAAGACAAGTAATTGTATGGGGTGCCTAGGTGGCTCAGTTGGCAAGGTGTCCGACTTCAGCTCAAGTGACTTTGGCTCAGGTCGTGCTTTCACGGCTCATGGGTTCAAGCCCCGTGTCAGGCTGTGTGCTGACAGTTCAGAGCCTGGAGCCTGCTTCAGATTCTGTGTCTCCCTCTCTCTCTCTGCCCCTACCCCTCTCGCATGCACGCGTTCTCTCTCTCACTCTCAAAAATGAATAAACATTTAAAAAAAAATTTTTTTTTAAGGTAATTGTAATGTGTTCTTCTCCCTAGCCCTCATCCCTAAGGTTTTTGTTGGTGGTGCCACTGCTGTTGTTTTTAATACTTTTTAATTAAATCCAGAACTGTTTTGCCATGATAAAGGCCTTTTAATGTCATGGAAGCCAAATAGCTCAAAGCCTCTAAACCCCTCCCCTCTCACAAATATACTAGAGAACGAAGAGATCGCCATTCAGTCTTGCTGTCATTTGGTGTGAATCCACGTAGCTGGTTTGCTTTGGCATTCAGAACCCCATACGCAGGAACACAGACGCTGCCCGCTGCCCACTCATTATGCAGAGTACACATTGCAGGAATTGGGGCATCAAAAATTGGAGGACAGGCACCAGTATGTTAAACCCCAATAAAACTTGCAGTGTTTAAATTTTAAGCATAAGAAATAAGAATTAAACATGAACTTTCTGGCTTATAGGGGAAAGAAATTGGCCTTACAACTATTGATGATAAGTTAGATTGCTTAGGAAAATTGTTTTTGTCCAGTGATGTTAAAGGTGCTGAGGATTCTGCCAGGAACCAATAAAGACTAAACTATCAGCTTGTGGATGCTAAAAAATTCTGGGATGTTGTGGGGTTCTTTCCTGTTTATTTTGCATAATAATTAGATTTTCGTAATACAAAAAAAAACTTTTTAACCTCTAATATCACTTAGTGAAGAGCATCAATTCATAAATGGCCCATGATGACTCCACCCAACAAACTCCTGTAAAAATACATGTATGTCTTTCAAATATTCATATAGTGATAACAGTTGTAAAATGACAAGTAAAACAGCTCTACCCCCAGTTCTTCCCCAGGAAATAACCGTCAACAACTTTAAATCCAAAGCCATTATCTAAAACTGACCTAGCTATTCTGAGGAACCAGTGTTTTTTCCCCTTTGCAGAAATTGATACAGATTGCAGTACTCACTATCAAGACTGAAGCATCAATGTAGGAAATACTACTGATAAAGGCAGGAAAGGTTTTGCAAAGGGCAAAAAGACAGCCTGGAAAAGGGCTGCTTCGAGACCTTCTAAGTTTCCTTTCACAAGGTAACAACACTTGGGAGATCCTGCCTCCACAAAGGTCAACTGGAAAGCAAGGGATAACCTAACATCTAACATTTATTGCATTCTCCGTGTATACTAGGCATTTTGCTAAGAGCTTTTCATGCATCATCGCTTTTATCCCTCATAACAACCTCATGAGATACACTGTTGGCCCTGATTTTCAAATGCAAATACCAAGGCTGAAAAGTGGAGGACTCCTGGTAAGGTTACACACCTAGTTACCTAGTGGAGTTGGGCCCTGTTAAGAGTCGCGTCCTCTGACTCCAGCACCCACTTTCTTAATAATTATTTTCTGGGGGCTTTCATGTAAGAAATTATACATTGTATCATAAGCAGTGATTGAGAACCATGCCATGTCATCCACACAATAATTCCCAACACTGGGGCTCATTTGAAATGTGTTAAAGGTTATTAGAAGGCCTGCCTTCTTCCTAGAAAAAACAAGTATATGCCAACAAGTGTGCATATAGAACTCACTCGTATATGATATCTTTATGGGCCCACTTATTCCAGTTACTTAGGCAATGGAAGAACATTTTAGAGTTTTCCACTGAAAGAGGTTTGAAGAGCTCTGGTGTTGAACAGTGGCTCATTTCTCTGCCAAAGTGTATGACATGTATCTTTAAGGGTTTTCAGTGGACTCATTTTAACATGGCTTGCTTCTGAGTGTCTCTTCCTTAAAAACGAAGAAGTTATAGTTTGTAATGAATTGCTATTTCTCCTGGTTATTTATTCTTGGAGAAAGTCTGTCAGACCTTTTAACTTTTCTGAATTGCTTCTTGGCTAGCTGAAAATGTGAAAGATGACACAAATGGAAATTATAAAGGTTGTCAGTAATATGACTCCTTTTGCCCACGTATCGTTATCATAAATATGTGAACACAGGCCTTCAAAACATTTTGTACATTTGAGCCTTAGCAGGATTTAGGACTCTTTTTTTTTTTTTTTTTTTTTTTTTAATCCCTTTTAGCAAGAGAGAAACAGCAAGGGAATAGTCAAGGGTGATAGTACCCCCATTGGGGGTTTACTGAATAAGCTATATGAGCTATATAGACTATATTCCAAATAAATCAGTTTTTCCATTATGTGTTCATTTTCTCTGCAGGCAAGAGCTTTAAACTTTATGCTTGATTAAGGAACATTCCTTAGCTCATGGGGATTTCTGATAGTTAACCTGTTCATTACAGGTCTTTTAATTGCCTACTCTGTGTCAGGTACCCTGCTCTTTGCTAAGGGAACTATTCACAAGAAAGTTTTAAAAAAGAAGAAGAAAACAAAGCTGATTTTTTTTTTTTCTTAAAATGTTTTTAATTGATTTCCTCAAAATAGAGCAGAATCCCAAATCCCTTCTGGTATCTATATCATTCTTCTTTTGCTTTTAGTTCAGTATTCTATTTCTACATTTTCCTTTCCCAGGAACAGTCAATAAATGACACAGTTGAAAACACTAAACAATGCATTGCTACAATAGTTCAAAGGAGATACCAGGGAGAGACAGTCTTGAGCTGCAGGTAGGGAAGGCTGGATAGGAGTTGGATGGGGGAAAAGGTCATTTAAAAAAAAATTTTTTTTTTTTTACATTTATTTACTTTTGAGAGACAGCAAGTGAGACAGAGCACAAGCGGGGGAGGGGCGGAGAGAGAAGGAGACACAGAATCTGAAGCAGGCTCCAAGCTCCTACCAAGTGTTCAGCCCAGAGCCCAACGCGGGGCTCAAACCCACAAACCTTGAGATCATGACCTGAGCTGAAGTCAGTCACTTAACTGACTGAGCCACCCAGGCGCCCTGAAAGGTCATTTTAGATAAAGAGAAATAAAGGCGGTGACTCGTTCAGCCCAGACAAGATGCAGGACTGTGTGTGATGGAGTCATAGGGACAGACTGTGTGTTTATAAATAGTGGAAAATCAGGTTTTATGACATAATATTTATTTGGTCTCTGCTCCCAATTCCTGACATAGAGCTCTTAAAATCTTTGTAATTTCCTGAGTGATGGGGGTGCTTGGAGCCTCCTTTGTCCTAACATTTGGTCTTGGACTCCAGTTCCTGATACAGAGCTCCTAAATCCCTTGGAATTTCCTGGGTGATAGGAGCATCTTTTGTTCTAATGAGGCACTTCTTGCTGGGTTCCTGGATAGCTTCAGGATGGCAGCTGGTGACTAGAAAGACCATGATTAGTAGCCTAGAACTTTCAGCCCCATCCCCCGCCCTCCATGGAAAGGAAAAGAGAAAAGAGTTGGACATTGAGTTAACACCCATCATGCCTCTGTGAGGAAGCCTTCATAAAAATCCGTAAACCACTAGGTTCTGAGAGTTTTCCTGATACCTCCATGTGTCAGGAGGATGGTGCACCTGTTACCTAGAGACAGGCTCCTGTGCTCAGGACCCTGATAATAAACCATTAAACATATGTAAAGTGTTTACTTGAGTTCTGTGAGCCATGATAGCAAATTATTAAACCTGAGGAGAGGGTGTGAGAGCATCCAGCCAAGTTGGACAAAAGTATGGGTACTGTGGGCACCCAATACTTGAGATTGAAATGAAGGCCAGTCTTGTGGAACTAAGCCCTTAATCTGTGGGGTCTGCGCTAACTCCAGGTAGTCAGTGTCAAAATTGAATTAAATTGTGTATGACAACCAGTTGGTGTCCACAGAGAATTAGAGAGCTGGTTGTTGGTATGGAAAACCTGCACATATGGTGTCAGAAGTATGCGAGCAGAAACAGCTTTTTCCCTTTATGCTTGTTGGGTGCATAATGGTAAATGTAAATCCAGGAGAGCTAGGCTGCAGAGGAGCTGAGGATGAGGTGATAAGTAATAGCAGAAGAAATGAAAAGCAAAGAGCAGCTAAAAACATTTTAAAGGAAGGACAGTATTCCCCAACAGGTAGGATGTATCAATGAAGGAGAGAAAAGTCAAAGATAACTCGTTTCTAGTCTGAGGCACTGTTAGGAAGAAAAGGTGATATTATTATTAGGAAAGAAGACTGGATTTTGAAAATAAAGGAGATTTGGTGTAAAATGATCCTTAGCACAACTTGGAAATACAGGCATATATATTTTCCCGATCTTACTCTTGCAAAATATAGTCGCTCTACCTGTAGTGCCCATCTATCCCTTATCTCCTTTCTCCCTTTAATTCTCTTCTTCCTCTTCAGAACCATCTCAAATATCACCTAGACTTGTAAATAATTTATATGAAACTGGATATCTGTAATTTCAATACTTTACCCTTTGAACCTTTTTATAACAGGTTATCGTTATGTTTTACTAAATGTTGTCCAGTTTTATATTCACCACTTTTACTAGCATCATTTCCAAGACCGGTTTGGTAGGAAGGTGTGGCTAAGTTTACTGCTATTCTCCCAATAAGTCGATGAAAAAAATGAACAAGATCCCCCTCTTAATGTGTAATCCTTCCTCCATCCATTGGGCAGTAAGTTCAATACTTAGGCACACAACAGATCTCTGTGTCCTATAAATAATATGTACTTAAATGCAGGCAAATTATTTGGAAGGATCTATATATACCCACTTCAATCACCAAGAATAGTCCCCCATAAGAGAAGACTGGGATTACATAGTGGTATGTAATGGGAGGTCAGGGGAGACTTCCAATTTTTTGTTTTTAAGTTTTGATGAACGCATACACATATGTGTTGTATAATTTTTTAATGTTAATGAAAAGAAGAAGTGAAATGTCCTTTTCATTTCTCCAACATCAGCTAAACATATGCTTCCCAGAACTTATTATGAAGTTTGTCTCTTTAAGTGTTTGATTCCTTGCCTTCCTACATAGACATGGACACTGTCAAAAGCAGTTAAAGGCTATGATATTCCTTTGTTCCTATGTGGCCTGCTTCTTGCACTGCCAACTGAATTTTTATCTGAGACTTCCCATGTTTTCCGAGGTCATTACATGCTGGAGGGTCCCAGTTCCCCACTGCCCCTTGCCCTCCTCTCCTCATTTGTAATTATGTTACTCTGTTACACGTTAAGAAATTATATTAGTATTAAGTGAGAAAAGATGTTCTCGTGAGTAAATGGCAAGAGTGCTAGGGCATGCATTTCAAGAGTTCTGAGGTCTTTATGCTTTTCTGTGAGTTCTGTGCTTGTGGTAGAACTCTTGGTTTTCTGAAAAGTGAGAGAATGCAGTTGGAAATTGAATTTGTGATAAATAAATCAAAGACCTCTTAAAAGATCCAGGCTCAAGTAATTTTTAAAACCATTTAAGTTGTCATGAATGTGTTTCGTTAATGATTCATCACAGAAAAAAACAATGGTGACTTAGTTGCTAGGAGCTTTTTTGTATGTTTTTGGTTTTGAGTCAGCTCGCAAAAGGAAAAAAATTCAAGCTGCTCAGTTGTGGTTTTCACTGAAATTTTTCAAAGTAAGGAACTGGTGTGGTTTCTTCATCACTATAGCAGCTTTAGCTAATTTTTGCTTTTGATTTTGATTTCTCCTAGAAAAACCTGGTGTAGTAAGGAATATCTTTGGTCATTAAGTCAAAAGGCAGAGAAATGCTTTGTGCTGTGTAGTGTGCAGATGTCTGCATTTTATTAGTGTTCTTTTGAAACATCTGGATACCAGTTAGCTCAAAATAACTATGTGGCAGAGTTAATTACTCTTCAGAATAAGAGGTCTGATTTCAGACTACCACCAACCCTTCCTCCAGCTCTACCAGGTTTGATAAATAATAAACGCTGTCATGGGTGGTGGTCAGTTTCCGCTGGCGAACTGGAAGTACAGGTTACTCTGTGGGCCAGTGAGAATGGGGTCTTGATTTGGGGGTCCTTGTTTCTAAGGACACCTGCCGTGTGGTCCATACCTGCGTAATCACCCCATTTCCTTTCTAGTTCTGCCAGCTGTGGACTCTGCTTTTCATTGAAAGCATCCACCTCTGTCATGATACCTACTAGCGCTGTCGCTCACAGACCCCATCCGTCTCTTCCCAAACACTAGCAATGCTAGCGGCAACATAGGCTAATGGGTAGTGCTACAGGACTTTAGAATAGAAAAAAACCTAGTTGACTCCTTTCCATTTCTGGAATAAAATTCTTGGCCCTTTTAGTTTCTGCCCTTGTGCCCCCATCCTATCCCTATCGGCCCTGCTCACTGTTAGCCTTCCCTGCCACCCCATAGAAAAGAAGTAAAGGCTTGCTGTTACGAAAAGTGAAAACATCAGACTGCAAATAAGATCCTTCTTGCCTCACTTTGTTTTAAAATATTTTAAGGTTTCTTGGTTTTCTTCTGTGCATGTGTGTTCTTACCTGTCATTTGGCTTTATTGAACGACTTTGTTTTCAAATTCTGTGTTCTTCAAATATGGTAGGTATTCAGAAATGCTACTTTTCCCCCCTCCTTTACAACTTTGCAGTAGTCTGAGGTCTGCCCTAACTCCAGGTAGTCAGTGTCACGTCAAGTATGTTGCATCATTTGTCCCTCACATACCCCAGTTGTGCTAATATCTCATAATCCATTGGATTTACAAATATAGTAGAGAGTGGCTTCTTTTTTGTGGTCATACTCTTAGTGTCCATCAGAATGTGGTTAAGAATTTTTAGGTGACCGCATATTTTTAGTAATTATCTTTGGTTTCCAGTCCCATGAGAAGCAAAGCAACTAGCCTTCCCTTAGGTGTAAGCTCCTGTACTGGAGGGAGTTTGTTTCATCTCAAGCATTGTTACAACACAGAGTATTTTACTTACGGCTATCCTTGAAGGGTTTTGGGGTTTTTTTGTTTTGTTTTGTTTTGTTTTGTTTTGTTTTGTTTTGTTTTTTCCAGACTAACAGTTAAGTAACCCTGTGCTGGTATGTCTGCCAGCTTCCAGAAGTAACAACATTTATGTATCACTGATTAATCAGAAAGTTGAAATGAAAACCTATTTTTTCTTTAGCCCAGGCAGTAACCGACCACCTGCATTCCTTTCTGGGTACCTCCCTTGCCCCCTCCTTCCTCTGCTCCAGAGCTTCCCCGCCCGGCTAACGCTTCTGCTCCTTTCCTTATTACCCCTCCGTTGCCTCAATTCACTAGAAGCCTTTCTTGGCTCATAGCCTGCAGAAAATGCTGATGTGAAAGGTAATTTATGTAACTACTTCTCTTCTGTATCTTGCAGTTGAGTTTTCTGATTGGGCGTGGCTCGGAAAGAAAATTTCACTTTACACACAAGAATGCCTGGGTTCCATCCAGTGGAAACATGTTTTTTTGTTATACATACACAGTTTCTGACTCATGGTTCTAGAACTGTTGCAGTAACATAGGCATTTTGTTTACACTGTCTTGTACTAGGAGGGGTCCAGTTTCTAATTAGCATCAATGTCTAGAATAACAGGATTATAATCAGATTTGTAAATGTTACTGTTTCAGGCTGTGTTTAGTTTCCCACCGAATGTATTAGTTTGAAACCCTGGATAAGGGAAAGTAACTTTTCCCTTCCCTTAAGAAAGCAAGAAAAATGATAGCTACACTTGTGAGCATGCTGTAGTATATAGAATTGTCCAGTCACTATGTGGAACACCTGAAACTAATGGAATATTTTTAAAGAAAGCAAGGGAAATTGGGGGCGCCTGGGTGGCTCAGTCGGTTAAGTGTCCGACTTCAGCTCAGGTCATGATCTCTTGGTGGTGGGTTCCAGCCCGCATCAGGCTCTGCGCTGACAGTTCAGAGCCTGGAGCCTGCTTCAGATTCCGTGTCTCCCTCTTTCTCTGCCCCTCCCTTGCTCACGTGTTCTCTCTCTCTCTCTCTCTCTCTCTCTCTCTCTCTCTCCCCCCTTTCTCTCTCTCTCTCTCAAAAATAAACATTTAAAATTTTTTTAAAAAGAAAGGGAAATTAAAATAACGTAATGACTACTTCCACAGATTCTAAAAGAGCAATGAAGAAAGTGCTTTGTGTATGATAGAAATACTAATTCTCAATAGCAGACTATTCTGCCCTCATGAATTTATCTTAAAGTAATGAAATCAAGGTTTATTAAGCTGTTTGTTTAAACTCCTATAAGTTTAGCCTTTTTAAGACATAGATTTCTTTGTTATCTGCCACTGCTTCGTAATACTTAAAATAGCAGTGATAATATAGCTGAGATTGAACTATTGACCATGTCAGCTGCTTCACATGCATTGTCCTGTGCGGTCTTGATGGAACCTGAGAACAGAGGCTGTGCCTCCCCAGGTAAGCAAGTGCAGTCACCACAGTAGTTGCCACTGAGCTGGGTCCACTTGGTCAGGAAGTACCGGGCCCAGATCACGGGCCTAGCGTGGCCTTCACTGAGGCATTTGCCACATTGCATAGTAGCATTTTCACTGATTTTAAAAACATATTTTAGTGTTTAATTTTTTTTTTTTAACGTTTATTTATTTTTGAGACAGAGAAAGACAGAGCATGAACGGGGGAGGGTCAGAGAGAGAGGGAGACACAGAATCCGAAGCAGTCAGCACAGCACCCGACGCGGGGCTCTAACTCACAGACCGCGAAATCATGACCTGAGCCGAAGTCGGACGCTTAACTGACTGAGCCACCCAGGCACCCCAAAACATATTTTAGTGTTTAAGCCAAATTTTTTTCTTATTTTTGAGAGAGAGAGAGAGAGGATCTTTAGCAGGCTTCACACTCAGCATGGAGCCCAACTCAGGGCTCAGCCTCACAACCGTGAGATCATGACCTGCACTGAAATCAAGAATCGGACCCTTAACTGACTGAGCCACCCCCCAATTTTGCCTTAAAGAAACAAATGTTGGGGCGCCTGCGTGGCTCAGTCGGTTAAGCGGCCGACTTCGGCTCAGGTCATGATCTTGCAGTCTGTGGGTTCGGGCCCCGCGTCAGTCTCTGTGCTGACAGCTCACAGCCTGGAGCCTGTTTCAGATTCTGTGTCTCCCTCTCTCTGACCCTCCCCTGCTCATGCTCTGTCTTTCCCTGTCTCAAAAATAAAATAAAAACGTTAAAAAAAAATTTAAAGAAACAAATGTTTAGTTGTAATATTACTTACAATTTTTTTTTTTCTGGAGTACTTTTTAGGACCTGGTGCTTTTGCCTCTTACTGCTTTATAGTCCTTTTGTAATACATGCAGTGTATTGTGAATTGTTTAGAACTTATAGGCCTGTCAGGATTTTTACAGACTACGGTTTTTCTGTCTTAATACCTTAAGTTTTAAGAGTCAAGAAATATTCATATATTTGCATGCCTAATACACGCATCCATTTTCTATGTTAGGGACCAGGAATTGAAGCATTGAACAAAATACAGTCTGTCCTCATGGTGATAACTTCTCATGTGGGGAAGCCAAGACAGTAAACAAATCTATAATATAAAGTCAATGGTAAAACATTAACGTAGAGGGGGCTAGAGAGTAGGAATGAGAAAGGTGCTGTTTTAAAGAAGGTGGTCAGGGAAGGCCTCTTGGAATGAAGAAAGTTTTAATAGAGGCCTGAGCAAAATAGGGAAGCAAGCTCTAAAGCAACAGGTAGCTGCTCTATCTTTAAAAAGACTATCCTTGGGGCGCCTGGGTGGCGCAGTCGGTTAAGCGTCCGACTTCAGCCAGGTCACGATCTCGCGGTCCCGCAGTTCGAGCCCCGCGTCAGGCTCTGGTCTGATGGCTCAGAGCCTGGAGCCTGTTTCTGATTCTGTGTCTCCCTCTCTCTCTGCCCCTCCCCCGTTCATGCTCTGTCTCTCTCTGTCCCAAAAATAAATAAACGTTGGAAAAAAAAAAAATTTTTTTTTTAAATAAATAAATAAATAAAAAATAAAAAGACTATCCCTTCTTGGGGCACCTGGGTGCCTCATTTGGTTGAGCATCTTCAGCTCGGGTTACAATTTCACAGTTCATGAGTTCAAGCCCCATGTTGGGCTTTGTGCTTACAGTGCACAGCCTGCTTCAGATTCTCTGCCTCCCTCTCTGCCCCTCCCCTGCTCTTTCTCTTTCTCAAAACTAAATAAGCATTAAAAAAATTGTCCTTCCTTATTCTAAAATTTCATTAACAAGTACATTTGTTCCAAGAGCTCCCTTTTCTAAATATAATCATTTTATTTTTCTAATAGGCTAAAGAAATATGTTCAGCTTTAGAATTTGCTCTTTATGATCTATGTACCACAGATAAAATTCTCTTAAGTCATATCATTGGCATTTAGCTTTGTGCAGTGGCAGTATCATGGCCAGTGAGGTTTATCCAAGGTGCAGTTATTGCTAATTGGAAAAGATATCATTTGTGTTTAGATAGATGTTTGCAGAAATATACAAGAAGCCATCTTTTAAAAATGACGGGGACGGGGGGCTTGCTTGGGTGGCTCAGTCAGTTAAGCATCTGACTTCGGCTCAGGTCATGATCTCGTGGTTTATGAGTTCCAGCCCCACATTGGGTTCTCTGCTGTTAGCACAGAGCCTATTTGAGATTGTCTGTCCTCTCCTCTCTCTCTCTCTCTCTCTCTCTCTCTCTCTCTCTGTCCCTCCCCCGCTCACGCATGCTGCTATCTCTCTCTCAAAAATAAACATTTAAAAAAATAAAAATGACTAGGGAAGTTTTCTCCAACCACCAGTTTATGAGATATTGTATATTGCTGTCTGAAAAACTTTTGTTCCCAAAATTCTTTAAGAGATGTCCCTGAGGCCCCCCATTACTGTAACTCAGTGGAAGTTGTACCCAGCGTCATTCAAGAATCCTTCATCGCTCACAAACACACATTGTGCCAGTGAGCGCCAGGTAGCATGCAGACATTAACCTCACCCTGGCCTTCTTCCTTTGGGTTGAGAAACAATGAACTGCAGAGGACAAAGGGTGGCCTAACCCTGAAAACCTTGGGAGGGTGAGTGACCAGGACCCACAAAACCAAAGTAGTGGACATACTTTCCACGTCCACTCTACCAAACACCTAACACTACCAAGTACAGGCGCATTGAGACACAGTTAGTTGTCTGTCGCTTGGCCTCCTGCCATCCTTGCAGAAAGGATAGAGGGAATTGCTCATCTCCAAGAAAAAGAAATGACTTGTCAGCTTCTCGTCTCTTGGTTGACAGGCTGACAGTGAATAAAGGGAGGAAGAGACTGGGACATCTGGGTGTACTCGTTTGAAGCCAGAACTTCTATTTAGACATCTAATATTAGGTTGAATCAATCTGTTGACTATCCATTTGCTCATATTTGTATGCTATCAGAAAGCAAAATTTTTGAGCTCCTTGCTACCAAATCACCTAAGTCAAAACATGAAAGAAAAATTTTAAAGCCTTCCCGGAGTTAATTGCCTTCCTAAAAGTGTAACATTCATTTGAAGGTGGTTTTTGTCTTGTGAAATCATAGTTACTGGTGTTTCCCACTGGGCTGTCAGTCCCCAGAGGACAGGACTGTGCCCCATTCACCTCTTAATCCCCAGGAGCCCTGCTCCATGGTCTCATCCTGAGCTTGTACCAGAACACAGAAACTGCACTCCAACACCAGTCTTTCGCTCATAACTGTCCAAATACTTAAATTCAGTGCTCATTCTGTAGCTCTTGCTAGGTGACTCCTTAGATTTCCCTGGACTTTGTATCATAAGCTTCTTTAAGTGTTCTTGGAAATAACCAAGGTATTGAAATGCAAAAAGTGGACAGTTCAATTTCTAGCACTTTTTTTTTTAACCTGCCAGAAGGGTGTTCTAAATGCATCCCCTTCTTTCTCACCCCCTCAGGTATCCGTTACAGCACTGATGTGAGTGTAGATGAAGTGAAAGCCCTGGCTTCTCTGATGACCTACAAGTGTGCTGTGGTTGGTAAGTGATCTCCTTTGTTGCCACCTAATGGCGCTTGGGGAAATATGTTTACATACAGGGTTACTGTTAGGATGTTATTCAAGGTGCACAGTTTAATGCCCACACCATTTTTCAATTAGCCTTAATTAAGAGTTAGTCTTTTTTTTTTTTAATGGAGGACTTGTTATAGGAATCAATTGGATTTTCTTGAAGTGTAGATCTTTTTTTTAAATCCCTTTCTGTACACTGTAAATAAGACCAAATCATAGTAGAAGGGAAATAAATGTTTTTTTCTTTTAGAATTAGGAAAGCACACTGATTACGCATCGTAACTTGCCTAGCCTTATCATTTCTGTTCCTCTAGAGTTTTAGTTAAAGTACAACATTTTAGAAGAGATTGATGTGGGTTTATTTCTTGAATTTTTTGAAACTAAAGCTTAAAGTGTCATATTTATACATTGCATAGTGCTTTCTGCATCTTTAATTTTTTTATCCTTTGTATGGAATAACAACTTGCAGCCTTCTCTTCCAGATGTGCCATTTGGGGGTGCCAAGGCTGGTGTTAAGATCAATCCCAAGAACTATACTGTAAGTAACAAAATGACATTTGTGCACATGATACACTGATGGGGGACTTGTAATTACTGGGCTTCTGTGTGTCCCCCATATCAGTGAGATTAATGGCCCCTATTGCTTTTTAAAGGAATGGAAAAACAAGTAAAGAATTAACACATTGAGTGTTGTGCCATATAAGGGTCACCTGGCTTAACATCAATGATCAATGTCCTTTTTTCATTTTCTCACTTGGTTAGAAGGTAGTTAATACCTTCATATTCTTAGGCATTTATATCCATGTTATGTATTCTATAACATAAATATAATATGCTCTATATAAATATAGTATATATTACTATGAGATTTTTGTGTTGGGTTATCAAGGTCCAGTGACAAATGTCTTAATTCAGTAAAAATCTTATTGTTTATCCTATCAGTTCCAAGTTAATTTAAGCCATTACTATACTTTACAGCACCAAAGTAACATCTGTTACAAACATAACATGTATGATTTCATTCTTTTTAAGATTAACCATTTAAATGAAAATATACCATAGGGATTGCTCATAGGGTCCTATATTAATACAAAGAGAACAGGAACTGGGATCTGAGCCCTAATTCTACTGTCTGTTGTTTATATGAGCTAATTTGTGATCTGTCATTTTCTCATCTTTAAAATGGAAATGCCTGCTTTATGAACTTTGAGGATTACACAAGAAGATAGGTGAAAATGTCCTATAAATAGAAAATATAATCCAACTATTACCTATCTCCACCAGTAGTTTTCTGTCAAAACATTTGTTTCATTGTTGTTTTGTTTTCATGTTTTTCCTTTATAGGATAATGAATTAGAAAAGATCACAAGGAGGTTTACGATGGAGCTGGCAAAGAAGGGCTTTATTGGTACGTATTACCATGCAGGTTTCCACAGAGTAGGAACATCTAAAAAGTACTGTTCTTAAGGTAAACTCCTGCTTTTACCTGTGTGTACATGGGTAGAACTGCCCTTTTACTCTGAAAAGCTGGGTTCTGTGACAAATATGGTGGACGTACATGGGCCTGTTTTTGATACATCTCTAATAGCAAAGTTCAGGTTCTCACTATGCAGTATGGACACCAGACGGATCGCTTCCACCTCGTCTCCTTGTACAATCTCTGTTGTGATGTCCAGAAAGATTCTAGGAACTGAATAATACCTGTATTATAAACATTTTTTTAATATGTAGAAATCACTTTCACAGTAGTGATCCTGTTCTGAAAGCAGTGGGAAATCTGATGCCTTTGGAATTGGAGGTTCAGCACAGTGGGCACAGGCTGGGAGGTGAGGGGCCTCACACTAATAGCTCACGCTGCCATCACCGGCTGGTTTGGAGGGTTCCTGGGGCTCCTAATGTTTGTTACTAGGCCCTTTCATCAAACACTAGATCTCTGAGGTGCTGATCTTCACTGGCTTGATGTTTCCGTATCATACTGTCATCTATCTCATGTGCTCTTTCGTACGAGATGTGAATTCTTTGCTGTGATGTGTAAATATTCATTTTAACTTTAATTTTCAAGGAAATTAAGTCTTTATATTTCTTTTGTTGATCTAGAGGGATTCTAATTTGTTTAAATAAGAAAAAATATTTAATAAAATGTTTGCCCTTGTAACATAAAGAAGACTGACTAAAATAAGAAAGAAAATCTACTCTTTCTCTGTTTTCCAGCCCCTGTGTTTTTATTCCCCAATATTCTCCCAACTATTGGTTGACAGGTTCCTATGAACTTAAGATATCTTTATTTTGAAATGCCCTCTTTTTAGGGGAAAAAAAAAAGGACATGAAATAAATAAACTAGCATAGAAATAAATAAAAGTTAACACTAGAACTTTACCAGATTCAATATGTCTTTCATCATTTAAAAGGCATGCAGGGGTGGGGGCGCCTGGGTGGCTCATTTGGTTGGACATCCAGCCGAGGCTCAGGTCTTGATCTCGCAGTTGGTGGGTTCGAGCCCCTGTGCTGAGAGCTCAGAGCCTCAAACCTGCTTTGGATTCTGTGTCTCCTTCTCTCTCTGCCCCTCCCCTGCTCTCTCTCTCTCTGTCTCTCAAAAATGAATAAACATTAAAAAAAAAAAATTGTAAGTAAACAAACAAAAGGCATGTGGATTCCTGGCATGCCTCCCCCTCAGCACTGCTGTGAGCTCATACAACCACCATACCGGCAAAGCAAGGCACTGGGTAGCTGGAGTTGACTGCCTCCTTTACGGAAATGCCCACTACTTCTGAGATTTGGGGAACTGCTGTCATGTTCAGCCTGTTGACAGCCTTCATGATTTTTATATCGTATTTCCTCTTAGCTTAAGTCGCAAACGTATTTAATGGTCTTGAGTGGTTTCAGACTTTATTCAGTTGTATTTATTGCCCTTATCTAGAGTATAACCAGCTAATTTTCTCTACATTTATACTGTCAGGTACCTTATAATTCCAAAGGTTAGAAGCAGTTTGACTCCTTGGTTTAAGTACTGAGGCCTCATTGCCTCACACTGCAGCTAACCCCATTGTGGCACGTAGAGGGAGGTGAAGGAGTTCTTTCTCTTCCCCCAGGACAGAACTGGTCCTGAGCAAACTTCTGGAACTGATGTTATTTCTCCATTCTTCTCCAACTTCTCTTTCCACACAGTTTGAGAGTATGAGTTAAAGCTGGCTCGGAGTCCTGGCCCTGTCACATTGTGTGCATTTAGGATTAGCTTTTGAGTTTCTGCAAAAACAGTCAGCTGGGGTTTTCATAGGGATGTTGCCGTCCTCACCATGGTGAGTGTTCCAGTCCAGGAATACTGACTGTCCACGGACTCGGGCGTCCTTTAAGGTCTTTCAGTAGTAGTTTGTAGTCTTCGATGCACAGATTTATACCACTTCTGACAAGTTCATTCATAAATTGTGTGTGTGTGTGTGCGCGCGCGTGTGCGTGTACGTGTATGCATGTGTGTGTTCTGAGGGATATTGGTCTGTAGAATTCTTTTCTTGCAATGTCTATGATATCAGGATAATACTGGCCTCATAGAATGAGTTAAGAAGTGTTCTCTCCTCTTGTGTCTTTTTTTTTTTTAAAGCTTGTGAAGGTTGGTGCTAATTCTGCTGTGTGAGTTTAGGTACCACCTTTGCAAACCGTGAAGTTCCCTTGCAATAACCTGATGTCTCCCTCCTTTTATTCCCCTAGTGTATCAGGCACCAGAATTGCCCTTTCAGCTCTTGCTCATGCTCTGTTAAAGCAACTGCACTCTCCAGCCAGTTTTTCACCTTCTTTATACTAGTATGGGATTGAGTGATGGCATTTTAGCTTTCCTGAGGGTAGTTACATGTTCTACAAGGTATGGACTTTCAGACCTGTTCTCTGTAAGATACTTGAGAATTTTTCTGCAACTCAGGAACTATTTGTGATCTGAATGTCAATTTTTGTGTGGAATAGAAAACTCACAAGCCTAATAATATTTTGTGACTTTGGCGTTGGGTAGAGAGAGCTGTCTCACCTTAGGCTGTCTAGATGAATTGAGGTTTTTGAGAAGCAATGTATCATGGTACATTTCTGATTTACAAACTATATTCCTCATACTTGCTCCTTGCCAATAGCCCTTCTCCAACTGGAATTGTTATTTGAGCCAACAAGGTTACTTGACCCTTGATATTGCTAAAATACTTTTGTAGATACCACCAGAAGGCTTCAGGAGCAATTTGTCGCTGATACCTTGGGAGAAAAGCAGTATGATTAAACACATCTTTACTGACATCCTCGACGTATGTCACTCTAAAGGAATGGACATCATGAGCAAATGGGGATGGTAGAGCCCTTTTGTCAGAGGATGAGGCTAGAATGTGGAATGAATCCTTCCAAGTAGGAGAGTTATATGGAAGGAGAGTAACTTTGGGGAAGTCAGACTTCATGAGGTTTAGAAGCTGCCTAAAGGAAAGGGTACTCAACTCAGGAGGGTGACAGATTGCCGGGAGGAGGGGCAGGACTGTAAAAAGCAAGGCTTGACCACTTCGCGGTTGTCTTATGCCATCTTGTGTCCATCGCATCACAACTTGTGCAGAGAAACACGTCACCTAGGATCTGGGCGTCTGAGATGTAGGAAAATACTAAAACGTACCTTGTTCTATTGGTTAAAAAATAAAAAATATAGAACTCAGGGACAGCCCTTAGAAAGAACTTTATTTGACAGACTTAATAGTTTAATCATTTGGGGCGCCTGGGTGGCTCAGTCGGTTAGGCGACCGACTTCAGCTCAGGTCACGATCTTGCGGTCCGTGAGTTCTAGTCCCGCGTCGGACTCTGTGCTGACAGCTCAGGGCCTGGAGCCTGCTTCGTATTCTGTGTCTCCCTCTCTCTGACCCTCCCCTGTTCATGCTCTGTCTCTCCCTGTCTCAAAAATAAATAAACGTTAAAAAAATTTTTTTAAATAGTTTAATCATTTTTAAAGTTGTGTTTTCCTTTTTATGAAGGTAATGAGTTTGTATGATACAATTGACACAATATAGAAAGTTATAAACAAGGCCGAAATGGAAACCTAGTGAACAAGTGTGAGCGTGTCCTTCCAAACTTCTGCACGCAGACAGTGTATACACGTGGAAGGATAGATGCTTAGATGTTACACAGATCTAACTAGAGAGGGAAAAAGAATTTTATTTAAATAGGAACATACTATATATGTGCTGTATGAAACCTGCTTTTTTTCCACGTGTGTTTCGGTGAATATTTTTTACATAGATACACCGTATTTTATTTAGTTGACTCACTAGATACTTAGGTTGTTTTGATTCTTACTATTTCAAGAGATGTATTTCTGTGTATCCCTACTTTGGCCGATTTGAGTAGGCATCATTTAACTCATTTTTATCTGAGATCTCAGTGTGGCCATCAGTATTAGTGCTGTCACTAGACTTTTTGTTGTTGTTGTTGCTGCTGCCTGTGGACTAAGTTCTTATTATCCTCAAACTTTTTAATTTTCTGCGATCTGAGGAATTGAAAGCTAAGGTTTAAAATTGCATACACTGAGTAAGCTTTGAACAACAGGCCAAAGCACAGGTGTGAAGGTATTAATGGGACTTAATTCAGTTGCTTCAACAATGTGTCTGTTTCTTCTTTTCCTACTTGGTGGGGAGGGCTTACCCATCCCTACCCCCGCCCCCAGAAGTGATGTGTTTCTGTGCTGTCTCAGACTCATACACTCCCTAACCGTAAGAGTCATCCTTCTGTAGGGCAAGATGGTACTGTTTACTCTAACTGCAGTTCAAGGAACTGGCGTCAGGAGGGGTACACTGATTTGCTTATGCTCACATGTTCAGAAGTTCAGTTGAGTGGCTCACATCTGTCACAGCAGAGCTAACCTCCAAACATAGAGCCAGGAAACGCCACCGTAAGAAATTACTATGTAACAGTGTGTGTGTATAATTGTGTAGTGAAACATTTAGCAAATATTTCAATTAGTGGCTAATTTCAACTAATGGCTTCAATTAGTTACACAGATGAAATCTAAAGTTTTCTAACAGTGGTAGCTTTGTTATTATAGAAAATCCCAAGGATCTATGTGTTTGAGAGGAGTTTATCTTAAAAGCTGGCACACTGCCCTTTCCTTGTGCCCCAGGTCCTGGCATCGATGTGCCTGCCCCAGACATGAGCACGGGCGAGCGGGAGATGTCCTGGATTGCTGATACCTATGCCAGCACCATCGGGCACTATGTAAGTACCCACCGAAGGTCCTGAGGGCCTCATTCGCCATCTATGAGAAATAGCAATTAAGCTCATTGTATGTGGAAGGTGAGAATTCTCTGGGTTTTTCTCCTCTCCTTTAATCATGTCTTGATTGGCATATTATTTTACTTCCCTCTCTCCAGTCATAAACCATAAATGTAGTGAATATGGCCTGAGCTTTCATTTACATGCCTCCCCATCCTGAAAGCTGGGATGGAACCTCAAAAACGGATCACCTGCTAGGCAGAGCAGGACATGCTGCAAGACACTAGAAGGGAAGTAAAGAAGCAGATGAGGTATGGAGATAGTGTAATACAGAGAAGGAGTTACATCTCTGAAAGAAGGCTTCCTGGATGAGGTGTCTGGGCTAGACCTTGAAAATGGGTAGAATTTGAACACGGAGGTTGCGGGGATAGGAGAAACAGTAGAGCTCAGACCGTTAGGAGATGAGGCATATTAGAAGGGTGATAGAAGAGCGAAGAAATACATGAACTAGGACAAAAATACTCAAGGCCAGTGAGAGGGGAGCCTCTGGTGCTGACCCTGTCTTGGGGGCTGAGGGGGCTGGTGGTGTTGGGCTGCCCTGGAGCCCGGGGGCCCTGGGGGCTAGGGAGAAGCGGTGGTGCATGGCAGAGATAGGCTCCGCAGGACTGCAGTGGATGTGTGTCATCAAGGAAAAGGAGACCCGGGAAGACTTGAATCTAGGGGACTGAGCAGAAGTAGTGCCACTAATGCAGAACACAAAAAGAAAAGTCAACTTTCCATTCTTGGAAAAGGGTTGGAACCTTGAAAAACATTTAAGGGGTAGGAATCGAAAGGGAGTTGAAAAGACATACATTAAAAATGCATACATGAAGTACCTCTGCCACGCAAGCAGCGTTTCCAGTACAGTTGGGATAAATGAGAGCAGGGGAAGTTCTCATGCTGCGAAAAGGTGTAAGGGGGCCTGGCCAAGCCTTTGCAGGTGACATCAGAAAAGGCCTCCGTGAAGGAGTAAGCTTCTATTCTGCACTCTGAACATTGAATAGGATCAGCTGGGGAATGGGTGGGGGTGCGAGTGTGGCAGGCAGAAGGAACCACTGAGCAAAGTTCTGGAATGCAGAAGAGGGGAACCTGAGACTGAGAGGAGACCGTGGTAGCCAGAGGGGAAAGTGAGAGAGTAGGGTGCAGGAGAGGCCAGTTAGAGGAAGGTCGGACTAGATCATCACCCCACGAGTGACAGCAGAGACTCTGGTTCTTTGTCCTGAAACCAGAAGGAAGCTGGGGACTGCTAACTATAAGCAGGTGTGAGGCATTTTGAGTGCCACTCTGTGTGCAGCAGAGAATTGGGACTGTTGGGGGCAGGACACCATACAGGAGCCCAGAAGAGAGGGGGTACTGGCCTGCCCTGGTGCTGGGGAGAACTGGACGGACTAAAGAGGGATTTAGAGGGAAAGCAGTCAGTCATAGAAGAATGAGAAGTGCTGAGAGTTCCATGTGGTGATGTTAAGGGAGGGGTTTCTGGGAAGAGACCAGTTCAGCAACTAGATCATTCATGGGACGGAGATTGGAGCCAGGCTGCAAGGGGGTGTTGAGAGAGGGAAGTAGGGCATGAAGAGTAGCCTTCCCTGAGAAGAATGGCACTGGACAGCAGAGAGAAGACTTGAAAGGTGGCTGTTGCCCAAAGAGAAAGGTTTTTGTTGTTTTGTTGGCAAGTTGACTGGCTATGGCCCCAGATTCCTCCATGTGAGAGACGATGGGAGAAAGGTGTGAACAGTAGAGGTAGCAGAATCTTCCAAGGGAACAAAGTCCTCATGAATTTTCCTTTTAAGGGCCTTAGTGGAAAGATGAGCCTTGGAGAAGAGAAATATTCCCTCCTGAGAAGAAGGAAGGGGGCTGCAGCATGCAGGGGAGGAATTCAGACCCCGGGCTGATGTCTGAATTTCTGAGGGAGTGCAGTCTGTGGGTGGGAGCACGGGTGGGCAGCCTGGATTCTCAGGCTCCCTCACACACCAGCTCTGTGACCCATGACAGGTGCCTAGAGCTCTCTGTGCCTCCGTCTCCTCGTGTGTAAGACGACAATGTAATAGCACCCAGTGGGGGTTAAGTGGCTAGTAATATAATGCACTTAGAACAGCACCCACTCCTTAGTAAAACACACAGTATTACATCAGGTGAATTGCATAAATCCCTGAAATGAAACAGGAGCAGTATGAGACTCTTGAAAGAATTTTTATTTCAACTGCCACTCCCTAAAATGATGCTTTTCCATGTCACCTTTTGATGTTAAATGAGTTCTGGATATGGTCTCTCATTCTTTTTAAGCGAGACGCTAGACTGAAGAGTGCAGAGTAGTGGGCCATGTATCAAACATTATTTGTGGCTCATTCCCAGTGGTTAACAACAAAAGGAAATTTTGTGAGGCTCTGCCAGCAAACCCCGGCAAAAGACTTCCTTCTTAAAGTGACACCAAAATCAGGGCCTAAAAGTAAGGAAGCTACAGTTTTTCTGATTTCCAGATGTAGACCTGAACATGCTGCAACTTGTGTGTAATCCTGCCCAGAGGCACAGGCCTGGGAGGGAGGGGTGTTGTCGGTGGGCTCCCGGGACAGTCAGGTGTGCTGGGGGGCTGGGGAGCTGGGCAGCTGGCACCGGGCCTGACCTCGACAGGACTGTGGCTCCAGCATTTGCATTTGTACTGTTTAAAAGCATTTGGCACTAGGTGTGCAATTCTGCGTTCACAAGTGTTAATTATTCATGAAGGCAAACTGTGGGAAAACTACTAATTTCTGTAAATCACTTTACTAACTACTTTCTCTTTTTTTAGCTTTTATTCTTTTTGCTGGCAGTTATGCAGCTAATATAATTCTAAGTTGTCTTGGTAAAAATAGTTAAACAATACAGATAAAATCCAGGTCACTTTTTAACTCACCCAGCTAGAACATCTATTGGACGGTAGGACTATGGTGTGAAGTAAGGCACTTCATCTTACTTTACATGGGTAACAGAGTGCCCCACGAGTTTATTAAGTAGCCATACCATCCATACTTTGTCCACGAATTTGAAACGCCTCCTTCATTTTGTGTTGGTTTCCTGTATGTGGTAGGACTGTCTAGTTTCTCCTGCCCCACTGATCAATCTGTGTCTCCTGCACTGTTCTGGCTGATACAGTTGACGGTATATTTGATATACCTCAGAAAGGACGCTCTCCTAAGCCCTTTCATTTTCCTAATTATGGTTGTTTCTGAACAAGAATACATGGTCAGTTCACAGACTACAGAAAGACGGTGGTGAAGACAGATCCTCTCCCACCCTGCTTTCCAGAGCACACTGCTGCCACCAGAGGCCCTCCCCTCACGGTGTAGGCAGGAGCGGCTCCGTCTCACCCACATATACCTTTCTGCTTCCCTAACCCCAACGATACCATACTAAGTGCACAAAAAAATGTGACTTCCTAGAAGTAGAATCTTTGGATTAATGGGAATTTTTATTTGGTAGGTATTCCTGCAAACCCCTTAGTTATTTTGTCTTTTTTTTTTTTTAATTTCTTGAATACTTTTGTTAATCCACTCTTATTTGAACTTGAATATTATCTTTTAAAGTTCTTTTTTTTTAGGGGCGCCTGGGTGGCTCAGTCGGTTAAGCATCCGACTTCGACTCAGGTCATGATCTCACAGTTGGTGAGTTCAAGCCCCACATCGGGCTCTGCACTGACAGCTCAGAGCCTGGAGCCTGCTTCAGATTCTGTGTCTCCCTCTGTCTCTCTGCCCCTCCCCTGCTTGTGCTCATTCTCTCTCTCTCTCTCTCTCTCTCTCTCTCTCTCTCTCTCTCAGAAATAAACATTTTTAAAAAATAAAGTTCTTTTTTTTTTTTAAGTGGCATTTTATTGAATTTCTAAATTAGTTGAGCAGAAGAGTATCTTAACCATATCGAGTGTTCCCATCTAACCGAGAACACCATAATATCTCTTCCTACTTAGGCTCCATTTTGGTGACGAGCTCAAGTTTTATAGTAGATTTTAAGACACATGTGAGATGTGTACTCCAACTTAATAGGGCTTAAATATTTTTGAGGGAATAATATTTTAAGCAGAACTATCTCTAGTTTCGTGATATTATTATTTGTACTTGATGATGTTAAATTCCTAAAAACCTTGTTTATCCCATTGGACAATATAGTCTATTTTATTATATATTTTCTAAGAATAGAAATCTGAAAAAGTAAGTTTTCTCCCTATTGGTGAATGTGTACCATGAGCACACACATAGTCTTAATGAGCATATTAGTTAGAAATGTGACATCTTGACTTTTTCTTGCAGGATATTAATGCCCATGCCTGTGTTACTGGTAAGCCCATCAGTCAGGGTGGAATCCATGGACGGATCTCTGCTACTGGCCGGGGAGTTTTCCATGGAATTGAAAACTTCATCAATGAAGCTTCTTACATGAGTATTTTAGGAATGACACCAGGGTTTGGAGACAAAACATTTGTTGTTCAGGTAAGAATGTTTGCTTTTTTGAAGAATAACTGATCTACATAAAGGAAGTTTTTCAGTGTTTTTAGATTTACAGTTTTTAAAATGTCATTCTTTTGAATCTTTTAAATTCTAGAGTGAATGTTTTCAGAGTAATACATGCCTTATTTTTTGAACCTGGGTATAATTCGTGTGACTAGTACCAATTTAAGTATCTTGCAGATACATATGAAACTATCACCAACTTCTTTGGGTCAAAATTTAAATTGAAATTTAAACTTTGAATTAAAAGTTGAATATTTCAACTTTGAGGAAGAATGGGCTTGCTATTTGGATATTTTACTGAGTGGAATCTAAATTAAGTTGAATGCTACTTTTTTATTTTTGTTTTTGAATCCTATTTTGAAATAGAATAGAATTCATATGCCTCCCAGTGAGTGACTTTATGTTGTTGCAACCATAGGACACCTGGTCATCAGGGCCTGAGGATTTGGGTGGCATGACTGACCACTGCCAGTTCTTTATAAGCCACAAGGCTGCACCAAACTAAACTTCTTTGGGACCCATTATCACAAATTAATGGGTTCCATGTTCTGAAACAGATTGCTAAAGAGAAGCCATTTAGTACATTGTTTCTTATGGCAAAGGATTCTGAGAATTCTTCCTAAACTTACAGAAGGGGTACTGGTCAGAATTGACTTTACCATGTGCACTAAGACTTCAGTTTCTATATCACGTGTTATTGTTCTTTACAGGGATTTGGAAATGTGGGCCTGCACTCTATGAGATATTTACATCGTTTCGGTGCTAAATGTATTGGTGTTGGTGAATCTGATGGGAGCATATGGAATCCAGATGGTATTGACCCAAAGGAACTGGAAGACTTCAAATTGGTATGTCAATCTAATATCTCAATAGTCTGACTACCCTGAATATTGTAAAGTTGAAATAAGTCTTATTAAAATCTATTTCCATTGTTTACTTTTTAAAATGTAACCCAAAGAGCTCTTAACAGATGAGTCTTCATGTCATAGGCTCTAAACATAAACATTTAAACAGTGATGTAGCCATTAATTCTGATTTTTCAATCAATTTCAGCAACATGGATCAATCCTGGGCTTCCCCAAGGCAAAACCCTATGAAGGGAGCATCTTGGAGGCTGACTGTGACATACTGATCCCTGCTGCCAGCGAGAAGCAGCTGACCAAGTCCAATGCACCCAGAGTCAAAGCCAAGGTGAGAGCATGATAGAACCTGAGCTCAGCCTTACCAATGTAGAATGCCCTGAGGGTCATAGAAAAGCTCTTAGTTGGCTTTCCTTTTTTTCACACCTTTATTGGGATATAATTCATATACCATACAGTTCACCCAAGTGTAAAATGTCATAGCTTTTCGTATATTCACAGTTATGCAGGCATCCATCACCATGAGTTTCCTCTTAAACCAAGCTTCCAAAAAGCAGTTAGGAAAATAGAAAGGTGAAAAATAATTGTATACGCTTTATAGAACAAAATAACTCTTAATAATTGCATTCAAACTGGAGTTCTGCCTCTTCCCGCCCCCACTCCCCTGCCCATCCCCCTGCCCATACACACACACACCTCTTGCACCTGCTGGAGGGGTTTGTGGTGATGTTGGTATTTCTATATGTCCTGACTCTCTTGCAGATCATTGCTGAGGGTGCCAATGGGCCGACAACTCCAGAGGCTGATAAGATCTTCCTGGAGAGGAACATTATGGTGATTCCAGTAAGTCATCTATCTGTGTTTGCCAGGTTTTAAATGTACTTGAAACCCTAACTGTCTTCTGTGAAGAATTGTGGGGAGAAGAAGATCGTCATTCATTTCCCAAGCTATAGTGAATTCTTCATCTGTATTTTGCTTTTAAGTAAATAAAGTAGAAGCATGCTTAGTGTAAAAGGCCTATCAATTTTCACTTTGACCTGAACTTTTTCTTCCAACTTCAGGCTCTTTCTTGAGTATGTATTTAGCCTTCTTAAGAATCTAATCATAGGGGCGCCTTGGTGGCTCAGTTAGTTAAGCATCCGCCTCTTGATTTCAGCTCAGGTCATGAGCCCATAGTAGTGGGATCAAGCCTTGTGTCAGGCTTGTGCTAACAGTACTGAGCCTGCTTGGGATTCTCTCTCTCTCTCTCTCTCTCTCTGTCTCTCTCACTGCCCCTCCCCCCCTCGCTCATGTGCGCACTCTCACTCTCAAAATAAATACATAAACTTTAAAAAAAGAATCCAATTATATAAATGTATATTGTGCTAGAAATACAAATTCTAACGTGAACAATGAGCTTTGGTGTAATTTCTAACCTTATGCATTTCAAATGTCCCTTGCTGCTTTACTCAGAAAGCGAATATGAGGAATATGTGTTTCGGTTTTCACTGGGTAAGCATGGGGTTATTTGCAAGTGGAAGTTAGTGTGGACTTATGATGCATTTAGGACTTTTGCTGAAAACACTTAAGAAATTCAGTTTAGCTGAAACAGACTGCCCTTAGGTAGTAGGAGAAGGAACGCTGATCTGGTGAGGCACCCTGTGGACAATCCAGTGCATCGCTGAGTGGGCAGTTTTGTCTAAAGACTTCTTTGGGAAAGAAGCTCTAACCATAGTTGATCAAATGCTTGTTAGTTTAATAAACAAAAAGTTAATTTTTTTCAAAATGGAAAAAAAAACAAGTGGATTGGGAAGGACGTTAGTTAAATTTAAATGTGAAATTCCTTTTTTTTTTTTATATTTATTTATTTTGGGGAGAGTGCAAGCGGGGGAGAGGCAGAGAGTGGGGGACAGAGGATCCGAAGTGGACTCTGCACTGACAGGCTGACAGTATCGAGCCGATGCAGGGCTTGAACTCACAAACCGTTGAGATCATGACCTGAGCCGAAGTCGGACACTCAATCAATTGAGTCACCCAGGTGCCCCTGAGTGTGAAATTCCTGATACAATCTAAGATATATTTGGGAAGTTTGAAGCTTAATCTGCTTTGATGTTAAAATGGATCTCTGATGTTCATTGGAAGCTTTCAGTAAAGCCATGATCTTCTCATTTCTTTGGTGTCTTCCCTGTCACATTTTTGTGTGTAGGATCTCTACTTGAACGCCGGAGGAGTGACAGTATCCTACTTTGAGTGGCTGAAGAATCTAAATCATGTCAGCTATGGCCGTTTGACCTTCAAATATGAAAGGGATTCTAACTACCACTTGCTCAGTGAGTTCTGATGACCTTGTTCAAGAACAATCTTTGGGACCAGCTAAAAGGCTAGAACTAGCTTACACTTGAAAAGGACTGTTCGCTTTTTGTAATCCTAGAGAATTTAATCTTAGAACAGAAAATCATATTCTTCTCTCTCATGAGTCTTAGGACCAAAAATTATATTCAGGTGTTTACCCCGTGATATAATGTCTCTATAACATCATCTATAAGTTAATAAATATAAAGAGTATCCTTTTAAGCCAGGAACTCCTAGTGAGACTCATCCATTCCAGTCTCTGGTTGCTCCTAGTAAAGGCCTTTCTAGCGTCAAGAATTTTTGGAGTCTTCTGATGCAAGTGTGGTTTTTCCTTGACGAGAGTAGCTCCAGAGTTAATGGTCCAGTCTCATCAAGCTGGAATAAGACCAAGACCTCCAACCGAGCTTTACTCAGCCCTCTCTGAGAATCTGGGTGAAGTGTTCCATCGATTTCCGTTTCTTTTTCCCTCAGCATTTTCTTTTTAACAGAGCCAAGGAAAAACCGTGGTAATGGGTGTTATAGCAACAGAGCAGTGACCTAAATTCACATTTATGTAGGAATTTGGCAAAGTGCTTTATTCCCTTTTAACAGAGTTTTAAATGATTAACCCTTTTATGTCATTAGTGTTGAAGGTTTCTAAACTCTGTATTCGTTTTTGGGTTGTGGATATAGTTTGAGACTACTTTTGGTTGTACTTCAGTTTTGTTTTGTTTTTTTTTTCCTACTAGCAATGTCTTAACTTCATCTCTTGGTTTTTTATAGTGTCTGTTCAAGAAAGTTTGGAAAGAAAATTTGGAAAGCATGGTGGAACTATTCCTGTTGTGCCCACGGCAGAGTTCCAAGACAGGATATCGGTGAGTGTGCTGTGACAGGATGACACTTTCCACACCCAGCCAGCTCTTACTTTAGACCCAGGCCAGTTGATTGGGGTTATGGGTGGTCAGCAATATGACAGTGATGATAGGCTCTGTGTGTGCTTTGTACGCTCCTCTCTCGCTACATTCCAAATGTGGAGTAAGAAATTTAGTTTAAAATAAATGTATTTAATGGTTCTTCCAATCTTGATCCTTGTGCAATACAGATGACTCAACAGGTGGTTCTAACCTAATTGTGCAGAATTACTATGTATCTCTTCAGCTCCAGAGAAATAGAATAGAGAAGTAAACATTAGGGGCGCCTGTCTGGCTCAGTCAGAAGAACATGGGACTCTTGATCTCTGAGCCCCACGTTAGGTGTAGAGATTACTTAAAAATAAATAATTAAATGAACTTCTAAAAAAAAAAAAAGAAAATGTTTAAAATAAAAACAAAGTAAACATTAAATTGAACTATATGAAGAATTGAAATTGCTATGTGGGCATGAATAAGAGTGAAAGAAAGCAGGTGTGTGTGAATTAGCTGTTGACGGGACTGAGTGGTAGTGCTCACATGCCATGAAGGGAACTTCCCCAGTAAATGCCAGAGACTTGAAAAGCAGAGTCAGGGGCGCCTGGGTGGCTCAGTCGGTGAAGCGTCTTACTTCGGATCAGGTCATGATCTCACGGTTTATGAGTTCGAGGCCCATGTCAGGCTCTGTGCTGACAGCCTGGAACCTGCTTCGGATTCTGTGTCTCCCTCCTCCCCCTCCTCCTCCTCCTTCTTCTTTCTCTCCCTCTCTCTCTCTCTCTCTCTAAAATAAAAGTAAAACATTAAAAAAAGAGAAAAGTCATAGGAAATAGGCCTAGAAAGGAAAGTGTTCAATCTCGTTAAAGAAATACAAATTAAAATAAGGTTTCTTTAATGTATTAAACTAGCAAAAACAATGGATCTTATACTCACCATGTCTGTGGCGAAACAGTTGTACCTTTATTTTGATGACAAGGCAGATTGGTGCAGCTCTTTAGAAATTTGAAGAACTATTACAGTTTTCCTGCCCGTTGACACTATCCTAACATCCCCCCTGCAAATTTATCCTAAGGAAATAATTCTAAAGGAGAGAAATGGCTCCATGCAAGATGATGTCGTTGGAATGGTGTTTGCAGTCAGGTTTTTTAATTAGGTTTAATAGTCTACATGTACATGGCAGGGAAATGGCTAAGTTGTAATATATCTTCTGAAATATTCAGTCATGGAAAGTAATGTAAGATTATATTACAACATGGGGAGCAGGGGAAGTTAAGGTTTTGTTTTGCAAAAGAAAAGATGCTTTTGCCACTCAGGGTATTAACCATTCCCCTAAATGAACCTTCATCTTTCCCGGACCATGTCTCTGTTAGCTGTGGTCCCTCTGTCTGCGGTGCCCTGACCCGCTCCCTGCTCAGGTAGCCTGCCCCTGAGGATCCCTCTGGGAGCCGGAATCGCACACATCCTTCCACCACACGTATCCAGGCAGCCCTTGCTATGGCCACCACCCCTAGATGGGCTTCTTGCTCCTCCCTGTGGTCGCCTGTGTCCCAGCCCAGGCCTGGCATGCAGCTGTCGCTCAGGCCGAAACCTGAGGAGGAGTGCAGAGGAGGACAGCCAGTTAGTTAGGGAGGCAGCCCGATGGCTTGCTGTTTGTGCTGTCTGAAAATAACCTTTGCCAGGACACTGGCCTTTCAGTGCTTCAAATTCCGGACCTTAATCCTGTGTCTCACCTCTTACTGAATGACTTGTCGCAGGAGTTTTGTAGTAAGTTTAAAAAACAGGGTTTTTTTCCCAGCTCCTTCCCTCTAGTTCCTCCTCCACGGCCATGCTCTGGCCCTTCCAGGCCCCACATTATTGACCGTCTTTTCACTGTCCCCCGTCACCCCGGGATGTCCTCCGTTCTCTGAATTCCACACTCCGTCATTAGTCACTCCGGCTTGTTTTGCTCAGCATACCCCTTGCTGACACCCGGACCCTCATGAAACCCAACCGTGCTCCCTCCACACCTGCAGCCCTGTCACCGTAATCCTGACCACGAAACTTAGGTGCACAGCCGGTGCTGTCCGGCAGTCATCCTACTTTTTCCTGGTCTTTCACTTTCTCATTCTTCTGATTGGCTGTATCACACGTTCTCCTCTTCTCTGTCCCCTGCACTCCAGCACCTGACCTGGGATCTGCCCACAGAGAAAATAGCAGTCAGAGAACTTCCCAGCACCCAACTCCGGGCGCCTGTGCCCTGTCTCCTGTCACAGAGCGACTCCGTGTGCCTGCATCTAAGCCCATTCTCAGCTGCCCGGGTGCACTGCTCGAGTGCGCATCCTCCCCCTCCTCCATCATCAGTCACTCCTATCAGCGTGCTGAATGCGGTCTTAAAACAAAATGCATCTCAATCCCAGCTCTCTTCCAAACTTTGTTCTTGCCATGTGCATTTCCCTTTCCCTCACAGCAGACACCCTGAAGAGTTGCGTCCATTGCGTCTCCAGTTCTCCTAGGCTCAAACCTGCCCTGGTGCCCGCCACTCCGCCACAACTCGTCTTGTGCAAACACCAGCATCACTAGATCCAGTGACCGCTTTTCTGCCCTCATCTTACTTCTCCTGTCAGCACCTGCTGTCACGAGTGATCGTCCCCCCTGAAGCTAGTCTCCTGGCTTCCAGAACCCCACATCCTCACTGATTTTCTTCCTGCCTTTCCCTCACATTGCCTTCTGTGATTCTCACCACCTCTCCACACTCTTAACATGGGAAGGGCCCTGGCCCTGAATCACTGCTCTGTCTGAATTCAGAATCTTTGTGATCTCACCCAGACTTCCGGTTTTCGGTCCATGTGTAGGCTGCCTCCCCCGACTAGAATATAAACTCCACGAGAGCAGAGAATTTTCATTATTTGTTTTCTGCTTTGTGCCCTGTGCCTAGAAGAGTGCCTGGCACGTAGTAACCACTCCATAAATGTTTGATGAGTAAATGAATGAGGGAGAGAAAGGCAGTACTGTACCTGTAGAACAAGTTTTTTCTTCCTAACTTAGTAGGACAGATCAAGGTTTGACCCAGCTGTTTGTTAACAGATACAAATGTATATAGAAATACACCTCCTGGCACACAGAGTGCCAACTACGTGAAGATCAGAGTAGACACATTTGGGTGGTGATCCACTTTCAAGTTTTCATCTCGCATAGCAGGATATATGTTTGATAGCTAGGTAGGACATACTAGAATGGGGCAGTAGTTAATTGTCCTAAAATTGTATTGTAATTTGTTTGTTTGTTTGTTTATTTATTTAGAGAGAAAGAGTAAGTGCACATGTGCACCTGTGCACAAGCAGAGGAGGAACAGAGAGAGAATCCCAAGCAGGCCCCACTCTGTCAGCACAGAGCCCAATGCGGGGCTCAATCTCAGGAACTATGAGATGTGTGACCTGAGCCAAAATCAAAAGTCAGACGCTTGACCAACTGAGCTACCCAGGCTCCCCGTCCTAAAATTTTAGAAAGCGTTCCAAAAAACAAATTAGATACTTAGAGGAATCCATTGATACAAATTGACTTACAGAAATAATTGGCATTGGAACGAGATGAGCACTCCTGAGTACACAGCCGGGTTTCTGCCACAGAGCACCTGTTGGAGGGGGCCGCACTCCTTTCTGTGCCTTGTGCGGTGTCCCTGTTAGCTGGGAAGCAGAGATGAACACTTGTTGCTGTGGGCATCTGTGAATCGGGTGGGTGACCAGTGCTGGCCTCACTACTTGCCCTCCTGTTTCTTGTGCATGCTTTTCTGTGTACGTTCATTTTACCATGATCTTATTTCAGGAGTATCTGTTCACCGTCAAATGCAATGAAAACTAAACTGGGGTTAAAGCACAACTATTTAGCTATCGAGATACTGTATGGAAATTAAATGTATCTTTGCCAAAAGACAAAACAATTCTGTCTGGCGGTATATTGACTTGAGAATCCCTTGTGCTCTTACAATTGAAGCGTGTCTTTGTGTGGTTTTGTTAAACTTCTGGTCTTTTCCCTAACAGGGGGCATCCGAGAAAGATATCGTGCACTCTGGCTTAGCTTACACTATGGAGCGTTCTGCCAGGGTACGTGTGCAATGCTGTTTGCCTTTCTGCTGGTGACCTGCAGCACAGCTCAACCGTGTCACCTCAGCTGCCAGATTGTGTGTGCTGTGGTCGAAGACAGCAGTCTGTTTACACGTTCTTCATTCGTGTGTAGCAAAATGCATGCTTGTTCAGTCTTAAATGACGGGCAGTGTTTTCAGGGTGTTCAGTATGTCTGCCGGGCTTTGGGAAATAAATGGTAATACCAGGTTAGGCGGGCATGGTGTTCGGCAGTTAGCTTTAGCTAGACATCACACAGTCAGCCAAACTGGATTGCAGTTGAGTACACCACTCTATTATCGCTACAGGAAACTACCTCACTGGAGAATTTGGTATAAACAAAAGGTTTTTTGACCCCTTGCTCCTTATTTCAAGACCTTAAACGCACTTTGATGCGTTTCCCTCATTTCTTCTTGAGTTCAAACTCTGTCCACCCACCCTTAAGTTGAAATAGCATAAGCAGCCATTGATGATGGTGCTCGTTGTTAATTTGTTATAACAATTTGTTGTCAATACAACTGATGTACCATAAATTCACCCTTTTAAAGTATACGGTCCACAACCTTAAGCATATTCACAAAGCTCCAGCACATTTTCAGCACCCCATTCTGAGTTTTATAAAATTATCACCAAGTCTAACAAGGAGCTTACTCCAGATAACAGGGCGTCTAAAGGCCGGAGACAGCTCACCTCTAAAGAGCAGCTCCTTACTGCTGCCTAGTCAGTGGCGTACTTTGGTTGCAGAGAACAGGTCCTTCCTGACGGGTTTTGTGCCTGAGTCCTGCGCTGCCGTGGTGGCCGAGGCTCCTCGCACCGGGCCCGCGTGTGCCCCGCATGCACACTTCACCGTGTTTTCTCCTGCCTTTCAGCAAATCATGCGCACGGCTATGAAGTATAACCTGGGGTTAGACCTGAGAACGGCTGCCTATGTCAACGCCATTGAGAAAGTCTTCAAAGTATACAATGAAGCCGGTGTGACCTTCACCTAGATGGAGTGTGGCTGACCTCTTCACTGCCCTCTTCCCTCTTCATCTGCAGGCCCTTCACAAGTTTACATGTAACCACAGGAATCTGTCTCTCTCTCTCTCTCTCTCTCTCTCTCTCTCTCTCGACTTAATAGATAATGGACATCATTCTCAACAAGTCAGTCCAAATCAGGCCCTTTGAGAAAAAAGAAATTAAGGTTAGGGGATCATGTACAAGCTGATGAATATGAACATAGAAATTACCTAAGCCAGAGAGCAATTTGGGTATTTTGCCTTTAAATGAAAAGTCCCTTCCATCCGGCTATACCGCCTTGCTCCGCGGCTGCTTCCCAGTACAGCCAGAGCTGTGGCCAGGAAAGCACCTGTCATCCAAGAGCAGTCAGTTGCTTATTACTTCAGCTCTGGACAAGTCTGAGACGTGCTGTAACTTTGACACATCTAAGTAGCAGGTGTGTGGCATTTTCAGAAGGTGGCATGGTCCTCAAGTGAGTTACTGGTATTTTTACATCAGCAAAATAACTCAATTTTACAGATTGCAACAAAAATAAAAGCTATTTCTCTTTATGCATTTTATTCTTTTAGAATAAAATAAGTATGTGCTGCTGTAATAAAATTGCCTTTAATCACTTAATAAGCCTAACCTTGACTCAAGCAGTGAATGCCTATAAACATAATAAATGAAAAAGCTAGTATTTTTATAACATAAAACAGTATCATTTATAGCTTATCAATCATGTATTGTCCAGCAAAAATAAAAGGCCCGATGGAGAATTAAGTTATCTTCGTAACTGCAAATGATGGAGGCTATTTTTGTTAAGACTGTCAGAATTCACTAACCACAATTACGACATATAGTCCAAAGAGTGCAGTAACCTCCTTATCATGTTAATTAATTGTTCTCTGTTGAAGATCTACTGTGTTGTCTAATTGAACAATAATTCAAGTTGAGCGTCCCAGAAAAAATACCACTTGGGCTCCCACTTTGGAGTCTTGCTGGCGACTCTGAGCCGTGCCAATGGCCCCGACTCGCCCTGACTTTGTGTCCTCTGTTAGAGGCCTGTATTCTGCACACAGCTTCATTACCAGTGGGCTGAAAACAACCTTGGGTTGAGTGTTTTGTTTGGGGGTTATTTCGCCAAGGCCTTTTGAACAGTAGTGTCCCAGTGAAGTACTAGATATTATTTATGTAAGAATGAGCTTTTTTTTTTTTAAACGATAATATCCTTTCAGAAATTTCTAACTACTTTGTAACTGCATGACTTAACCTGGTGATAAAAGCAGTTATTAAAAGTCTACCTTTTCCAAAGCTTATGTTTCTCTTCTGTGTTTTTATATTTGATAGTATCTCTTTTAGTAAATAATAAAACTACAGTTGGGTTTCTAAGGACTTTTGCAACAACCACCTATATAACACTTCTTTCCACTACATTATGAGCTGCCCAGATTTTATTAGTGAATTCTTTTGTGTTTCATTCTGTTAAATAGTATCAATGGCTATTCTTGGAAGAGGTTTTAGTGCTCAAAGCTGATATACTGAAGTAATTCTTAGTGTCTCTTTTTAATGAAGGACATTTTCATCGATTGGGGTTTTTGTTTTTAATAATTTAGCCACAGAATGTAACAACTTAAGACAGAATACTAACCGTGGTCAGCAGAACTGGATCCTAGACCCGACTCTGCCAGTAACTTAGCTGCCAAATTTGAAACTTACAGCTGGACTCTGTTTTGTCCTGATTCTGTCCAGAACATCTCTGCGGTTCTGAGTCGGGCAGTGGATGAACAAGCCCCCTGGGCACCGTGGACACAGTGAGCCCTTCCCCAGCTGGTCTGTCTACTTGCACTCTGGGTGGAGCTCTCACATGTGGGGTTGCAGAGCGATAGGCAAACAAGTCCCAGCATATTTGGAACCGGGCGGGGCAGTCAAATCAGGTCATGTGCAAGAGGGATGACAAGTAAGTCTTCGCTGTGGCCTGTGGCTAACATTAGGACTGATTTATAAGTGGTTTTTTAAAGATTAGATACACATCGATGTGTTACCGAGATTCGTGTGGGAAAACCGGTATTGTGCTTGCTGGCTATATAAAGACAACACGGTGCTGGTGTCAGCCTTGGTTTCTGGGGATTTGAGTTTGAAAATTCTGGTCAATTAGTCTTTCAGCTTCACTGAAATTTTCTAGTTTATTTACGTTTATAATTCTTTCAAAAACTTAACATATAATACTCTAAAGTTAAATTGCTTCTGAAAGAGCCATCGACAGCCTGTGTTACACTTGAAGAATGCTGCCTCACGAACCTCTGCCCCAGAATGTGTTTAATTACCCTGATAGGGAAATGAGACACAAAAGCTTGGCTTTTGGGTGTTGTTATTGTTGTTGTTGTTGTTTTAAGCAGTGCTTCTGGCAGCTCAATTACTAGAATTGGTGATTTACTTTAAAAAAAAAAAAAAGAAAAAACCTTAGCATCTTAACTCACAGGCTTTAGGTAAATTCATCAATCCCTAAACATCTCTGGTAGACCTTCTTAGCCGTGCCACACATTAAAACAGTCAAAACATGGCACGTGAAGAAAACTACATCTGTGAAGCTGGCACAGAGACCCCTGCAAAAGAATTTTCTTTAATTTTTTTTCTTTGTAATAGGGGCGTTCTGATTTGGTTTTTTTTTTTTTTCCACAAATAACTTTTATTGGCTTCTTTGTTTTTTAATCAAAGCTTCCACAGTGGTTTAGACAGTTTCTTAACCTCAACACTATTGACGTTCGGGGCCAGGTAGTTCTTTGTTTTGGGGGCTGCCCTGTGCTTTGTAGGGTGCTTGGCAGCACCCCTGGCCTCTGCCCATTAGATGCCAATAGCATCTCTCAGATGGGACAATCAAAAATGTATTCACATTGCCAAATGTCCCCTGAGGGGTGCCTGGTGACAATTACCGGTATAGAGAGCCAAGCAGTTCTACAAGTCTTACCGTGAACAACAGCTTATCCCTCCCATCTGTACACCCCACCTCACCATTCTCTATGCCCCACAGGCAACCACTTTCAGCAACTTTAAATGTTTCGTTTTCATTGCATTTAAATCCTTTGCTCATTTTTTAATTGGGTTATTTTTTTTTAATGTTTATTTATCTTAGAGACAGAGTGTGATTGGGGGAGGAGCAGGGAGAGAGAGGGAGACAATCTGAAGCAGGCTGCAGGCTCTGAAATGTAAGCACAGAGCCCAATGCGGGGCTCAAACCCACGAACTGTGACATCATGACCTGAGCCAAGTCAGACACTTAACTGAGCCACCCAAGCGCCCTAATTATATTTTTATAATATAATTTATTATATAATATATATGATATCATTTTTATATAATTATATTTTTGTTGTTGGTTTGTAAGAGTTCTTTATATTTTCTGGATATGTGACCCTTATCAGATACATGATTTGTATTTTATTCTGTTGGTGTGTCTTTTCAATTTTTTGATGGTACCCTTTAACACAAAAGTTTTTGTGTTTTTTTGGCGGTGGGGAGGAATTTAGAGAGCGGAGAGCAAACTGGGGAGAGGAGCAGAGAGAGAAACTCAAGCAGGCTCCACACTCATCATGGAGCCTGATGTGGGGCTTGATCCCAAGATCCTAGGATCACAACCTGAGCTGAAATCCAGAGTCAGATGCTCAACTAACCAAGCAACCCAGGTGTCGCTGTTTTTTTTTTTTTTTTTTGACAGAGTCCCATTTTATTTTTTCTTTGGTTGCTATGCTTTAGATGTTACAGCTAAGACACCATTGCCCAATCCGAGGTTACACAGGTCTGATGAATAATAACAAATGTTTGAAGAATTAACACAAATCCTTTTCAAACTCTTCCAAAGAAATAGAAGATGAAGAAACACTTCCTAACACCTCCTAGGACGCCAGCATTATTCTGATACCAAAGCCGGACAAAGACATCACAGGAAAAAGAAAACCACACCAGTATCCCTTATGAATGCGGACACAAAAATACTCAGCAAAATACTAACAAACTGAATCCAACAGTTCGTTACAGGTGTGTTACACATCATGACCAGGTAGGACTTCTCAGGAATGCAAGGGTGGTGCAACATAAGAAGATCCATCACCGTCACATGACGCTCCATTAAAAGAATAAAGGGAAAGAAAAAACACCTAGTCATCTCAATAGATGTGGGAAAAGCGTTTGACAGGATTCAAGACCTCGTAAGAAAACAACCAGCTAGGAACAGAAGGAACTTCTAAACATGACACAGGCATTTGCAAAAACCCACAGGGGGCGCCTGGGTGGCGCAGTCCGTTAAGCGTCCGACTTCAGCCAGGTCACTATCTCGTGGTCCGTGAGTTCGAGCCCCGCGTCGGGCTCTGGGCTGATGGCTCAGAGCCTGGAGCCTGTTTCCGACTCTGTGTGTCTCTCTCTCTCTGCCCCTCCCCCATTCATGCTCTGTCTCTCTCTGTCCCAAAAATAAATAAACGTTGAAAACCCACAGCTCCCATCATACTGGTGAAAACCAAAGTGGTATCTACATGCAGTGGAATATGAATGAAGCCAGATGCAGAAGGTCACATGCTATATAAGTCCAGTTATGTGCCATATCCAGAATAGAGAAATCCGTAGATACGGAAAGCAGATTTGTGATTGCCAGGGCCTGGGGGGACAGACGGGGATGGTCAGGAGTGATTAATGGGTAGAGGGTGTTTTTCTGAGGTGATAACAAAGTTTTAAAACTAGGAGTGACGGGGCACCTGGGTGGCAGAGTCGGTTAACCTTCAACTCTTGATTTCAGCTCAGGTCACCATCTTGTGATTGTGGGATTGAGCCCCACGTCGGGCTCAGCACAGCACAGAGCCTGCTTGGGGTTCTCTCTCTCCCTCTCTGCCCCTCCTCCACTTGTGCTTGCTCACTCTGGCACTCTCTGTCTCTCTCAAATAAACTTAAGGGGCGCCTGGGTGGCTCACTCGGTTAAGCATCCGACTTCGGCTCAGGTCGTGATCTCACTGTCTGTGATCTCGAGCCCCACGTCAGGCTCTGTGCTGATAGCTCAGAGCCTGGATCCTACTTCAGATTCTATATCTCCCTCTCTCTCTGCCCCTCCTCTGCTCTCTCTGTCTATCAAAAATAAACATTAAAAAAAAATTTTTTTAAGTAAATAAACTTAAAAAAAAGACCTTAAGAGTGATAGTTGTATAACATTGTGAATGTGCTAAATGCCACTGGACTATACTCTAAAACATTTAATTGTGCATTATATAAAATTCACTTAAATTAAAAATTAGTGAAGGACTACCAAAAAAAAAAAAAAAAAAAAACCCACTCAGCATTGAACCTTAGGAAGCATCCAGGGAGTCTAGTTGCAAGTTGGCCAAAGTTTCTGAGGACACATGTTCACAGCAAGTATCCTGTGGGGGGGAGCGGCAGTGGGTCCTGCTCTAAGCACACCCTCCCCTGGGAAGCCTGGAGTACCAAGTGTGAGCACAGACCGCTGTGCTCAGGGAGTTGCAGGAACCCGGGGCTGTGTGGACCTTTTGAAGCTGGGGGACAGGTCGAGGCCTGGGTCTGCCAGGTCTCCCCTGATGACAGCAGGGTCAGCAGCATGGAGTGGTGGTCCTATGGGTTAAGGGGACTGTGCCAATGTGAGGTGAAAAGGCTGTGGTTGCTGGATATGAGAACTCCTGGTTGACGTCTCTCAGAGCTTCGAATAGGTTACCCTATTACCTCTGACCCCTGGTTTTTGATGAGAAGTCACCTGTTAATCTCATTGAACCTCCCTTTTCTGTGATGACTTCTTTTTCTGTTTCAAGAGTCTCTCTTTGTCTCTGGATTTGAACAGTTTGATTAGGATATGCCTAGGTGATATCTATTTGAGTCTTCCTCCTTGGAAGTCTAGGTCAGTTAAATTTTCATCAAATTTGTTTTCAACCATTATCTCTTGAAATACTCTTCCTGCCTTTCCTCTCCCTCTGGTACTCCCATTGTGCATAAGGGAGCATTCTTGACAGTGAGTCTCTTCATTTTTTTTGGTTCATTTGTTTTGCTTTCTGTTCTTCGGGTTGGATAATCTCAAGGTATCTTCAAGTTTGCGGAATCTATCATATGTCTGCTCACATCTGATATTGGGCCCTCGAATGAATGTTTTCTTTCAGTTGTGCTTTCAACTCTAGAATCTCTATTCCGTTATTTTCGATAATTTCTATCCCTTTGTTTGTATTCTCTATCTGGTGTTGATCTTACACTTTAATTCTGTAAATGTGGTTTCCTTTAGCTCTTTGAACATGTTTAGAATAATTGATTTAAAGTCTTTGGTAATGGGGCACCTGGGTGGCTCGGTTGGTTAAGCATCTGACTCTTGATTTCGGCTCAGGTCATGATAGCACGGTTTGTGGGTTCAAACCCCACACTGGGCTCTGCGATGACTGCACAGAGCCTACATGGGATTCTCTCTCTCTCCCTGTCTCTCTGCCCCTCCTCAGGTCTCACTCTCTCAAAATAAGTAAATCAACTTGTTTTAAAAATTATATAAATAAATAAACTTTAAAAAATAAAGTCTTTGGTAAGTCCAATATTGGGGCTTACTCAGGCACAGTTTCCATTTTCCCCCCCTTAAGTGGGTCATAATGTCTTTCCTTGCGAATCTTTTTTTATTTTTTCCAGAAAACTAGACGTATTAAATAATACACTGTGGCCACTCTGAAGTTGGATTCCAGGCCCTTCCCCCTAGATTGCTTGTTGCTTTTTGTTGTTGACTGTTTGTGTAGTAAACTTTTCTGAATTAATTCTATAGTCTGTTTTTGTTTTTGTTTTTGTTTTTTGCCATTGAAGTTTCCACTCAGCTTAGTGGTCAGCTAATGATCAGACAGATTTCTTTAAGTACCTAGAACCAACAGGTCTGCCTTCTTTGCCAGGGAACTCGTGCAGGTTGGGCCTCACCTCCAACACTCAGCTCGGCGGTTTATAAATCTCTGCCTTGGTTTCACTACCTGCTTGCACAGAGCCTCAAGATTGTTTAGAGGTGAGAGCTTTGAGCCTTCTCCAGTCTTTACTGAGCATGCACACAGCCCTACACATGTGCATGGACTTCTAGACTCCCAGGAACATGTTGGAATTTTCAAAGTCCCTATGGATATCTCTTTCCTCAGGTTTTCCTTTTAAGCTTTTTGCTTAGCCTATTTTCCCAAACTGTTAGCACCCACCAACTTAAAAAATTGACTCTGTTTTATGACAAAGCCCGAGGGAAAAGACTGCTTACATTAAGTGAGCTCCTAGTCTGGACAAATAGAGGCAGCCTTGCAATTGGGTCTTCCTAGGAACCACCAGTCAAGTGAAATAATCACAGTTCTCTGTCAATGAGGCTTTGAAGGAACTCCAACTCTGTTCAGTGCTTTCCAGTAACTGCCAGGCTGTTGGTTTTCAAGGCTACCATGGAGCTGGAAAAGGTGGGGGCGGGGCATGGGTGGCACAGAATAGGGTAAGCTAAAAACATCACAAAGCTTGCCATTCTTAACAAGATTTTGTTTATTGAATTTGTTCTACATAAATGATCCCTGGATGGCTGTAAGCCTTTGGTTAAGAATTCTGAAAAAGTTGATGGGAATGCAAGCTGGTGCAGCCACTCTGGAAAACAGTATGAAAGTTCCTCAAAAAAATAAAAATAGAACTACCCTATGGTCCAGCAGTTGCACTACTAGGTATTTATCCACAGGATACAGGTGTGCTGTTTCGAAGGGGCACATGCACCCCCATGTTTATAGCAGCACTATCCACAATAGCCAAAGTATGGAAAGAGCCCAAATGTCCATCAATGGATGAATTCATAAAGAAGATGTGATGTATATGTACAATGGAGTATTACTCGGAAATCAAAAAGAATGAAATCTTGCCATTTGCAACTACGTGGATGGAACTGGAGGGTATTATGCTAAGTGAAATTAGAGAAAGACAAAAATCATATGACTTCACTTATATGAGGACTTTAATAGACAAAACAGATGAACATAAGGGAAGGGAAACAAAAATAAAAACAGGGAGGGGGACAAAACAGAAGAGACTCATAAATATGGAGAACAAACAGAGGTTACTGGAGGGGGGATGGGCTAAATGGGTAAGAGGCACTAAGGAATCTACTTCTGAAATCATTGTTGCCCTATATGCAAACTAATATGGGTGTAAATTTTTAAAAAATAAAAGTATTCTGAAAAATATTCTGACTATATTTTTGCTAGTTTTCTCATTATTTTTATGGAGGAGGGAATTTTTGGAGGTCCCTGCTCCACCAGTTTCTCAGACGTCACTGTTGCTTTTTTTTTTTTAATTTTTTTTTAACGTTTATTTTTGAGACAGAGAGAGACAGAGCATGAAAGGGGGAGGGGCAGAGAGAGAGGGAGACACAGAATCAGAAGGAGGCTCCAGGCTCCAAGCCATCAGCCCAGAGCCCGACGTGGGGCTCAAACTCACGGACCATGAGATCGTGACCTGAGCTGAAGTCGGACGCCCAACCGACTGAGCCACCCAGGCGCCCCCACTGTTGCTTTTTATAGCACATTTAGAGTTTGTCTGAGGCTGATGTCATACCCTCATTGCACAACACACACAGTAAAGAGAAAGTGAAGGATGGAAGGACTTATTCTAGAACAGCACGCTGCAAGGTGATGTTAAGGGAACATAGGGAGCGCTTCTCCAACTCTGTAGTGAAGGACAAATTTGTTTATTAATCTAATTCATCATTGTATGTTGTCCTACTTCATGTGACTAGTTCACATACAACTTGCCTTGCAAGTTCAACAACCAGAGCCGGTCTCTACCCTGTTCAACAAGAATTGTCTGCTGATCACACTCCTGGAGGTCCAGGCAATGTCAAATTGTTAGGAAAGTTTCTGAATGCTCTGTTTTTTCACTTATCTTGTCACCACGTGGGAATAACAAGGTTTGCAAACCAGTAAACTCTGAGTAGCACTTAACCTGCAAACGATCTTGAATAAGCTAGTACGAGGCCTCCTCGACAACATTTAAAAGTCTATCTGTGTTGGTTTTTCTCTTAAATTCAAGCATCACGGAACTATGTAATGCAGAAAATGCAGATTCCTCATATTCCCAAGGACACAGAGGTAAGCACTGTTAATATGTTTGCTATATATAAACTACCAGTTTTTTTCCCCCATTCTTACACAAGTATGTGTTTGCTTTACAAAAACGAACTCTTTCTACATATGTATTTTACAACTTATAACTTATTTGGACATGTTCCTATATGGTACATGCACATTTTCCTCATTCTTGACAGTTATAGGGTATTCCATTTCATATATACATGCAATAATTGTTAACCAGGCCCTATTGGTGGCCATCCAGGCCCAGGTACCATTTTCAAGCTAAGGCATTACAGTCCCCTAGAAGTAAGAGGTGTCAACTCTATATTATGCATTGCACCTAATAAGCAGAGCAAAACTTGCCATCCAAGTGATTTTTAAAATTTTTTTAATGTTTATTTTTGAGAGAGAGAGAGAGAGAGACAGAGGACAGCGTATGAGTGGGGGAGGGGCAGAGAGAGAGGCAGACACAGAATCCGAAGCAGGCTCCAGGCTCTGAGCTGTCAGCACAGAGGCTGACGCGGGTCTCGAACTCACAGACCGAGAGATCATGGCCTGAGCCGAAGTCAGATGTTTAACCAGCGGAGCCACCCAGATGTCCCAGCCATTTAAGTGATTTCCGACTGGCATGTTAGGGTGTTTCCAGCTCTTACTATTACATACAGGCTGCAAAGAAGCTGTGTGTTCACCGTCTAGGCATCGGTATACACCTGTGCACACCTGAAGACTAAGGTCTGGTAAGAGGAACTGCTGTCCAAAGACTGTCCCAGCTGACACTGCCACCCACAGTGCTTCCACTGATTTGAGCTTGGGTTTAGACTGGGGGAATTAAAAAGTCTTCAGGAACCAAACCAAGATATAGAATCCAGATCTAACTGAACAGTGGCAGGACATTGGATATTCCTGGGCTGTTCAGAGACTTGTAAAGCCAATTCTCAAAAGAAAGCCAGAAATGTGGCGAGCCGGTGATATCCTCCTTAAAACACCTTTTCTCCTCATTTCTGCTAAGAACGAGTAACTTCTGGCAAGAGAAATCAGCAATGCCTTTTCTTTACAAATCATTTCCTTTCTTAAATCCCAACTGTGAAGCTAAATGCTGCTTACACACACGTTTAACCTTTAGGGTGCTGACCACTCATGGTGGGAAGAAGGCCAGGTCAGCATTCTTGGTCGCTGCCACTATTCAGGCCTGACCAGTCTCCGGGGAAAGATCCAAACAGCGGCTTCAGCAGCCAATAAGCGGAGGACTCAGTTACTACTTGACCTGATTCTGTGACTGTCCGGCAGAAACACATCTCCATAGTCTCTTTCAGAACGTGAAGCATCTCAAAATGTCTGAGCCTGCCCGGCTAAACTCGCAATCAGGTTAGTCTATTGTCTTCCCTGAATCCTCTAAGGATTTCTTTGGGAAAACCCAAAGCACATGTGAGCTGAATTCTGTTCCTCCCTTGGGATGACCTGAAGGTGAGGACACGCGCTGAGGTGTCTGAAAGCTATATATAGTGTCTGGGGAAATGATCCCTGAAGAAGTATAGCACAGACCCTAACAATTCTTCAAGAGCTCCTTGCTGATGTGAGAAATCTCAGTGTGAGAGCAGCACAGCTGATCAATTGTGGGGACCTACTGCCCCCCAGAAGGTGCACATGCCGACCCCCTGCCCCTGCAGACACTCGGGACATAGGCAGCATTGCCATCCAAACAGGAATAAACCCAGGGCTCAGTGCACACATTTCACAGCTTTTTATTGAGATTCAGGAAGAGTCCGCTGGAGGCGGGTGCGCTCACTGTCCCAGCTTGCCCAGGCCTTCTGCTGCATGGGTGACAGCGCTTGTGACTGTGTTGGTCACCGTCTCAGTGACTTCCTTCACCGCTTTGTCCCCTGCCTCATGGGCCTTCTTTAAGGCTTCGCCAATGGCTGTCAGGAAGAAAGAGGAACAACGTCCGGTGAGCAAAGTAAACATTTCCAGCTAGCAGGGCCCGCGTCAGCTGGAGTGGCCTGCGGGGATGCGGTGGTCTTACTGGACGGAGGCCTGGCCTTGCTGGATTCTGCCCCGATGGGACAGAGGGCAGCGAGGCTCCCGGAGGAATGCATTCAAACGTGGTTTCGGTTCCCTCCACAACTCGCGTTTCCCCAATTCTGAGTGAGGCGGCACCTGCTCCTCCCAAGGGCGCGCTGCCTACTCAGACCTCTTTTGTCTGTCAACTGCCTGCTTGTGTCTTCTGTCGTTTTCATATTGGTCCATCGTTTCTATTTACAAATGTTTTTCCTCCCTTTGTGGTTTTTCTCCTGGCTTGGCTTATCGCATTTTTTTTTTATTATGGAAAATTTGCAAGTTTTATATTGCCAGGTCTATCTAATATTTCCTATGTGGCTGTCGGGTTTTCCGTCACAGTTAAAAAGATCCTCTCCTCTCCCATATTATCCCCAATCCACCACCTTCTCTTCTAACAGTTTAACGATTTCATGTATCTAATACGTGAGCCCTGGATCCATCTGGAACCTATCATGTTGTAAGGAATGAGGCACTTTTAGTTACACTACAGCACACACACATAAACATTTATGCAAATATACATGTAAACACACAATCTCCTGTCTGAAATGTTTTGTCAGAGCGTGCTGCCACATAGTCTTTTGTGACCCCGTCTCCTTAACATCCCACGGAAAGGACTGTCTGGATGGATCTTGTTTTATTAGCAAAGTACAGTCTGTGGCCACAGATGAGCATAGATAATTGCATACCAACTGAAAGGATGCAACATCAAGGTCAGGGTTTGACCGGGTTAGGCAAAGAACGGGTTGCTCCCAGCATCTAGCTTCCCTCCTCCCCTGGCCCCAGCCTCAATGATACCTTTCTCTCCGGCCTCCTTGGCGTGTTCCACCACCTCCTTCACCACCTCCTCAACGGCATGAACTAAAAAGATGAGAAGCCCAGAGTGAGTGCAGTGCAAGCCAGCTTCTCCTCAAGGTGGAGCCCAAGACATCTGGGTGTCCTGGATGCCGCCCCCCGCCCCCCCACCTCCCGGTGAGACCAGGCAGCTCACAAGCAGGACCCTCAGCTGCCTTAATTCAGAGACTCCAGCGGGCCTGGCTGCCAGAAGACAAACCTAGGCAGTCAGACGAGAGCACAGGGCCCTCCGTGCCCCCTTGGCCTGGCAAGGCCTGGAATGCAGATGAGCAGGCCCTCGTGCCAACGGGGCCCCTGAGGCCAAGGCGGGGCTCGTCTCCCAGGTCACCGCACCTCTCAGGTGAGCTGCTGTCCCACCACAGCTCCACTGGGGATGCCAGATCACGAAGTCTCCTCCAGCCAAACCCGAGCCCCCAGAGCAATTCCTCCAACAGGAGGAACTCTCCCACCACCTCAGAGTTGTCTAAAGTTCGTGTGGCAGTTGCTAGAACTGGAAGATTTTGGAGTCAGAAGAACAGCTTCTGATTTTACCTCCACTCTGCACACTTGGTTCCCTTATCTGTGGAGTGGGGATGATGCCGAACTCGGGGCCAGCGAGATATGCAAGAGAGAGGTCAACCCCAGCTGCAGAGCTAACATACGAAATACAGACATGTTTGCAGCCATGCAGAACCCTAACAGCCAACGCGGACACCAGTTGTTTTTCACAAAACGGCAGGACTAGCCTCCCGCACAGAGTTGCTGGGGCATACACACCAAAAGGGTTTTGGGGCACCTGGCTGGCTCAGTCAGAAGAGCATGTGACTCTTGATCTTGGAGTCATGAGTTTGAGCCCCATGCTGGGTGTAGAGATTACTTAAAAATAAAGTCTTCAGGGGTGACTGGGCAGGCTCAGTCGTTTAAGCATCTGACTCTTGATTTCGTCACAGGTTCACGAGTTCGGGCTCCATGTTGGGTTCTGTGCTGACAGTGCAGAGCCTGCTTGGGATTCCCTGTCTCCTTCTCTCTCTGCCCCTCCCCTGCACTCTCTCTTTCTCTCAAAATAAATAAACATTTAAAATATATAAAATAAAATCTTTATTTAAGAAAAGGGTTTCTGGGGACTTTGAAGAAATTGAAAACATCCTTTGTATAAACCCAGGGGGCTGACTTTGAACGGAATCAGACTTGGTGGTTTCTTAGTAAAGAAATCTTTGAGGCATTAAAGTGATGCTAAAAATAAAAACCCATTTTCTTGTTTCTGTATAGGACATTCAAAATAGGCTGCTTTGATATGGAAGGACTCCCGGGTTTCCAGATGGGAGGATTCTAGCCACTGGAGGCTCACCCAGCACCTGGGCTCCCTTTTTGCTCCCAGGGACCTCCTCTGAGCTGTGTCCCTCCTGCCTCACAGACCCCAGAAATGGGTCCAACCGAGGGAGGCCTGTTTGGGGGCAATAGACCCCTCGTGACTCCACCCAAGCTGTCCTCTTCGCTTCCACACCCCTCACTTCCTTTCTGTCCTTGTGGGATTGATGGGTTCCTCAAGGGGCCAAGGCCTGCCCCCAATCTGCTGAGATCAGCTTCCAACAGGCCCCATCGAGTCTGTCCCCACCTCCCCTCCCCCCCCCCCCCCAGCCTAGGGAGAAGGGCCAGGTGGAAAGGAGCCTCTGGGTCCTTACCAGCTTCCTCAGTGGCCTTCTCAGTGCGGTGGGCCAGGCCCTCAGCAGCAAGTTTCCCCAGACCTCCCAGCATTGTGCGGTGACAGGTGGCAAACCAAGCAGGATGCTGCGGTCTGGATCAGCGTGCTTTTATAGATGCCTCTGATGCCTGCCTGGGCTCTGGGGCAGGAGCCCCCGCCCCAGCCAGGTAGGAGATCAGGTGGTGAGTCAGCGCAGGCGGCGGCAGGAAGATGAGGCTGGGTGGGGCTGCCCCAGTGCCGTGACTGCAGCCCTGCCCCTCTGGCAGTATGAGACCCTGACACCCGGTACTTGGGGACCCTCTGAGGGGCAGGGACAGGAGCAGGGCTGAGCCTGGAAAGGAGGCCTGACTGCCCTGGGAGATGACAGGCACTTGGGGACAGCAGCCTTTCCAGTCCCCTGGGCTTCAAGCTCCCCACAGCCTGGGCACTGCTGTGTATCCAGACAAGGCCTAGGACTTCCAGCCTGCTATCCAGGATCCTCAGGGTGCCCTAGTCAGGGGCTTGGGGGTCTGTGGGCCTGGGGACCTGGACAGTCCCTCAGGCCAGGGGCACAAGTGGAATGGGCACCACTGACCTCCCCATTCCCAAGGACTTCAGCTCTGCAGTGTCTCTGCAGCTTTCATTGGAAATTTGAGGGGCGGGGGAAGGGGGCTTCATGGTGGTACCTTGCCTATGGCTGAGGAGGACATAGCGTTAACCAGAAACCCAGTCATCCTGGCTTGCAGTCAGCTGCTTCTCACTCACAGGAGCACCTGAACCCCTGCGCAGCCCCATTCAGGGGCAGGCAGCACAGGAGAGAGCCCAGCATCCCTGCACCTCGGGGTCTGGCTTCTCGGAGAGGTCCTGTGAGGCTAGCAGTGTCCCCCAGGAGGTCCTACAGGAATAGATGGAGGACCCCAGCACCAGTAGGGGAGGTACATTTGGCCCTGGCCAGGATTCCCAGAAAGCCACTCTACAGGCCCCTGATGCATCACATGTTTAAGGGGCCAGGCTGCCTCCCTAGTTACTCAGGTTGAAGAGTGATGCCTCAAGCCACGTGTCACATGCCGCTTCCCTTACTCACCAGCCCAAACTTGAGCCTCAGTTTCCTCATCTATAAAATGGGGACAGCCACGCCTTCCTGGCGATGTCACTGATAGAGGGATCATGTGTGCAAGTTCTTGGTAAACTTCTGTTCCCTCCCTTTTGTCACTGATTGTGCTAGAGAGGGGCTGTTCGGGAGTGAGCCCTGACCGACCAGTAGCAAGGGCAGAGGGCCGGGGACTATGACCCCAGTGGCCAGGAGTCATGGAAGAAGTCCTCCCAAGTCCTTGTTCATGCCATCCAGGCCAGGGGCAGGAGTCTGAGGCTGCCTGCCCCCATGCCTGTTCTCTCAGCCTGTACAGATGCCCAGGAGGGTGCGGTGAACCCTAATTAGTGTTTACCCGACTCCAGGCCCTCACCGCCTGGGTCCTACGGGGCTGAGGCCCTCCCACATTCCTGATTGGTATTAGGAAGCCCCAAGCTGTGGCCGGCCCCCATGGCGGGGGGCGGGGGGGCAGGCAGTGGGTGCTGTGGCAGCAGAAACTCTGGGTCACAGGGCCACACACACCATTCTCCACTGGCAGGAGTGGTCGGGTATTAAACCGTCTTTGAGAGAAAGAACACAATAATACTACTCTTGCAACTATTACAGATGGCTATGTGTGACCCTGTGGACTCAGAAGAGGCTGTGAAGTGAGGGGCTCTGGAGCTTAAGCAGGTCCAGAAGACTGTTCTCCCCTCAGCACAGGTGAATTCCAGAGTCTTCTGCTCAGGGCAGTGCTGCCAAGAGTGGGGGACTTTGGGGACACAGTTGGGGGGAGTTGGGCTGAGAGACCCACAGGGATCTCCCTGGACCCAGCAAAGCTCTTTCCCTGTTTCCTCTGAGGTGGTGTGTGTCCCCCAGCCCCACAGGGGCTTGTTCCCCTGAGAGGATGGTGGTGTCATCCAGTGTTTCCGGGACAGATTCCAGACCTCACAGACCCCTCCACACCAGTTCCCATCCTGGGATACTGTTCTCCCTCTCCTCCGGAGCTCACTAGCCCCTCAATAGGTCCTTGCTAGGACTCAGTCCTTCCGCAGGACTCCGATCCCAGGGCTAGTCCAGAGCCCCACCCAGTACAGCCTCTGGATATGCTTTTCTTCCACTGTTGGCTACTGTTGCCCTTACCACATCACCCTCCCTGCCCGTGAGCCCCTGCCCCTCCTCCCCTGCTGCACTGCCCTGGGAGGAGAACCTTGGCTCCAGTGACAACATATTGTGGCCCCAGATCTCTGGGCAAGACTGGGTCCAGACAAAGATCCCAAATGCCCAGCAAGGGGAAAGCAAGGGGCCTCGCCAAGCTGCCTAGGACCAGATGAGGGGACCCCTGACCTTGGTGCTGTGGCCCAGGGCCATCCCCTTTGGCCTTCCAGCTCATACTGTGACCAGCTTCCTGTTCTCTCAGCCCCGCCTGTGGATCACTGAGGGTGGTCTTCTTTCCAGGCAAAGAAACCCAAGACAGCCCAAGACCCTCCTAACCAGGGATGGATCCAGATGTGAGGGGCTGGGCTCCAGTGACTCCCGCAGGGAACATTACTGCCTGGATGAGTTGAAGATGACTCAGGTGGGAACCATCCCATCTTAGAAGAGGCCTGGCTCACCCTGCACCCCAGCAGAGCAGCCCTTGAACACAGGCACCTGTCCTGAGACAGAAGATCAAGTCCAGCCCCTGGGGCAGGACCATCAGGCCTTCAGAGGAGCCAACTAATCCTCCAAGTGGAATTTGTGCAACAACCCAGTTTGGCAAAGGATCAACTGGCTGCATCATCAAGTCACGGTGAGCCAATTTCTCATATGACAATTTGCCAACTTGGTAATTACCAGTTCTGAAAAATAAAAATAAAAAACTGTTTATTTTAAGTGTTCAAATACTCAGGGCTGTCTTAGGTCTAAAGTGATAACTTCTTGTGTGATCTGAACTATGGTTACCTATCCTCCTTCCGCTTTCTCTTCCTTCTGCTTCAGGGATTTGAGCTCACAGTATATACTGAGCCCACATACCCTGCACACACCGACCCCTCCCAGCCACAGGGAACCAAATCCTGACTCCTGGAGATGTTTTGTGGCCCCTCGGCATGTCAACATCACACATCCATGGATGTCAGTCAGGATTCTGTTGGAAATCAGAGGACACATCAAAGGGGTACCTAAGGAAGGGACTGTTCACAAAGCTGTGGGGAGACTTAAGAGAACCAATAAAGGATGGCAAGGTGCCTGGGGACCAGTCATGGTGACAGTTGTCACCACCCTGGGCCTGGAGGGGTAAGGGTAAGGAGCAAGGCTATACAGATGCCAAGGAGAGCTGTGGCTTTACAAGAAGGTCATTCGACAAGAGCAGCAGCAGAGGAACACAGCCACTGCCAAACCACGTCAAGCAAGGAGGGTACATGGGGAACAAATACCTCTCCTCTCCCTCTGTGACCTAGCCATGTGTCGCCCATTGGCTGAACCCAACTGGGACTGAGGGCAAGGGAGCCCTGGTGATGCAGTTCAGGAGGACAGGTTCCTGGGGCGAGGGCAGGGAGGAGCAGGCAGACAGTGGATATGGATTCTCTGTAAACAGAATACCAGCTCAGCCTGCCAGACTGCCATGTCTGGAGGCAACAGGGCAGCAGCTTAATTCTAAATAGTCCCATTTCTCCTTCTTGAAACCATATGAAGGAGGAGGGGAGGGAAGGAGGAGAAGGAGGAGGAGGAGGAGGAGGAGGAAGAGGAAGGCAGCCCATCATCAACACACACACACATCAAATTTCTCTTCAGAGAATCTGGGAAACCATGCAAATCCAGGAGCAGGTGAGACCAGCAGAACCAATGTGGGAAGGCAGGCAAGTGCAGAAGAGTGGGAGAGACCCGGGGAGGGGGGGTGGTCTCAGGTGTTGAATGAGAACTCTTCGGGACAGAATTAAGAACCTGAGCAGGTGAAGGAGGAAGGAGAAGATGCCCAAGGAACTCCAGAGGTGTCAGACATAAGACCACCACCTTCCAAGAGTGAAGAAAGCCTTTGAGGAAACAAGGGCTAAACAAACCCTTGTTTGTAAAATGCTGGAGGCTGCAACTGGGAAAAGAGAAGGCTGCCCGTAGAATCTTCTAAAAGTCAGTTTGGTTCTAAGAGGCAGAGGGGTGGAGGGGTCACGGCTATACAGGTGAGTCCAACACTTACATGAAAAAGGGGAAGGCTCCTAAGCAGAGGAGTCTGGGTGAATCCCCTGCCCCTACCCCTAACCCAGACTCCCACTGCCATCTGGGAAATGCCACTTCAGATCTGAACTTCAGATTCCTGACAGCCTCCAGCATCAGGAATACAAGGGTTTTACGATTAATAGGGTAGTTTCTCTCTTCCAACTCAGTGTTAATTGAGTTACGAAAGTAATATAGTTTTCCTGTCTTCCTCACCCAGACTCCCCTGACGGGGGTGTTCACATCTCACACAACCACAATACAATGATCAGAAGCCGGGAATTAACATTAGCATATTCAGCTACATTAAAATCTAAATTTAGTCAATTTTAACTAAATTAATTAAAATTATTTCAATAATAAAAAAAAGTTTTTATTTTAACTTTTTAACATTTTTAAAATAGAAAATGCCAGGGCGCCTGAGTGGCTCAGTCGGTTGAGCGTCCAACTTCAGCTCAGGTCATGATCTCGTGGTTCATGTGTTCGAGTCCCGCATCAGGCTCTGTGCTGACAGCTCGGACCCTGGAGCCTGCTTCAGATTCTGTGCCTCCCTTTCTCTCTGTCCCAACCCCCTCACGCTCTCTCTATCTCTCTCTCTTTCTCAAAAATAAAATAAACAGTAAAAAAATTTTTAAAAAATTTTTTTAACGTTTATTTATTTTTGAGACAGAAAGAGACAAAGCATGAACGGGGGAGGGTCAGAGAGAGGGAGACACAGAATCTGAAACAGGCTCCAGGCTCTGAGCTGTCAGCACAGAGCCTGACGCGGGGATTGAACTCACGGACCGCGAGATCATGACCTGAGGCAAAGTCGGCCGCTTAACCGACTGAGCCACCCAGGCGCCCCCAAAAATTTTAAATATTAAATGCCACACACAAAAATACAACACAATGAATCTTCATGGATACACTGCAATAACCCAAGAGGCCTGCAATAACCCAAGAGGCCTAGCTATAACAATTATGAGCTCAGACCCCAAGTCTTCCTAGTCCATCTGTCAATATTTTATTCTTGAGGAACCTTCTATTTTTTTTAATGTTTATTTATTTTTGAGAGAGAGAGAGAGAATGAGTGGGGGAGAAGCAGAGAGAGAGGGAGACACAGAATCTGAAGCAGGCTCCAGGATCTGAGCTGTCAGCACAGAGCCCGACACAGGACTCAAACTCATGAGCCGTATGAGCCGTGAGATCATGACCTGAATCGAAGTCAGGCGCTTAACCAACTGAGCCACCCAGGCGCCATGAGGAACCTTCTAGCAGACTAATTCCAACCAAGTAACAGATAGCAAAACATGTTTTGGCAACAGGAATAGCAGAGAGCTTATAATATTTTCAGTTGCAGATCTAAGAGAAAACAAAGGTGTGGCTCAGCGTAGAGGAATGGAATGTAAATGCTTTCAAAAAGTAGAAACTAGAGGGGCACCTGGGTGGCTCAGTTGGTTGAGCACCCGACTTCGGCTCAGGTCATGATCTTGCTGTCCATGAGTTCGAGCCCCACATCAGGCTCTGTGCTGACAAGCTCAGAGCCTGGAGCCTGCTTCACATTCTGTGTCTCCCTCTCTCTCTGCGTCTCTTCTGCTCATGCTCTGTCTCTCTCTCTCTGCCAATAATAAATAAACACTAAAAAAAAAAAAAATTACAAAAAGTAGAAACTAGAATGAGACAAATAACAACCAAAAAAGAGAGAGAATAAGAAAAAGAGAGAAGGGGGTTGAAAGCAGAAAATAGAAAACTCTGCTCCTTGTCTCTCATAAAATTTGCAATTCGACAGGAATCAGAGCTGAGAAGTCAAGTGGAACCAAAATGGAACCTGCCCTTGTCTCTCTTTTTAGTGACCTTGCGTCTAGCTAGTTGAGGAAGTAGAACCTGGAGAATCAGGAATTGTTTGGAGGAACTGCTAATGGAAGAATTGCTCTTTGGATCCTTGACCAGGACCCAAAGGTAGAGTGGCCACGGTCTGGGCTCAACTAGCTTCATGACCCTCATGGAGACAGGGCTGGGCTCCTATAGGCTCCCATGGGCTCCCCTGGTGTTGCACCCACTGTGTCCCAAACATGTAGCAAAACCAAGTTCAAACTGGCCTTCCCCCCATTCCCACAGTTTGCAATGTTGGGAAGAACAGGGCACACAGAAACAGGCATTTGCATGCTGCATGGGGCATCAGGAGTGTGGAAGGGGCTGCACCAATGAAACGGCACCCAGGGTTCATCTGACAATATGCAAACTCATTGTTCTCTGGTAGGAGAACCAAAGGAGGTCAGGCGTGTGTTCATTTAGCAGATGTTGCCAGAGCACCATTCTAGGCACTGGCGTGCACTCATCAGTAGAAGGGACTTGGTTGCAGCCCCATGGACAACCATCAGAGAAGCATACTGGAAGGGTCTCGTTAGAATAACTGTGGAAAAGGAGGACAAGGTGTGAGACTGTATCAGCGGTTGCTGGACCCATCCTGAGTGTGTGTGCGTGTTGGAGGATGGACAAGGGAACTGAGATCTGAAGAATGAAAAAGTAGGAGCTCTAGACAAGAATGGTTAATGGAGGAGGACAGAGAGTGGTCTAGGCAGTAAAAACAGCACATGCAAAGACCCTGTGGTGAGCAGCAACATGATGTCAAGGGAAATGGAAAAGGGCCAACGTGGCTGAGGCAGAGAGGGCCAGGGTGTTGAGAGAGGAGGCTGGGGAGGCGGGTGAGGCCGGCCAGTGCAGGATGCTGGCTGGCATCCAGGTAACATGGGGATGACAAGCTTTTGTTTGTAAGAGAAAACCTGATTCACAGTGGCTCAAACAATGAGGGAAACTGCATCCTCTTGCTAGCATGGCAGGCTGAAAGACTGGTTAGTTTAGGGAATGAATAAAGTTGTGTTTTCCTTAGGCTTGTTTCTCCTATGGTTACATGTGGCTGGCACAGTTCTAAGCATCATTTCCAGCCACAAAAATATCCGGTGGAAGAGGGGGGACTGTTTCTTCCCTTGTCTGTCTTTTTTTGAGGATGGAGAATATTTCCTAGAAGCTCCCAGGCCCTCAGATGTGACCTCCCTTCTCCTTGGCCAGAGCTGGGCCCCACACCCATCCCTAAGGCAATCTCCTGGGGAGTGCAGGATGAAAAGGGATTGCTGGACCCACGGGGATTTCTCTCTGAGTCACCAGAGGAAGGACTCACACCAGAAAATATGTGTGGGCTCTGCCACCCCAGCCCATCAGGTCTCCCCCAAGCTGTGCACCCCCCTCCCCAGGTGGTCTCTCCTGACCCTGGCATTCACTCCTGGAGGCAGGGGCCCCTGGAGATGCTGGAAGGGCCCTCACACTACCCAGGTGTCTCTTTGAGGACCTTCTCTTTGGACCAGAAGGAGCAGCCGTGGCCCATTTTGCAGATCAAGCGAGGCCTTCTTTCTGGTACAGTCAGTAATAAGGAAACAAGAATGGAAGCTGGTTTGGCCCACGGGTGAGGATGGGAGACGCTGACGGGGAGCGGGAGAAGATCTGTGGCCGGCCTGGGAGGGTTCTCAGGTTGGAGAAGAGAAAGGTCGCTGGAGCAGAGCTGCACCCACAGGGACACCTGGACCTGGGCGGGGCGCCACACGACGACAGTGCTCCTGCTGGCGGCCGTGCAAGGCCTCCCATGAAGCCGGCCTCGTGTCCACGCGTGAGGGGAGACTACTCTTTTCTCTCTTATCTGCCCAGAATTGGGACGTGTAATTAGTATCTTTGAATGGAAACGGCTTGGCTACGTACGTGCTCGTCCAGAGAGAATAAGATCCTCACGGGTGGAGGGAATAACGTGAGCAAAGGCTCGGAGGTGGGTAAGGGGAATGCGGGGTGGCAGGGGGTCCGGATGGAGGGGGCCGCCAGCGCCAGGCGCCAGGGCTGGGCCTTATCCTGTGGCAACTGTGAGTCACCCTGCAGCGGGGCTTACCGGGGCTGGTGTCGCGTGCGTGGACACGTGCTGGGGGGGGGGGGGGGGAGAGGGACTAAGTTTGCGGGAAGTCTAGTCCCTCTAGGGGCCCTGTGGCACGAAAGGGCCGGCCTCCATCCTGGAACAGAAAGTCCTGGTACGTCGGAGCGGGAAGGGGTGCTCGCGGGAGGGGTCGCGCGCGCACGTACACCGCCCTGTAGCCCACTGCAAGCCCACGTGCACCGCCCCTCGCGCCGCTGTTCCTCCCCCAGGGGGCGTGTCGTGGGCGGGGCTACTCTCGGCTGCAGCTCCGAACCAGCTCCAGTCCAGCCGAGGGGTGCGGCGGCTCCCGGCGTGTCCTAGCCTTCTCGGTCCTGCCCGGTGACTCACCGCCGGGTGGGGCCGGCACACAAACACCCCGCGGGCGGGGACCGGGGTGCGTCGAGGGCTTTAAGTGCTGCTCCTGCGACTCTGCGTCGTCCCCAGAGGTCCCGCCACCTGAGGTCCTCACAGGATCCCAGCGAGGGAGCCCCGGTGCTCGCAGCCTCCAGGCACAGCTAGCGGGGAGAAGTTTCCGAAGCCCAGCCCTTGGAGCCCCTATTCCCCTGCCCTGAGCTGAGCCCCTCAAGCATCTAGGGACCGAGTATCCCCTCCTAGGAGGCGCGGGGTTCCTGGAGCTGAGGGAGCGATTTGGGAACGGGGACCAGGTGGCTCCTGAACAGAGCTGGAGGCACACATACCTCATTGAACTTCGTATAAGGGAGCGTCTGGATTTGCGGTTGAGACCATGGGAAAAGAATTCTTGGACAATTCGTCTGGGTTTCCGAATTTGGAATGCCAGAACTCTGGATGTCGGGGCTGGGTTTCTGCACACTGTGCAGGGCGGGGGCGAGAGAGGGCTGGGCCCGGCTTGTGGGGAGGAACGAAGTGGACAGGAGGTAGGAACATGTGCTTTAATAAGGCAGCAGGCCAAGGGCCCGCCAAAGCCCAGGGGCTGGAGGGCAGTCACCCATGTCTCCCTTCTGTCGTTATATGAGGCCTAATTTTTTCCCAAAACCTGAGAAAGTCTCAGAGGCCTGGTTAGCAGTCTTGTCGATGGTTTCCTGGGTGGCCTTGGCTACCTGGTCCATGGCTGGGGAAGGAAAGGAGAAAGCAGGTGAGGGCCAGGCCCTGGGAACCAGAGTCCTCTAGGGTTAGCCTGGCCTGGGTCTCCATCCCCAGGAAGCAATGTGGGCAGAGGGGCTTCAGAGTGGAGGGTATGTCTGGCTGAGGGCTGAATAGGGTGGGGAGTGTTCTGGGGCTGCCCACCCTCCTGCCCACCAGCCCCACCAGACCTTTCTGCCCTGCTTCTGTGGCTTGGTCCACCACTTGCTGGGCCGATGATCCTGCCGCAGTCACTGGAACAGAAAGATGTGGCCCTTAGCCCCTATTGAGACACTGCCAACCACAGGGGCCCCACCATTGCCACCTCTATCTGTTCTCTAGAGTAGTGTGTCCTACAGGCCCAAGGGATGAATGCCATCAAAGTCAAGTCCTCTGACTAAAAAGTCCTGTGCCAGTGAGGCATAGGGGCCCCTTCCATGCCTCTGGGGTATTCTTGTTTATTTATAACTCTAGGCTCCTCCCCTCTGGCCTGCTTCTCTCTTCATCTCCAGGATTGCAGAGAAAACATCCCAACAGAGGCTGGAGCTGGCATCTGGGTTGTGGCTGCTCCTGGGCACGGCCCGGGAAGAACCCTGTCCCTCTTTCACAATTTCTCCCCCCAGAAGCCTGGCCCAGATGCCTGAATTCCCACCTCTAGTGCACCGGGGGCCCCACCCTTGCAAGGCCCTTTCACCACTGCTTCTCTCCCATGCCTCTCCCCAGAAGGCACACAAACAATGATGCTGGTGCCTCTGTGGGCATGCAACTTAAGGCATTAGGAAATGAAGTCCAGAAAGGAGGTGACACTTCCAAAGTCAGGCCATCTCCCCTGGACCAGAGTTTGTGCCTGTGGTGAACAGGGCTTCCAGGGGCTCAAGTGGGTCCCACCTGCTAGGGGAGCAGACAAGTGGCTCCAGCCTCCAGAGACCTGACTCATCCTTACAGCTGAACTGGAAAGAAGCTGCTTTTACTCAGACCCTGGGTCAGGGAGGTGTAGGGGGGTCAGGCAGGCCCCGGGTCTGCGGCTCACAGAGGCTCCGGTGGGTCCTTATATGACAGAACCAGTCGGGGCCACAGAGAAGGAGCTTTTGCACCCAATTTACAGATGGGGAAAGTGTGGCCCAGAAGGAAGGGTCTTGTAGACAGGCTTCCTGGTAGCATTTTAGTTTCAGAGGAGCAACTGTGGGCATTCCCTGGGGCACTGATGAAGGAGGGGATTAGTTTGGGTGTTGTCTGTTCGTTGGGATATGTGCAGCACAAATTGGGAGCTGGAGGCCCAGGGGAGGCCGAGCTGGGCTGGAAAAGCCACAGCTGGTGGGCCTTAGGGCAGGGGTCTCCACACATTTCCTAACCCCAGTCCACCCTATGCCACCCCAGCTGTGTAATCTCAGGTCCCAGGAGGAAAGAGCTGGAGGTGGAGAAACAAGGCTGGGGACCTACCTTCTGAGGTGAGGGGTGAGAAGGCCCTCTGGGTGAGGACTTAGAAGGAAATGATTTTTTTCGGTAGGACGGGGGAGGTAGGGGAACTCAAAGCCGGGTGGTGGCAGGAGGAGCCCCTTCTGCCCTCCCATCCGGTCCAGTGTGCCTCTGAGACCCCAAAGAGCAGAGATGGATCTCTCGGTGCACGGGGTGCGAAGTGCGCTCTCTCCGTGGACCTTCACCCTCCCCTAAGGACCGAGGTGGGGCTCCTCACGATCGGGGTGTGGCCGCTCCCCTCCCGCGCAGTCTCTTTATATTGGCTTCTGGCAATGCCCACATCGGCCCCCGAACTCCTGGGCCACCAATGTTTCCCCACCTCCCTCAAGGCATCATCCCTTGGGCTGGGCGGGGTGGGCGTCCTGCCAGATCCCTGCATCTCAAGGGAGGGCCCTCAGGACCCGGAGCGGCCCACCGACTTTCAGGATGCGTAACCCAGGACTTCTGCCTCCGTGAGTCCCTGCAAGTGCCCCGGGTCGCATCACTGTCCTCACCTGCTTCCTGGGCCGCCCCCTGCACTTGTTGCTTCAGGTCCTGCAAGCTCTTGCTGGCCATGACTGCCGGGGGTCTGCAAGGTCGTCAAGGATAGCTGCAGCGAAGTTGGATCCTGTTCACCTTGGCTGCGACCGAAGCTCCAGCTCTGGTTTTTAAGGCGCCCCAGGGCTGTCCCGCCCCGCGCGGGGCGGGGAAGAGGGGGCACGGGGCGTTTCCCAGCAGACCGCCCCGGGGACTGACTGGGCCCTGCTCCAGCCTCCACAGACAGAGAACACATCCTGGCCTCAGGCCGGCCGTGGTGGGAAGGCTGCGCGGGGTCTGAAGAGGGGCACGGGGCAGCAGGGGGTGGGGGTTGGATCAGGGGTCCACAGAGGGGCAGGAGTGGAAGGGGGTGCACACACCAACAGCCTCCACATCGGCCCGACCCCTTGTCCCTAACCCTGAGGATCCAGTGGGCACTGGGTGAGCGCCAGGTCAGAATCTCAAGGCTGGAATTGACATTAATAATAGCAGCTGCCTTTTATTGAGCATTTACCTTGTGCCAGGCTCTGCCCTCAGGCTTTTCAGCCTCTTGTATAATCTTTGTAACAACTTGGTGAAATGAGTTCATGAACTCACCTGGCAGGGACTCGAATCCACGTGGGTGGGCTGTAAACCCTAGGGCCCTGACAACAGGCAACCCAGCTGTCCCCACACACTCAGCCTGGACACTGTAGAATGGCCGTCTGTCCTGCCGCCACTGGGACCAGGCAGGCTCAGAACAGAGAGGGTCGAGTAACTCCCTCTCACAGAGAGCCAGTCACTGGCAAGCACTCCTGGGGGAGGAAATAGCCCAAAGTGGAGGGGGAACAACGGAAGGAGCTGCAGGGTGCGCCCAGACCAGGGCGCAATCTAAGGTCACCAAAGCCCAATGAGTTAGGCAGGAGGTGAGGCTCAGGGAGGGCAGGGACGTACCCCGGTCCACACAGCGAAGAAGCGGATGGCCAAGCCTCAGACCGCTCAGTTAGCCTTTCCCTGGATGGAGCGCACGCAGAACGGACGTGGTGGCCACGTGGGGGCGCTGGGAGAGGGGTTAGAGACCTGGGCGTCAGCAGGGGAGCCAGAGATCCCGAGGACAGCAAAATGACCCAAGAGCCATGACCCCCTGGAGCTCAAGTGTGCACATAGGGCCTCCACTCCACCCTGCATTCTCCCACTCTGGAGCCCTCCTGCGCAGCCTGGAGGCCTCCACCGCACACCCTTTCTGCCGTGGGTGCTGCATCTTAACCCTCCCTTTAATGCCTGCCCTCTGATTCTTCCTCTCCGGGCCTGTCTCTGCGTCTCTGTGGAAGCTTCTCCTATTCTGGAGCTCTGGGGAGGCCTCCCCTATCCAGGTCCACTCCGCTAGGGCATGCCCTGCCTCTAACAGTTGGTGGCAGGGAGAGGGTGGGGGGAGGCGGCAAGGAGAGGCCCGGAATAAACCTGGGAGCGGCAGCTGCAGTGTGGGATGTCTGGAGGCACGCGTGCACACACAATGAGAATGGATTAATGGATTTAAGGGCAACCCTGGTCAAGTAGAAGGGGTAGGCACTGAGATCAGAAGGGGGGAGGGGACACCATGCCCTGAGGAATCCAGATCCAGCCCTGCCACTCCCCCCGCTCTTCCTGGCCTCTGGCAGGGCCAAGCCCAGAGCCCAAAGGCACTGCAGGAGCCAGACTGCTGCCTGGGGGACTCCCCGGAGACCAGCCTAGCCCCTGCCCTCCTGAATTCCCACCAGTAGCACCAGTCTCTTGGGCCAGAAGGGTCTTTTCACTGCAGCAGTGAAAATAGCAGTGGCTATTAAAGTTATTCAATGCCGGTGCTGGTCCCAGGGGGCAAGAACAAGACAGGGAGGCATAGTCTGGCCCAAGCAGGTGACAATAGAGACAGCTGGTGGTTCTAAAGCAGCAGGCACTGCAGTCATACCTCTTGGGTTCAAATACCCCTTAGGGCAAGCCCATCTCTCTGAGCCTCAGTGTCCCCATCCTTGATGGGGAGGGGGAAGACTATAACAGAATCTCCTCAAATGCTATTGTGATCATTTAAATGGACTGAAGGATATCCAACACTCAGCCCAGCACCCCACAGTTCACCTGGGGCTTCTCAGGTGAGGAGAGGGGCAGGGAGAGATCAGTTGTTCCTCTAGCAAAGTCACGTGCAGCTGCAAGAGCAGAAAGCTCGTAACATGGGTTTAAAGGCTAAGAGCACTGCAGGTGCCGTGGGGCAGGGAACAGGCTTCCTGGACAGGGTGAACCTAGATGTTTGGCATATGACCCCAGGAACAGGCCCTGAATATGTGTCTAGGGTGGGGGTCAAGCAGCAGGGACCCTCCCAGGTTCCTTCAGCTTAGGCAGAGGACACTGGGAGCCTGGTGATGCACTGTCCCCAGGGGCTGGGTCTAGGTGTCCCCTTCCCCCTGATACCTTATCGGGCCGGCTCCTCTCTTTCCCTTACAGTCCAAAGAGCTCTCAGGCACACCCAGGCCCCAGACGGACTCCTCCTGGGCATGCACAGGCCTGCTTGTGTGCCTGCATCTGGGTCTGGAAGCAGGGAAACCCCTGACTGCCCTGAACCTCCTCCAGACCCTTCACTCCTCCCATGGTAGGTTTGGGGGTCTGGGGGACCCGCAGCCTCCTGCTCCTCTCAGCCTCCACAGCAGTGAGTGCCCATGGCCAGCAGAGTGGGATACACTCCTGCTCGGCTGGGCTCAGCTGGGTTCCCAGCCCCCAGGGCTGCCTGGCACCCCTGCTCCCCACCCCTGAGGCAGTATAAGAAAGTGCTGTGGTCTCGGGAGTGTCTGCATCAGGGTGTGGACTGAAGCTCTGGCTCTGGTGCCCAGGGCTGGAGGCATGGGGCAAGTCACTTAGATGCTCCGAGCCCAAACCGTCTGGGCATCAAAGGGGATGCAATACCCCCACTGCCTATGAGCGAGCCCCCAGGGCATGATGCCTATAGCCCTTCGTGTAGGACACCTACCAGCCGGATCCCCAGGTGGTTTTGAAACATCTGCCATAAGTACCTGAGTCCACCTGGTCAGGGTGGCCGGAGCAGAGCATGGGACTTAACTGGGTGGCTCTGGAGCCAGGCCACCTTGCCTTCTGCCCGGTCTCTGCACCTCCTAGGCTCTGTGCCCCTGAGCAAGGTATTTAACCTCTCTGTTCCTCAGTTCATTCTCAGGGACACTGGGGTCACCTGAGACACCACCGGTTTGTTCTGAGGATTAAATTAGGTAAAGTGCTCGAGGCTGGGAGGAGCTCACTTTTACTACTTTCGAGGCGGAGGCTCACTCTCCTGCATCTCAGCTGTCCTTTTTTCTAATGATACTTGACAGGACTTCGTGCCGAAGGACAGGAAAGCCCAGCTCCAAGCGGTGGGAGCTTGAGGCTGGGTGGGGCCAGGCAGGAGGAGCCGTGGGGTCACAACCTTCTGTGCTGAGAAGGATTCAGACAGGTCTTGCTATGGGTTTGCACTTTAGATCTTTGAAAGTTACCATCTGTTCCAGGAGGGGTGTTAGGTTGTCTGGGGGAGCCAAAAGCAGGGCAGCTTCCTCCATTATAAAAGGCAACTGGTGCAGGGGCCCTGAAGGCAGTGCCTGTGTCAGAAGGTTCCCGAAACGCCCAGGGCATGCCTGGAGGGTACCTGGCTCCAGACCTGCTTCCCAGACCTACCAGCAGGCTGGCCTGGCTCCTGTTCCTCGGGGCAGGGTGGTGGGGGGAGGGTGTTGGGGGGGCGGTTGAGGGGGGGTGGGGGGTAGGAGATTTCTTCATGAATGAGGCAGCACAGAAAGGAAGCATGGGCATGTTATGGTCAGGAATGAGGACTTGAGTTTTATTTGGAATCATTAAAAACAAAAATTCACAGCAGCATCTGTGGGGTCAGAAGGACCAGGGGGCAAAGCGACTGATTGAGGGAGGTGAGGGAGGTGAAGGCAGTGTAGGAGGACAGGCCCTGTGGGTGGTCAGGTGTGGGAACATGGGCAACCCAGGTCACGCTCCAGGGCTGGGCAGTCCTCATGCCCGGTGGGGATGGGGTCCAAGGCAGAGGGCTCTTCCTCCTCCATGGCTGACTTGCATCCCTCTAGTCTCCTCCACTCTTGGCCTGGGAGAGAGAGTGACCTTCACACACAGCTCCAGGCTCCCACCCTCAGTGGCCACCCTGAGTGGGGTGGGGCTGGGAGTCATCTCTGCCCCTCCGCCCTGAGGAGCCTTTCATGAAGGTACCTCACGTTCAGGCTGAGGGGGCTGCAGAAGGTCACAAGGCTTCCCTGAGGGCTCGGGGGACCCTGGGAGGGAAGCAGGATTGCCCGGGTACCCTCTGTTCTCTGGGAGCCCAGCACCTACCTCCTCAGCCACTTCCTCTTCTGCTTTGGCTGCCTTGTCCTCCTGCGAGGGAGCTGGTTGCTCCAGGTCCTCCTGTGAGGGAGAAAAGGGGATGTGGGACAGTTTGGAGGGCGCAGAGGCCCCAGCTTCTCTGCACCCACGGCTCATCCACCTGGCCTCAAAGAGGAGCAGAGGCCCTTATCACCTTGCTGTATGCGGTGTGTCATCACCAGACTAACCAGAGGAGCGACAGAGCCTCACGTGAGGACCCACAGCAGGGGCTCTGATGATGCCGAGGCTTTATGGGGGCACCATGTATCTTGGAGCCCAGCCTCACACACCCCTGAACTAATGTGGAGTCTCTGGGCAGTCTGTGGTTGGGCCTTCTTATGGAGGAGGATGGTGGGGTGGGGTGGAGTGAGGTGGGGGTGGGCCATGGCCCTAAAGCCCTAGGCCTGACCCCACCCTCAGTGTCCCTGCATCATATGATCACACACTCTTGTCCTACTGAGCCCCCAAATAGCCCTAGGAAGAGGGGTGTTTTTACTGTTCATACTGAGGCCAGGGAGGCCACGTATCCAGCTAAAAGCCTCACAGCTCAAAGCAATGGGGCTGGTAGAGATCAGGTTCGGCTTGCTCCAGGTCCATCCCTATCCCTAGTAGCAGTTTTCTCTCTCCCTGCCTCCTGGATGGGCTCCGGGCTCAAGCTGGTCCGGTTGGAGCCAGCAGGCATTATACAATCCTCCCCACTTCCTGTGTCCTACCACCTTACCCCCGCTCAGACACTTGCCTAAGGTGACCTGCCCAGGAGGTAGTCGAGTGACAGCTGTGGGCAGGGCCAGACTGGGTGATCAGCCTGGATCCCGGTCTTAGCACCAACCTCTGGAGGATTCTGCCGTCTCCATGCTACTTCTGGGACATCCTTGGTGGATTGGGGCTTAAATGGGCACTGAACTCTGTCAGTCACAGTAGGGGCAGCTTTCCAGGCAAAGGGTAGGTGGCCACAGGCCAAGCCCTACCACCCAAGGCAGATGCATGAGGCCAGCGGAATGAAAGGGCTGTCAGACAGGCAGTGCTGCATCCTTCTATGGTTCACTGGAGGAAGAGTTGTGACTGGTTTCTGGGTGTCACCAGGAAATGTCTCCCTTGGGGCAGCTACCCCCACTCCAGGCCCTGGGGTAGCTCCATGGGTTTACCAGCCCTCCTTCAAGGCCAGAGAGGAGTGCCCAGGCTCCCTCTCAGAGGCCCAGTGGCAGCCTGACCCCACCCCAGTGCCTCCTTTGCTCTCCCGAGCACCTATGGGTCCTGCCTGGAGGCACAGATGATGATGGTATAGTCTCCTGCCTCTGTTGGGTGCTCACCATGACTCAGGTGTAACAGTTTCATGGGGGCCATTTCCCTGCACGATCACACAATGTCATAATGAAACGGGGATGGTCACCGCCTCCCTTGTTACAGGAGAGGTAATGGAGGTGCCAAGGGGTTAAGTAGCTTCCCAAGGTCATATAGCTGGCAAGGGGCAGAGCTGGGAATGAGCAGACAGGTTGCCAGCTCTAAAGAGGTGGAGAACCTGTGCTGGCCCCCAAAGTGGACGCCTAGGCGCTGCCTCCTGGCAGGGGGGCCCCCTCCCCTTCCTCCCATCTGCTCCCTGAAGCAGGGGTCCTCATTGCTGGGTGCCTCAGAGAGGCCCATGCCTGGCCCCCATATAAACCGGGCCCCCACCACGGCCTCACACTCATGCAGAATCTCTCCCAGCACAGGCCCTGCAGCCAGGCTGCCCTGGGAACCCCAGGCTTGCGGGACTAGCCCCTGGGACCTTGGTCACATAACAAAACCTCTCTGGGCCTCATTTCCACACCCGGTCTCTGCAGATTCTGTGCCGATTGAATGAGTTAATACGTGTAAAATGCTTCAAGCAGAGCCTGCTCTGTGGTGGGTGCGGGAATAGCTCACCTAGCGGGCCTCCACCTCCTGGGGGCGTCCAACTGCGCCTGCGCCCTCTGCACCTGGCAGCCCACGGGGGCACACGCCCTCGCCCGTGCACAAAAGTGGAAGGCGGGGTCAGGACCCTCGCTGCTTTGTCACGAGGGGGCGCTGCTTCCCTGCTCCTCCCACCAGGCCCTGGAGGGAGGCTGGACAGCAGGCCGGTGGGCGGTGACTTTGGTAGCTCCAGCCTGGTGTCTTCTGCCCCGGAGGCCGCCTGTCACTGCGTGAGGCCCACAGCACCCTGCTTTCACTAGTGAAATGTGGTGCCTCCCAAATGCGGAGCCTCAAGAGGACGTGGTTTTGAGCCTCACTTTCCAGGTGGGCCCCAAACTGCCCCCCTCACAAGAGGAATTATGAGGGTTCTAGGTGTTAATGGGTGTGAGAAACACCAAGTACAGACCATGGGCCCCCTCAATCTCTGCTTCCCTATATGTCATGAGGCAATACTGCTTTCTCCTCAGCTAGCCTCTCTGGGGCCCAGGAGAAAGGATGAGACTGGCCCGAGAGCCAGGGCCACCACTGGATCTCACCTTTCGAATCACTCCGGAGGTGATGGCGATGTTCTCTGCCTCCTCCACCGTCTTGATGGCCACTGTGTTGACGCTGGTGACCACGGCCTCACTCACAGCATTGGCCTGCTCCTTGGTCTTCTCAGCCACTGCAAGAGGACTCTGGCTGGCCGTGGTCCTGACCCCTCCTTGACTTGGCTTGCCCAAGTCAGGCTGAGCAACCCCTTTCTCAGGGCGCTCAAAACTCTGCCTCTACTGGAGGCCCTGGACTGCGCCTTTTTCTGACTCCGGGGGAGCCCTGATGCAGGAGGGGCACCCTGGGTCTATCTAACCTCATGTGCATGTACAGCTTAAGCTTCTAGTTGGAGGGTAGGAGGACCCTGGACTTGAGCCTTCAGTACCAGGTTTCAGTCCCTGGAGGTCCCAACCCCCATATCCCCTGGTCCTGGGCCCCTTACCTGAGGTCACACTCTGCACAACATTCTCCTTGGTCTTGGCTCCTGGGGAGGAAATGGAGGCGTCAGCCTACTCCTCCTGGTGTTGGGAGCGAGGTGGTCAGGGCAAACACACAGAACAGCTGAACAAGCTGTGGGGTTAGCAGGGGGGTGAGGTGGTGTCTGGGGGCTGGCAGTCCCTTCAAAGGCTGCTTCCTGCTGTGTCTGGAGGAAGGGGATGGATGGGAAGTGGATAGGACAGGACAGGGGGATGAGAGGGATCAGGCCTGAGGTAGGGTCCAGGCCCACCTGGGTGTGGTCTGGGCCTCAGAAGCAGCAGCAGGACGGAGCTGAGTCACCAGCTTCCGAGGGGCTGAAGGGGGTGGGGTTGCACAGGACACTGGGGCTCAGGCTCCTCTCCCCTGCTTACCCTTCCCTCTGAACAGGGTGGGGACCTGGGGCTCTGCTGCTGAGCACCTTCCTGCTCTAGGCTCAAGCTGGCTTCCTATCTGAGCACAAGGGCCTGGAGGGGATGCTGGCGTGGGGGACACTGGTCTGCATCTGTGCACTCGTGTGTGTGTGTGTGTGTGTGCAAACAAGTGTGTCTGAAGGCCAAGTGCCCCTCTTGCTGTTCTGCTTCAGAGACCCTGGAGCCCTGAGGAGGTCAGAGCAGACACTGTGGGGTGCGGGGGATGGTATGCAGGGGGATGGGGTGCTCCAGGGCGTGGAGACCCTGACCTAATGGCCAGGACCTCATCCCCACCCAAAATGCCCCCCTGGGGCTGGGGGAGAAGGTTGGCCCAGGGTAACCGGGCACCCCCGCCTCTGGGCTCCCGGCCGCTGCACCCTGCCACGCCCTGCTTCACCCAGACTCACCCACATACATGACCCCCTCCTTGGTCTTCTCAGCTGCTTCCGTCACCCCTTGCTTGGTCTTCTCCACAGCGCCCACCACACCCTCCTTGGCGATGGAGAAGCCCTTCTTGAAGACGTCCATGGTGGTGGGCAGTGCCAGCAGCCTGACTCTTCCAGTGAGCTATGGCTAGAGCTGGCAAGAACGCTGCTGCAGCCGCTGTCCCCGCTGCTGCCGCTGCCTCTTATTGACGCCCATGAAATATTGATGATGCGGCGGCGGCTGGCTGGTGGGAGCTCAGCCAGCAGGCCAGGGAGGGCGGGGGAGGAGGCCCGCCCTCACCTTCTCCGGGGGTTGGGCAGTGGGGTCCAGCTCCCCTGGGCCCCTGCTGCCCAGCCCTTCCCTCCTGCCCCCTGCCCTCCAGGAAGTGGCACAGGGGGCTGGACACATCCTAATCCATCACTGTCCCTCATTCATTCGCTGCCCTGCCCACCCACAGCCTGGCTGAGTGCTCTCAGGCCTGGGGCTGTTGCGTCTGTATACATCTGGGACAGAGGTGGTCAGGCAGGGGAGGCACCTTTGCTACCAGCTTCTCAGGTAGGGCAGGGGGGCAGGGCCATGTAGGCCAGGGGTTAAACAACAGTGGCCAACTTCCCAGACCGGCCCGGCCTGCCTGGCTACTCACTAGCACCGTGGATGCCCCCACGTCCCAGGGCTCCATCAAGGGCATCAAGGGCAGTGGGGGAGATGGGGCAGAGGAGCACACAAAGGGCCTCCCAGTGTCCTGGCCTCTGGCTAACATTGTGTGACCCTAGGACAGCTTTCTCTCTCTGAATCTCCGCCCACCTGCTGGCTCCCACCCACAGCCCAGTGGTGAAAGGCGCTGAGTAGGCACGAAGTGCCCCTCGCTTCCTGGACACCAGCATGGATGGGCAGCAGGTTCCCTGAGACTGAGCCGACCGCTTCCTGCAGACCCACCTCGAGGCTTGTGTTCTTCTCCTGACTCCCATGGGGACGTGTTGGTGGGGCCACCCCCCTGTGTGTTCCACACCTCCAGTGTCCCTGACCTGAGTCCTCTTAGAGAGGCACAGGAACCGGTCTGAGTTGTTGGCTGCCTCTGCAGGGGATGGTGGAGGTAGCTGGGGGGGGGTGAGGGGGGTGCCGGACGAGGCTCACTGGGTGGGCCGGCCCAGGCCACTTCCTCTCTTTGTTGTCCCTGTGCTTTCTTTTCCTTCTGAGGCTTAACTTGAAGACGACGTCAACATCACCAGCAGTGTGTGGAGTCACTTGCTGCGGCTGAGCCTGTCCCACGGCCAAGATGATCCTGACGCTGCTGCTCGGTCTCGGGGGGCCCCTAGGCTGGGGGCTGCTGGGGGCCTGCGCCAAGGCTTCAGGTAGCAGGCTCTCTGATCCACATAGCCCAAGGCCGCCTGCGGTCTGGAGGGCAGAGGCTGAGGATATCGGCGGGGACCCCATCAGACGGTAAGGAGGACCTCGACCTTGGGGGGGAGGTCATGGTACAGGATCTGAGTCCCAGCTCAGCCAGAACAGAGTCTCTTGGAACCTCAGTTACCCATCTGTGAAATGACCTAATATTATGTACCTGCTGGGGCCGGCTGTGAGGCTGAATGAGATGCCTGGTGTCAGACTCCCTTCAGGAGGCCACCACCCCTCCAAGCCCAGACTGGGCACCCCAGGGCCCAGCCTAAGGACCACAGGAAGTTCCTCACCTGGCCCATGACAGGGAGCAACCTGGAGGTCGGGCAAGAGCATTTCTTGCCATCAACCACTTAGCAAGGGGTGATGAGGGGCAGTAGTTCCAGAAGTTTCCAGCTGGCCTGGCAGTGTCTCCCCTTCTTTGAAGTAAGTCAACTGACATTTGAGCCTCCGTGAGGCTGGCCTGGCATAAGTCATGGAAGAGAGACACTCCTGGGGACTGGATTTTTATCTGAGTGCCCAGGGGAACTGGTGTGGGTCTTCAGCCTACCCCTGAGAGACAAGCAGTGAGCAGACAGGGTACTCTGCCCTATTTCCAGACAAAGAGGAAGCCACGGCATCCAGTGAGTTCTGCTTCAGTGCCCCTCTGGAAATGAGTGGAATGGTCTTGTGACTGAACCAGGACACCATTTCCCAGTCTTTTATTTGTCCAGACTCAGGTGCCCCTGCTGATAAGGTGCTGGACCTGTGGGTTCCTCCTCGGGGTGTTCCACAGTCAGAACAGCAGGTGCCCTCATGGGGTCCCCCTTGGGGCTAGGCACTTTGCCGGGTGTTAGCTTGGTTAATCCTGCCAACAGCCGGGGTTACAGGGGAGGAACCCATGGCTCAGAGAGACTAAACACCTGACCCACGATCATACAGCTAAGGGGATCTAGAACCAGGATCTAGGCCTGACTTCAGAGCTCATGATCTGGTTCCCGAGCACTCAGAGGCAGCCCCACCCCCTAGACGCACTTTATATGCCTACCACACCCCCGACCACAGACACACACACACCAGACTTGGTGAGGGTGTTTATATGGGTTTGGAAGGTGAAAGGGGTCAGTTTACACCCACCCAGAGCCTTCCACCTGGCTCCCTGAGATTCACTATCACATTAGCTTATGGAATGAATCTGCCTGGGACAGTTGTCCTATAAGCTCTGACACTTCAAGGTGAATGTGTTTGTTGGACACTTTCCTGAAAATGGATTTGGCCATGGAAAGGAAAGAGTAATAAGCAAGTGCACACCGACTCTCAGGGAGGGAGGGGCTGGCCAAGTGGGGAGGAGGGGGCCCATCTCTGCCCCACCACCAGGTCGGCTCAGGGCTGGGTGGAGCAGGTGATTCTTGGTGGGGGGCTCCAGCCACCGAACTCTGATTTCAGGTGTAAGAACCAAGCCTCCCTACCCCAAAGCTCCTTTCTTCGGTGACCTGCTTCCTTTTGATAAAAGGGAGGCTCAAGGTCCCAGGTGGATCAAAAAGAAGTAGGAGACACCCCTCTTTCTCCCTACCCCGTTGGCTGTGGGGAGAGGCTTGTGGGCTGCGCTCATCCACTCCCTGGGTGGTCCCCGTGTGTGCACAGCATGTGCAGATGTACGTAGAAGGGATCCCCAGCCCAGGAACACCCGGGTCCCAGGGGAACCCGGGGGTCCCAGCAGGCCTGCTAGGTCTCCTTCCCACAACCCAGAAGCGGCGGTCCCCACAGGCCCAGCCCAGGTTGTCAAGGTCTCCAGAGGGGCTGGTGTGAAAGGAAGGAAATCCTGCTCAGCTTCCTCGGGCTGATTGCTTCCCGTGCTCTGTAAAGGGACAGGCGGAAATGCTGCTCCAGTCTCCCTCCTGCAGCAGGGGAAGGGGAGGCGGGGCCCCTGCACCATCATCGACAAGACTGCTGGGCCTTGCCCCCCCCCCCCCCCCCCACCTCTTTCTGGAGCTCCAGGGCTATGGCAGGCCTTGGATATGGACCCAGATTAGACCCTTTGCAAAGAGAAGTTTGAACAGAACAGTTGGGTGCCGGATGCCTGGTCCCAGGGTGGAGGCAGGACGTGGTTGAATGTTCCCCCTGTCCCTGGGTGCCCCAGTCACCCGTGTATTTGGACTCCGTGGGGAGAAGGCTCTTTGGATGCCCCCTGGCTTTGGTGGGAGTGGGACGGAGCGGCAGTTAGGAGGTAGGCTTCTCAGAGCCTGCACTTGCTCCCCCTGCAGGACTGAGCCTGCGTTGAGGACCAGGCTGAGCCCTGGGCAAGGTGCCCCGTCTCTACATGTCATGAGAGCTCTGCTGTCTCCACTTTCCGTGCTGTGAGGCTCAGAGGGATGGGGATGCCACCCTGGACCACACAGCTAAGTGACCGATCAGAGCAGGGGCCTGCAACCACCAGGCTGCAAACTCCAGGTGTCTTCTGTCCTGTCTCCCCCGGGATGGTGGTAATGTAGGGAGGCTGCTCCCAGCAGCCCAGCTCGCCCTGGCCACCAGCATCAGCTCCTCTTGACCCATGTACAAGTAGGTAGCATTTGTGATTTTTTTGCAACTGAGAGCTTGTAGCCCAGAGGAGTCAAGCATACGGCTGGAGGTCAGGCCACCAGCCACTGCCATGGCTGTATCTCCTGCACCTGTTCCTATTGTCAGAAGCACAAGGCTCTGGGCACACTCAGGGAACTCCCACTCTGGACATTGAGTGGGCTTCAGGCTCCTCTGCCAAAGCCCCTTTCAGAGACAAAGCCCTGCAAAATTCTCCGCTGGAGTGGTCATATTCACGGCTGCCTTCAGGGTCTCAGAAAGCAAGGATACCGAGAACACACCCTCCTTCCCCAGAAAGCCTTAAGGACTTAAGGGGCAGTCAGAGGTGAGGTTTACTGGCATTTAAGTGTCCCAGTGGACAATAGCAGCAGCACATCCATAATTCAGAAGGCCCCAGCTAACAGCCCTTTCCCAGCTAGAGGCTCCTCAGCCTCCCACGAAGCCCCTCCCTTTGCCCCCAGGGAGGGGCCGGAAGTGGGAATCTCCACATTTCCAGGACTGGGGGAAGGGCCTTGCTCAAAGTCAACCTGAGTCCGGGAAGGGGGAGGGGAGGAGGGCCCAGGCTTCTCATCTCCCATTAAAAGCTCCAAAGGGGTCAGCAGACGCCCTCCTGACTGGGGCAAGGGGTCAGGTGGGGGCCGTGTCAGAGGCCCAGGGTAGCCCAAACCCAGCTGGCCCCAGGAGACGAGGGTGCAAAGAGCGCCCAGGCCTGAGACCAGGAGGCAGCGAGAACAATGGGTGCCTCAGCGAGTCGGGCTGGGGGCTCAGGCGCAGAGGGCCAGCGTGAAGCTGCCAGGAGCTGGAGGAAACCAAAGCAAAGGTCAGGAATGTTCCCAGGGCTTCTGGGCCAGGGCCTGCACTGTGCCAAGGGGGTTGGGCTGCCAAGGGAGGGGGAGTGTGGGCAGGGAGAATAGCTGGAGCCTGAGGTTTGGGCAGGTCAGGAGAGAAAGTTCCTGGGCAGGAAGGGTGGGCGGCACCGCTTCCGGTTCCAGGAGCTCCAGATGGAAAGTCCCAGTCACTCCCTGGCAGGCTGGACCAAACCCAGTGCGCCTGGGCACAGGCCTTCTGGACCCTCAGCAGCAGTTTGGAGCAACGAATGGAACTGTGTTTTGAGTGGGTGTTTCTCAACCTTGGCACGCCTGGCATTTGGGACTGGCTAATTCTTGGTTGTGGGGGTGCCGGGCTGTGCTGCCCACATTGCGGGGTGTTTAGCGGCATCCTTGGTCTCCACACACTGGATGCCAGGCACTCCTCCCCCCTCCCGGTGGTGACGACTGTAAAGGTCTCCAGAGGTTGACAAATACACCTAGCGGCAAAAGTCACTTCACCCCCTGCTGAGAACCACTGGTTTAGAGAAACAATTTTCCCCAGGCCTGAGCCCAAGTTGCAGAATTTCCAGGGAGCCCAGGGTGGGGGTGGGGTGGGGACTGGAGTTTCTGGTCCTGGAACAGTCCGTGAAGGTGGCCATCTCACCCGTGGTCCCTGAACTCTGGACCCAGCAACTTCGCGGTCTCTCTCTCTCTCTCTCCGTGTTCAGTGAACATTCTTTGCTTAAAATCAGGGCCAGGTCCACAGGCATGTGACTTGAGCAGTCACATAGGGTGCACCCACAGAAGGGCCTCACTCTTGGTTTAATCTTTATTGTTGTCCCGTATTTTTATTTTGCACTGGATGCTACAGATTTTGCAGTTAGCTTTGTGTGAAATATCTACTATCTGTTCCTTTGCAGAAAAACTGCATGACCCTCTGGGTTAGAGTCAAACCTTCTACGAAGTTTGTTGACATGACCAGAAGCCCCTGCCCTCACTGGTCCCCACAGGCAATAATTTTCAACTATTTAGGTGATTCCTTTGGCATCCGTCTCTGTGTCTCTAACTAACATGTTTATATTGCTGCTTCTTTGGGAAGCTCTCATTCCCACTCCATACCCTAACCCCAACATGCATGCATAGCAAGCATGCAAGAGCACACCCATGTGCATATGCACGTGCGTGCACACACACACACACACACACACACACACCCTATCCATCATCCTCCCACATTGTCATTTTGAGTGATTACATTCATGTGACTATGTATGCTATTCAGAGTGGAGACACTTCATACTTTTGGTCTTCCCTGGAGCAAACAATGGTTTCCATTTTTTTTGCTTCTTTTGCTTAGTTTCCTGCGTCTCTGTCACTGCTCGATCCCAAACTCTTGGCCAGTTTGTCCACACCTGCTCTCCCCTTTCATCCGTGTCAGGTGTTTGACTACCTGTGTGTTCTTGGTGATTGCTGGTCTCAGAGCTCTAGCTCTGGACGCTGGCCCTGCACCCACTGCCCATCGTTGACCTGGGCTCGCCTGCACCATCTTCCTGGGGACTCCCTTCCCCTCAATTCTCTGATGGAATTCCTGTCTCCCGATGCCCTGCTTTCCTCTTTCTTGGTACCCTGGCTTGTGTCGGTGGGGCACTTCTGGCACAGTGGTACCCTGTCCTGGGCTGTGACTTAGAATGCCACAGAGAGCTTTAAAATGTTGATGCCCAGGCCACAATCCCAGAGAATCTTGCTTCATTGACTTGGAGTGGAGCCCAGAGGCTCTTCTTTTGAAAGTGCCACACAACGGTTTTGATGTGAAGATTTGATGGCAAGATTGCAAACCACTGTTCTGGTAGCTCCCTGATGTGGGGTCCTGGGGTAGGCAATGTTTTGAAAACTGGTGTGTTGAAAATGTTTTTATTCTTGCTCTCTTTGCTTTGACTGATAGTTAGGTTGGGTATAGGATTCTAAATTGGAAATATTTTTCCTTCCGTATTTTGAAGGCAGTTCTCCACTGTGTTCTAGTTTCCAGTATTGCTGTTGAGAGGCTCAAGGCCATTCTAATTGCTGGTGTGTGTGTGTGTGTGTGTGTGTGTGTGTTGATTTCTCTCGCTAGAAAGTATAAAATTACCTTCATTCCCAGAGTTCTAAAATTTCATGATGATGTGAGTTTATTTTCATCACATTGTGGGTAATTAGTGGGCCCTTTGCATCTGAAAATTCAAGTCCTTCACTTCTGTAATATTTGATTTTTTTAATAAACGATTTCCTCCTTCTGTTCTCTTTCTGGAACTCCTGTTATTCAGATATTGGATTTCTGGTGTAGACCCTGGGTCTGGAGTTCTCTCTTGTCCAGCAAGAGAGCGGACACAGGTTTAAAATGCAAGAGAGGCTAATGTCTGGGAGGAGACAAAAGCCCCGAGTAAGGGTCCTTGCTCTGTTTTTATTAGGATCAGAAGGCTTACAAGCGTGATGGATGTGCACAAAGAGACAATGAAACCGTGAACATTAATTCACAGGCATGAGGGAAAGGGGGTTTTGAAGATATGTGTTGTCAGGGGTTTGGGTCAATACAAAACAAAGTCCTGGTGCCAGGCAGATGGTTGTTTACAGCAGGCATGATGCACCATGTCTGTTTATCTTAGCTAGCTTAGGGGACAAGACAGACAGAGCTTGCTACCTCAGGGTCAACAAAGCACCTTTCTTTTGCTAATTAGCTCCACTCTGGGCAAATTTGCCCTGCTGCCCCGCCTGCTGCAGTCTATAGTCCTGTTTACTGTTTACCTATTTTGGTCCTTCCTTCCTGTGAAAGCAGCTTTCTGCTATTGTACTAAGTTGGGGAGCGTTTCCTCCCTGAATACCTAATCTTGTTTACTATTCTTGGATGCTTTCATCCTGAGGTTTCCTATTTCTATACCTTTGTTCTATACTGGGGGCGCTTTGCCATGTTTACCTAATCTTGTTTACCTCACCTTGGATGCTTTCATCCTGTGGCTTTCTATTTCTTTATGCCTTGTTAACCCGTTGGTGCAAGCTCTGGGAATTCCTAATCTTATTCCCCACAGATTTCCAACACTGGTCTTCAGTTTTCCTGAGCTTTCCTCTCCTGTTTTCTTTTGCCCTTTGCTCTTCTTTTGGGGAAATTTTTTGAACTTTACCCTCTAACATTTTTATTAATTTTCTTTTGCATTTCTACTGTTATATTTTAAAATTTCCACTGTTGTATTTTTCATTCTCTGTATGTGCTTCCATTAAACATTTTTAATGTTTGTTTTTGAGAGAGACAGAGTGTAAGTGGGGGAGGGGCAGAGAGAGAGGGAGCCACAGAAGCTGAAGCAGGCTCTAGGCTCCGAGCTGTCAGCACAGAGCCTGATGTGGGGCTTAAACCCACGAACCAGGGGCGCCTGGGTGGCACAGTCGGTTAAGCGTCCAACTTCAGCCAGGTCACGATCTCGTGGTCCGTGAGTTCGAGCCCCGCATCAGGCTCTGGGCTGATGGCTCGGAGCCTGGAGCCTGTTTCCGATTCTGTGTCTCCCTCTCTCTCTGCCCCTCCCCCGTTCATGCTCTGTCTCTCTCTGTCCCAAAAATAAATAAACGTTGAAAAAAAAAAAAAAAAACCCACGAACCACAAGCTGAAGTCACGACCTGAGCTGAAGTCAGACACTGAGCCAACTGAGCCACCCTGTATAGCACCCCTATATGTTCATCCTATTTTTTAATAGCTTCCTGTTCTTGTTTCTTGGATGCAGTAACTTCTCTTATAGATCTGGAGCTGTAATACAAATTTGGGGGACTTCTCTGCACAGTGTTGGTTTTCTCCAAGTTGATTTTTTTTTCCAATTGTTTGTTTTTGATCTCCCTCTTTTGTACTAGAGGTTTTTCTCAGGAGTCATCTTGGACATCTGCCCACTTGAGAGCAGACAGACTAAGAAGCCCACTGGAAGCTGGATGTGTGGATGGGTCTTTCTAACCTCTTTTGTCATAATGTGCTCTGCTGGGCTATTTCACTGGGGGAGCCCCTGATGCCATTGTTTTTAGGTCGTTCCTCTTGAGTGGGGTCATTTTCCCGATGGGCTTTTTCAGTTTGCTACCAAGAGGGTAAAGGCTGGCTGCCAGGCTTTTGGGAGCCAAGCAGGAAGTCAGGCTGGGGGTCTCAGCCCTCAAGACAGATATGGTCACTCAATTCCCCTCAATCCTACCGCCTGCCCTCCTCAGCAGAATCCCGGTATGGTGGTGCCTGGTGGTCCCAGGACAGAGACCAGGTCCAGAGAATAAAATCCTAACCTGATGGCCACTCCATCTCCAAGGCCCTCAAACACTGCCTCCTAATATCTGACGAGTGTGGCCATTTCTCTCCACATCCACCACCATCACCCATGGAACCTGCCAGAATCTCCCACCTAGATCCCTGACACAGCCACCTATACCTCGCCTCTCCCTGGCCTTTCTGTACCCAGGAACCAAGGTGGCCCTTTCATGTGTGACGTCTCTGCTCAAACCCCTCCACAACTTTCTGCCCCTTCAGGACACAGTCCAGCTCCTCCGTAGGAGCTCAAGGCCTCCACGTTCTGGCTTCTCCTTACCTCAGCAGCCCCTTCCCTGCCCCAACCCTCTGCATCTCAGTGGGCCACACATCTCTGGCACAGTTCCTGGTGCCAAGTTAATCACCTCCTTCTGAAAGTCTCCCCGGGTCCTGGCACCTTCCACACCATCTGAGATGGCCTGCTCTCCCTGGGGACCCCGGAAGGAAGGTCTGTTACTCCATATTGGCACTGAATCCTGTTCAGCTTGAGCCCGGCACCCAATACCCAAGGGGTGCTGAGCTGAACTGAGCCCTGGAGGTCATTGCCGCTTGCAGCACTGGAAAGCTCCGTTCTGGGAGCTGATTGCTGGGGGAAGGACCCTCTGATCTATTCTACTGACCCCATCAAGCCTGCCACCGGGTCAGTGAACTGGGGCTGTGTCAGCCATGAGCACCCCCTGCTCCTGGGACTTGCAACAACACGCACTCGTAAAGAATGTAGATGGAGAGGCTACCTCTCAGGCATTCAGGGTGCTGAATGTGACCCCCAAACTACCCTGTAGGCTCTTTCCCAGAGAAGGGGCTGCTCCACTCAGCTGCCTTCTCCCACAGTTGTTTGAAAGTCCATTTCCATAATGGCCATAATGGGGAATGGACAGGGAGCAGGTGTCCTCCCTGAAGCCTGGTCTGTGGTGAAGACAGATGTGAGTGTAACAGGGCAGGGCGGCAGTGATCGCCGAGCACTTGTCAGGATCCCGGCACTTGGTTCCCATCCGCCCACTTGAAGGAGGGTCTTATGATCTCTATCTGATAAATGGGAGAGTGGAAACTCCCTAAGTGCCTCACTCAAAGTCAGAGTGCGAAGGACTTGAACCCAGGACTCTCCAGCCCCAGCGGCATGATGCTGCTTCCCTGGCACCAACAGAGACAGCGAGAGGCCTTCCTGGCTCTGTGTGATTTTGGGGGTGCTTGTCAGCCTCTCTGTGCTGGCCCCTGGAAGCCAGTGGAGCAGGTGCCCTTGCAGGCAGGGTTTGTGGAGCCTTTGTCCAGGGGCCGAGGGATAAATAATGCAGAGTGCTCCCTTCTCAGGATAATGGATTCTAGAATCCCAGGCATTGGGTGGGGCAGGGAGGCAGGAGTGGGGCACTGGCACCGCTGTTGGCATCTAGGAAGGGTCATGTGGGACCCGGGTGTGGCTCAGCAGCCCTCTCCTCTGGCTTGTTTTTCCAGTAACTGGTGCCCTTACCAGAAGTCTAGGCTGGTCACCTTTGTAGCTGCTTGCAAAACAGAGAAATTCCTTGTCCACTCGCAGCAGCCATGTCCACAGGAGACTCCGGACTGCCAGAAAGTCAAAGTCATGTGAGTGGGGGCAGGATGGGGCAAGGGGGGCCACCCACCCAAGTCCTACACTGGCTCACTCTGGAGTCACCGAGCTGACCATCTTTCCCCAGGTACCGCATGATACACAAGCCGGTGTACAAGGTCAAGCAGAAGGTTCTGGCTTCCGTGGCCTGGAAGTGCTGCCCAGGCTTTTCAGGCCCTGACTGCCGACACTACGGTAGGGCTCGCTGTGGCTCCCTCCCCTTCAACCTCTGACCCAGAGGTCAGGCAGCTCCTCTGACCTGTGGTGTCAACATCTGTTGCCTCCTCTCGGCAGATCCCACGGCAATCCTTGAGCCCGAAGATCCAGGGGATGGCCTCCAGGAGTCTTGGGATGGGCCAGTCGGCTTTGAACCAGGTATGCTGCTTTCCTAGAAGGTACAGGAGGGGCAGGCAGGCAGGCAGGCAGGCAGAAAGAAAGAACCCACATGCCCAGGCCATTTCAGGAAAACTCTGTGCCCAGAATCAGCAGGGGTCCCTCTGTGGCCCTGTATCACCCTACCCCCCCACACCAAGGAGGGCAGAGCCACAGGGCCCTCGGTCACTGCCTGTTGGCTAAGCACACACACCCTTTCCCTTGACTGCATTTTCTGGGAAGGATAGCTTCATCCGGCACCTACCTTGCCCCTTGAATGGGACAAGATCCCATGGCCTGGAAGAAACTTTCCCCCATGTCTCCTAACCAGGGCCAGAAAGTCGTGCTAGCCTTGGTGTATAGTCAGCACAGAACCACCAAGAGGCACCAGTTGTGAGGCCTTTCAAGGCTGGACCACGGCCGACGTGGCAAATAAATTTCATCGTGCGGTGAACTCCTACCTTTAGACAAGGGCTGCCTAGGATGATTGTTGAGAGGCCATGTCCACACAGCTGAGGACAAAAGTGTGCCATGATTGATTAGGCGTGTCTGCTGTGGGTGCCCAGTGAGGGTGAGGGCTCAAGCGCCAAGCATTTCCCCCTCTGGAGCTAAAGGCTTCTGAGCTCCCGCTCACAGGACGTCAGCACACAGCTCCCTGATATTTCTATCTGAACCTGGAAATTTCTTTCTCCGTACCTCACGATCTGCCCAGATCTGGGGAGTGAGACCTTGACACTTATCCCTTGTGTGTCTTCAGGCCACCTGGCTGCAGAGATCAGCGACACCATGGTACCACAGGAGGATCTCCAGAACGATATTCACCAGGTGGCAGACAGCCTCCCAGGCCTGTGGAAGGCGCTGGAAAGCAACGTCACAGCTGCGACCATGGAGGCAAATCAGACAGAGCCTGGTGAGTGGCAGGCTCCAGGGGTGGAGGAACAGCCTGTTCACATCTGAGGGGAGAGAGGAAGGCGGGGCAGGAAGGCCCAGATCTCAGAGGAGCCCCCTCTGGTCCCTGCCTGGGGTCCCTGTCTGTTCCTTGCAGGGCTTGTGTACAAACGTGTCTCTGTTGCAGTGTTTCCTGGCAGATCCCTGGAGCAGGTGCTACTGCCCCACATGGACGCCTTCCTGCGAGTGCATTTCAGCCCCATTTGGAGCAGCTTCAACCAAAGCCTGCACAGCCTCTCCCAGGCCGTAAGAAACCTCTCTCTTGACGTGGAGGCCAACCAGCAGGCCATCCGGGGGGTCCAGGAGAGCACCGTGGCCAGAGCTGACTTCCAGGAGCTTGGTGCCAAATTTGAGACCAAGGTGCAGGACAACGCCCAGAGAGTGGGACAGCTGCGGCAGGACGTGGAGGAGCGCATGCACGCCCAGCACCTCTCCCTGCAGCAGTCCGTCTCCGAGGTACACGCAGATGTGGACGCCAAGTTGAAGAGGTTCCTTAAGGCCCAGGGGCCCGTGGGGGCCAACGGCAGCCTGGTCCCCGCGGCGGCGGGGGCAGCGGCAAGGCCGGAGCCCGAGAGCCTGCAGGCCAGGCTGGGCCAGCTGCAGAGGAACCTCTCAGCGCTGCACGCGGCCGCCGGCCGCAGGGAAGAGGAGTTGCGGGGCATCCTGGCGGACATGCAGGCCACCCTGGCGCAGCACGTGGAGGAGATCAAGGAGCTGTACTCGGAATCCGATGAGACCTTCGATCAGATCAGCCAGGTGGAGCACAAGCTGTTGGAGCTGCAGGTGAACCACACGGCGCTGCGTGAGCTGCGGGTGATCCTGATGGAGAAGTCGCTGATCATGGAGGAGAACAAGGAGGAGATGGAGCGGCAGCTCCTGGAGCTCAACCTCACCATCCAGCACCTGCACGGCACCAACGCCGACCTCATCAAGTACGTCAAGGACTGCGACTGCCAGAAGCTCTACTTGGACCTGAACGCCACACGGGCCCTGGAGGAGGCGCAGGTGGGCCCGGACGAGCGGCGCCGGCTCGAGGGCTCGTCCCTGCAGGCCCTGAGCGACGCCGTGGCCGCCCTGTCGCGGGCGGTGGACGAGCGGCGGGCGGAGGGCGAGCGGGCGCGGGTCGACGGGGCGCGGCTGCGGAGCCAGCTGCGGGCGCTGGACGGCGAGGCGAGCGCGCTGCGGGAGGCGCACGGGGAGATGCGGCGCGAACTCGGCCAGCTGCACGGCTACTTCAAGGCCCTGCTGGACGACGCGCTGCGGCACGAGGCCGTGCTGGCCGCCCTTTTCGGAGAGGAGGTGATGGAGGAGATGTCCGAGCAGGCGCCCGGCCCGCTGCCGCTGCGCTACGAGCAGATCCGCGTCGGCCTGCAGGACGCCGCCAGCGGGCTGCAGGAGCAGGCGCTCGCCTGGGACGCGCTGGCCGCCCGCGTGGCGGCCCTGGAGGCGGCGGCAGAGGCGGCGGGAGGCCGCGATGCGTCGCCGGGGGAGGCCGGCGGGCGGGTCCCCGCCGGGCTGGCGCAGGAGCTGGAGCGCCTGGACGCCGACCTCCAGAGGGTGGGCCGTTGCTGCGAGGCCTCCGGGGTCTCCTCCCTCAACAGCTCCCTGGAGGGCCTGCAGGAGGCGCTGTCCGCCACCCAGCGCGACTTGGAGCAGCACCAGCGCCTCTTCCACAGCCTCTTCGGAAACTTCCAAGGGCTTTTGGCAGTCAACGTCAGCCTGGACCTGGGGAAGCTGCAGGCCATGCTGAGCAAGAAAGGGAAGAAGCGGCAGAAAGGTCTGGAAGCTTCCCGGAGGAGAGACAGGAAGGAAGCAGAGCCCAGGGCGGATGCACATATCAAAGGGCCTGTGCTTTGGGAAGCAGGTGAGTTCCTGAGGGAAGGGGGGCGTGCGGCTGGGTAAATTGGGGAGGACAGGGCTGGCTGCTGGCAGCTCTTTTGCCTCGGAGAAAGACCAGATGAAAGAGAACAAGGTGAGCATCCTTCAGGGGTACTCAGGGCCCGCTTTGCCCAGATCCCCCTTTCATTGACGGCCAGGGGCCTCTTAAGCTACCGGAAGTGTAAGCAGGTAGAAGTCACCAGAACCAACCATCAATGAGCAGGCAGAGGCCCTCCATGTAAACGTTTGGGGCCCGTATATACACCACGGAGCTGTCTGCCGCTCAGCCACTAGAGCGAGGAGGGGGATGCCTCCCTTCCCTGCAGGCCACAGCCTCAAATCTCTCCGTCCCAGCTCTTCCCCTCCACCCTGCTTCACCCCCTGTGTCTTTAATCAGCTCCCCTGTATACAAATATGTGACTAGGGACTGGTGTCACCGGCCATGGGCAGCACTCGGCAAGAGGAGAATACAGGGGAAGGCCTTGGGCCCTGAAAGGAGCTTGTCCTGCTAACATAGTAGACCCATGTTGCTGCTCTGCGCCAGGCCTTCCGTGGGCTTTGGCACGCGGAGTCATCATAACAGCTCAACAGTCCGTCATCACTGCCATCTTACCTGAAACTGAGGCTCAGTCAGGGCAAGTGTCCTGCTAGTTCGTACAGCTAGTAAGTGGCACAGGGAGTCCTGAACCCTGTCCAGCTGTCTCTAGGATGCTGGTTCTTCTCCTGTGAAAGGCCCTTGACGACGGGTCCCTGCAGGGCCCTGGGACCCTGGGCCTGGGAAGCTGGCTCTGAGGCTGATGTGATGTGCAGCCAGCCATACTGGCCCCTCCCTGAATGTGGCCTGGGGAGGGAGACCACTAGACTCCGTGCCTCAAGTGACTCCCCCCTGCCAGAGAGGCTGGCCCTGGGGCTATGGCCACATCCTCATCCAGACACAGGACTGAGTACAGGGCTGCCATCTGGGCTGTCTGTATGCTGGTGTAGCCTGGCATGTGGGAGGTCTGAGGATCCCATCCCAAGCTCTTCCTGCTCCTGTCATTCTCCATCACGGCCCTGGAGGCCTTCGTGTGCCTGGGGGCAGTGGACCGCCTCTAGCACCACTTCCTTGTCTCAGTTCCTCCCTCTGTAAAATGGGAGAATCACTTTGTGCCCTGCAGGGAAGCCCACTGTCAGTTTTCCAGCTAGCAAATCAGTGAAGCACAGCCCTTCAGCCTCCTGCGGGGCAGAACTCTGCGGTAAGGCTGAACTCTGGGCGGCAGGCCGGCTGCAACATGTGGAGAGAGTGCCGAGTACCGGCAGAGGGCGCGCCGGGCGGGCATTCCTTCGGCTGGCCGAGCGCCCCACCTCCTGGACGCTGGGTGAACTGCAGAGCCAGCAGCAGGCCTGTGATCTTCCACAAATGGGAAAGCTATTCCAAACTTCCTAATTCTCAGAAAATCTTCCAGAACTAAAGAAGAGCAGAAATTTGACATTCACAAAACTATTGCTGGACCGGGAGCCAAAGAGCTGGGGCTGTAGGTGGGATCAAGTTACTAACCACTATGCCGCTTGCCCCTCCTTTAGGCTTTGGTTTTATCCCCTAAGAAATGGGGAGGTTTGGTCTCCTCTGAGAGACAGAGAGAGAGAGATACAGAGAGATAGAGAGTTGAGGGAGCACGTGAGGAACATCACCTCATTGATGCCAAGGCCAGTGTCATGGCCAGAACCCCAGTGGGACTCACCCTTCCCGTCTCCTGGCCCTGTCCTCCCCTGCCTGAGAGTCTTGGCCAGGCAGCCAGGTTGGCTCCTTCCTCACTGTACGCTCACCCCCCTACGCAGAGTGGCTCCTTCTGGCTCCAAGCCTGCATGTGGCCCTGGCAGGCCTCACGCCTATGTTCTCTTCGTCTCTCTTGTCCTCCTATGGCTGGCTAAAATGCTTCTTTCTTTTTTTTTTTCTTAAAAAAATTTTTTTACACTTATTTATTTTCGATAGAGAGAGACAGAGCACAGGTGGGGGAGGGACAGAGAGAGAAGGAGACACAGCATCCGAAGCAGGCTCCAGGCTGTGCGCTGTCAGCACAGAGCCCGACGCGGGCTCGCACTCACAAACCACGAGATCATGACCTGAGCCGAAGTCGGACACTCAACCGACTGAGCCACCCAGGCGCCCTCAAAATGCTTCTTGCAATGGGAAGAGCACCAGAGATCAGGAGATCCAAAGACAGCTGCCAGTGTGGTAATTTATGATCTGTGTCACCTGGAGCAAGTGCTCCCTCTCTGGGCCCGTGTCCCCATCTGTAATCCCGGAGCTCTGTGCAACGGTTGGAAAACGTTAAGATGACCAGCTCGAAGAGTTTTCTTGCCCAGCCCTACCTGCTGTCCTGTCTCTAAGGTCTTGTGCCAAACATCCAGGAGGAAGGACCCTTCAGGGTTCTTTCATCCTCTCACCAGCGTTAGCATGATTACCTTGAGGATAGGGGTTATTTTCTTTTGGAGAGATCTCAAGATCCCCAGTAGGTGGCAGTAGTCTGGGAGTCGGAGACCCGGGTCCTGTCCCAGCTTGCCATTGGCAAGCCACGTAGCTTTGGACAACCGGGTAAGCACTCAAGACTCAAAGTTTCCTCAAAGAAGGGTACTTACCTCTCAGGATGCTAGAAGGAAAAGGGAGCAAAGGAGGAAGTGCTTTTTATTTATTTTTTTTAATGTTTTTTTTTTTTTCAACGTTTATTTATTTTTGGGACAGAGAGAGACAGAGCATGAACAGGGGAGGGGCAGAGAGAGAGGGAGACACAGAATCGGAAACAGGCTCCAGGCTCTGAGCCATCAGCCCAGAGCCTGACGCGGGGCTCGAACTCACGGACCGCGAGATCGTGACCTGGCTGAAGTCGAACGCTTAACCGACTGCGCCACCCAGGCGCCCCAGGAAGTGCTTTTTAAAAACGTACACCAGGAGAGACAGCAGACTTGTATTTTCCTTTCTCTCAGTGACATGGTGAGTGCTGGCCCATTGGCTCCCACTCTCTGAGGTTGCTATTGGGAACCCGTAGGGTATCTAGAAATAGTGGCTTATTCCTACTGTTAACAAGGTGAGAAAGGCAGGTCTCAGGGTTTAATTTGCCGTCTAAGGGAGTGAGGGATTGAGTCACTGAGCGCTTTCGTCCTGCATTCCAGGCTCCCCTGTGGCCTTCTATGCCAGCTTTTCAGAAGGGACGACTGCCCTGCAGACAGTGAAGTTCAACACTACCTATGTCAACATTGGCAGCAGCTACTTCCCCGAACACGGCTACTTCCGAGCCCCCGAGCGCGGGGTCTACCTGTTTGCAGTGAGCATTGAATTTGGCCCCGGGCCAGGTACAGGGCAGCTGGTGTTTGGAGGTCACCATCAGACCCCTGTCGGTTCCACTGAGGAGCGGAAGGGCGGAAGCACGGCAACAACCTTTGCCATGGCCGAGCTGCAAAAAGGCGAGAGAGTGTGGTTTGAGTTAACCCAGGGATCCGTAGTAAAGAGACACCCGCCAGGCACGACATTCGGGGGATTCCTTATGTTCAAGACCTGAACACTGGACACGGCCCCGACCAGACGTTGCGGACTCGCCCAGCTCTCCTTGGCCTGGAGCCCTGGCCAGGGGTGGTCTGGAGACCATCCAGCCGGTCCAGTTCTTCCTGGAAAACTTCTGCAAAGACAATGTGGTGTGTGTGGCCTCCCTCTAGATGCGCTGGGTTTCGCTATTTCTTACTGACGAGAAGCACCGGAATACTCCTCTCTGGGCAGAACCCGGCCTGGGACGGGTGAACGTTAGCTTGGCGCGCCTTCTGAGGCGGCATGGCTTGGACTCCGGCTCTCTGCCACACCCTGTGTTTTACGGCATCTTTGGTGTGCTGCTCCTCCTGGGGTTGGAAACTTGAAACCTTTCTCCCACTTCTTCTCCCTGACCTTATGCCAGAAAAGCGTTCTTTCCCGGAAGGAACGTTCCACACAGAGGTGACATTTTGGACAATGTTGGAAACCGGTCTCTACCCACTACAGGGCAGTAGGAGAAAACCAACCTGTTTGGCCTTTACTAGCAACAGGGACAGAGGCCTCATTGAGTGACCAAAGGAACAAAATTATTATCTTCTCTTTGGTTTTAGTCCTTCTTTGAACTTATCTGTAGCCTTAATTTCACTTCTTTTTCTCCTTGCCGCCAGAAGATAAAGGCCAAGCATGCCAAACATGAACTAAAATGTGTACAGCCTTTACCTTTTTTTTTTTTCCCCCACTTCCTCCACTAGCTAATGAGCGCCCTCATTCTTATTAGCATCTCTCACCGGGAAGGAGGCTGAGGGAGGAAGTGAAGGAAGATGGTCAAAATCTTCCTCAATAATGATCAGCTCTGGAATAAAGCAATGCCTTTCAAGTCTCTGCCTGGTTTACTTGTGGAGAGCAGAAAGATTTGGTAAAGTAGAAATGGAGGAAATGAAACTCTTTGGGATAAACGTGACTCTCATCATTCCAGGCCGTGTTTGACTTGACTTCAGTTAAGTTCCACATAAAACACGCAAGAGTCCTCCACGGTAGGCAGTGATGTGAATCTTGGGAGGAGACAGCACAGCCCAGAGTTGCCCCTATTCCCGCAATATCGATATATGGTTTTAAAAACATTACAGAGCCTGGAGCAAACTGGCTTGAGAAAGCTGTCATTGAACTGTCAGGAAATGTTTGTAGGTGTTCAATATTTGGGGTTTTTTAATTAAAAAAAATTTTTTTTTTAATTTTAGAGAGAGAGTGCACGCAAGCAGGGGAGAGGGCCAGAGGGAGGGGGGAGAGAGAGAAAGAGAATCCTAAGCAGGCTCCGTGCTTAGCACACAGCCTGACGCCAGGGTTTGATGCCACAACCCTGGGATCACGACCTGAGCCAAAATCAGGAGTCAGACACTTAACCGACTGAGCCACCCAGGAGCCCCTCAAAACTTGTTGAACACACTCTTCCCCATAAGCAAATTGGATTGGACTGGGTAGTGAACAAGGACGGGAGTTGGTTGTCAGGGTTAACGGGGTTCTCAGCCCTTCTCCTTGTTTCCTAAGGGTCATTAATTCAAACAGTTGTCCCTCAGAATTTATTTACCACTAAGCTCTGTGTGCTCAGTGTGCTCAAACATTAACGTTCAAAGAAGTGTGCCAGGCCGTTCTGCCACTGACAGCTTGACCCTGGAGTAAACCACCACCTCTCTTGAACTTTTCCCATTGGTAGTATGAGGTGGCTAGGCTAATAGCTTTCATTAAGTATCTTGGTGTTTTATTATCTCGACCACAGGGCTGACTCTGGCCTTCCTGCCCTTCGCTCTGGCCAGGGCCTCTTGCCTAATGTGGCTCTCAGTTGCCAAGACTAATCCCAACCCAAGGCATGATGCATTTGGGCCATTCCCGACCAAAGATTGGGAAGCCAGTACCAGGCCCCCCTTGCCGCTAGAAAGACCTCACTGTGTCTTCTTTCTGCTCAATCTGGCTACTATTGGTCAAGCCGTACTAAGTGGAAATGTTAGGGTAGCGTGGTCTTACCATTTAAGATGTTCATTTGGAATGTATTACAGCTAAACAGAGTGAACTCATCCATAACGGACATACGTCCTCTAACCCTCACATGGCATGGATGAATCGCTCCAGAAGTTTCTGGGATGTGAACTGGAGAAAACAATGGTTCTTTTATTTATTTATTTTTAAATTTTATTTTGATTTTGAGAGAGAGGAGAAAGTGGGGGAAGGGAAGAGGGAGAGAATCTTAAGCAGGCTCCACGCTCAGTGCAGAGCCCAACGCTCAACCAACTGAGCCACCCAGGCACCCCAACAGTGGTTCTTTTAAATAGGATGCTTTCCAATCAACAAAACCAATTTCACAAAACCTTATTATGTTTACTTCTATAATGAAGACACCAGATTAGCAAGAATTCTAGAGTTCATTTGACAGATTTCTGATCTCCACTATGGCATCTAATATCTCTGGGTACAGACTCTTTTTCCATTGCCCACCAGCCGTAGTGTTCCCCAGGGGTTAAAACATACTTCACTGTGGCATCCAGAACGAGGCAATGGTGGTATCCTACCTCCCCAAATTTGATGGGGAGAAAAAAACCATAAATATATTCAAAAACAGTATTGAAAAACAAGAAAGGGTACCATAAGCAGATCAGAAAATTTTCCTAGTTCCTGAAAAATGGGAAGTAGAAGGGATCAAGTATAAAATGAAATAGGAGTAGGAAATCATAACCCAAAACCTTTGAGACTCCTGGAGATGGGAGTGATTTCGAGGGAACCCCAAACTGAAACTCAGCCCCTAAGACAGTTGAGGGGATGAGCAGAAGCGATACAGCTGAGGGGCAGCAGGCCCGGGGTCCCAGCCGTCCCCTGCCTGTGCGAAGCGGCTGGCAGCAGTGGCCTCTGCCCCGACCTAGGCAGTGCGGGGTGATCCTGGGCCTCCAACTGCAGGCTGGCTACTGCCCGTGGAGGCAGGAAGCTCCCAGAAGACATGGATAACCTTTTTTTTTTTTTAATTTTTTTTAACGTTTATTTATTTTTGAGACAGAGAGAGACAGAGCATGAACGGGGGAGGGGCAGAGAGAGAGGGAGACACAGAATCGGAAGCAGGCTCCAGGCTCTGAGCCATCAGCCCAGAGCCCGACGTGGGGCTGGAACTCGCGGACCGCGAGATCGTGACCTGAGCTGAAGTTGGACGCTTAACCGACTGAGCCACCCAGGCGCCCCAAGACATGGATAACCTTACCCGCAGCAGTCCAGACGCATGTTCCCAGACCACAACATACTGTCAAAGTAACGCCTGACCTTTACTTTTATTTCAGAAACTTTTTTATTTTAGAAACACTGTGGAGAGGATATATGGTCTGTAAAAGATGTTCCTTTAAAAAAATTTTTTAATGTTTATTTTTGAGAGAGAGAGAGAGGGAGAGAGTGGGGGAGGGGCAGAGAGACAGGGAGACAGAATCTGAAGCAGGCTCCAGGCTCCAAGCTGTCAGCACAGAGCCTGACATGGGGCTCAAAGCCACCAACTGTGAGATCATGACCTGAGCCAAAGTCGGGGGCTGATCTGACTGTTCTTTTTTTTTTTTTTCTTAATGTTTGTTTCTGAGAGAGAGTGCGATCACAAGTGGGGGAGAGACAGAGAGACCGGGACAGAAGATTCAAAGCGGGTGCTTTGCCAACAGCAGAGAGCCTGATGTGGGGCTCGAATTCACAAACCATGAGATCACGACCTGAGCTGAAGTTGGCATTTAATTGAGCCACCCAGGAGCCCCTGTAAAAGATGCTTCTTAAAGCTCTCCTTTCCTCTGCCACTCTGCAGCAACGCTGGCATCCTAGGTTTCTCTTGAAAATACCAAACATCATCAGCTCTGGTCTGAGCAGCGTTTCTCCATCCTCCATCAAGAAAGCTCCCCGAAACCTGGCCTAACAGTGACAAAACTTGCTGAGGGGCGGTGGGGGTGGGGGGCGAGCTAAATGTGGAGTGGGAAAAGCCTGAATCCTCTTGAGTAGGCGAAAAGAAAGTATCACTTATTTTTTTTAAATTTTATTTTGAGGGGAGGAGGGACAGAGAGAGAGAGAGAGAGCATGAGTGGGGGAAGGGCAGAGAGAGAGAGAGAGAGAGAGAGAGGGAGAGAGAGAATCCCAAGCAGGCTCCTCGCTGTCAGTGTAGAGCCCGATGCGGGGCTGAAACCCACAAACTGTGAGATCATGACCTGAGCTGAAATTGAGAGTCAGACACTCAACCGACTGAGCCACCCAGGTGCCCCAGAAAGGATCATTTCTCAATTTTTGCTCTAACAAACAGCTATTACCCCATCACTTCCTGATAAAAACAGGAGGCTGAGGAACACTGAACTGACATGAGCAGGGGTTCAGTAACGCAAAGATTAGCAACTACACCAAAGTGCTAAATATTTGTGGAAAACTAACATCATGAACAAGAGAATACAAAACTGAAAAAGTGAAGATTTTGGAATATTCAAGTCTCTAAAACAATACAGGAAACTGGAAATCTTATTTGCCACTCAGATTCTGGTTTCTAAATACCATCCTCTCTAAAAGGAATCAGAGTGCCTGGGAGCATGGCTGACCCCATGGCTGGGGCAGGTACAGTACCAGATGACCCTGGAACATCTTTTCAGCCCCCCCAAAGGGTAAGAAGTGCTCAAAAAAAGATGGGCATGTGGAAAAAGCCTCAAGAGCCAACTTGAATTTCCAGGGGTCAAGTCTGAATCAACTTGAGCATCAAAACAAATAATGACCTCATAGACTATAACCCATTGTATAAAATAAGAATCCATGAGTTCCTACTGATAATAAAAAATAAACAGGAAGGGAAGCTAGACCTCTTCCTTACAGAATGCCAATTAATAAATGTAAATGTAATAATGCAAGCAAAAGTCACTATTTTGTAACCACTGATTCACACTGGAATTACCAATGGCTGGGACAGTCTCAAATTATCTCCATAGCATAGTAATTACAAGGGAAAACAACCAACTGTGCAGTGAAGACAGTAGGCATCGCCTCGAGTAAGGGATCAACAATGACATTATCGATAATGGCCTTTCCAATGGGACACAAATATGTCCACAAACCCTCTGGCCTTTTTACTCTAGAAAATGTATCACAGAAGACAGAAACTGGAGAACTGTTTCAGATTGAAGAGTAAGGAGACATGACAACTAAATGCAATGTGACAGATTCTGGGCCCAGAAAGTGTGCTCTCGAGGACTTTATTAGAATAAACTGGCAAAGGTCTGCAGGTTATAGTATTGCTGATAATTATAGTGTCAATGTCAACTTTCTTGATTTTGAAAACTGTACCTAATGGTTATGTAATAGAATATCCCTGAAATATTGAAAGAAACATGAGCTCTGTAATTTAATCCAAATAGTTCAGAAAAGGTGTATGTGTGTATGTATGCACGCACGTGTGCACAAACATTCCAAGACAAGCCTTTATGCCTGTATACACACACACACACACACAGACTGATAAGGCAATTGTGGCAAAACGTAGTAGTAGTTTATGAATCTGGGTGAAGGGTAAATGGCATTCTTTATACTATTTTTACAACTTTTCTGGAATTTTGAAGTTATTTCAAAAAAAAAGCTAAAATCAAATTTGGTGGAGGGGCACCTGAGTGGCTCAGTGGGTAAAACATCTGACTCCTGATTTCTGCTCGGGTCACGATCTCACAGTTCATTAGATCAAGCCTCGTGTTGGGCTCTGCACCGACAGAGTGGAGCCTGCTTGGGATCTCCCTCCTTCTCTCTCTCAAAATAAACAGACATTTAAAAAAAAAAACTTTGGTTTAATAAAACTTAGTAGATAGGCTGAAAAGAAGAAGGTAGGAGGGAACAAAGGAGAGACAGACTAAGAAATATGGAAGAAACATCCAGGACACCTAATATTTGCCTAATAGGAGTTCTAGAAAGAAAAGTAAAAGAAGAAAAGGGAGGAAATAGTGGAAGTTCTCAGGTTTAAGGAAAGGTTAAAAGCATGCAGTTAGTACTAACACAAAGAAATGTATCCAGACATGGCAAGTTTAAACTTCAAAACATCAAAAAAAAAAAAAATCCTGTTTCTTGAATGAAATAAATTACAGTGGGCTGAATTAGACACATCAGACTTCTTACTGGCAATAGGGATGCTGGAAGTATCTTCAGTTAGATTCTATCTCCAGCCAAAGTCCTAGCCAAGAAGGAAGACAGAACCAAACAATAAGCTTTGATTTTTAAGTGTTTGATTGAAACGTCTTCCATAACAGTGTTGGTCTTTTATTTTGCCACGGCCTTTCGATCGTCTTTTTAATAGTTTTCAACGCTTACTCGGATTTTAGTCATGCAGCAAGTAGCAGCGAGCAGAGCAGCAGGTGCCCATCACCAACCTCAGTCATCAGCCAATTTTCACTTTGCTTTAAAAATGGCTCCCCTCTCAACGACGAAGGCCTTAGTTCTTTCTTCCTCTAGCTTGAAAATATTTTGAGTATTTCATACTGACCTTTGACTTCCAAATAACGGTAACATTTCAGGTTCCCCGTAGAGGGATATTTAGAGCACTGAGGTGGAGGTAGGAAGCACTGGGGAAGCTGGAATCACCTTGAACTTCGTTCTGAGCAGACATGTGGACACTCAGTAAAACTAACTGGACAAAGGTCAGGACTATCCGGTTTAGAGGAGTAAGAGGCAGGCCACGCATATTCCATCTAAACAGGAGAGTAACAATCTCTACCTCAAAGGGCAATTAGGGATTAACCTTTCAGCCCCAGCCTTGGCTTCGATCTGGAATATTTTTTGGGTGTACCTTCGCACTTGAACTAAGCCTCCTCTTGCTTTCCAGCTTTAGGGGGACTTGCCTCTTTCTGCTCTTAACCTGAGCTCACAGGACTGAACTCCAAGACCAGTGCAGTGCCCAGTGCCACTGGGTGGCCTCTGCCTTACACTGCTGGCTGGCTACCTTCGGTGCACCGTGTCTGCTTAGTCACGGCTGGACTGCTCCAAGGGCTGAAGCAAGGCTTTGCAGGAACACGCGTCTAACTTCATACAGTCTAAAGTGCCAGAAATGGTCCTTGTGCTACCAACAGGCAGATAAATATTTCTCCAAGTGAGCAAAGATTTAATGACTGAATTAGCGTCTGCTTGAAACTACCTACAAGGATTATTCTGAAAGAATAGTGTCCTCATCCCTTAATGTTTACTCTAATAGTCCTACTACTACTATTAAATAAACCTTGGAAATAGTCACTATTCCAACTAATCAGTGAGAGTAACAGATTATGCTGGGAAGGAAAAATGAATATACTGACCCAGGTTTTGAGTCAGCCTTTAACAGATGGAAGGAAAGCTAGCAAGTATTTGATAGGCCCAAGAAATGCCTGATTCTTCTTTCCCAGGCTGCAGGGGAGTGTGTGCTATTGTTTCAAGAAAGCATCTTACAGTGAAACTAAATGGGGGTTCCTGTAAGGAATCTAAAATAGGCTATCTCCAAGCATGCATCTTTTTTGGCAAGGAGACCATTGACTAGTCCCAAACCTTTTATGATGATTTAACCTGTTCAACTGCCTAAGGCATCATAAGGTACATTGAATTTACACACAACTGCCCACAGCTCTGATTGGTGTTGGGAATATATGCAGGGAGGGTAAATGAAACTGCTGCAGAACAGAAGGAGAGCTATTGTCCCTCCTTGCATTTCCAGCTTTTAACAAAGCGTTTGCTGCAAGCAAGAACACTGTAAAGCCAGATAAATGGATTCCATTAATCTCAATAAAAAAATGAGTTACTGGGGCCACCTAGGTGGCTCTGTCGGTTAAGTGTCTGACTTAGGCTCAGGTCATGATCTCATGGTTTGTGAGTTCAAGCCCCACATTGGGCTCTGTGCTGATAGCTCAGAGCCTGGAGCTTGCTTTGGATTCTGTGTCTCTCTCTCTCTCTGCCCCTGCCCTGCTCGCACTCTGTTTAGGTCTCTCAAAAAGTGAATAAACGCTAAAAAAAAAAAAAAAAAAGAAAAAAGAAATGAGTTAAATGGGAACAAACCAGGCACTATGGTAGCAGAGAGAGATGGAAATTGGAAGCAATGTAGCGAGATGAACCCTCTCTTGACATGACTAGTATGACTGTCCATGAGAAACCCTCCGGGCAGAAATATGGCAACATTTAACCAAGAACCTTTGATTTTTTTCATCTTAAATATTCCTTTAAAAGTTCATATTCACTAGTCTCACTTTTAGGAATGTAATCTAAGAGAATAAATTCATGATTTAAGAGATTTAGGTATACGGATGTGCAATACATTCGTTATATTTTTGAAAACAATGGAAATAACCCAAATATTCAACAGGGAATTACAAAAATAAATTATTCCATCTACTTGTTGGAATATTATGCATTCAACTTTTTTTTTAAGTTGTTTCGATGGATATTAATGACATACTATGGTCTTAATTTTGTAGAAAGTATGCAGTAGAAAAGAGTGAAAGGCAACATCCAAAAGTGAATAGGGGTAACATGTGGCAGAATTGCGAGTGATTTTATTTGCTTCTTTATGCTTTTCTGTTTTCCAAAGTTTCTGCAATGAGTGCATAGTTTTAGAATTAGAAAAAAAGTTTTTTTAGAGGGAAACAACCCTTCATTGTAATAGGTTTGTAACTTCTCTATCTACATGAAGGAAAGAGTGTGTGGTCACTTACCTGCTGTGTGTCCCACACTGGATTTCCAGTAGCTGAAATGCACATCTCAGAGACACGTGTACATACACTAACTTGCTGTAAAATCTCACCAGGCACGTGACTTTTGACACACAATACCGTCGGAGCAGAGTATCACAAAACACATCACTAAAGTATACTAAAATAAGGTTATTTACTTAAAAATGATACATTGGATGTAATCTATATATAGAACAAAGCAATTAATGGTAAACTTAATAAGGCACCTTTTAAACCAGATGCTGTACAAAATACATTTAGTGTGTTACATATCAAAGATGAATCTATATTTTTGGTGTTTTACAATTGCATAATAAAACTGCTTGTTTTTAACCCTTCTTTTGATGTCTATGTACAACTTCCCTAATTAAGCTATAATGATATTTTCATTTATACAATATATATACTACATTTTAGTTTTTAAACAGGCAAGGACAATGGTCACTAAAAGAGCTTAAATAATTCCACTGAAAGCATAGTACAGAGCACAAGCTAAAATTACAGTAATAGATTTACTCCTTTGCAAAAGCAGTATTCACATACTTTCCTTACGGGATGATCATCACACGTGGCTTCACGTGCTGCCGGCCGGAGATTTAATTTGGTGTTTATGCACAAGTCAGCTCTGTGCGGTTTTCCACTGTAACTCTCATAACAGCACTGAGGCAATACGATGAACTGCTACCCTATTTTAACACCTGACCCAAGCAAGTAATAAATACCACCCCTTTCGACAGTACAAGAGCTACAACAATCTTTTTTAGAAAATCAATTAGTATTTCTCCTGTTGAGGTTAATTTAGGTATTTGGAACATTTCCAAACAACGTGTATGAAAAGAAACATAAGTGATTTAATTTATAACATCTTGCCTGGAATAAATAATTCAATATCAAATTTGATCTTGGGCCAGTTTAAGAGATACATGATTTTTTAAAAGTTGTATTACATTTTTGTCCTAAATAGAAGTAAAACGTACGAAAGAAAAAGGTACTGAGTATTTTTAGACTGCATAAATAAAAAATCTGGCACGTTTTGTAAAACATAATTTTCAAAAGCTATAGGCCACTCTCTAAAGTTTAGGGACACTTCTAATGTTGACCGAAATATCTTTTGTGAAGACATTTCCAGAGAAACTAGATTCAAGCTAAATTGTAAGTGGGGCCAAATAATGGCTCCTGGGGTTTTACAAATTATTAACTATATAGTACTATGTAATACTTCCTCTTAGTCTTTAAATATTTCACTTACTGGATGAACTTAGAAATTTAACAGTGAGAGTAGGAAGGAGAGAAGAAAATAAGTTTCATGCATATTTTTTGGACTTTAGTATTTCAAATATGGCATCATTTGCTTTCTAAAGAACATGCTATCTTAGAAAATATTTTAACTGAACAAGCCACTGAAGTTAATTCTTGATACCACTTTTCATAGATCTATTTATTAAAAAAAAATCATTATAGTGGTCTTCTACTTATATACTATCTGTAATCGTCTGCTCTCACACACTATTTTAACATTACTAAGAATAGAGTTTGCCTTTCTTTACATACTTTGTTATTAAGATGACAAATAATTTCCAAGATCTATAGTTTATCCAATAAAAAATAAAGCAACCTTAGATTACGATCAGAGCTCAGAATTGTTCTTAAATCACATGGCAACATGGATTAGAATCGGTCAGTACAGACACAGGGAGAACATTCTGAAAGAGCACGTTATTGCATACTATCTATACATTTACTGATTTTGATGAACACTTCAAACTTTAATTATGTTAGATGAAAACTACTAAGCTTAGTCAAACCTATTCAAGAAAATCTCAAATTTGTGAAGTTTCATGTATAAATAAGTAAGAGTTTCATCCTTAAACGCCAGTCAGATTTTTGGTAATGGATGGATACGTGCTCTGATTCCTCCCCTTTAAAGGTTTTTAACTATGTTGTGATATAATCACATTTATTTTATGTTACATTCAAAAAAAAACTATTCACTTTGTGCACCCGTGAGCTGTTTGTTCAGGATAAGACATTAACAGGAAAAAGGCATTACAGAAGTGTAAGTTTAAGTAAATCAGAATTATTCCTTGGGATAACAAGGCATGCATAAAATATGTCGCATTGTACTGAATAATAGCTCTATGGAATAGACACAGGTAATGGCTACAGACATTTCATAGTCTACAGTCATATCACTAGATACTGAGCTTTTTTTGCCTGACTCTTCATTGTCATCACAAGTTATGGAACAGAAATCATACAACCAAAAGTCTCAAATGATTTAAATGCCCAAAATAGTTGTTGGTAAGTTTCTATCAGCCCTGAAATAGAAACTTCTAATTGGAGGATCCCTTCACAAAGAAAACATGAGATGACAGCATCTTATTGAAAGTCTATGCCTGAAATAACAAAGTCCTAGATTTGATATATGCTTTTGAATGCATTAATTCTGAAAATTTATATGTAGTTCTACTTTATAACTTCTTTTTTTTCTGATGATCTCTTAATTTTTTTCCCTTAAGAATGGGATATGAGGTACACAGGAGCTGGTTTCTACAGTATACATGTATGTACATATATAAAATATGGTTGTAAAGGAGGTGTTTTGCAAATAAAGCATATTACACACAAAATATAAATAACTTCCCTTTTAAAAGTTACTGAGAATAAAGAATATAGAACATGGTTATAGGCACTTACATTGCTATCAAATGCAGTAATTAGTAGTTCACTTCAATAAGAAGTGTTTTTCTTTAGAAGGTTCATGGCATTGGAAGTTCCAACTTTGGATAAGATGATTCTCAGGACAAAAGTTAAGAATTACCAAAAAGAAAAAAAGAAAAGAAAGAGATGGAAAGGGAGGGAGAGGAGGGGAGGGGAGAGGAAGCAGGTGGGGAGGGAGGGAGGAAGAAAAAGATGGTAATGAAAGGAAAACAGACCAAATTTACAGACACTTTAAACTTCTTTTGGCCTTTGTATCAACTTTCATGTTAAAAAATAAAGTTGGCAGAGAAGCTTGCTCACTTGCAAGGTAAGTAAATGGCTTTTATGTGATTGGAGAATCTTGATCAGATAATGCATTTTTAAAGCACAAAACCAACAGCCATCAATATCTTCCTGTGCATCCATAAATTCTTTTCTTCTAATTCGAATGGCAGCAGAAGAATCCTGGTGTGTGTGTGTGTGTGTGTGTGTGTGTGTGTGTGCGCGCGCGCGCGCGTGCACGTGTGTACACACCACCATCAAAGCATGACAAACTATCATAAACTAAGGAGTATCCCCAACAGATCATAATCCATAGGCTGTTTACAAAGGTGGGATACAAACAGATTAAACTTCCTCAGGTAGAAGGCAAAGTGTGTATTTCTCCATCTCCGCTGAATTCATTTGTCTTCTTAAGGCTTTCACAGAAAGCACCATTTTATGAACAGGGAATTCAGTACCCAGAGTCTGGAGACTTATTAATCAGGATTGAAGTCTTGATGTAGTTCATAAAAACCCAATTAAAAAAAAGGCATCAAAAACCACATTTAAAATAAAGCCGTCCATATATAAAGAACAAAGTGTTTAGAAGTTCCCAGCTTGTATTCTACAGAGTACTGAAAGGTTTAATATTAGCAGCCAGTGAAGGTGTAGTGAGGAAAGAGTCTGAGAACCAAGTTAGCATCCTTATTCTACTCTAATTCCACCCATTCCTTGGGTGAAAACAGTTCCTGCAGTCTAGAATTTCTCCTCAGGACTGTTTATCAAATCTTTACATCCTGGGATTCAACCATCTTGGCAAGTGTCTTCTTGATTCTCAGAGCTGTAAGTCTGGAGGCTGGATTATGGGCCCAGCATTCTGACATGAGCTTCAAAACTGCTCGTAGACACTGAAAAGTAAAGAGAGTGTGGTGAGCACATGAAGATCTTTGACGACACTTACCAACCACTTCAGGGGACGGAGCTCTGCTTACTTCATCACTGTTCCATCGATTGGACACAATTGGCCGCAAACGTTTGACACACACAACCTCACGCATATCTTCGTATGATGGATCATTGGGTACCATATTGTAATAAGGCAACTGGTACTCTTCTACTATCCCTGTAGGGAGGTGAGAAAACACAGTGGGCACAAAAAATGTCAACCTACTCAGCACCTCTTACTCAACTATGGGAGTTAAAACAGATTCCTACACAAAGAAGAAAAGAATTAGAGTAACGGATTCACTTTTAACAGTAAATGTATGTTCTTCTCTTTTTCATGCCTAATTATTTTCTCTACCTCCATTCGGGTAGGGTTCTATGAAACTTATGGACTTAGCTATGTATATCCCTTAAAAAAAGTAAGGTGAAATGCTCATTTATCTTTTTAGTCTAATTATTTACATACATATTTGTTCTTATTAATGAATGCAGTTTTTATTTTTTGTTCTACAGCAGAAAGACAACATGATTTGTGGGGAATAGTGAACATGGCAGGCCTGAGACTGCTGCCCTGAAAAGGCCTGCGTAGAGGGCTGAAGCTGGGCCAGTGTCTGGGAACTTGCCAGGTAAACAGTCCCCTACACGCATATAAAACTTCTCCTAAGTGATAAGGTCGCTCACTGTGCCTAGATGGTTTGTGCAAACAATATGGTTTATGCTGAACACCTGTTCTCGTTCTAGGAGTTTGGAATTCTGGTACTTGCTAGGTGGAGGGTGCCCATGTAACCTGGCTCTAAAAATATCTTTGGGTACTAGGTCTCTCATGAAGTTTCCTAGATGACAGTATTTCACAAGTGTCCTAACTCACTGCTGGAGGGATTAAGCACATCCTGTGTGACTCCACTGGGAGAGGGCTACTGGAGGCTTGTGCCCCATTTCCTCTGAACTTTGCTCCGTGCACTTTTCCCTTGGCTGACTTTATCTGTATTCTTTCACTGTAATAAATCTTAGTTGTGAGGACAACTATATGCTGAGTCCTGTGAGTCCTTGTAGTGAAATCACAAAATGTGGCAGTGGCCTTGATCCCCAACATATATGACATCTAAGTTATATAAATGGAGCTGTTGCTTTTTCAATAATGAGGATATAAACATAACTGGAACCACACTAACTAGTCTTACCTCCTGTGATACAACGACGAGCCATTTCCCAAATGATCAGGCCAAAGCTATAGATGTCGGCCATTATGTAGGGTTGGAAATGGTTTTTATTCAAGCTTTCATCCAGCACTTCCGGAGCCATGTAGCGTTTGGTGCCCACCCTGGTATTCAAGGGCACGTCAACTTCATTTGTGTCGCTGAAACAGAGACAATGTTCAGGTTGAGGGTCAGGAACAAAACAGTTTATCTACATGTGTGTATACACACACACACACACACACACACACACACACACACACCCCATACATAAATATATAAAAAATAAAACAAAACCTATCTACTACCTACCTACTTAATATCTCCACATTCCCTTAACAGAATTCCTTGGGGCCAGATAGACTTTAAAAGTTAGCATTTTCCAGATTTTAGAACAGTAACATACCCCTTAAATATGTTACATATCAAGTCAAGTTTTGTCACCAAACAAGTTTAGTGCCTCTTTAAGAAAAACGAGTGTACTGAATATAAGAAAAAGTGGTAGATAATTATATCCTAGAACAAGAATAAGAAACTGAGAGGAATCATTTGTTTTTACCATTCCCACATGATAAACTCAGTCTCTGTGACACAGGATTACATTTTCTTCTTCTTTATGGATCCAATCCACTTAGTTCTGTTGTGAGTAATGTTTACATAATCATATTGACAATCAGTAATAAATGATGTTTATTGGTTTTTCAAATCTTGGACTACATTTTAGAGTTGGAAGACATGAATGCTTTGTTGCTCAGGCCCCCAATTCTGGCAGGTTCTGGAAACTACTCTGAAGCTGAGATTAATATAATGTATTTTAGGTTTTCTTTTTTTCTTTTTATATTTTTTTTACATTTACTTATTTTTGAGAGACAGAATCCGAAGCAAGCTCCAGGCTCCGAGCTGTCAGCACAGAGCCCGACGCGGGGCTCAAACTCACAAACCATGAGATCATGACCTGAGCCAAAGTTGGACGCTTAACCGGACTGAGCCACCCATGAGCCCCTATTTTAGGTTTTCTTAAACAGCACCTGATGAACAGTTGAGCCAATGAACACTACAATGGCAAAGAACAACAACAGGAGCAGAAGACTGTAACCACTAGGGAAGAAGATTTCAATTTTAATATTAATTTATTACAGACGGACAGATGGAGTACTTTTATTTTATAACCTGAAAGGAATTCTGAAATGTAAATTGCCTGCTGTTTCCTAGAGTTATAACAATATGAAAATAGTTTCAATGGTTTCCTAAAAATTTGGTAATTCTATTTAAAAAATACTGACAATTTCAAATGGTGATGGAGAACGGGTATACTGTTGTGGGAGTGTAAAGCAACGCATGGCCCCTGAAGGGGCAGCCTGCAATCACACTATCCTTTGATAGGCACCTACTCTTTGTTTAGCCTCCTCTCCAGGAATCCACCACAAACAAATACTTGTACAAGTGTTCGAGGATATTATAAATGGGTAAAATACAATGTTTATTAAAGTATTTTTTAAAAAATAATAAAATACAGACAACTTTGATGCCCATCAGTTAGGTCATAGATGAAATAAACTATACTACATCTATATAACGGAAAACTTTGTATCAGCACTGTGAAAAAGAATGAAGCAGGGGTGCCTGCCTGGACGGTTCAGTTGGTTAAGCATCCAACTCTTGGTTTCAGCTCAGGTCATGATCTCACAGTTCATGAGTTAGAGTCCCACACTGGTTCCACGCTGACCGTGTGGAGCCTGCTTTGAATTCTCTCTCCAGCCCCCTTCCCTTCCTCCACAAGTGTGTGCATGCCCTCTCTCAAAATAAATAAATAAACTTAAAAAAAAAAATGAAGCAGAGCTACATAAACTGAAATAGAATGATGTCTAAAACAATTAAAAGCAGGAAATCAAGAATTATGTACGGTAGGATGCAATTTTTGTAAAAAAACAACAGAAAAACAAAACACCAAGACCAAAAAATCCCCACTATTTCTTTAGAGAAGTAAGTACAAATACGTGGTTTGGAACTCCACTATCCTGAATCCAAACAGGCAAATATCTTTTGGAGATTAAAATGACTTCAAAGCAGCAGGCAAAGAACCACTTACCTATTGAATTTAACAGCAAGGCCCAGGTCAGCAATACAGCAACTTCCATTTTTCTTAATGAGGATGTTTTTGCTTTTTAGGTCTCGATGAGCAATTGCAGGCTTTCCTTGGGTGCCATAAATTTCTGTGTGGAGGTGGCACAGACCACAGGCAGCTGAATAAGCCAACTTGAGCAGGGCTCTGGTGTCTAGTGTGGCACATTTCAGGAAATCATAGAGAGATCCGTTTTCATGGTAATCAGTAATCAAATAGAGCTGAGTCCAGGAGCCTGTACCTTTAATGTCTGCTGCTATAAAACCTGTTCAATTGATGAGTTTAAAAGGTTAGTTATTGGAGGTGTGTAGGAAGAATAATGAATGTTCATTCAGGATACAGAGAATAACCTAGGCATCATGTACAGATAAAAATTTAATTTGCCTAACAAAATCTCTTGAATGTGTTACCAATTTTTTCCTGCCATTTATATACACACCTCTACAATTCTGTAATACTTTTAAAATAATCTTAATGATAATCATGAAAACGACAATTATATCACTAAGAAAAAGATCACATATCAGAAAATAACCTGGGGGGATGTTATCCATATACATGATTCTCTAAGCATGAAGAACTACAAGAAGAAGGAATGTGGAAAAGCATTGAAATTGAAAAGTGGACACATTACAATAATAAAGTTAAAATGTTCAACTAAGAGTCTGCTCCTAATTAAACCAGCTCCCAATTGTCCATCAAGCCTCATCGCATCTGCCTTTCCGTCTGGCTCACTGACAAGCAGGTCCATGATACTAGGCTCCTTTCCTTTTTTTTCTTGTCCTCTTTCCCTTCAGAAAAAGGTCAGTGAGTGCTGGGTTGAACAGCATTGCCCTCCCCATTTCAACTCATGTCCACTTGGTACCTGTAAATGTGACCTTATTTGGAATACGATCTTTGTAGCTGTAATCAAATTCAGATGCGGTCATATGACATCAGGATGCACCCTAACTTAATGACCAGCATCCTTACAAGAGGAGGGAAATTTGGACAGAGACACACAGGGGAGAAGGCCGTATGACAACAAACAGCAAGAGTGTGGTCTCCAAGCCAAGAAATGCCAAAAATTGCTGGCAATCACCAGAAGCTGGGAAGAGACAAGGAAGGGGCCTCTCCCGGAGCCTTCAAAGAACATGGCTCTGCTGACACCCTCGCTTTAAACTTCTGGCTTCTAACTCTGGGAAATAAATTTCTGTTGTTTTAAGCCACCCAGTTTGTGGTAATTTGTTATGACAGCACTAGGACACTAATAGTTAAGTGTCTGGAATACTTGTGGCAATGCGCTATGCACTCTCGAAATTAAAGGGTAGGGAAATAGTAGCTGAAAAGTCAGGAAAGCTAAAGGAGTCTATGTACCCTACTGATCAGATCATACCTAAATTATTTTTCTACTTTGTAAATGAAGGTGGGGGGGTAGTTTAATTTACAAAAGGCAAAAAGGTACATATAGTTAAAGTTATATTAGAAAACTGCTTAAATTACCTTTCAAAAACTTGGGTTTTGTTACTGTATGAGTAAGTCCAATAAACTAACACTACTTCCAATTTGAAACTCACTCTTGTTTTCTTAGTTGGACAGTAAATAAAGTGGTTGGTGGGCATTCAGGATTGTTTTGTATTTAAACTGTTGTATTCTCCTGGGTCTCCTTCAGCCAAACACACATAAGCGAATTCATGTATGTTTTCAAAGCCCATGTGGCAGGGTTCTATCTGCACCCCACTAACCGTGTCAGAGTATAGAATCGACTGAAACTGAACGTGTACCCACCAAGTATGTTTTCATGGCGCATCAGCACTGTCTGATAGATTTCCGTTTCTCGAAACCAGCTAGCTTCTTCAGTGGTGAAAAATACTTTGACTGCCACTTTTTCACCACGCCATTTACCCATCCATACTTCTCCATATCGGCCTTTACCGACTTGCCGGACCATCTGAATCTGTTTGGCAATAGTTCGCTGCACCTTCATAGAAAAAGGTAAAATGTTTGTGGAGTTCCTGATGAAAAGAACCTGCTAAGACTGAGAAAGTGGTCTGATGGCCCATCCCAACAAAAAGGATGGGATGTACGACCAGTCAATAGCCCTGTTAGAATTTATAACATATTTAAAAGTAGATGAAACAATGACAACATATTTTGTGAAATCACACACTAACGGATTGGTCAGTGTGGCAGACCGTTTGCAAAAATGGTCAAAATAATTCCACTCCTAGTCCACACCCCCTTGGGTAGTCTCCTCCACAGACTCTGGGCATGGCCATGTGACTTGCTCTTGGCAACAGAACAACGTGATACAAGTGGAGACCTGAAAAGTGTCTGTGCTCTGGGGCTCGCCCTTTCTTGCTGAGCTGGGGAACTCTGTGACTGATGAACGATACCACGGGAAGCCCTGGCCATGTCTGGGAGCATCCAGCTCCAGCCGGGCAACTCTAGAGAAGGAACTGTCCAGCAGACCCACAGAATCATGAGGGATAATAAATATTTACTGCTCAAGCCACTAAGCTCGGGGTGCTTTATCATGCAGCAAAATCCAAATGACAGTTACCAATCTTCCACTCAAGTCTGGAAGACCCTATGTGATCTGGCTCCCACCTGACTCTCCAGCCTCATCATCTGCTATAATCACCCACCCACCACCCCTCTTATTTCTCTTATTTCAGCTTTCAGAATTCACTTAAGGGTGTTATTTCTCTGTGGAACACCTTCATAGCACACGTATACCTCGCAGCTGCTACACTTCTCACAATTATAATTTTATTATTATGTATACATGTATTTGTTTGAACTCTATTCCCTTCTACTCACAGAATATAGGGATTTGTTTAGGGCAATACCTAAAGTACAAGTATTTTCATTAATTTTCATTGAATCAAAGATGCACACTGCTTGCTACCTTTCATTTTCAGAAGCACTAGTGGCCATTCTAAATTAATAAGAACCCTAAGGTCCACGTTGGAAATGCAGTTAAAATGGACTAGATTTTGTGCATACCTAAACTGACTTAACTTTATGTATCATTTATTACAGAATCCTTTTATAGTTTTTAAAGAAAGTCAGGATTATTGAGGCATAATTTACATACAATAAAATCTACTCTTTTTGAGGACTGTGTTTTGACAAATGTATACAGTAATGCAACCATCAACACCCCAATTAAGATATACAACGTTCCCAGGACCCAAGAAAGTTCCCTCCTGGCTCTTTAAAGTCAACCCCCCTCCCCCCCAGGCGCTGGTATCACTGATCTGTTTTCTTTCCCTACAGTTTTGCCTTTTCTAGAATATCACATAAATGAAAACACACAATATGTAGTCTTTTGTCTGGCTTTTTTCACTTAGCATAAAACACTTTGAAATTCATCTGTATTGTTGCTGCCTGTATCACTAGTTTCTTTTAATGGAAGAGTGGTATTCCACTGTATGAATATACTATGATTTGTTTATCCATTTACCAGCTGATGGATTTGGGGGCTGTTTACAACCCTATGTCTTACAAACAAAGCTGCTGTGAACACTCACATTCAGGTCTTTGTGTGGGCACGTCTGCATATCTCTTTGGTAAATACTTAGTGGAAGAACTTTCACTGTATAGAAAGTATAAACTTAACTTTTCAGTCAACTGTCAACCTGTTTCCCAAAGTGGCTGAAATATTTTCATTCCCATCAGCAATGTATGAGGTATCTAGCTGATCTATATTCTTTTCAGCACTTAATGTTCTCAGCCTTAGCCACACTACTGGATGTGCAGTGTCTTGCTTTAATGTTTAATTTGCATTTGCCTGATGCTGCTGAGCACCTTTTCATGTGCTTCTTTGCCATTCTTTTATCTTCTTTTGGGAAGTATCTGTTCAAAATTTTGTCCATTTTTAAAAACTGGGTAGCCTTATTACTGAATTATAAATGTTCTTTATACATTCTGCAATAGAAATTCTTTCAGATCTGCATTGTCAGTTTGTGACTTATTTTTTCCTTTGTTTAAGTGTCTTCTGAATAGGAAAAGTTTTAAATTTTGAGAAAGCCCAATTCACCGGGGCACCTGGGTGGCTCAGTAGGTTAAGCATCCAACTCTTGGTTTTGGCTCAGGTCAGGATCTCACAGTTTCGTGAGTTCAAGCCCCACATTGGGCTCTGCACTGGCAGCACAGAGCCTGCTTGGGATTCCCTCTCCTCCCCTCTCTCTCGGCCTCACCCCACTTGCACTGTCTCGGTCTCTCTCAAAATAAATAAACTTAAAAAAAAAAAGTCCAATGTATCATTTAAAAAAATGATTCATGCCTTTTGTGTGCTAAGAAACCCTTGCTTAACCCAAGGTCACAATGATTTTCTAAAACATTTTCTTTGAAGGGTTTTATACTTCAACTTTTACATTTAGGTCTATAAACCATTTCAAAGTAATTTTGTATTTGGAGATAAGGGTTGAGATATACTTTTTGGCAAACATATGCCCAATCTTCCCTGCAATGTTTGTTGAACAGACTGTCTTCTCCCCACTGAATTACTCTGGCACCCAATTCAAGTGATATTTGTATCCATTTCTATACTCTCCATTCTCTTCTACTGATATACATACTTGTATGTAAGGATCACACTGTGCTGATTATTGTAGCTTTATAGTAAGTACAGAAATCAGGTAGTGAATCTTTATTCTTTTTCCAAATTGCTTTGACTCTTCTACGAGGTCCTTTGCATTTCCATATAAATGTTAGAATCAGCTTATCAATTTCTAAAAAGTTTGCTCTGATTTCATATTGAATGCAAACTATAAATCAATTTAGGATCATTGAAATTTTAATACTGCATCTACTGATTCACAGACAGGATAGACATCTCGCTTTATTTAGGGTTTTGTTAATTTTTTGGCAATGTTTTCTAATTTTCAGTGCACAGGTCTTATATACATTTTGTTAAGCTTATTCTAAAATATATGATGTCTTTTAAAGCTATTTTAAATGATACTGCTTTAAAATTTTTAATTCCTGGGGTGCCAGGGCAGCTCAGTTGGTTGAGTGCCTGACTTCAGCTCAGGTCATGATCTCACAATTCGTGAATTTGAGCCCAGTGTCGGGCTCTGGGCTGACGCTCGGATCCTGGAGCTGGCTTTGGATTCTGTGTCTTCCTCTCTCTCTGCCCTTCCCCTGCTTGCACGCTCTCTCTCTCAAAAATAAACATTAAAATACATTTTTTAAAATAAAACATTAATTCCTAACGACTCGTTGCCAGTGTACCTAAATTCAATGATTTCTGTACAGTGACCATATATTCTGCAACCCTGATAAACTCACTTTACGGTACCATCCTTGAGATTTTCTATGTAGATATCATGTGGTCTGCATATGAAGATAGTTTTACTTTTACCTTTCCAATTCGATTACAGAATTCAATAAATTTAAAAATCAGAGATCAATGTATTTAAACAAATGCAATTAAATTAAAAATATATCTGGATCTTTAGTACTTATTAATTTGAAATAGTTATACTTCTCCCAGCCAATGAGTTTAACCTTAGATGCAAAGAATTTATATCTGATTCCTCTACAAGTTGGCTGTTAAAAGCAAAACTTGAGAGTTAACTCTAGCATTTATATAGCGCCTCATGATCACGTTTTTCCCTCTAATTTTGTTTGAGACTCTATCTTAATTGCCTGTTCTATTTTTCTTGTTTCATACTTCTTGTTTTTAACTGATTTCTCCTTGCATTACGGTAGCTATCTTTCTAAATAAGAAGGGAAAAAAATGTGTGTTTCGTAACATTCCCTACTCTGTAACAAATATGCTGTGTATGATCATATGAGGACAAATTCTGTATCGCTACACCATTTGTGTTTGTATGACATTTTATCTTACCAATAAGGGTAGTCCAGATCCACTACCAGAACTCTGTGACTGGTCAATAAGGTCTTTTAATGATTCTCCAACCGGAATAAATGCTTCATCTTGTTCCAAATCACGATTGTAACGACGTCTGCTTGAGATGCTCTTGCAATAATGTCTTTTGAAAAAGCAGAAAATAAGCTACATTAAAATTCTAAAACTATAAAATTCTAGGGTTAAGAAAAATGTTGAGGTTGTCGACACCATCTTTCCTTTAGATAGGATCACATCCAAATTAGTCTTACAGGATAATATATTCTCTGTTAAAATAATATCCAGAAATGGAGCTTGTGAAGTAGAGTTCTATATATATGTTAAAATGCAATTTTTTTTCTACTTAAAGAACATCCTTTAACATATTTTGTGGTCCAAATCTGCTGGATATGAATTCTTTCAAGCTTTTGTATGTGTGTCTTTAGTTCACCTTCATTTTTTTGTTGTTTATTTATTTAGAGACAGAGACAGAATCCCAAGCAGGCTCTGCACTGTCAGCACAGAGTCCCACACAGGGCTCGATCTCATGAACCTCGACATCATGACCAGAGCTGAAACCAAGAGTTAGATGCTTAACTGACTGAGCCACCCAGTACCCCAGTTTACCTTCATTTTTTAAAGTATTTTCTCTGCATATAGAATTCTAGGTTTATGACTTTTTACCCCTTGAGTACTTTAAAGATTCTGCTCTATGCACACTGTTTCCCCTGAAAAGTTGGCTACCATCCTTACCCATCTTCCTCTGCACCTAATCTGCCTTTTCTCTGGCTGCAATTAAGATTTTTTTCCTTTATCACTGGTTTTGAGCTATTTGATAATGATGTGCCTTGGTGTAGATTTCTTTTTGTTGCTTGTACTTTGGCTCTATGGGTTTACAGTTCTAATTAAATTTGAAAAAAATTTGGTCATTATTTTTAAAAATAATTTGCTCTCTCCCCTCTTTTGGGAAGTCCAATTATATATACAGTTGACCACTGAAAAAAACATGGGTTTGAACTGCATGGATCCATTTAAGTGTAGATTTTTTTTTCAATACAGCACAGTACTACATATACATGTATTTTCTTTTCCTCATGATTTTCTTGACACATTTTCTTTTCTTTAGCTTACTCTAAGAATACAACATATAATACACACAACCTAAAAAATATGTGTTAATCAAGTGTTTATGTTATTGAAAAGGCTTCCAGTCAACAGTAGGCTATTAGTAGTTAAGTTTTGGGGGAGTCAGTTATACACAGATTTTGACTGCACAGGGGTTGGTTCCCCAAACCTCTGCACTATTCAACTGTCAACTGTATATACATTAGGTTGCATGAAGTCCCACAGTTCACTGGTGCTCATTTTTTTTTTTTCATTTTAGTTTTTTGTTTTTTTTATTTTATTTTAGAGAGAGAGAGAGAGAGGACATGTGAGGAAGATGGACAGAGGGAGAGAGAGAGAAAAAACCTTAAGCAGGCCAAGCTCAGCCTGATGCGGGGCTTAATCCCATGACCCTGGGATCATGACCCAAGCAAAACCAAGAGTCAGACACCCAACCAACTGAGCTGCCCAGGCGTCCTATCAATTTATTTTTAAAATATGTATTGATGGTTTAGTTTGTTTAGTTTCTCTTGCAGTGTCTTCATGTCTACTCATATTTTCTTCTACAGTATCTAATCTGTAATTAATCTCATCCAGTGTATATTTCATCTCAGGTATTATAGATTTCATTTCCTAAAGTCTGATATGGGTCTCTTTTAGATCTTCCAAGTCTCTATTTCACTTTTTGAACATATAAAATACAGTTATAATAACTATTTTAATGCCCCTATCCACTAATTCTAACACTTCGATCAGTTTTCGGTTGGTGTTTTGATTCCTCATTACTGGTTGTATTAGTTGTATACCTGGTAATTGTTGACTAGATGGCAGATACTGTGAATTTTACCTTGCTGGTGCTGGGTGTTGTTATATTCTTCTAAATATTCTTATTTATTATTTTAAAGAAAGAGAGAGACAGCATGAACGGGGAAGAGAGACAGAGGAAGACTGAGACAGAATCTCAAGCAGGCTCCACACTCAACAAGGACCCCAACACTGGCCTTGATCCAATGACCCTGGGATCATGACCTGAACCAAAATCAAGAGTCAGAAGAGTCAGTCAGTCAACTGACTGAACTACCCAGGCGCCCCTCTAAATATCCTTGAACTTTGCTCTAGGATGTCATGTTTAGTTTAGAGCTAATTATTCCCCAATACTGAAGCAAGACCCTTCTGAGTACTCTAACCAAAGCCCTGGGGATTATGAGGTTTTCAAGTCTCCAGGTGATGGAAACAGACACTATTTCCAGACTTGTGTGAGCACTGAACACTGTTTCCTTCGATCTTTTCAGGCATTCTTACCCAGTCTTGGGCAGTTTCCTCACTTGTACATGCTGATAAAGATTCAGCTGAATATTTGATAAGAACCTTCTGCAGATGTCCAGAGTTCTTTCCCTGTGAAGTTCTCTCCTCTTTAGTACTCTGTTATTCATACCCCAGACTCAGCTACATCTCCTTGAGCCAGAGCCTGATGGGCTACACCTGGGTTCCTCCTATGTCCTACAGCTAGAAACTCTCTCCAGGCAGTATGGTGGGCAATCATAAGGCTTACTTCATTTGTCTCCTGTTTTTCAGGGATTAGTGTCCTCACTGCCTCATTGGCAACTACTGATACATGAGTGGAGCTTACTGATTACAGACTTCACTGTGAGATAACTGCCTGGGCCATGTCACTGGGCCCATGGAGGTGAGTATATTTAGGTTTTTTTCTCTTGGGCTGGATGGATTTCCCCAAGAAGATTCTTCCTATTTCTTGTTTGAATAAGTCTGCCTAACAGAGTTCTGGGAGGGTTGAGGGGCCCACCAGTAAGTATATAAATGTTCACTTTACCTCCATGTTTTCACTATAATATCTCAGCCTCAATAATGGGATGCCACAACTAAGAATCTTATCTTTGTTCTTTTTTTTTTTTTTTAAAGATTTTTATTTATTTTTGAGAGACAAAGATAGACAGAGCATGAGTGGGGGACGGACAGAGAGAGAGGGAGACACAGGATCCGAAGCAGGCTCCAGGCTCTGAGCTGTCAGCACAGGGCCCGATGCAGGGCTCGAACTCAGGAACCTCGAGATCATGACCTGAGCTGAAGTCAGACGCTTAACCGACTGAGCCACCCAGGCGCCCTTCTTTGTTCTTTACAGAGAAACTTCTAGCTTTCTGTCAGGGAGATAGTAGGGGTGACTGTTCTGAACAAGAGTAGGGGTCTCAACATCTGTGGGACTTGTCATCCAAGATGGACCACAACATTCTCACCTCCTGGTATGTAAGTCCCTGTTTCCCTTCCATAATGTTTTAGGGCTGACCTGTGTGATCAACACAATGTGGCAGAAGTGATGGTGTAACTTTGGAGTCTAGATCGTAAACAGCATTGCAGCTTCCACCTTGATCTCTTGAATCACTCACCCTAGGAGGAAGAAGCCAGTCTTCATGCTGCAAGGATACTCATACAGCTCTGTTATGAGGCTCACATCAGAGAAACTAAGCTCCCCTGTCAACCTGTGAGCATCAGAAGTGAGCTACCTTGGAAAGTGATCTACCAGCTCTAGTCAAGCCTTTAGGTGAGCACAGCTCCTGCTGACATCTGACTGGACCTTATCAAAGATTCTGACGTGCAGTCAGTCACTCCTGAATTTCTGACCCACAGTGAGAGATAATAATTGCTGTTTTAAGCCACTATGTTTGGGAGTGATTTCCTAATGCAGTATTGCATAACACAGCATCTGACTTTCTAAAAATAGACTTTCAAGCAATCCTCTTGGTTTTACTGCCACTCTCAGCTTTACTCCCAGAGGTAACTGGTGCTGCCAATTTTCGAGCTTCTTGGGGAATTCTATAGTATAAACTGGTTGCACCTTTACTTTCTCAAATTCTAGCCTAGGAGTCTGATTTTGTAGGTCCGCAAAGTCACTTACTACTCATCCAAAAGTTTCCCAAGTTCCAAAAGTTTTGTTGTTGTTGTTGTTGTTGTTTTTTGCTGTTATCTGGTATCCCGTTCTCCTTGTCCTAGCTGGACAAAGAAGGTAAAAACTATTGCTTTTTCACCGGAGGCAGCAAAAGGGAGATGCTCAATCTGTCTCTTTATCTAAGAATTTCTACCAGTATTACAGGTGGAAAACAGTATCTCAGTATGATTTTAATTTCTATTTTTCATATTGTGAATATTCTTGAGTCATCTTTTTATTTTTCTTTTCAGAGCTGTAAGTATTTCCTTTTAGATAAATGTGAGTTCAGTTTGGGGGGAATGTTTTCCCATTGAACTGCTAAGTTTTTTGTTTTTGATTTATAAAAGCTCTCTATATTTGAGAAATCAGCTCTTTGTAATATGAGATACCAATATTTTTCACTCTTTGTCTTCTGTTTATGGTGGTTTCTGCCACATAGTAAAGTTTTATTTTTATGTACTTGACCCAAGTTTTTCTTTTTTAAGGTTTTATTTTCTGTGTATGGGGTGTTTTTCTTTGCTTCTTGGTTTTATGTCAGTCACAGGTCTTCCACACTGAGATTATTTTTTTAAATTCTTCTAGGTCTGTTCCAGTGCTTTAATCAGTTAATGTTACGTATTTAGATCCAAGATGGGTAAAACTTATTACGATGTAGGTTACTGACTGAACTTCATCTTTTTCTTTTTTTTTAAAGAGGGGGTGGAGGGAGAGAGGGGGAGAGAGGGGGAGAGAGAGAGAGAGAGAGAGACAGAGACAGAGACAGAGACAGAGAAAGAAAATTAAGCAGGCTACACACCCAGCATGGAGCCTGATGTGGGGCTCGATCCCACAACTGTGAGATCATGACCTGAGCCAAAATCAAGAGTCAACCAACTCTCAACTAAACGAGCTAACTATACACCCCTCATGTTTTTCTATATAGCCACCTACTACTAAATCCATTTGTCAAATAATCCATGTTTTCCCCAGTGATCTGGAATGTTACCTTTACCATATGCTAAATTTACTTATATACTGGGGTCTATTTATGGGTCTAGGAACCTGTTCCACTGATCTCTCAGTCTACTCATATGCCAATAAGATAATGCTTTATTATTGAAGTTTATCCCCTCCTCTTATTCCTCTTCTCTTTTGGCATCTGTCTTCTGAAATCATGACTAACCACAAACAATTCTGAAGCCCCAAGTAACTAAAGAACGATAACGCAGTTATCTTCTTGGGACAGATTTTAAACATTCAGATACAAAAAGTTCAATATTCCATAAATAAGAAAAATCCTAAGTACTCATGAACAAGAAGTATAAAGTTGGGTTCAATTAACTGATTAATAGTAAGGTCCTCTTTTTCCTTAAGAAAAATATAATCTGGTTAAAGAAGACAGACCCAGAGAATACAAGTTAATGGTGTTTGAACTGCATTCAGTGGTCAATAACTTATGCCCATTGCCTTTTAAAGAACTACTTACATCTAATATTCAACAACATATTTTATATAAAAATAATGATCTTACTTGTAACAAAAGCAGCTGGAGAAGATGATCATAGCAACTATGCAGACAGCCATTGAAATGAGCACAACCAGCCAGCGAATGCTGCCATCAAAAAATGGACCTGACAAGGGAAGTGAACAACAAAGCACACATTTGATCTCTTCATCACATACGAAAGGAGAAAAATAACTTGGGAGTGTTAAATTCTAGAAAGCTTGCTTACTGTCAAAATCAGAAAATATTTTACTGAAAATCACAATCACCCTCTTCTAGACGAACCTACCTATGACAACAGGGGGCAGTGTAGGTTGTAAATACTGGTTACATAAATTGGTCCGACAACATTCTATCGTCCGCCGTAGCTGTGCTTTTGGTGAATCCTAGAGGAAGAGTAAGGACAAAATTAAAAATGGCTTGATATTTTCAGGTGAGAATGAGGGTTTTTTTTTTTTTTAATATTCATGAACACAATTTCTAGCTCTGTTGAGTGAAAAGGACCTGCAAGTTTTATGTGTTAAGAAAAGATTATCAAAAAATTATTTGTGTTGAAATAGTGTTGTAAGGATTGTAAAATGGTATTTCTTAAGAACATATGTATGTGGATGATGTGTTGGAACACTGGACTATAACTAAATTATAAACAAAAGTTCACAAGTATTTTTCACCAAAACTTTGGCATATCTTAATGTATTACTATTCACCTGTTTGTAGTAGTAAAAATCTAAGTCATGAGATCTTTTCCTAAAAAACATGGGTAATACACTTTATTGCAGTGATGAACTAGTAGGGTGCACAGGATCTCACAGCAGCACCAAGACGACTTAAGTGGAGGGCGTTGTAGTCTAAAGAAAGGAGACGTGAGGAAAAATAGTCGAGGAGGTAGAAGATACTGCAGAGTCTGCACAGAACAACTATGTTGAGACTAAGGAACCCAATGCAGAAGCAAGTTAAAGCAGATGTGGTGAGGACAAAGGCAAAATGCAGAAACCATACTCCTGAGAGTTTCTTAGAGACCACCGACCAGAGAGGAGATGTGTCCCTGACAGATCAGAAAATGAGCACAGGACAAGACTTCAGTCAAGAGAGCAGACATCAACAATTATGTGTGAAGTTTTACGTGATTGGTACAGTACTTGACAAGTTATTAACTTGAATGCTGACATTTCAGCACTGCCTGGGAAAACTGCCATTCTGGACCAAAATAGCTACAGAAAGGAATTGCTTGTCATTATAAAAGTAGCAGGAACATAAGCAGAAACTGACCATGTTATTCTTAAGTATCAGATGGCCAAAACAGAAAAACCTCAGTATAATCAAGTATTACTTTAAAAAGGTGAATGAATAGGAGTCCACGACTTGATCCTACCAGGAAAGATGGGTTGAGAGTATTGGGAAACTTCCAAAAGCACAAGTTTTCCATTTTAACTAAATTTTTAATGTTAAAAAAGTTTTACTTAAAAAAAAAAAAGTTATTTTTTTAATGTTTTATTTTTTGAGAGACAGAGACAGAGGGTGACCAGGGGAGGGAGGGGCAGACAGAGGAGACACAGAATCTGAAGCAGACTCCAGGCTCTGAGCTGTCTGCACAGAGCCCGACGCAGGGCTTGAACCCACAAACACGAGATCATGACCTGAGCTGAAGTCAGACACTCAACTGACTGGGCCACCCACATGCCCCCAAACAGTTTTACTTTTATGACCATAAAGAGAAAGAAAAGAGAGAGATGTTAGGAGTTACACAAATGACTCTGAAATAACCCCAGATCGAGAACATTTACATGAAGGAGGGAATGGAGAGTATATTAACTGAAGGTGAATAAAAGGACTACGAAGCATCTACCAACAGTTGCAGGAAGGCTAATAATGTTCAAAATGAGCTCAGCCCTGCAGAAGACAAAATGTAAAGATCAACCAAGAAGGGGTTTCTCTAGCAATGCTAGAAGACCGCCAAGCAATGGATGTGTTGCTGAAAACCAGGAGGTGATGGAGGACAAGGAAAAAGCACTGTTACATGGCAGCTGCTTTCCCAGACGCCAGAAGAGACCCTCCGGGCTTCTGTATTCTTGGTGAGTGGCTGCCTCATGATCACACCCTGGCAAGAGAACACTTTGAGAGGGCTGGAAGGCAGGTGTGACAGGAAGAATTTAGAAAGGACAAGTGTTGGAAACTGAAGAGCTAAATGTTAGACTCTTTCTTATGTTAAAAGAACACAGACTGTGAAGTTTAACAACTAATTTATATTAGTGAAGTCAATTTGTGATATGCCTCGTTTAGGGGCATGCAAGATACGGGTTATTACTGCTGAGCTCACTGCTCTAACCATAGTTCTTCCTTCAATATTTTTAGTGATTAAAAAAATGTATAGAATATGTGGTTGATAAACATGCAAATGGCATAAAACTGCAAGAAATAATTAAATTATCATCCCCCCCCCCCGCCAAATCCTGCCAAATTACAGCAAAGGGCTAATTCGTTTTTTTTTTTTTTACATTTATTTACTTATTTATTTTTGAGAGACAGAGAGAGACAGAGCACAAGCAGGGGATGGGCAGAGAGAGAAGGAGACCTAGAATCCGAAGCAGGCTCCAGGCTCCGAGCTGTCAGCACAGAGCCCGACGTGGGGCTCAAACCCACAAACTGTGAAATCATGACCTGAGCTGAAGTCAGATGCTCAACCGACTGAGCCACCCAGGCACCCCCAAAGGGCTATTCTAATATGATAAAATTTAACATAGACAGGCATATAACAACTATTTTCAAAAACTCATTCCATTTCCATCCTCTTATTTGTGGCAAGAAACCAAAGAATCAATATAGAATCTAAGAGATATGGTTCAGCAGTAGCATAAGTGGAAGACGGGGATTTTAGCTGACAGGTAGCTCAGTATGTTTCAAAGTGTGGTGTAACAATCCAACATCCAACATCCAACATGAGATCTGGCTGTATTTAGGAAAAGGAAAGGAGTTACTTATTCTCTGCGTTCCCCCCTCCCACCCCAGGTCGGACCACACTCAATTCTGCATATTACGCTGAGAAATCAGTGTAACTCTGAAGCTAATCAGACATGGAGCAGTGGAGGGGACTGTGAGCTATCATTTTCACCTATAGGCAAAGACTATAGGAATGGGGAGGAACACAGGACCACACAAACAGACCAAAAAACTTCCTTCACACAGTAAAAGGCTGTCATATGAAAGAGGCTTCAGATTTGATCCAAAGGGGCAGGGAGAGATTTGTAGTCATTAGGAGGAAAAGCTTTGTAAAGATCACGTCAGGTCATTAGTACAGATGAAATAGATGGTCTTGGGAGGTAATGAGCCCTTGTCACTAGAGGTGTCACACCTAGAAAATAGATGGGATGAGGGGTGCCTGGGTGGCTCAGTTGGTTAAGCATCCAACTCTTGATTTCAGCTCAAGTCATGATCTCACGGTTGGTTATGAAATAGAGCCCTGGGGTTGGGGTGGTCTTAAGATCAAGTCCCACATCGGGCTGGCCATGGAGCCTGCTTAAGATAGTCACTCTATCTCTTTCTCTCTCAGAGGAGGAGGGGGAGGGGAAGAAGAAAATAAATTGGCGGGGGGGGGGGGGGGGGGTGCGGGTGCCTGACTGGCTCAGTCGGTTAAGCATCTGACTGCAGCTCAGGTCACGATCTCACGGTTCGTGAGTTCGAGTCCTGCATCGGGCTCTCTGCTGTCAGTGCAGAGTCTGCTTGGGATCCTCTGTCTCCCTCTTTCTGCCCCTCCTCTGTGTGCTCTCTCCCTCTCTCTCAAAAATAAACATTAAAATAAAAGTAGATGGGATGCAATATATGTGGGGGGGGGGGAAGGGAGATGTGCAGAGGGGGCACATGGATCCCAAACTTTTAGCAGAGATTGGAACATATATCAATCCTGAGAGTTTCTTAATAATGTGAATCATTTCCTAAAATAGTTGAGGCTTAAATTTATGTACAAACGGTTCTATCTAAAGCTGGAAGAATCCCTGGGGCAAAATTACTATACAGGATTTTGAGAGATTAGGTTTATAACCAAGAGCCATGAGGATATTCATAAACTCTTTATTACCAGCCCTTGGATGCCTTTGCTGCTGCTGTTAAAACAACTCCACTGAGATTTCCTTACAAGGACTTAATGTTTCTGCATTGTCTCAGAGTGATACAAAGGTTATTCTTGCCCATCACCTTGAAGTCTTTCCAGTCAATTTGATAATCCACAGGTGATACTGTAACATTTTTTTTTGCAGTCATGACAATTTAGAAATAGGATATGATTTAAAACGTTTTTTTAAAAGTAAAATAGGGGCGCCTGGGTGGCTTAGTCGGTTGAGCATCGACTTCGGCTCAGGTCATGATCTCTCAGTCTGTGAGTTCAAGCCCCGCATCAGGCTCTGTGCTGACAGCTCAGAGCCTGGAGCCTGCTTCGGATTCTGTGTCTCCTTCTCTCTCTGCCCCTCCCCCACTCATTCTCTCTCTCTCTCTCTCTCTCAAAAATAAACATAAAAATTAAAAAAAAAAAATAAAGTAAAATAATCTGGAACTTCAATTACCACAATCATATTACCTGAAGTAAGAACTAAGCTTCCTCCAATATACTTGGTTTATAAGAACATAGAGTGACGTGCAGATCAGGCACACTTCTCCTGGGGAAATGAATACTTTTCACGTGGCCCCTCCCTTCTTTATTTCACAGGCCCTAAATCAGATCTTACCTTGCACTGAAAGTCAGATCCTTCATATTTCATACACCCTGAAGCTAATGTGGTTTCTCCTTGGTCATCTTCTTCTATGATGGCAAAGCAGTGCCCATTCGTTCTGAAAGAAAAAAAACCCAAAAACCAAAAAATATAACTTCACATTGAAGACATGATAAACTATCATATAATTTCAGTATTTTACATATATACGTTTTTGCTTTCTATTTGGTGATATTCAAAGAGCATACAGTTATTAGTAAAGTACAAAAACAGGACATTATCACTTTCATAACAGGGCGACAATAAACTGATGACACTCAGTTGTTCAGGGAATTTTTTTGGCTAGTAAGCCAATTCTTCAATGTCCCCAAACAATATGGAATAGAATTACATGATCATATATAAATGTGTTGAATAGTTAACATAAAATAAAGTAGGAAAATTAAAATGGTTATATAAATCAGAATTGGACTGGGAGCTCACTTGTATCAAAATAATATAAAATTAATTAAATATCACAATATCACACCTATCTTTCTGTAAAATATTTCGACCAATTTAGAATTACAAGATTTTGAGTGAGTTTGTTTTTTTTTTTTTTTTTTGGTAATCTCTAAATTTTCTACAGTAAGTATCAGTAAACTTTATGATAAAAAGATCATTAAATAAACTCAAAACATTAGACAAATACCAGATTCCAATCCTTCTATCTCCTTTAAAAAGCTGTATTACAACGTTAACTCTGAGAAAAGAAACATCAATCATTTAATAGTACTAAATGTTCCCATACAAAGAACAAGAAGTTTTTTGGCTCTTTGTAAAAGATATCATATAAAATTAAAGAAAAAAAAAAAAAACACGAAGACAATGTAAACAATTCTTAAAATAGCACTAAATTCAATCCTATTCCCATAACTTTAAGGACTACATAAAGTACTTACATGCATGTGTTATTAATAGCATCATCCGGGCAGTGTCCTGAGCAATAGCACTTTAAAAAAGGCAAAGTATCCTCTGGTGCTAAGGTTACTCCATTTTCTGATTTTTTCTGGTCAGAGTCTGATTTCATCCCAGTACCATGGAGCATACTGTCCAGATTCTGCCCTGTATTCAAGTATGAAATTTGTGAAAACATCATTTCCGAAAAGCTAATTCTTCCATTTCAATTTTCAATGAGAAATTTCTAAGCTTTCTTAGTGTGTAATTATTATGTAATGGCAGCTTTCTTATGTAATGGCAGCTAATGTGTTTAATTAAAAATACATTTCATTCAGGGATGCCTGGGTAGCTCAGTCGGTTGAGCGTCTAGCTTCGGCTCAGGTCATGAACTCGCCGTCTGTGGGTTTGAGCCCTGCATCGGGCTCTGTGCTGACAACTTGGAGCCTGGAGCCTGTTTCAGACTCTGTCTCCCTCTCTCTCTGTCCTCCCCTGCTCCCACTGTCTCTGTCTTTCAAAAATAAATAAACGTTAAAAAAATACATTTCGGGGCGCCTGGGTGGCGCAGTCGGTTAAGTGTCCGACTTCAGCCAGGTCACGATCTCGCGGTCCGTGAGTTCGAGCCCCGCGTCAGGCTCTGGGCTGATGGCTCAGAGCCTGGAGCCTGTTTCCAATTCTGTGTCTCCCTCTCTCTCTGCCCCTCCCCCATTCATGCTCTGTCTCTCTCTGTCCCAAAAATAAATAAACGTTAAAAAAAAAAAATTAAAAAAAAAATACATTTCATTCATACATTTAACATTTGTTAATAACCTATGATGCACAGAGTACTGCCCCAGGTATTGTTGGACATATGGAGAAGATTATGTCACAAGTTTTGCACCAGTGGAAGACAAGAGTGGCAGACATACAATATGGTCATAACCTACAAGAAAGGTACAAAATGGGAAATGGCTTCAGGGAAGGCTGAGATTATTTACAATTATTAAAAAATACACAAATTATGGGGCACCTGGGTGGCTCAGTTGGTTAAGCGTCTGACTCTTAATTTCAGCTCAGGTCATGATCTCAGGGTTTGTGAGATTGAGCCCTGTGTTGGGCTCTGCACTAGCAGAGAGGAGTCTGCTTGGGATTCTCCCTGTGCCTTTCTGTGCCTCCCCTACTCGCATGCTTTCTCTCTCAGGATAACTAAATAAACTTAAAAAAATATATATACAAATTATGGTTCTTAAGCTCTTTGTCTCAAAACTTGGGACTAGCTTAAAAACAGTAAGTGCTCTATTTGTGCCTCTATGCGGAAGTGGAGTTACTAAGCATCTTGCTTTGGACTTTAATTGCTTAAGTAAGGGTATTGTGAGAGCATGGGGACTAATCATATTATCTGGTGCCCTTTATCTGAAGGTCACTGGTTCGAATCTAGACTATGCTGCCAGAAACTGAAGGTTACTGCAGGGCAGTAGTTAGCTTATGAAAACAGAACTGTGTTTTTGCATTAGAGTCAAGTAGCCTCAAATGACAGATACTGTCATATTTGGTACTGAATCTTTCAGGCTGAAAGCAGAACAGAACTTCTTAAAATGTGTGAGTAATTCTTCCCTCCCTCTGAATCAGCTGAAATTGGCTAGCTTATTCCTTGGAGGATTGACCTCCAAGGAATAAAATGTAGAGCCAAACAGGTATAAAATATTAAGAGAACTGTGTATAAGCAACATTTCATTATAACGTTCAAGCATAATGTAGACTTGACTTAAAATGTAGCCATACTGGTGAGATGAAGAGAGAAAAAGTAACACATATGCACACATTTGATAACAGAAAGAGAATGTGCTGCTAATTAAGTTTTAGCGATTCCATGCCCAGAATTTTTTTTTTTTAATGTTTACTTATTTATCTTGAGAGAGAGTGAGAGTGGACAGGGAAAGGGGCAGAGAGAGGAGGGGAAAGAGAACCTCAAGCAGGATTGTGGGGCTCGATCCAACGAAGTCTTGAGATTATGACCTGAGACGAAATCAAGAATCACTTACCGAATGAGCCACCCAGGCGCCCCTCCATGCCTTGAATTTTAATAATCTTCATTTAATCCTTTAAACTGATAACAAAACTTAAAGACCTCATTTATGCTAGCAATGTCAACTGCAAAAATAAAAAAAGGGAGGGTAGTGGCCAGGAAAGGAAGAAATCCACTAGGCTAAAAACAAGGAGACCTGGATTGTGGTCTACTATTCTCCTACTGTGGTCGTACCACAGTTTAGTTCACTGGGTGATCACGGAGAAGCCACCACTTCTCCAGGCCTCATTTAGCGAATAAGACTCCAGGACTAGAGGACACCTGAAGTCTCTTAACCAGCTTTCAAACCCATCACAATAACAGAAGGAAGCATCCGTTTAACTATGGAGAAAAATGGTCAAATAATATACCACATGCAATTAATTTTCCAAAAATCTAATGATACACAGAGAAAGTGGTAGTGTTGTAGAAATGACACTGAAATAACAGTGAGAAGTTAAGGGTTCAACTCCCAAATATGTCCACAGGTGGTACTCTCTGAATCTCATTCTCTAGCTCTAAAAAACAGTAATAATAATTCCTTCCCAATTCACACCAAGAGGTTATATACAGAAGAAATGAATAGACAGTAAAGGGCTTAATTAAATACAAAATAAGGTACAAATGGAAATATTATTTATTTACAAAGATTGTACTGTACTTAAAGATCACGGATACCTAGACTATGCAAAGTTCTATGATGGTTAATACACACAATTTCCCAAACACTATCTGAATTTAGGAAATAAAAATCCTAATTATAATAATTTGCATTTGGAACTTATATTACCTCAGATATTTATTTAACAAAACACTAACTATAGGCCAGCTATGTGCAGGCAAGTTACTGAATGCTGGAAACTGATGGAGTCCTTGAGAAACTTGGAGGGCAGTGAAGGGGAGGGGCGGTAAGCACGCAGATAAACACAGTGTGAACAGGGATACAATACAAAGGTAAACAAAGGAAGGAGCCTGTAACACAAACTCAGCCTGGGTGTCAAAGGCAAGAAAAACTAAGCTGTATCTTAAAGTTATAAACTTTCCCAAAATAGAGGCCTAGATGCAAAGAAAAATAGGTAGCAACAGCTTCTCTGCACCACCTCTCTAGGTGACAGCGCCCATTCCCACAGTTTAAGCAAATCTGTTTATGGTTCCTAGATTTACCCTCTAGCTTTGACCTGCTTGTAAGTAATCTCAAAATTAGCTTGTCCAAAATGGAACTCTTGACTTTTCTCTTCAAACCTGTCTCCCCAAGTCTTTTGGCTCACTCTCCAAAATAGATCTCAAGTTTTTCCCATTTTTCTCCAGCTCACCTGCTATTACCTGGGCCCATCATGGCATGCTACTTCTGAGATAGGAATCTCCACACTGACCTCCCTATTTCTGTTCTTGGCCCCTCCAATCTATTTCCCATACAGGAACCAGAGTTATCTTATAAATCTGATCCGATCCTGTTCACTCCCCTGCTTAAAACCAATTAATGGCTCCATATGCACTCGGAATAAACTCCAACCTCCTTCACCATGCCTACTGCCAGCAGGATTTGGAACCTCTGTACCTCTCCAACATCAACTTATAGCACCTGTCCTCCACCATGCTCAGGCACGCGGGTCTTCCGTCAACTCCTAGAATTTGCCAATCTCTTTCAAGTCTTGCATTTACAATGGCATAAAATTATGGGGTCTGGGCTGGGCTGAAGCTCTAGGATGTATCTCAAAACAAACACACGCAAAAATTATTTAAAGTTTGCACGCTCTAGTGTAACAGCTCAGAAAAAAAAAAACACATATATATACGAATATGGAGACCAATAGCTAAAAGATACAAGTAACTACCTATAGGCACATTTACACCATGTTCCTTTGTCATTAATGGTAATTTTTGGCATCAATGATCTTACTACATTTTTTAAAATGTTTATTCATTCTGTGAGAGAAAGAGACAGAGCATGAGTAGGGGAGGGGCAGAGAGAGAGGCAGACACAGAATATGAAGCAGGCTTCAGGCTTTGAGCTGTTAGCACAGAGCCCGACGCAGGGCTTGAACCCATGAAAGGCAAGATTATGACCTGAGTCGAATTCAGACAGTTAACCAAATGAGCCACCCAGGCGCCCCTGACTTTACTGCATTTTTATTCCCGGCTAAATAATTTTTCTCACTTTCCTAGTAATCTATGGGTTTCCTTTGTACAAAGCACAGAAACTCCTCCCCTGTCCTTAAAGCAGAATGTCTAGAATAGGAATAATTAGAAAGCAAAAGGCAGGAGGGCTGCAGAGACCAATGGGACATCAATGCATTGCATGTATGAAGTAATCAGTAACAGTTCTCCTTAATCTATGTGCTACGGCGCATGAGTGCTGAAGGCTGCTTTCAAGTCGCCCTTCTGAATGGGAGTTTATACAGCACTCATCCTATTTCTTCTTCATCACTAAATACTGGGTGTGTCGGGCACTGACAATTTCTCCCTTAGCCACACACTGCTGGACCGTGAAGAGGCATATATGAATCTGATGGACAAGGCTATATACTACATACATACTATATGAGTGGCTGAGTGCAACATGTGGATAAACCTCTGGGTTATATGTATATACCCCTCTGAGCACGAATTGAGTATTTCTACCAACACCAGCACTTTTAGTATATGCATGAAAGAAGGGTATGTATGATGTTAGGTAGACAAATGTGGTACCCTGCAACAGATGCCATTAGTTGTTTTCTCCCCTCTACCTTGCTGGCAACACACACACACACCCCACACCCCTTTTTAAGTATTTGCTCCTCCTCCTGTGATTCAGAGAAGCATAGACCTACCCTCAGTAGAGACAATTATTTTGTCTAATCCAACAATTTCAGTTCCCTTCCCCTTGCCACTGTTTATACAAAAGCATAAATTAATTCTGGCCAATAAGGTTAGAAGGAAGTCTGCTGGGGAGGGGAAGGGAAGGGAAGGGGAGAGGTGTCTGAGGAAAGATTTCTTTACCAATTAAAAAGAGCCACGAGGAGGGTGCCTGGGTGGCTCAGTTGGTTAAGTGTCCAACTCTTGATTTCGGCTCAGGTCATGATCTCACGGTTCATGAGATCAAGCCCTGCATTGTACTGTGCGCTGACAGTGTGGAGTCTGCTTGGGATTCTCTCTTTCTCTCTTTTTGCTCCTTCCCTGCTCACGCTCGCTTGCTCTCTCTCAAAATAAATAAACTTCAACAACAACAAAAAAAGAGCCACGAGAGACATCCACTCCTCTTCTACTTGATGTTGTCAACCCTAATTTGCCACATCTGCATGTGACATCTGGCTCCACAGTAGCCACCTGTGGCCATGAAGTAAGTTAACCCAGGACTAAATTAATAGGTGGAGTACAACACTGTTGAAATAGAGAAAGAATGTGATGAGCCACAGAATTAACTTACCGAAGTTGCCCTACCTTCAGACTTCTCGTTTTGTGATACAACATTTTCCTTATTGTTTAAGCTATTTTGAATTGTTTTGTTTGTAACCTAAGACTGAAAACATCTTAAATGACAGAAGAGATAAAATCTGTCCCAGACTCTTTTAGTTGTCCAAAGGATATCTATTTTCCCTGTCTTCTCAGCTGACCAAACTCTGGTCTTGGGAAGCAATGGACTGAGATGAATCTGAGCTGACTATGACAGTCAGTCCTGTCTCTCAGTTTTCTAGTAGCCTTAGCAACTGTCTCAGTTTATCCAACAAAACAAGATAAAATCTGCCAGCAGAAGGTTAGTTTCTGGGGACAGTTTGCTTTCCTGAAGTAATGTCCAGTTGAGGTCAGCACTGAACCTTTCCCCATTTTTCCTTCCTCCAGTGTAGGTACAGAAGCCATTTTGTAACCATTAAGGAGAGGCCAAGAAAATTATAGATGTCAAACTTGACACCACTGAACTACTGAATGAACACCAGGAAATACCTACCATCTACATCAAAAATTATTTGTTCAAGTCACTGTTTGTGGAGTAATCAGTTACTTAAAGCTAAAATCCACTTCTAAAATGTGTGGCCAAGCCAAAAACAAGGACTAAATAGCTATTAGATGTTAATATCAAGTGACTCATTCTTCTGTTCCAACTTGAGTAACTTAATCGCAACGTAAAGCACTTTAATCTTAATCATAACATTTAATGTTCAAAAAATTCCTATTTACATCTAGGATCTGTGTTATTGGTTCTATTTTATAACAAGAAAACCAACATATGGAGAAATTTACTTTCCACAACTGACGCCCAAGTCAAAAGTAATTTCCACTAATAACCACTCTGCAATCCTTCTTAGAAATAGCATTAGAAATAATCCTCTAAGAAATAATATTTTCTTCTATGTTGGTTTAGTTCTTTTAAGACTGAAGTTTTTTTATGTTTATTTTTGAGAGAGAGAGAAAAAATGTGAGTCGGGAGAGGAGCAGAGATGCTGTCATGCTGTCGATGCGGGGCTTGGACTTACGAACCACGAGATCACTACCTGAGCTGAAGTCCGACTCTTAACCAACTGCACCACCAGGCGCCCCAAGACTAAATATTTTTATCTTATCATTTTTTTATACTGAAATTTATTGAACATTTTTTTTAATGTTTATTTATTCATTTTGAGACAGAGAAAGAAGGATAGTGAGAGGGAGACAGAGAATGCCAAGCAGGCTCCGCACTGTCAGCACAGAGCCCAACACAGGGCTTGATTTCACAAACCGTGAGATGAAGACCTGAGCTGAAATCAAGAGTCCCATGCTTAAATGACCGAGCCACCCAGGCATCCCTTTATCTTATCATTGGAACCAACTATCAAACTAATCTTTTTGAAAGGAAATGTAACAAATTTTGCTCTTCATCACAGAAATATAATTCTTATTGAGATTTTTTTATTTATGCCTGATAACTAAATATCAATTTATTTCATCTAATGAAAGTTTATTATAGAGCAACTTGAATCAGGGTAGGGAAAGAATTTTGTATCATATTGCCTGTGTGATCTATATAGATTTTTAGAAAATTTAACATCAAATACTGATTACCTGGGGGTAAGGTAGGAAATGTTATTATTAATTTAACTCATCTTCAAAACTATGACACTTTGGTTAATGCTGATCAACAAGACATACAACAAGAGCTGTTAAAATAAAGGTGTTTTATTAAATAATTTGGTATTTCACACACAAAAAAGTGGCTTTTGGAAGTGGGCTGTGTTCTGAGCAAGAAAATAATAAAGATATTAATTACACCTATGACAAAATATGGAGAACCTCTAGATTTTATTTTTATATTCACTCTTTAAAACGAAAATGTTAAAAAAAAATTGTGCTCTTAATAGTATCTCTTGTTGGTAGATATTAAACTTTGTCGCTGTGAATGAAGAAACATTATGAAAAAACGATCTGTGAAGACAAACTTAAATGAAGATGCCTAATAACTTTACTCTAAAATCCTTTTGCAAAGTAGTACTATCTCTTCAGTATGGAATAATGTCCTAATTAAACCATACAGGAAAAAGCCCACGTGCAAATATAGCCCATATGACCCGCAGAGTCATGACAATAATTTCCTGTTTGGGAGTTACAAGCAGTGAACACAAAATTACAATGTTGTTAGTAAGTAAAACTTTGAGTATTCTATGAAAAAATTTTAGTATTAGCACACGCAAGTGCAACTTACCATTCTGAAGATTTTTAATGACAAAATGATTTTTTTAAATTATTTACATTTATCCCTTATTGTATTTTAAAGAGGACAGGAATTTGAAAAATTAAGTCTTCAGTTTCTACTACCTGTGTCTTAGTCTTACTAGGTCAGATACTTTATTTTATACTTTATCTCATTTAATCCTCACAAGACTTAATATTGCACATCATAATACAGATGTGCAATGTTACACATTATCTATGTTACAGATAAGAGAATAGGTTCTGAGAAGCTAAGATTTTACAAATACTTGAAAATGTTTCTATCACAGTCAAGTTCAAAATTACCTGGCATGTATTTGTTCTGTGCCTCACTCTTTGCCTCTTTATTTAAAAGCTATGCTGGCATATTAGCCTAACTGTTCAAAAAGGGACATCAGTTGAAAGATCAACTGCAAGAATGAGTGTTTCAAATATAGAAATAAATTACTAAAAAATATAAGATTACTTAAAAAAACACTGATTTACCTTGAACATAAGAAGTGATGAATAGATAGGCTCCCAATAATCTGATGTAAATATACAGCTGAGTCATTGTTCAGTTTTAATGTTTCCTGTATACTGTGACCTCTAATAACTGGTCTTGTTAGGTCGCTAATTTTAATTACTCTTATTCAAAGAGATTTTCTTGTAAAAGGTCTCAATCACTTGACAATGACTCCAACTTCCACTGCTTTCTCTTGACTCCTGAAAGATAAAAATTAAAAAAAAGGTAATGAATATAACTGAATTCTGGAAAGTTTCAAAACTAAGAGAGAAAAACAAATGCTCAAACATACCTTTAAATGATGAAATACATTTTTAAAGATTAAAGCTATCTTTATTTACAACAACAACAGTAAAAAGGCACTGTAGTTCAGAAACTTAAATAATTCAGTAATAGGTTGCCACCATTCCTGATCTTAGATTAACCACAGATAAAATAAATACACTAAATAATCCCAATAGTCTTTTCTGGCTGCTCTAAAGTAATTGTTTTACTACTAACAAGAACATTTCTAAATATACTAAGAATAAAGCAGGAAAATTTAACTTTAAAATACGAAGCTATTGGGGCACCTGGGTGGCTTAGTCGGTTAAGCATCTGCCTTTGGCTTAAGTCATGATCTCACAGTTCAGTTCGTGAGTTTGAGCCCCACACATCGGGCTCTCTGCTGTGCATGCAGAGCCCGCTTCAGATCCTGTTCCCCCCCTCTCTGCCCCTACCCGGCTTGTGGGCTTGTACACAAGTGCTTGTGCACACATGCTCCTTCTCTCTCCCTCTCCCTTTCCCTCTCCCTCTCCCTCCTCCTCCCTCTCTCTCTCTCTCTCTCTCTCAAATAAAAATAAATAAAAACTTTAAAACACGAAGATATTCATCAAAATCTTTCAAATCCTAGTAGATGTGACAAAAACACCTCAAATCTTTATAATAACTCATTCTATAGAAAAAAAGCCTACCAAGATAATCATACATATTTTTTTTTTTCAACGTTTATTTATTTTTGGGACAGAGAAAGACAGAGCATGAACGGGGGAGGGTCAGAGAGAGAGGGAGACACAGAATAGGAAACAGGCTCCAGGCTCCGAGCCATCAGCCCAGAGCCTGACGCGGGGCTCGAACTCACAGACCGCAAGATCGTGACCTGGCTGAAGTCGAACGCTTAACCGACTGCGCCACCCAGGCGCCCCGATAATCATACATATTAAAATATGCAGTGTGTGTCATCATTAAAACAAATATATCTTAAAATTATTTTCCTAAAATATTGCAAATCTGACTTCACTAGTATAAAATTGAGTTTTTAGGATGGATGATGTGAAACATTACCTCCCCAGTTAAGGTTTGGTTATTATAAAATAGTTAAATAGGTAACAAAAAAAGCCACACTAGTTTGTTTATAGACAAATATAATTCTGTTTTTCCTCCCATCCTATTGGTCCCAGCAATTTGATTTTACTGATTTCAGCCTAAACTATTCCTGAATGAAAAATATTTTATTTATGATGCAATTACTCCTGGCGTGATTTCTACCATAAATAACCTGAACTTTCTATTTTATCAACCTAAGAATTTTCCACTTTAATTGGCTCTCCAAAGACACTGACAGGATTGAGGAAGTAAGGTTTACAGAGTGTCAATTATATTGTGTATTTTACATATGGCTTACTTCCAAAATCTCTGCCATTTCTCACTTCTCTACTATGAAATTAAACTGCTTCCCATCTTCAGAAGTGCTGAGAGTGTAGGGTGTAAAGTGTAAAATAATTACAGAACAACATCTACACTATGACTTAATTGCATTTCTTGGGAAAACTCCCTTCTTGAAATTATACAATTGTGATTCTAGGGATGCTTGTTTCAGGTTTCAAAGTCAAAAGACGTTTGCAGTGTAACTCCAACCGTGATCTCTCTCCATACTTCCATTTACCTATTAAATGTCTCTGCTAGGATTACACACCACGCATCTAAATCAAATGTATTAACTTTGCTTCCAACCCTCTAGGCCTGCCTCCTCCTCCTCCACTTGTTATCACAGAGGGTGGCACCATCTCTTCAGTCACCCAGGCCAAAAGTCCTGACATCACTTCTGCCTCTCGCACTAGCTCTACTGCCTCCATATTTTCACTCACTTATTCACTCACTCCCTCACCTACCCACCCACCAACAGCACTTTCTGAGTGCATATGACAAGTGCAAGGTACTAGAATACAAATACGAATATGACCATCTCTGCTTCAAGGAGCTCACAGTCTTGGACAGGACACTGACTGCTATGACTGGTTCCATATTTCAGTGCTACTGTTTTTCCTCATCAATTTATTTAAAGATAGTATGTGGTCTAGCCTCACTACAGGGACAACCAAGGCACCTTGCAAAGCAGCCGGTGAGGCTCTAAGCACCTGCCACTTTCAGTCCCTTTCATAGGCAGGGAATTACGTGTGATTTCAAATACAGAAAATAAATATGAGACCTGTGACTGTTATCTGTGGGCACAAGTTCGAATCCTGATCTGCCGAAAATAAGTAACCTAACCTCTCTGGGTGAGTTTCTTTATCTGTAAAACTAAAATTACATTATTAACTCATAATTATTTTAAGAACTAAATGAGGTAATAGCTAACACACAGTCACCTCTAATTACGTACCAGTACCATTATAAATGCTTTGAATATATTAGTATTAATTTATCAAATCATCACAACCACCTTATCAGGTAGGTGCAAGTATTATTTTAATTTCACAGCTGAGGAAACTGAGGCAAGCAGAGTTTAAGAAATTTATCAAAGATCATACAATTGGTAAGTGGCAGGGCTCCAATTCTAATCAAGGAGATCTGATTCCAGAGTCCACGTGTTACCTACTACCCTAGACTGCCCTGCTGGATATTTTATGTGCATTATACAACGTAAATTATACATCATGAAGCCTGGTATGGAAGAGGTGCTCAATAAGTTTCCTCCCCTCATACAGGTTTATACATGGCACAGGAAGTAACAGGTATGATCTATGCCACTCCCAACTTCAAGAAATTCTGATAGCCTAAAACCCTGCAATAACTTGTATGGAGAACAGCCAACAGCCAAGGGAAGGCTAAAGGTAAAATGGCTTCAATTGCCTCAGCTGTAATCCAACAATCGGAAGCCTTAATCTTTAAAAGTAAAATAATGGGTTTCAGCTGACTACCAGCTCCATATGCATCAGCACTTATGACAACTGCTAAGACATAAAGGCAATATTATCAAGCAGGCCTAGAAGCACACTGCTGTAATCAAAGAGGGTCACCACCTTACTTTATTCCACCTGATCAGGCCCCTTCAACACTTTAGAGAAGAATGACAGGAATGCAAAGGATAGGGAAATAACTACACTTGAGATACAACTCAAAGAAGGCGGGGGTGGGGGGTGGGGTCTTTGCTCACAGAATATCAAAGGAACAAAGTGTGAATGCACCTCTGTCAAGGACAGACAAGCTGGAAAGGAGACTACACCAAGTAAGTGATTCATCGGGTTCCTTCTAACTCTGAAGTCTCACAGGAATGGTGTTCTTGTCACTGACTATTAACTTATTTCCTAAGTATTTATTAAGTACCTATTACATACATGATTCTGTATTAGACACTGAGAATATACTGATGAGGGCAAAATGGACCCAGCCTTCATGGAGTTCATAGTCATTAAACAAGACAATTAAGACAGGCACTGAACAAGACAGTACAAAGCATATGTAATCATAACTTGTGGTAAGTGTGAGGAAAGAAAAGTGCCAGGTCCTAGAGAGGAATGGGGTAGGGACTTATTCTCATCTGGAGAGACTAAGGGAAGCCATGCTCAAAAGTAACATTCAAGGTGAGATCTAGAGAATAAAAGAGTTAGCCAGATAAAGAAATGGGGGTGAATTCTAGGCATAAGGAACAGCCTGTGCAAAGATCTTGAGGCAGAAAGGAGCAATGGAACAATGATATTTCTGAAATGGTGAAAATAAGGGATAGTTGGTAGCACGGGGGTCTGAAGAAACAAGAGAGACAAGGACCAGATCAGGCAAGGGCAGATGAAGGATTTGGGCTTTAAATCCAAGTGGGATGGGAAGGCAATTACCTGGTTTCTATGTAATGGACTGGAGGGGACAAAAGCAGAAGCTAACAGAACAGTAAGGACAGTGTAGTAGTCAGGAGAAAGACAATGGTGGTTAAGATTTGGGTGGTGGTGGTACAGTGGGTGGATACTTCACCAACAGACTTGGTAGGGCTTAGTAATGAATTAGATGTGGGGATAAGGGAGAGTGAGGGGTCAAAGAAGATCTCTACATTTCCGGCATGAGCAATTACTGAGATGAGGACAAGTGGATTTTGAAAGGAATGAGGGGAAGAGATCAAGGGTTCAATTTTAGACATTGGAGATTACCCAAAGGGAAATGTCTAATGGACACCTGGTCCTGAAGCTTAAAGGACACACTTGGTATTGAAGATATAAATCTATTACGTCAATAGCACAGAGGTATTTGAAGCTATGGCTCTGAATGAGATGGCCTTCTAAGAATGAAAAGAGAAGAGGGTCCCAGAACACCAATGTTTGTTTAAAAACTGGATTAATAAATGCATTAAAACCACAGGGGCGCCTGGGTGGCTCGTCGGTTCAGTGTCCGACTTTGGCTCTGGTCATGATCTCAAGATTCACGGGTTTGAGCCTTGCGTCCGGCTCTGTACTGACAGCTCAGAGCCTAGGGCCTGCTTTTGGATTCTGTGTCTCCCTCTCTCTCTGCCCCTCCCCTGCTCATACTCTGTCTCTCTCTGTCTCAAAAATAAATACATTTAAATAAATAAATAAATAAATAAATAAATAAAAGCACTGAAACCATATACATTTATTTGTCATTCAGTGATAAAATAAGTTCATGGTCCAGGATCTATCCTGTGCAATATTAACATAGTGTAGATTAGCACAGCTGGAATATAAACTACTATTCACAAGTGGTATGTTTTCACAGGTCAAAAAAAAAAAAATCTACCAAAAAACCATTGTGGTGATCTAAAATAAGTCTAGAAATGCTCTGACAGTACCTTCAATAGGTGGAGCCTAATTCCATGCCTAGAATTCCCACTGGTCTTAATGAGTCACTGTTAACAAATAAAATGAGATGGAAACAACAGGGTATGACTTCTGAGGCTGGATCATAAAAGGCATTTCAGATTCCTCCTTGTTCTTTCTTGAAATACCCACTTTGAGGGAAGCTAGCTGCCATGTCATAAGGACACTCAACTCAAGCAACCTTACAGAGAAGGCCCCGCAGCAAGGAGCCAAGGCCTCCTGTTGACAGCATGTGAGTGAGCTACCTTGCACATAGACCTGGCAGCTTCACAGGTACAATTCATGAGACCCTACACTAGACCCAGCCGGCTAAGCCCCTGGTGGATTCCAGACCCTCAGAAAATGTAGCAGATGATAAATGGTTGTTTGAAGCTGCTAGGTTTTGGCATAATTTGTTGAGCAGCAACAGAAAACACTCACTGCTATATAACACAATCATTATGAGAAATTTGCTGAAATAATAAAAAGCCTAATCACTGTAAGTTATTGTGCAGCCAAACAAAAAACAGAAAAGTCTGGGAAGCATAATCAAATCAGAGCATAACAATGAAAGTATAAGATAGTTACAATGCCCAAAGAACTGGTTAATGTAAGTAACATCCATCTTTCTTTCAAAGGAGTAATCAAAAGTATGTTCTTTGTTTTAAAATTATCTCAACAAGTAAGGTTCATTTTCGTGGGAAGAAAACAGTCCCTGGTTCTACTCTATATACTGTTAAACACGTGCTCTTTTCCTTAGCCACAAAATGGGAATGATATTACTAACCCAAACAAGTTAGCAACGTGTCTCAGTATTAACCATTTGATAAATAACAAATGTCTGTTTTATTGTTGTAATTACTATTATTCATAATATAAATACTGATGACCTTCCCTTTATTTGTCCCACCATATTAACTGTTTCTGTAATCACGATATAACAAAACAGTAACCATAGTTTGCAACCATTCTTGAAACAGGGTATTTTATCATTCGAACATCTGAAAATAATATATTTTTTAAATTCCTAGAACGATTTGCTGGAATTTTTATATTAAAATTTAAAATATCTAATCTTGCCAAGCTAAGGATATAAGAAAATGCAGATATTTGAAATGTGACATGATCAAAATTTCTAAATGATGCTGGTGTTTAACAGTTATTTTAAAATATTTAGTCCAAATAGGCATCTAGATACATTTACTCTCCTTTGCTATACACACAGACTGGTGCCGTTTCTTCTTCAGGAAAATAAAACTAAGGCAAATTATTCAATAAAATATAAATAATTTCTTTTTAAATAAAAAGTTATAAAGCTTTGCAAACAGGAAGAACCAACAGTTCAATCAGAATTTAAAAAAAAAAACAAAACAAAACAGGAAAAGGCTGAAGTCAGCTGAAAAAACAGACTAAAGTCATTCTTTCCTCTTCCCGTTAAGCCCCCCACCCTTAATTTTTACTTTCTAGTAGTGAGGTTTGGGAATTTTCAACAAGCTGGCCAGCTGCCAATTCCATAAAGTAGTGAGGAGAAAACTCCCCCTTCCAGGGGTCCCTCCCCCTAAGGCAGCTCCAGGCGCCTGGTCTGACAAGCTTTCTGAGAAGGACTAGACTCACTGCAGACTTTCTGGCTCCACAGCCATTGTTTGCATGGCTGCTGTGCTCCTTATCCAGAGCTTGGATTAGCATAAGAATATTGTCTTTTCTCTTAACGAGCAACCCATCCATTCCTTGCCCATTTCTAACCTCTACCCCCATCAATTCCTAAGCTAATATATACACATGCAACCGTAGTATCACCATTCACGGTTATTTTTATATCAGTGTAAAAAACAATCTCACCCAAATCTAAACATAAACCCTTAAGAAAATAACATGCTTAAATAAATAGTTATATAAGTGTATCTGTGGTAATACACAGGAATCTCACCAAAAAGCCTGCCTTGGAGGCTATGCTGTGAGAATTTGTGATGAGTGAGACATTCATAATAAGGTCTTTTGGAAAGTCTTACTAAATTCCAAGCTACAGTCGGGATAGAGAAGTTCCACTTTACAAAGACATTTCTAACTGCCATGTCTTCCAACACCTTGAGGTCACTAATTTCATCATCGCCACTGAAATTACTTCCTAACTAGACTTAACTTTTCCCCAAAGCTCAATTATTTATTCAAAGCAAATTTAACACTTTTAACCTTTGTATTCCTGCTTAATCATCTCCTCTTTATTCAAAACCTTTCACTTTCCTTCTGTGCCAAGAGACCATTCTCCCCAACACAAGTATGAATTCTTCCAGGAACAGAAAGGCAATTCAAACTAGGATGGTATTATACATTGGTGATGCATTTATATGCCTTACACCCTCACCAGGGGCCTCTATAGTAGATGCACAATAAATGCTTCTTGGTTTATGAAGTATTTTCCAAAACAGGAGATACTCTGTTTTCAACCATTCAACTTTATACTACAAATCCCCTAACTTAATGACTCTAGTTTTTCAGTTGGTTTCATTTTATTAAATGAAAAAGCTCACAAATAATTAGAACTAGATCATGCTATACACCAATCTTTGGCACATCCGCACTCAGAAGAGATTCTTACTGCCAGCTGTTAATTGAAATGGTCTGGGTGTTGTTCTGTCTCTCCTCTGGAATAAACACAAATGACCAAAAAAAAAACAAAAAAAAAAGTGAAGTGAATTAGTGGTTACAGAGATGCCCGGGAGGGACAGCGTTTGGTCACCCCGCAGGTGCATTAGAGGTAATGGTGAGCAATACTGTCTGCGTTTTCCGCACAGTATTTTTACACGGACAAAATCAGTATAATGTGGCAGTGAAGAGTTCAGGGTCTCGCATGAGACAGATCTAGGTCTTCTGTGCAGATTAAATGAGAGAAACTCAAATACTATTTAATGGTAACTTTATGTTACCATATCATCATCTTTATACTTTGCAAATTAGTTTTACGTGCATTATACCATCTGTATGGCCCTAACAGTGAGTAAAATTATTCCTACTTTGACAGAGAAAAGACAGGCTCAGAGAGCTAAAGCAACTTGCTGAATTTCAAATAGCTGGCAACTTGAAGGAACAACTAAAACCTGGGTCTTCGAACCCCAAAGGCTGTGTTTCATCCAGTTAGTACATGAGTAAGTACAAACAGGAAGTTATTTTTTATTGAGCCACGTGAGATTTTATTTCATCTTCACAACTCTACAAGGAAAAGGTGAAGCTCAGCAAAGTTAAGAAACTTGCCCAAGTGCACACAACCAGTAAGAGGCAAGTCTGCTGCTGACAAAGCCCAAATTCCACTTGTTACTGCAAAGTCAGGAGCTGGTAGGTAATGAGAAAAAAAGAGAAACCAGTATGCCTCTTATTACACACCACTGCTTTTCAGAAAGAAAAAAAAAATCTCAGTACTCAGCTCTGTGATACTGAGCTGGGTCTTTGACCAGCTGGCTCCCTGACAGGCTCAGCCGACAAGGGAACCAGGGGAACAGAGAAAGCTGGAAGAGGGACTTCCTTCTTCCCAACTTCGCTGTTCCCACCATCTACTTGATTCACACCCTCCACACAGGCGGCAGAAGTAGGTTCCAGGTTTCAGCTTCCTTCCACACTCCCAGAACCAGCCCCAGGGCCCCCATTCAGACTCACTGGTGCCTGCACTCCAAGATCTGAGTGCCAGCTCCTCAAGACCTATGCTCTGAGCTCCTGAGGTGCCAGCAGCAGCCGGGCTCTTAGCTGCCTCCCCAGGGACACACTTTCTCCTCTAGGTTCTGAAAACTCAGTCTCCTAGGGGTGGTATCTGCTTCCACAATGACCATTTCTGCTTAATCCCAGTGTTCCTTTAGCTTTTTTCAATTCTCTAATACCTGGGTAGTCAATTCCCTATACCAAATTCTTCCTGTGAAAACAGCCAGTATGGTTTCAGGGCTCCTGACTGGGCCCTGATCGATACAAATACTTCCAGAAGACATATCTCAGAGAGTAACTGACTATACACGCACTACACACATATTTTCTATGTATTCACTTCATCAAAGAGGAACCAACAACATAGCTAATATTTCCTAAGTGCTATAAAGTGTGTTTTAATATATATTCAAAGAGATCGAAGATATTTTGACCCCAGGAATGAATTCTTCTAGACTCATTACATTTCAATTTTTCTCCCACAAATAATTATAACCCATCGAAGTTAGATATTTGTTCAGGATTGGCTAGGCTTTCTATTCTAACCTATGTGACCCCAAATCAAAATGCTTGAAGAATACCAAAATTTTGGCATCAAAGCAGATTTTTCTTTTCCTTAAGCAACACTACATGTAATCAAAGACTTTCCTGAGTTAACTCAATCAATCCCTCTGGCCAAAAAATTAATTCAAATGCTAAATCAATCTTTTTTAAAAAAAATTTTTGAGAGAGAGAGAGAAAGAGAGAGCAAGCGCAAAAGCTGGGGGAGCAGCAGAGAGATAAGGAGGAAGAGAATCCCAAGCAGGCTCCGTACTGTCAGTGCAGAGCCTACTGTGGGGCTCCAACCCATGAACCGTGAGTTCTTGACCTTAGCTGAAATCAAGACTCAGATGCTTAACCGACTGAACCACCAGGTGCCCCTAAATCAATCTTTAAGTGGAATATAACCAACTTCCAGAACAAGGAAAGAAAAAATCAAGCAGAACTTCAAAAATAACAACCAAAAGCCCCCGTCTATATTTCACTCAGGAAACCAAATCATGCCCTCAGTATGAAACAACACCCTTTCAAAAACAGTCACGAGTTTCTGCAAATGTGTCCCTTCCTAAGAAGATCTGGAAATATGCGAGTGACTTTTTGGTTGGTGACAAGGGACCAAAATAGAAAATGCAATTCAATGTGCAGGGACGATTCCTTAAAGAATCGGTTCAACCCAATGTCCATAGTCCTCCCCTTGTTGAGAAATATGGATTCTTGACTAAATGACCTGACTATCATTTTTCATTATTATCTGAAGGCTCCTCTGCGGTTCTCGATGTTTAAGAAGCAACAGCACTAGACCTCTAAGAAGAAAAATTATCTTGATCAAACTAACCTCTGAATGCAATTTTACTTTACTGTTTTTTCTTCTCACTTGACCACTTAAAAAAAAAAATTATCGTCTTGCTGTATTAACCACAGTGCTTACACAATGTAAAAACGATTGAAAAATCAACCGACATTTCTTCTCCACTTTATTCTCTACTTACAAATTTTTTTTAAAAAAATTCAGAGCACACAGGTTCCCCTGAAGCTCAGGAGTACAGGCGTCCCAGGCTCGGCCACTTGGCATATTCTATCCCCCCACGCTACAAGGAGAGCTCGTCTAATACTAGGACTCAGGACTGTGGCTGTGCCTGCAGAGACACAGTCACTCTTTCAGACTGAACATGCATAAGAAAACAGCAGCCCAAGAGGCTTTTGGCAGCTATGATGGGACTCGGAGGGGAACCAGAAGGCAGAGCCAGGACACGAAAAGAAGCCAGGTCCTTAGAGTGGTCAGTGAGCAGCAACCTTGCCTGAAGCCTGAATTACTCAGGCACTTGTCAGTTTACAGTCAATAAATTCTCTTTATTTTTTTAGGTCAGAGAGAGTCAGTTTTTCCGTTACAACCAAAAACATTCTAGTTGATAGGAAGGCTTAAGGGAAAGGCACACTTGAATATTCTGGGTTAGCATAAAATCAGTAATTCTGAATAAACTCAACAACAACAGAGACTGGTGTGAGAAAGAGTTACTTTAAAGATAGCTCAAGCAGTATACAAATTTACTTAAAAACGTGACCAGCAGCTACATAAAGAGAAACTCTTACTCCCCAAATCTACTAGCCCCTCAGTCTTTCCCATGTCGGCTAACAGCCTCTCTACTTTCCAAGTTTCCCAGGCCTAAAATCTTGGGACTCATTCTTCACCACTCCTTCCTTCTTTCTCATATTCCATACCCTATCTGTCAGCAAATCCTGCTCGTTCTACCTTCAAAATATACCCAAAACAGATGCGCTTCTCACTACCTCTCTCTAGTCCAGGCCACCAACACTGTTTACCTGGATTACTGAGACAGCCTCCTAACTGGTCTCCCTGCTTGAACCCTTGCCCACCTACAGTATATTGTCAACACAGCAGAGTGGTGACAGGAAGCATGTTAGGTCACATCACTCCCCTGTTCACGCACAGTATGGGCTGACGTCTCCAATGGCCCACAGGACCCCAGTTCCTCCACTCCAACTGCGCTGCGCGCCCCCCGTCCCAGGACACGCCAGGCCTGGCCCTGCTGCAGGACAACTTGATGTCCGTGGGTCCCGCCACCCAGAGCGTTCCCCCCCCCCCCCCCCGCCCCGCCAGACATCTGTATGAGTTGATACCTTACCTCTTCCAAGGATTTACTCAAATATCTCGTTCTTATTGACAGTGTTGGTGTTCACCCCTGGCACTCATATCCTCCTTCCCAGATTTATATCTGTTTTTTCTCTTCAGCACTTGTCACCCTATAATTCGATATACACTTTACGAATTATCTCGCTTACTGCTTGCTACCTGCTCCAGAATGTACGCCCCACATGGGCAAGGGTGTTAGTCTATTTTTTCACTCTGTATTGCCAGCACCAAGAAGAGTGTCTGGCCAGCACCAAGAAGAGCTGGTACTCAGTATTTGCTGAGGGAATGACTCAAATACAGCAGAAAGAATGAAAACATTATGCCAATTTCTTTTATATACAAATGAAACCTTCTCAAAAGGGCTGTACTCTGGATAAACTATTCCATTTCCTTATCTCAACACAACTGAAATGATACAAAAACCACACCACTTCCTTCTGCTCACTTTGAGCCCTGACGTGTGTCAAGATCCTGTGGGGAAAATTTTCCACTGTTTTCACTGCATATACTCAAGTCTGAGATATAAATTAAAAGGTCTTAAGAAAGTCTTGTATAAGTAAACGTAACTTCTCAGGATCTAAAATATTGCTTAAGGCAAACAATGGCTTGGGTATACTTCTGACAGTACCACATAGTTATAACAAGTTAAAGAACTGTGGAAATAATCACAGAGAAAGAGAAAACACAGCCCTTTCTTTCGTACAATGTGGTCTGACAAAGGGAACTGCAAACGGTCGAAGCTCGAGTGCAATACTTCAGTAAGCAGACACAGTAAGTTTCAAAGGCAATACTTACAAGTAAACTGCAGGTCACCAAAGGCCCTGAGTAAACCAGAAGGCGTTGCAATCAGATCATCCGTAATTCTTCCCTGTATTAAACCACAAACTACAGAAAACTAAACCTTGTGAACCAGTGGGTCTAAGAAAGAGCACCCTCGAGACTATAAATCCCGGTTTATTAACATGAAGCACCTGGAAATCCAGGAAGCGCTTCACCCTGCGGACGAACATTTAGGTTTTATTTTTGTTACTCTGTGTCAGAACATTGCTTCAGGTTAAAACATGCTGGTTCAGAGTAGTTTGCTGAAGAAGTTCTGTGGCGTGGGATGGACTTCCCCCCCCCCCCCCCCTTTTAGTATCTTTCAGCTGAGATACCTAGTTTAAATACTTATCAACTTATATTTTTATTTTAAAGAAAGTACTATAGGTAAGCACTGTCTTCAGGTCAGGCGGCCTCTGAGTTAATTTGAATTCTGCCTTAGGTGCCTAGCTGATCCTGACGAATTCACTTCCCTCTGTGGGCCCTGGTTTCCTTATCTGTAAAATAATGCCATGAAGTCTTCCACATCTCAATCCTGTGAGTCTATGAACTGTGCTCACTCAATATAGTACTTCAAAGATTTAACCTAAGAATTACCTAGATGTTACTGTATATACCTGCAACTAATAGAACACTGTATGTGAACTGCACTGGATTTACCACCACGGCTTAAAAAAAAGATTACCTAGGTGCTGAGTAAAGCAGGGCAAAAACCATGAATTCACATCCCCTCCCTCTGAGGTAACCACTACTCTGAATGTGGTATTTAACACCCATGTCTTCGTAGGCTTTTGCTGTATATAATACATACCCCAAACAACACACAGCATTGCTTTGCCTATTTTTGAATCTTCTATAGCTGTATAAAAAACTGTATCATTCTATATGTGTATTTTTATATTTGCTTATTTTTCACTCAACATTGTGAGTGATTTCCACAATATTTTTGAATTTTTCATTCATTGTCATTGTTACATAGAGTGTTCATTCTATGAATACCTTACAGCTGTACTGATCCATTCTCCTGTTGATGATGTAAGTTGTTTCCATATTCTGGTATAAGCAGTGCTTATAATAAGCATAAGCATAGTAAGCAAAGCACCTGAATAGCTGCTTCTGCTGTTGCTGTTTGAGCAAATAAATCTGTAAGGCAGAATCCCAGAAGTAGGACCCTGGGTCCAATGGTAGTGCTGGTAGATATTTTGGTAACTTCCCTGGGACTGTGACATTTTGCACTTCCAAATACAAAACACTGATGTAAGGACAATGTTCAAATACTCCTAAAGGACACAGAATAAATGTTAACACATGGAAAGACATTATATTATGTATAGAAAGCCTCAATATCATGACTGTTCATTTTCCCTACATTAATTATAAATTTACTGATACTCTTTATCACATTAAAGTTCCATTCTCTTCTTAGTTTGCTAAGAGTTTTCATCATAAATGGGGTCAAATTTTATTGTGTTTTTTCTCCATCTACTGATATGATCACAGTGTTTTCCTCTTTCCATGTGTTAATGGATAAATTAATTAGTAACGATCCATATTAAAAGCTTTCTTAAAGAGTAAATAATCTGTGCTAGTATAAAAAAAATTTTGTTTTTACATTTATTTATTTTTGAGAAACAGAGTGAGACAAGGCATGAGCGGGGGAGGGGCAGAGAGAGAAGGAGACACAGAATCTGAAGCAGGCTCCAGGCTGTCAGCACAGAGCCTGATGCGGGGCTCGAACCCACGAACTGTGAGATCATGACCGGAGTCGAAGTCAGACGCTCAACTGACTGAGCCTCCCAGGTGCCCCAATGTGCTAGTTTTTAAAGATGTCCACAAATTCTTTCATATTCCTTTTTTCAAGAGGTGGGACCTAATTACTTTGAGTGTGTGCTGGACTGACAAACAGATGAAAGTGAAAGTGACCAAGTATGTGCTGACAGTAGGTCTTAAGAGGCAATGCAGCTTTCTCCTTGCTCTCTTTCTTGGGTCATTCACTCTGGGGTGAAGAACTGAGACGCCTTCTGCCAACAGCTGTAAGAGTGCACCATCTTGGAAGCAGATTCTCCCCCAGGAGAGCTTTCAGGTGAAGGTAGCCCCTGCTGGAATCCTAACTACAACCTCTTGAAACACTCTGAGCCCAAACCATCCAGTACACTACTTTTAAATTCATTTAAGTTTTTGTTGTTTCAAGTCCCTAAGTTTTGGGATAAATTGTTATGCAGCAATAAGTTACACACGATCCTTGGATTCCTGGGATAAATTCAATTTTGTCATTATTGAATAATAAATTGGTCTTTGTCCCTGGTTCCTAGAAGGGAACCTCTAAAGTAAATTTTTGGAATTTCCTGGGTAACAGGAGTGTCTTTGTTATGTATGAGCCTCACAGATCATACCTGAGTTTATGATTCAGGATGGGGCCTGGTCACCAAAAAGACCAACCATGTGATTATAGAGGATTGGGGCACTGAATCGGCCCCACCTCTGGGGAGGGGACAGGACTGAAGATTGAGTTCAATCATGTGGCCAATTGTTCAATCACGCCTACACAATGAAACGCCAATAAAAACACTGTACACCCTAGCTGAGATAAGTTTCCTGTAAACACACCAATGTGCCAGGAAGATGACATACCCTGATTCCAGGGGGACAGGAGGCCTCACCTTTGGAATTCTCACAGGCCTCATCCTATGTGTCTCTTCATTTGGCTGGTCCCAATATGTATCCTTTATAATAAAATGATCATTGTACATGTACCACTTTCTTGAATCCTGTGAGACATTTTAGTGAATCATTAAATAAAGTCTGAGGGGATCAGGGAATCCTCTGGGATTTGCAGTTCGTGAGAAGTCCAAACTTGTTAATGGCATCTCAAGAGAGGGCAGTCTTTTTTTTTGTTTGTTTTTTAAATGTTTCTTTATTTTTGAGAGAGAGTGAGCACGAGTGGGGGAGGGGCAGAAAGAGAAGGAGACAAAGAATCTGAAACAGGCTCCAGGCTCTTAGCTGTTAGCACACCACTCGATGTAAGGCTTGAACTCAAACTACGAGATAACGACCTGAGCCAAAGTCAGATGCTTAACCGACTGAGCCACCCAGGCATCCCACAAGTGAGGGCAGTCTTGTTGGGGGACTGTGCCCTTATACCTGATGCTGACGTTGGGTAAGTATTATCAGAATGGTACTGCAGTATTGTAGATATAATTATGTTTATTTTTTTTTTTTTATTTTATTTTTGAGACAGAGAGAGACAGAGCATGAGCAGGGGAGGGGCAGAGAGAGAGGGAGACACAGAATCCGAAGCAGGCTCCAGGCTCTGAGCTATCAGCACAGAGCCTGACGCAGGGCTTGAACTCACAGACTGTGAGATCATAACCTGAGCTGAAGTCGGACGCTCAACCGACTGAGCCACCCAGGTGCCCCGATATGATTATGTTTAAATATACTCTCGGATTTGTTTTGCTAGAATTTTGTTATGTTTTACATCTGTATTCATAAGCAAGACTGGCCTATCACATTATCCATGTCTGGTTTTGGTATAAAAGTTATACTAGCCACACAGAATAAGTTGAGGAACTTGCTTTATTTTGCTGTTCTCTGGATCAGTACGTATAAATTTGGACATATTTACCACTAGAATAGTTTGGTAGAATAGTTTGAGTTTGATAGAACTCAGTTTTAAAATCATCTGGGCCAATGTGGCACCTGGGTGGCTCTGTCAGTTGAGACTCCCAACTCTTGATTTCGGCTCAGGCGATGATCTCACGGGTCCATGGATTTGAGCCCCGCATCTGGCTCTGTGCAGACAGTATGGAGCCTGCTTGGGATTCTCTCTTTCCCTCTCTCTGGCCCTCTTCTGCTCACTGCCTTCTCTCTTCCTCTCTCAAAAGAAATAAAAACAAAGAAATAAAAATAAGATAAAATCATCTGGGCCAAGAGGTGCCTGGCTGGCTCACATAGTATAGCATGTGGCTCTTTTGATTTGGGGGTTGAGTTTGAGACCCACATTGGGTGTAGGGATTGCTTACAAATAAAATCTTTTAAATTTCTTTTAAGTTTATTTATTTATTTTGAGAGAGAGAAAGAGAGAATGAGAACGAGCATCGGAGCTGGGGACAGGTAGAGAGGGAGAGGGAGAGAGGGAGAGGGAGAGAGGGAGAGGGAGAGAGGGAGAGAAGGAGAGAGGGAGAGAGAGAGAGAGAGAGAGAGAATGAGAGAGAGAGAGAATCCCAAGCAGGCCTTATGCCACCAGTGCAAAGCCCGACATGGGGCTCAGTCTCATGAACTTTGAGATCATGACCTGAACTGAAATCAAGAGTCAGACGTTTAACCCACTGAGCCAGGCAGGTACCGCTATTAAGTTACTTTTTTCTTTTAATGTTTATTTTATTTATCTTGGGAAAGAGAGAGACAGCGAGCGAGCAGGGGAGGGGCAGAGAGAGGGAGAGAGAAAATCCTAAGCAGGCTCTGCTCTGTCAGCACAGAGCCCAATGTGGGGCTCAATCTCATGAATCATGAGATCATGACCTGAGCAGAAATTAAGACTCAGACACTTAACCAACTAAGCCACCCAGGCGCCCCTATTAAGTTACCTTTTAAAAAGAAAACTGTCATTTTATTTAAATTATAAAATTTATTGACATAAAGTATTCTCTTATTTTTAAAAAAATCTCTTCTGTATTTGAAGTCACGTGCCCCCCTGTTTACATACCCAATACTATTTGTGTTTTCTGGGTTTTTCTTGACCATTTAAATGACTTATTTTATCAGCCTTCTCAAGAACCAATTTTTGGCTTTTGTAATCCTTTCCTATATATCTTAAAATATAATTTAAAACCCCAATTCTATTACTTATTACGTAGAAGCTTGCATAAGCTTCTGTGACTCAGTCTTCTCATCTATAAAGTGAGAATAATAACTGTACTTACCCCACAAGGTTATAAAGATTAAATGAAATAATCCCTGTAAAGCACATGGAACAATACAAGGGCTAAATAGCAAGTGCTGGCTTTTATCTTCATCATCTGTTTACTTCTCTTGAGTTTATTCTGTTGTTCTTTTCCTAATTTAGGTTAGATGCTTAGCTTATTAATACTTTTAATTTTTTTAATTTGAGTATTTAAGGCTTCAATGTGTCAGACAAGTATTAACATCCAAGTTTGCTTTATTGTTCAGTTCTAGATGTTTTCTGATTTGTATTGTCATTTTATTTTTGAGCTGTGGGATTTACAGAAGTCTTTTAAAATTTCCAAACATGGGTGTATATATACTGTTTGCTATTCATTTTTAGTTACGTGCACTTGTTGGCAAAAACTATGGCTGATACGATTATTTGAAATGTTTTAAAACTATCTATTTATTTATATTTTAAAATGTATTACAATTTGCTGTACAGCCTAGTAAATGGTCACATTTAATAAAATGCTAACTTCTAGAACCAAATGACCTTGTCAAGCTCTCTGCTTTAAAAATCTATGAATATTCTCATTTTAATAGGGTAGAATTAGCAAGACACCAGAAGAAGTGTCATAACCTGGCCTCTGCCAGCCTTTCGAATATCCTCCTCCTCCTCCTCCTCCACACCCTTCCAACGCTCTAACTGTACTGAAATCACAGTAGCGCTCTCTCTATAGGCATTCGCTCCAGACTTCCATTCCTTTGCAGCCTCTGTGCTTCACCAGGTTGAGTCTAATTTATTCTTCAAGAATTGGTCCACAAGAAATCCTGGCAGGCAATCCCTGATCCTTCCTCAGCAGGCTGAGTGAGGTCCCATCTCTACTTCCAGCGCACCCAGAACATTGACCATAGTTGCTTCACAGCTCTTGGCTAACATTCATTTAAAAACTATTTATTAATCCCTTGGTATGTGCTCTATGCTGATTACACAACAGTAAATGAAACAGACATGATTCCTCCCATTAAAAGACTTATATAGTCGGGTGAGTTTTTGACTTATCTTGAAGCATCTGTAATCTCCATTTTCTGGCACATAACTAAACAAAGCAATAAATGCTCAATAAATGAATAAAAGGAATAAGAAATTATATTAATCTCTTAAGAGAAACATAATTGAGGAGTTAAATTCACTATAAAAACCACATAACATACTCTAATATTCTTTATAAGTATGCTGGCATCTAAAAATGCATCTCCAAACCTTACAGTTATAGCCAGTAACTACCAATCCAGTAATCTCTATCTTACCTCTATCCAAGTACTAGCTAAGGAACTTCACTCCCATAATCACCTCTGGTGATTTCTAGATAATCAGAGAAAAGAAATTTAGATCCAAGTCATGAAATAGGGGAATCTCCATATATTCAAAAGCCCTCTTCCTAAAATATTTCGGGCTTATTTCATGTTTTGAATTATCTTAGCTCTAAGTTTATTAGCTTTTACTTATCACACTTGCCTTTAAGTTTATTTTGAGAGAGACAGACACAGCGCAAGTCCGGGAGGGGCAGAGAGGGTGGGGGGGATGAGAGAGAGAGAGAGAGAGAGAGAGAGAATGAGAGAGAGAGAGAGAGAGAGAGAGAGAGAGAGAGAGAGAGAGAGAATTCCAAGCAGGCTCTGTACTGGGTCCTGATGCAGGACTCAAACCCATGAAGCTGCAAGATCACGACCTGAGCCGAAACCTAGAGTCAGATGTTCAACCGACTGAGCCACCCAGGTGACCCTCTTATCATACTTAAAAAAAAAAAAAAAAGTTTATCTTATTTATTTTGAGAGAGACAGAGTGTGTGTGTGTGAGTGAAGGAGGGGCAGAGAGAGAGGGAGAGCAAGAATCCCAAGCAGGCTCTGTGTTCATGCAGGGCTTGATCCCACAAACTGTGAGATCATGATCTGAGCTGAAATCAAGAGTCAGACACTTAACAGAATGAGCCACCCAGGTGCCCCATCATACATTTTTTTAGTACTATGAAATAAGAAATTTAATATATTCTACATACTTTACATATATTAATTCATTTAATCTTCTTACTAACTTTACGAGGCAAGTATTCTCGGGGTGTCTGGATGGCTTAGTCGGTTAAACGTCCAACTTTGGCTCAGGTCATGATCTCGCGGTTTGGGAGTTCGAGCCCCACATTGGGCTCTGTGCTGACAGCTCAGAGCCTGGAGCCTGCTTTGGATTCTGTGTCTCCCCCTCTCTCTGCCCCTCCCCCACTTGCACTGTCTCTCTCTCTCTCTGTCTCTCTCAAAAACAAAATAAACATTAAAAAAAAAAAAGTCGTACTAATGAGGCAAGTATTCTCATTATGCATAATTTTATAAGAATAAACCTGAAAATGAAGCATGATTTTTTTAAAGAAAGGTATTAAATACTAGAATTAACTCAAGAGGAAGTAGAATACCTAAATACACCATAACCTGACTATAAAGTGGTGGTAAACAGGCTGGAAATGGGATGGAGGGGAGGGTGGTAAAGAAGGCAGTGGGGTGGGAGGCAGTGAGGAGGAGCCCAGGCTCTGGTGTACACTGTTCAAGATTTTATATAGTATGAGCTTATCAGCCCTCCTTATTAGTCCCTTATAAACAAAGACTGGGTGGGAAGGAGCAAGGAAGGGGTGGAAGAAAGGGAGAAAAGGGAGGAAACTGATGAGCTCGAGTTAAACTGGAATTTCTGAGATACTTAAGATTGGAAATACCTCACAAACAGGTGAAAATATAAGACAGGAGAGCAGGAAGCAAGTATTTCAGATGGAGGGTAAGGATAGGAATTGTCACTACAGAATATGAAAAGATGCTACTGGAAATCTTGTGGCATGCTCTCCCCACAGTATCACATATAGCTGCAATAACATAGACAGCAACCCAAACCCAAAAGTATCCAAAATGGAGAATGACCAAATAAGTTAAGTCAGGAGTGTATCCACCAACTTAAAATAAGAATAATGGTATCTTGGGACACCTGGGTGGCTCAGTCAATTAAGCATCCGACCTCAGCTCAGGTCACGATCTCACAGTTGTGAGTTTGAGCCCCATGTCAAGCTCCGTGCTGACAGCTTGGAGCCCGGAGCCTGCTTAGGATTCTGTGTCTCCCTCTCTCACTGCCCCTTCCCTGTTCACTCTCTTTCTCTCTCAAAAATAAACACTAAAAAAAAAAAAAAAAAATAAGAAGAATGGTATCTTAGTTATGAGAGGGCTAGTCCTAATTTAAGACAATGGGAATAAACGTTCTGCCTCCCTTTGAAGGGGGTGGGTAGCATAATACGCAAAGAGCCTGAGGGCAAGGTCCACAGATTATCTACAGGATGAGTTCTAGATCTCTCTACAGCAGAGAGTAGGAATAAGACTAAATTTTCAGTGGTGTCCAGGGAGATACCAACAGTAAGGGCAGAGCACATCTTTTTTCCAAGCCTAGAGTTGTAACTGCTTTTCTGCAATGCAGCGTTTCAAAAAGCTGCTAGATCTAACAGATCTGCTACCTTGCTAAAGAATCTCCCAGCTGCCGGTGCCTGGAAGCACTGAGGACTCCTCCCAGAGTGCCAAGAAATCACTAACAATTTGTTGACTCCTCTGTTATCAGTCAACAGGACAGAAACAATTCTGCCTTCCCATGCTGACTGGTTTGCCAATGAACAGATACCTACAGCCAGAACTAAATGAGTGCTTAGGGAACCCAAGACCCCCATAAGTGGGCGCAAAATAAAATGCAGTTTGTTTTAAAAGGAACTCTGCAACCAGAGGAAAGGCTAAGCTCAAAATGAGAACAGGTGGCTTCTACTTAGGCAGAGCTAACAGAAGACAGTGGGTGACAGTGCACACGCGAGACCCCAGGATGGTGTCTGTCCTCTCAGTAAAGAAGAACACTCACGGATGTCCAAGTACCAGAGCTGCCAAAAAGGACACCGATGCAGGACTGCAGCCCCAAAGACACTGTCACAGCAGCTCAAAGAGGATACCACCATTACGACAATGTGTCAATGTGAAGAAAGGGGAGCATCCCTGGGTTTCTATAGTGCGGGCAGTTGATGTGCTTATCAGTTACTGCTTTTCTCCTAAGTAACTCAAACATGAACAGCTCCACAACCACTGAAGAGCCACTGAACAGGACCCATTGAGAAGGGTACTTTGCATTCCTTATCATGACCTTTGTCCTGCACCTTCCCTTGAGGAACTCCATCTCTGGTGAATCCTTTTATATCCTAATTGAGAATTAATGCTCAGTGGAAGATGACTGTACATTAACAAACTTTTTTTAAATTTTGGGGTGACATAGAAGGCTGCCAGTTTTGATTAGGATGCAGAGGAGAAGAGGCTCTCAGCAGATCAAGCTCCAATACAAGCTGCCCTGATGCTCAGACTCAAAGGTACAAGAAATAATCTGTGGTAGATTCTCTGACAAGTTCCAATAGGAGAGTTGGAGCACAGACCCCTAGATTTTCTGAAGCAAGGATATGACTTCATAACACTGTATGAAAACTGTAGCTCCTGGCATGACATTGGGCCCCAGTAGAGAACCCAACTATGGAACATCAAGGATTTAGTGACCAGAGCTACCCATCCATGATTCACAAGGTCAGGTGAAGCAGCAAGCTATTGTATGATAGAAATGGTATTTTTGTGATAGTACCTAGGCAGTGGTAGAGGGCACTAGTAAATACAAGTCCAGAACCTCATGTCACCTACTCTTATCACAACAGATGTCTTTACTTATGCTCACGCCAACAACTTTATGGTGGGTTCCTGGTAACCAATGACAAAAAAGAAAAACCTGGGTCCTGGCTGACAAAGACAGATAAAAAATGACTACTGCTCTACAGCCCTACTTGGATGACTCTGAAAGACAATGAGGAGGCAGAAATTCTCTCAGTGGGCATGGCAAAGAGAGAAGTGGCCAAACAAGAAAAAACATGGACTCCTTAGGAGTGGTGAATGGTATGAGCTGATTGGGTAGGGTGATGGAAGGAGCAAAAGTGGAAAATAAAAGAGAAGGAACCTGGAGAAGAAGCATGTTGATGGTTCTAGAAGAGCCCAAAGTGCCAACCTTTATATCTTACGTTAATGCCCACCACAAAACACCAACAATGCTTTGGTGCATTTAACAATGAGGTGCATTTAACTACATTCCCAACTATAGATGGAATAACTTGTCACTTGACTGCAGTGAGCTTTTGCTCTGGGCCACCTCAATGCTTGGCCAACAGGGTCATGAATGGAGGAGCCACAGTGACAGACAGGAAGGCTTTACACAGGCCCAACAGCATGGGTTCTTCCTTACTGAAGGTGGCCTAATCACTGCCACTGACACATGTGGGTATAGAACTGACACTCCAGATATGCTTTTGTCTTCCTTGCCCACAGTATATCATCCCGCCAGCACCACTATCCCAAGGTTTATAGATCACCTCACGAGGAGTATCAATTATGGCCTCAGGATCAGCTACAGGATTGGGGATTACAGCTTGGTCCACTAACCCTCTTGTTTTGGAAATTTCTTTTAGTGATTACAACCAGCCTCCAATTTGAAGCAGACAAAGTGGGCTTAATGGAACATGAGGCAATCTGAGAAATAAAAACAGGCTATAGCAAACACTTGTGGTGCTGGCAACACATCCCCTTACCCTACCGGCCTCATTATAGCTATGGTGGACAGCTCTATGCACTGCCTGACAGTATCTGATACCAAGTATAAGTCAAGGCACTGCTGTTTTGCTCCTTAGTGTTTTCTCCAAACTTAAAGAAGACTGCTCAGCAGTATGTAGGCACAGCCATACAAATGCTAGAGTTAAAGCTCCAGGAGCAATCTTCAACTAACAGAAGATGAAAAGTCATTGGGGCACCGGGCTTGCTAGGTCAGAAGAGCATCTGATTCTTGATCTCAGGGTCATTAAGTTAGAGCCCCTTGCTGGGTGTAGAGATTCCTCAAATAACAAAAACCTCAAAAAAAAAAAAAAAAAAAAAAAAAAAAAAAGATGATGAAAGTCAGTGGATAAATGTCCCAAGCTCCCTGTCCTTTGATGGGACAATACTACGGCGCATTCAGAGGGTCCCCATGATTGCCCATAGTGATAACCGGCTCCTTACCACACTTTATGTAACTTCTCTTACCTTTCCCTTTCTCCCATTTCTGCTTCTTTGGATCACCTTGCAAATAAACTACCTAGTCGTAAGTCCTTTTCTCAGGCTCTACTTTCAAAGGAGCCCAAACTAAGAAGTGGTGCAGTCAGGACTCAAGCTAAAACAATGTGGCTCCACAGCCTGCACTTTAACAAGAGCGTATTGCCTCTTTAAAGCAGCAGAATAGGGTGCAATACACTATGGGATCCTAAATGTAAATACCAGTGAGCAAGCATATACACAGCAACAAAGAGATTTTAACTTTCAACGTTTATTTATTTTTGGGACAGAGACAGAGCATGAACGCGGGAGGGGCAGAGAGAGAGGGAGACACAGAATCGGAAACAGGCTCCAGGCTCTGAGCCATCAGCCCAGAGCCTGACGCGGGGCTCGAACTCACGGACCGCGAGATCGTGACCTGGCTGAAGTCGGATGCTTAACCGACTGCACCACCCAGGCGCCCCGAGATTTTAACTTTCTAGTGGTGAAGAAAACTGGAAAAAAGGGGCAGACTATATATAGCCAAACCTAAGTCAATTAAATACATACATACACACACACCAAAGACATATTCAAAGACATATAGCAAACAAATGAGACTGCTTTCCTATGGCAGGAGGAGACAAAAGGAGAGTGGAGATCAAGAAGAAAGTAAATAAAATAAATCAATTGAGGGACCTTATAAAGAACAAAGTAATTTTACTCCTGTAAATGTAAGATATGATTAACTTGAGTTTCTGAGTCACAGTCCGAACATACTGTCACAATATTAAATGGAAAAGTCAACAGTACTTGTTATGAATTGGAAGTTATCAAAATAAATATAAAACTCTGAAAATATTTTTATTTACTTATTTATTTTTGATGTTTATTTTTGAGAGAGAAAGGAAGTGTGTGTGCAGGCATGTATGTGAGCATGGGAGGGTCAGAGAAAGAGACATTACAATCCAAAGCAGGCTCCAGGCTCTGAGCTGTCAGCATAGATCATGACCTGAGCCAAAGTCGGACGTTTAACTGACTGAGCTACCCAGAAACCCCTGAAAATATTTTTAAAAATTTACCTGTGTTAAGACCTAAAATCATTCTGAACAGTACTGGCAGCACACATTCCATACTTTGAGAAACACTGTTGTCACTATCCTGAGATAAGAATGATAGAGGGATTGGGGCGCCTGGGTGGCTCAGTCGGTTGAGCGTCCGACTTCGCTCAGGTCACGATCTCACCGTCCGTGAGTTTGAGCCCCGCATCAGGCTCTGTGCTGACAGCTCAGAGCCTGGAGCCTGCTTCAGATTCTGTGTCTCCCTCTCTCTCTGGCCCTCCCCCCGTTCATGCTCTGTCTCTCTCTGTCTCAAAAATAAATAAATGTTAAAAAAAAAAAAAAATTAAAAAAAAAGAATGATAGAGGGATCTTCAAAATATATATATTTTTTGGGGCACCTGGGTGGCTCAGTCAGTTGAGAGTTGGACTTCAGCTCAGGTCATGATCTCACAGTTCATGGGTTCAAGCCCTGCACTGGGCTCCCTGTCAGCGCAGAGCAGGCTCGGGATCCTCTGTACTCCTCTTTCTCTGCCCCTCTCCCTCTCATGCTCTTGCTCTCGCTCAAAAATAAATAAACATTAAAAACACCTTTAATATACATTTTAATAGTAAAAATATTAATTTGAAAGCTTAACTAGATTTATGTTAAAGAGAAAACTTGAGGGGTGCCTGGATGGCTCAGTCAGTTAAACAACCAACTTTGGGTCAGGTATTTCTCTCTCTCAAAAAAAAACACTAAAAATTTTTTTAAAAAGAGAAAACTTGATAAGAGCTGAATCACAAAGCCTTTTCTTAATGTGAATGCTTTCCTTCCTCAATAATGTAATGTTTTCCAGTTACACAATGTATAATCACAAAACAGTGACTACTTAATTTTCAATATAAAATGTTGGAATCTTTCTAAATATTGCAAAGTCCTAAATCAGTCATCAACTAAGAGCTGAAAAGAACTTTAATAAAAGCACCAAAACTAGCTAGTTTTATATTATGAGGTAACTTATTACCTCACTGAAAGGTATTTCTCTAAGGACATTACCATACTGATGGTTATTTGTTAACATGAAACCATCAAATTCTGCTTCATAAATTTCTTCATTGATCCCAATTCACTGAGCAGTAACTCCACTAAAATAAGATACCATCCTTCAGTAACAGTGTCAGAATTATACCTGAAGGAATATTTTAAACATTTTTTACTAAATCTTGCTTAGCTTTTAAAACTATAGCAAAAGACGTAATATGAACAGAACAGTATTTTTTTCTTTAAAAACTGCTCTTTTAGGGGCACCTGGGTGGCGCAGTCGGTTAAGCGTCCGACTTCAGCCAGGTCACGATCTTGCACTCCGTGAGTTCGAGCCCCGCATCGGGCTCTGGGCTGATGGCTCAGAGCCTGGAGCCTGTTTCTGATTCTGTGTCTCCCTCTCTCTCTGCCCCTCCCCCGTTCATGCTCTGTCTCTCTCTGTCCCAAAAATAAATAAACGTTGAAAAAAAAAATTTTTTTAAAAACTGCTCTTTTAAAAAACGCAATACCTTAAAAAAATTAATTTTTGAAAATAAGAATAGGGATGCCTGGGTCACTCAGTCGGTTGAGCATCCGACTCTTGATTTCAGCTCAGTCATGATCTTGAGGTTCGTGGGATCAAGCCCCTCGTCAGGCTCCACACTGAGCATAGAGCCTGCTTGGGATTCTCTCTCATTCTCTGCCCCTATCCCATGCACATGTGCTCTCGCTCTCTCTCTAAAGAAACAAACAAAAAGAATAAAAAAGGCAATACTTTGCTTTTTTTATGGTATCTCCCTTACAATATGCTAAGACTTGAAACATGATGTACAAAAATATGTGTTGTATGTAAACAAATGACAAAATGAAGAGACCAATAAGACAATAAAACATTAATTTTAATGTTTCCTTAAGCTTAGAAAACTTAGGGTGCCTGGGTGGCTCAGTCAGTTAAATGTCTGACTCTTGATTTCAGCTCAGGTCATAAGCTCACAGTTTGTGAGTTTGAGCCCCACTTGGGGTTCTGTGCTGAGTGCATGGAGCCTGCTTGGGATTCTGTCTCCCTCTCTCTCTGACCCTCCCTCACTTGCTCTCTATCTCTAGCTCAAAATAAATAAAAATAAACTTTAAAAATAAATAAATAAACTCAGGAAACTTAGATTTGAAAAATTACTTATATTTGCTATGGATGCTGCCCAACATTATCCGTACTATCCAGACAGAATGCATGGGCATCATCATCTCTTTCCAACATCCAGTCAGAAATTACTGTTGATACAGAAGGACTATTTTCAACTGTTAAGAAAATGAGAATTTTCATATAATTCTAATTATTTTCTTAAAAGTCTTTTTCTTACCTCAGAGATGTGGCTAGATAAAACTGTACTTCCAATTTTCTCCAAACAGCTTTGACCTATGCTTCCATCTCATGAATTCCAAGACAGTATTAAACAGATGCATATTTTCATAAATCTGTTAAAAAAAAAAAAGAACTTATTTAGACTAAAAGAAACATGCAGAAGCAATACTAAAACAATGTCCTGTGTAAAACTATACATTTTCAATGTAAAGTCAATGAAAATTCTAAAGTACTTTAACCTATTGCTTTACCATTTTCCCAACCTCTGCCCAAAGAAGTTTCCCATTTTGCATATTTTCAACTTTGCAAAGATAATAGTTCTGTGGAAAAAGTTACTCACGTGTAAAATTTCTGTATCAGCTTAGACTTTTGAAAAAAAAAATCACATCTTAAACTGGAAAAGCAGGAGCAGCTAGAAGCAACACTAAAATCTATAATTCTACAACATTCAAACCCCTACATCAGCAAAACTATATTTGACCACCCAGCTAATATCCCTATTTTCACTTTTATCACAAAATCTCTGTAAGCAGTTTTCATTTCAGTCAAGCTTTCCCCTAGAATATCAGGAACTGGAGGGGTCAGGAATGAATCGCATCGCTTGGTCTAAGCCCAGGGGACGGGTTACAACTATGTGACCCCTGACATTCAGTTCCCCTGCTGCCTTAAGAGACAAAATTCACAAATCTGGAAGAGGGAAACAATGAAAAATTTAAATCTATTTAAAGAAGTGTGTTGTTTACTTAGAGATCTTGAAAATAATTTTGTTGAATGTATCTTTTAACTGAAACTTCAAATAGCAAGGTATTCTGTTTCATATTGTAAAAGGAAAAATTTTAAGCTGCATGAACACTACCTATGTCCCACTGCAAGGTCAAAATGCCTTTGTCTTCAAGTGCATTTAGAAGTATCATTTGTGTCACACTGAGGTTTAATAGTCTTGGCAATAATGACTGAATTCATGTAAACTGGGCAACCTGAAACTGTCTAGCATATCAGATAGCAGGCTTTCTTAAAGACAAGAGTCTCCACTCAGCAGACAGGCTGCCATAGGACCATGCTAAATCTTTCATGGTCCAACTAAAGACAGACTGACCCTGAAAGCAATTAGCAATGCTTTGTCTGCATTTAAGAGCTTTTACTGTCTTCACAATGCACTGGTTACCTACAACTTAACTGGTCCCTAACATTTTTCAGGGTACTGACAGGACTATACAACTCTTAGAATATCACTTAGAGAAAAGAGGGCAGGAATGGAGATACACTGTTTAGGATTTTGTTTTTCTGAGATGTTCACAGTCTTAAAAAATTTCCCTTATATAATCAAAAAATAAATGCATTGTATTTCCATTTTAGAAATGACAAATATTTTCCTCGAAAGCCCCTCTTTGCCAACAACTCCATTCTTCCCAAATGGTGTGTGTGGAAGAAAAGAGGGAAGGCAATCACTTATATTAAGCAAAGCTCAGATTAACCTATTCTCCTAAAGGTTAAAACAATCCATCAAAATGACTATGTTTAAAAAATACATGGCTTGATTCTAATTCTACCAGGTTATTTCCAATGGATCAAATAAAATTAACATGTGAACCACTTACCAACCATTGTTTATTACAGCACTATTTATTACACCACCATTTCCTTGGTGTGAAAAAAAAGAACTGAAGCTTTAGGCTAAGTCTAAAGTTAATAAAAAGAAAAATACATAATTAAAGAATCTGGAAATATGCCACCTTCAAAGTCCAAGATCCTGCCTGAATTTTCTATCCTCCCTCCATCCTCTCAATGCAGAAATAAATGACAAAAAAAATAACTGTCTAAAGATTGAATCTAAGACCAACTAATGAAAACCAAGTAAATGTGACCTTACTACTAAGAGGTAAATAAAAGATTAATCAAAGGACAGGATATGCTTCACAGTACAGGTCTGCAAATCACTTTTTACAAACTAAAACTGTGTGAATAAACTAAAGCTTTCCCTAACCTTTGCAATATAGTGCTACAGTCCTATAAGCAGAAATCAGTAAACATGTGCAGCTTTAATCACTTAACTTACAAGGTAATATACCACAGGCTTTTAGCACTATGAACTTGGGTTTAACAACCATAACGATCCAGTCAAAACTGAATACTAAACAAGTATGATAATGCTTTCATCAAAAATTTTGTGTCTGAAATTTTCAAGCCTGTTAGTGCTGGAAAACACACTGAAGAAAAAATAATTCTTTTAAAAACACATCAGAGCTTCTTAATGATAGAATAAGTGAAAAACAAACCTTTCTAGATATATTCTAATGTTTTATGATTGAGCTAATGTTAGAATTTCAAAGTTGGTAAATATGGGCAAACAAATGTGAAAAGTGCATTTTAATCCCACATTATCTTTACAAAATACCTTTATTTGCCACCAAAATGTACACATCCCTCATGGTTCTCAAAATTATTAAAGTTGTTAAACTTTTTTAAAAATTATTTTGAGAGAGACAGAGACAGCATGATTAGGGGAGGAGCAGAAAGAGAAGGAGAAAGAGATTCCCAAGCAGGCTTACACTGTCAGGGCTGACACTGATGTGGGACTTGAACTCATGAAACCAGGAGATCATGACCTGAGCTGAAATCTAGTCAGACGCTTAACCGACTGAGCCACCTAGGCACCCCAAAAGTTGTTAAACTTTAAACCACTGGGGTACTGGGCACCTGGGTGGCTGAATCGGTTGAGTGGCTGACTCGATTTCAGCTCAGGTCATGATCCCACGGTGGGAGGATCGAGCTCCAAGTCGGACTCTGCACTGACAGCACAGAGCCTGTTTGGGATTCTCTCTTTCTCCTGCTCACGAGCTCGCTGTCTCTCGCATGCTCTCTCTCTAAAGAGAATTAGATAAATGTTTTAAAAATAAATAAACCACTGGGGTACTTAAAAGATCACTAACCATACATAACCCATCAGTGACAAACACGAACTAAGGATATTATAGTCATCTTTGACTCCAACGTTTTAGGACATCGACCATTCACTCCTATATAAGATTTGCTTTACAGAAATAATAGTGTACATATGCTTTTGATAAATATACTCATAAGACAAAATGTAAGATTACTTTTGAGTTTGTACAAAATGTCAGAAAGTGGTCATTTCCTAGTCTTCACAAAATCAGCAATACTGACAACATATTTTTTCTTTCTACCACTCCAAATCCTCTCCTTCTCATCTTCATTTCTCCTCTCCAAGCACCATAAAAAGTACCCCAAATGTTGGACAAATATTGCTGTTAACACTATCACTGCATTCTTATAACCGTTTTAAAAAATCAGAACCACACTACAAAATAATATTTGACAAAACATTCCAGCTGGGCTCTTAAACTAAATGCATTAATATTACAATCTTTGGTACATTAACTGGAAAATTCCAACATCATGCTTCAGAAAAATACAATACAGTTTTAGCTATAAGTAACTCAAATGAGCAGTGTAATTTAGGTTTATCATGCATTATTATTATTATTTTTTTTGAGAGAGAGAGAGAGAGAGAGAGAGAGAGAGAGAAGAGAGAGATCATGAGAGCAGGGGAGAGGAAGAGGTAGAGGGAGAGGGAGAGAATCCCAAGCAGTCTCCACTCCCAGCATGGAGCCTGACCATGGCGCTTGATTTCACAACCATGAGATCATGACGTGAGCCAAAATCAAGAGTTGAATGCTTAACTAAGCCACCCAGGCGCCCCTATCAAGCACTTCTATAATAAAGCAGGTTAGTACCACATCACACAGAAAGGAAGGGTCAACTTATGGACGGGTTGTGTTCTAAAACATCACTTACAAATTGAATATAAGCATGATTTTACAACTTAACATGCCTTTCCCATAAAAGCAAAGATTTAAACAGCAGTATTAAACCCACAATACAAATGAACTACAGTGCACGATTCTATGTAGCACTCTTCTGCTTAAGCATATTTCCATACCAAACTCTAAGCTTTTATTCACTGTTGTATTCTAGAATCTAGCACAGTTGATGACACAGAGTAGGATTTCAACAAATACTAGCTGATCTGAAGTACTGAATAGCAACAACTCAATGATATGAAACCAGCCTGTCTAGAAAACCTTACCTATCTTAATTATAACAGATAACCAAAAGGCAAGGGGAGAAAAGCTCCCTCCAAAAGATATGTGAAAAAGATTCTCAACACCAGGCTTGGAAAGCTCTGGTCTAAGCCAATTGTGGCAATTTCCATTCTCCTTGCCAGTAAGACAAGAGACTAAATTGCTGGGGAGCTTCTGGATGATGAAAAAAAGACACTTGGGTGAAAACCCCTTCCATCCCCCAACCTTTTTTTCCAGGCAACTCTGGGTTTGAGTTTGTCAAGCAGAATGAGGCAGCTATCTTAGGACCATAAGGAAAGAGATGGCCTAAGAAGACAACCCAACAAATAATGAAGCTTCTGCACAGGTAAGGAAACAATCAGCAAAACTAAAAGGCAACGAATGGAATGGGAGAAGATATTTGCAAACAACATTTCAAGTAAAGGGTTAGTATCCAAAATCTAGAAAGAACTTATCAAACTCAACACCCAAAAAACAAATAATCCAGTAAAGAAATGGGCAAAAGACATAAATAGACACTTCTCCAAAGAAGACATCCAGATGCCCAACCAACACATGAAAAAATGTTCAACATCACTAATCATCAGGGAAATACAAATCAAAACCATAATGAGATACCACCTCACATCTGTCAGAATGGCTAACATTAACAACTCAGGCAACAACAGATGTTGGCAAAGATGCAGAGAAAGAGGATCTCTTTTGCATCGTTGGTGGGAATGCAAACTGGTGCAGTCACTCTGGAAAACACTATGGAGGTTCCTCAAAAAATTAAAAATAGAACTACCCTACACCCCAGCAATTATACTACTAAGTATTTATCCAAGGGATACAAGTATGCTGTTTCAAAGGGGCACATGCACCCCAATGTTTACAGCAGCACTATCAACAATAACCAAAGTATGGAAAGAGCCCAAATGTCCAACAATGGATGAATGGATAAAGAAGATGTGATATATGTATACAGTGGAATATTACTCAGCAATCAAAAAGAATGAAATCTTGCCATTTCCAACTGCGTGGATGGAACTAGAGGGTATCATGCTAAGTGAAATTAGACAGCCAGAGAGAGACAAATATCATATGACTTCACTCGTAGGAGGACTTTAAGAGAAAAACAGATGAACATAAGAGAAGGGAAGCAAAAATAATATAAAAATGGGGAGAAGGACAAAACATAAGAGACTCTTAAATATAGAGAAAAAACAGAGGGTTGTTGAAGGGGTTGTGGGAGAGCGGATGGGCTAAATAGGCAAGGGGCATTAAGGAATCTACTCCTGAAATCATTGGTGCACTATCTGCTAACTAACTTGGATGTAAATTAAAAGATAAATTATTTTAAAAAAAAAGAATGGCTGCATCAAAAGACAGAAAGAATCTGGGTCCTTGGTGATGCTATAATGCTTGAATGTTTTAACTAGGTTGGATCTTTTTATTATATTAAATCTTTTTATTGTTTAACCAGTTTTCAATTACCAAAAGTAACCCAGCAAATTCAGTGATTTAGAAGCCAATACACCATTTACTTTCATGAATTCAACTTTTATTTATACAATGATAACTCATCTAAATTAGATCTCAATCCTGGGGCACCTGGGTGGCTCAGTTGGTTAAGCGGCCGACTTCCGCTCAGGTCGTGATCTCGCGGTCCGTGAGTTCGAGCCCCACGTCGAGCTCTGTGCTGACAGCTCAGAGCCTGGAGCCTGTTTCAGATTCTGTGTCTCCCTCTCTCTGACCCTCCCCTGTTCATGCTCTGTCTCTCTCTGTCTCAAAAATAAATAAACGTTAAAAAAAAATTAAAAAAAAAAATAAATTATATCTCAATCCAGATCCTTCTCTTGAACTAATACAAATTTCCAAAGTACTAAATATTAAATAGTTATTCCAGTGGCACATTAAGAGAACGGAAGTGATATAAAAGCCATCATCTACCAGCACAAAAATTGTTTATGCACTCATATTCACTTGCATGGCTAACAGCAGCACCACCACCTACCCAACTGTCAAAGTTGGAAATCTAGGAAGCACTAATCTCATCTCCCTCTGCTTCATCTATTATATTGAGGTAATTAAGAAATGCTGCCCATTCTGGTATATCTTTAAAATCTGTCTCCTTTATATCTATACACACCTAGTACAGGCTCTCATCTTTCACTGCAGCCTGCCTTCATTCTTACCTCCTTCACTGTACCTTTGTTTCTAAAATACAACTGTGCTTCTTGAATAGATTATAAACATCATAAGTTATCAGGAAAATAAAAATTAAAACTATAATTAGAAACAACTACATACCCACCGGAATGGTCATAATAAAAAAGACAGACAATACCAAGTGTTGGTAAGGACATGGAGAAACTGGAACTCTCACACACTGCTATAAAATGATGCAACCGCTTGGAAGAACCGTTCAGCAATTTCTTGAAAAGTTAAACATAAACTCACTATATGATCCAAAATTCCCTCTATGGAAATACCCAAGAGATATGAAAATGTGTGTCTATACAAAGACTTATACACAAATGTTCTCAGCAGTATTATTCATAATAGCCAAAAGTGAAAACAACCCAAAGGTCCATCAACTGGTGAATGGATAAAGTGTGGCATAATCATACAATGGAATACTATCAGGTAATAAAGTACTGGCACATGTTACAACTCGAATGTACCTCAAACACATGCTAAGTAAATGAAGCCAGTTGCAAAATACCATGTATCACATGATTCCATGCATACGAAATATTTAGAAAAGGCAAATTTAGACAATCAGACCAAAGCAGTGGTTACCTAAAGCAAGGGGTAGAAGTGGGAAATTTGGAGCAGTGATGAAATGTTCTAAAATATTTACAGCACAACTCTAAAATTTTACTATAAATAAAAAAATACAAGTGTGCTTTAAAATTTTTCAACAATTTCCACTTGTGTATAAAATGAAGGCCAAAATCTTTAGAAGGCTATCTATAGACTGCTATAATCTGCTTTCCGTCTATTTAACCTGCTTTATCTTCTACTATAATCTCTGCCAAAAAGTCTCCTGCTGGTCATTATTAAACTATTTGCTATTTCCTAAATATGCCCAGTTATTTAATGCTTCTCCCTTTCTTTGAACTTGCTATTCTAATTCAAAAATCAAAATGTTATCTTTATATTTTGCCAAGTGAACTTCCATTTGTCCTCACAAAGATCCATCTCAAATACCTCCTTTCATTGAATCCTCTCCACTCCCTACGTGTTGCTAACTTGCTGAGTCTGGTAATAACACACTTAGTGCTTAGCACACTGAATTCTGATGATCTATTTAAAGGTATGTCTTACTTATTAAGATAACCCCTGTGTACAGCAATTGCATTTTACTAATACTTGTGTTCCCTGTGTTTTAAGCACAGTCCAGTGACCAGCACAAAGGAGATAATCCATGTATTTTCGAATAAATGATTGATGAAGAATGACAGGAAAAAGAAAAATCCCCAAGTAGGCAAAATGAGCTCTGCACCACAAAGACCCTTGTGTAAGTATGGTTAAAGCTGGTTACATAAGAAAGAAAAACAGAAAACCATCCAGTCTCACCTAAGTGTTTATCAGGGTGGGATCAGTTAAATAGCCACAATGAACATTACACAGTCCTTTAAAAGAATGAGAATCATTTATTTGTGCTGATATAGAATGATATCCCAAATATCCTGCAGTTATAAAAATTATAAAAAGAGTCACTCCACTATTAAAAAGAAAACTATACACACAAACAGCAGTGTGTGTGTGTGTGCGTGTGTGTGTGTGTATGTGTATGCACACACATACAACATGTATGAGGAAGGTAGAGATGAAAAGGTACACACCAACTCATCGGAATATAGGCAAAAAAGTGGAAACAACCTAAATGCCTATCAACTCATGAACAGATACACAAAAGGTGGTATATCCATCCAACTAAATATTATTTATCCATAAAAATAAATTAAGCCATAAAAAGAATCAATTCCAATACAACATATGAACACTGAAAATATTACGCTAAGTGAAAGAAGCCAGACAAAAGGCCACGTGTTATATGGTTCCATTTATACAAAATACCCAAAATATGCAATTCCACAGAGACAGAAAACAGATTAATGGTTGTGTGGGATTGGGAGTGGAGGGTGGGAATGGAGAAAGACACCAAAGGGATGATCTATATAAGAAAAAAAAGGATAAATTTGAATTCATCAAAATTAAACTGTTTGCTCTGCAAAAGACCCTGTTAAAAAGATGAAAAGACAAGACACAGTATAGGAAAATATACTTGCAAACCATAGATGTGACAAAAGATCCATATCTAGAATATATCCAGAAATATCAAAACTCAACATTAAAAAAAATTCACCTAGAAACTGGGCAAAGAACATGAAGAGCGATTTCACTGAAGATATTTGGATAGCAAATAAGCACATGAAAAGATATGGTCAACAACAACAGCCATCAGGGAAACGCAAATTAAGACTACACTGAGATCACTAAGCACCCACTGGAATAACTAAAATAAAAAACAGGGCAATACCAAGTTCTGGCAAGAATATGAAGAAAATGAATCCTTCCTACGTTGCTGATGAGAATGTAAAATGCAACAGCTACTCTGGAAAATGGTTTAGAAGTTTCTTTAAAAACGAAATACACACTCACATGTAACCAAATGCACTCCTGGTTACAAAGAAACGAACATGAATGTTAGTAGCAGCTTTATTTTTAATAGCCCAAAACTGGAGAAAATAAAATGTCCTTCAAAAGGTAAATGGTTAAACTATGGTACATCCATACAACAGAATCTTATACTCAGCAATAAAAAGGAATAAACTACTGTTACACAAAACAACTTGGGTGAATCTCAAAGGATTAGGCTGAGTGCAAAAAGGTCACACAATGTAGGATTCCATTTATAAAACACTCTCAAAATGATAAAATTATACAGATGGAAAAAAAGACTAATGGCGGCAGCTGTGTGGGTGGCATAAGGGAGGTCTTTGCGGTGACAGAATCTGTACCTTGTTGCTGACGTGGTTACCTAAATCTACATGTATACTTAAATGGCACAGCACAATACATATAAAATGAACCAATGTCAATTGCTGGTTTGGTATTGTACATCAGGTAGTATTAAGTAACCACTGGAGGAAGGTGAAGGGTACAAGGGACCTCTCATTATTTTTGCAATGTCCTATGAATCTAGAATTACTTCTAAGCAATTAAACATTTTTAAGCTCTATTTCCTAAAAATGTTTTACCTCTGCTTTAAATTAGATTTTGAACAAAATAACTGTTCAAAGACTATTCAAGATATATTACTTCTTTCCAATCAGCTAGAAAACTTCAATTCTGCAGTGGTTTCTAGTATCCTATGGAAATGAGGAGTGCCCATAATAGAAGTCTAAAGAAACCAGCAGTTCCTAGACCAAATTCTGGGTCTGGGAAGCAGTGACTGCTATTTCAATGGGTGCCCATCTGTTCTAAGAGTGACACACATAGGAAGTTTGATGCAGCCACCTGCCCCAGGATGAATCCCCAAATAATCATCTACCCATATATTCTTTTCCAATTTATCCTTCCTTACAAAGAAGCATAGAAACCACCTCTATGTTTTCATTTTAGTTTTTCTCTATAATTTATTAGCACAATACACACTGTACACATGGGCATTTAAATTGTGATATATCTTCTTCCCCTTTCCAAGTAAACCTAACTCAGTCAGTGAAGAACTATGTATCACCCATTTATTTCCATAAAATGATAAGAAATTACCAACAGAACATTTATTTTATTAGTTGTAAAAGCACCCACGGGGCAAGTTCCTCTGGATAGTTTCACTACATTATATAAACAGGAAAATTTCTATTCTGAGGAATCATCAGGAATTGATTTTAGACTGCTAAGAGTCCATCAATTCTTCTAAAAATGGGCATTGTTTATACTTTTCAATAAAGCATAAACATTATTTAGAATTAACATTATGAACACCAATTACAGCGTTACGCTACAATATAGTGAATCGCCACAGACTATTAGTAATTTACTTCCTCTCCTGATATAATCCAATGGAAAATACACAATGCTATCTATATAGCATTCATCCCCCCCAAATTTAACTTTAATCTAGTCATGAAATACAAAAACACAAGCAGCAAATTGTGGGATAGCCTACTTAAAAAAAAAAAAAAAAACCACCTTGGGGCACCTGGGTGGCTTAGTTGGCTAAGTGTCCAACTCAGCTCACGTCATGATCTCGTGGTTTGTGGATTCCAGCCCCACATTAGGCTCTCTGCTGTCAGTGTGGAGCCCATTTCGGATCCTCTGTCTCCCTCTCTCTCTCTTGCTCCATCCCCAATTGTGCTCTGTATCTCAAAAATAAATAAACATTTTTTAAAAAATCATTTAAAAAAAAACTAGGTAAGATTTCAGAAAAGACCACTGGGGGGCGGGAGATAAGGGGCAGTAGAATAGTGATAATGGAAACTCTCAATCAAAGAAAACTAAAGATATATGACAACCAAATGAGAAATATATTCCTTATTTAGTTCCTAGATCAAATATCAAAATGGGGCACCTGGCTCAGTCAGTAGAGCATGCGACTTTTTCTTTTTTTAATTTTTTTTTTTACCGTTTATTTATTTTTGAGACAGAGAGAGACAGAGCATGAACGGGGGAGGGGCAGAGAGAGAGGGAGACACAGAATCGGAAGCAGTCTCCAGGCTCCGAGCCGTCAGCCCAGAGCCCGACGCGGGGCTCGAACTCACGGACTGCGAGATCGTGACCTGAGCTGAAGTCGGATGCTCAACCGACTGAGCCACCCAGGCGCCCCGAGCATGTGACTTTTGATCTAAGGGTGTGACTTCAAGCCCCATGTTTGGTGTGGAGCCTACTTAAAAAACAAATAAAAATAGCTACAAAGAACTCTTTTGAAAACAAAGTATAAGAAATTTAAGTAAGGGAAGTATATTACACAATATTATATTGGTATTAAATCTCTTAGCTATGATAATGTAGCTCTTAAGGAAAACAACCTGTTTCTTAGGATACACTTGCTAAAATATTTAGGGGTAAAGTTTCAAGACATTTGCAGATAACTTTCAAATGGTAAAAAAAAAATGTATATGTGTTTTTATAAACAGAGAAAGTAGATGAAGCAAAAGGTTATTAGCAAGTGAACTGGTAAAATGGGTTTTTACTATTTGTTCAAACTTTATTTTAAAAGTTTTTAAAGTAAAAAAATTGGGGAAAATATATACTTTATCAGTTATGAGGTTTTTTTTTTTAACGTTTATTTTTGAGAGAGAGAGCTGGCAGGGGAGGGGCAGAGAGCGAGGGACAGAGATCTGAAGTGGGCTCTGCACTGTCAGCGCAGAACCCCAGGAACTAAGAGACCAGGACCTGAGCCAAAGTTGGATGCTTGACCAACTGAACTACCCAGAAGCCCCTTAATTAGGTACGAGTTTTAATTCCACACATGATTTTAGTAAACAATGTCAGTACGACAGAAGTTACTAAAATCAAATACTGACAGATCTATAAGAAGTCCCAAAGATCCTCCCTCCATCGACAAATTTTAAAGCTTTTTCCTAGAAATTGTAAATTATGAGTTGTTCAACAGGATGAAAAATTACATTTTGTTCAAAAGGTCAAAAATTACAGCTGTGCTTCCAACACAGAGCACTATAACCAGCCTGAAGGCATATGGCTTTAAAAGAACTGCAAATCAATTGTACTGTGCAAAATTTACAAAGGTTTTATTTGATCCTGAAGTAGAGACAGCCATACTGATATGTTAGAACATATTTTCAAATGTTCTATTTAGCAAATAGAAGAATGTTTTAAAATTTCTTTCTCCAAACAGATCTGTTTCCTAATGATGGATACCATATTTTTCAGGCTGCTAAAGCAAGGTAAAAAGGATAGAATGAATTCCTCTAAAACATGGGTAGTTTCCTAAAACAACTAATTACATCTCATGAAAACAGGTAACACTTATCACCTCAAGGATGTACTGGTTATGTCAGACTTTAATCCAATAATCTGTTATAAAATATTTGACTTAATTACTATTTATTAAAAACAAAACTGCCTTCATTAAATACCCAGCTGTCATTCATCCAAATGTGTGCATCAGGGAGACTGAAGAAATGATATTCCAGAAATTACAGAAAATAATTTTTGATTAACAGCATCCATATAAAATCTATCATTGTACAGGAATATGCAAAGGAATCACATCCAACAGGAGGGGAAATGGACTACAGCTATTTCCTCCAAAGGCTGGGCGTGGGACAGTGTTGCTACATGTCCGTAGGTGGGTAAAAACATAGGGAAGAAAGTTTTAGCTGGGAAGCCTGCATTGAAGTTCTCACCTCTATGTAATGAGAGGCAGGTAGTTAATTACTAAACAGTACTGTCTTTTAAATCAGTGAGTCACATGCCTAAGGGAGGAGCTTATAAGCAGGATCAGCAACAACCAAGGCAATGAAGTAAGATTTCAAACAGAAGCAACAACAGGTTTTAAAAACTTTCAGACAGACAATTAGAAGCACCCATCCCAATATAATGCACATAAGCCAACAGCAGGACTATGGACTAACCAACCACCTTCTTGTAAGACACGTCATGCACTTTTGGGACTAAGTTTGTGAAGTTAGATAGGTCTGAATTGCAGAGAATAGATCTATTGTTAACAGGCAAGAGAGACTCAAAGAGAAAGGAAAACAAGATCACTTGATAAGACTTCTGAGGACACGATAGTGTATTTTAAAACATTTAAGACACAGTTTCCCCCTGGTAAGCAACATTTAATCACCTTGAGTCAGCCATAAATGTATTAAAACTCAAACAATAGTACCAAGATGATAATACAAATAGTGCCATACCACCATACATGATGATTATTTGAGAAGTTTCAAAGACCACTGTTTCACAGGGGGAGAGATCACTGGGGGCTGATTTTAAACTGGCCTGCCCAAGACTGACAGGGTTTGACAATATTCAAGGAGGGAGTAGTGTATGTAGGTTAAAATGGGCATTATGCCAGGAGTGGGGCCCAGGGAGGGTACACTGTGCCTGGCCACTGTCCCACCTGAGGCCTGGACTCTAGAGGGGTAGAGCAGGATAATCAATGTATGGTCTGACCCAGATGATACATACAAAACCACCCTTGAAGCTCATGTCTGTAGCAGACATCAATGCTCATTTTAGTTCTCTTTCCAATCAAGCACTGAAGATTTCACAGTCCTCCTAAATACAGAACAGCCAAGATGTCAAAATGTTTGAAATTCACCTACCATTCTTCTAGAAGGAGAAGATAAAGAGAATACAGGGTTAACAGCATGGCCTCTGCAGCCAGCCTGAGTAGCAAGGTTAGAATCCTGGCTCCACCACTATCCATTATGATACTTTGATCCAAAGTTGCTTAACCTCATCTGTACCTAATGTGTAGAATAGGGACAATGACTGCATGTATCTGAAAGACAACGATCAAAGGAGTTACTGTAGGTATGGCACTTAGAACAGTGCCATGAAAACAGAAGTACTTCCTAAGTGTAAGTGACTGCTATTATTTTCTATCAAATAAAAAAATCAACTGTATTCTCAAAGTAATTAGAATTTTAAATGAGGGGTAATAATATAAAATGCATAAAAACGCTGCAAAGTACACAAAACATTTGAATCACTGACAGAAACACCTTTCAATATTCAATAACAATGCCTAATAGCATCAAACACTTGCTAGTTGACTTAAGGACAAAAGTACTGGAACAAAGACATCATTCTCTAAATTCACTGAACTCTGGTTTATTGAACATCTTCTAGGTGCCGATTACTGTGCTAAATTCTACACATTTATTATCTAGCTTAATCCTCAAAGTAAACTTATGAGGCAGGTACTTCTACTAATTCCACATTACATATAAGAAACTGACACTGAGTGGTTAAGTAACCCATCCAAAGTCACACGGGTAATAGATAATAGAGATGGAATTTGAACCCAGGGCAGGCATACTCCAGAGGGTGCACTTCTAATCCTATACCCTGCAGTAGTCCCTTTCTTCTTCTCTGCAGGGAAGGTGTTCCAAGACCCCCAGTAGACGCCTGAAACCACGGGCAGTATCAAACCCACTATATACTATGCTTTTTCTTAGACGTGTATTCCTATGATGAAGTCTAACACAAGTTAACTAATAATAAAATAGAACAATAATAATATACTATAAAACAGTTACATGAATATGGTCTCTCTCGAAGTATCTTCCTGTTCTGTCTTACCCTTCCGGTGGTGATGTGAGATGATAAAACGCCTATGTGATGAGATGAAGTGATGTGGATGATGCAGGTGTTGTGACACCATTAGGCTACTACTGACTGGACATCTGCTTCCCAACCCCAGTTAACCATAGGTAACTGAAATCACAAAAAGTAAAACTGTGGCAAACCCTGGACAACTGGTCATGTATAACAATAGGATAAATATAAAATACTATATTAAAATAATAAAGTTATGGAAAGGGAGGTGACAGCTAAAGAGTATGAGCTTTCATTCTGAGGTGATGAAAATGTTCTAAAACAGACTGCAGTGATGGTTGCACACATTTGTGAATATATAAAAAACCACTGAAGTGTACACTTTATTTTTTTTTTTTGTTTACTTATTTTCAGAGAAAGAGAGCGAGCAAGCACGAGCAGAGGAAGGGTGGTGGGCAGAGACAGAATCCCAAGCATGTTCTGCACTGTCAGCACAGAGCCCCATACGAGACTCGATCTCATAAACCATGAGATCATGACCTAAGATGAAATCGAGTGTTGGACGCTTAACCGGTTGAGCCACCCAGGGGTCCCTGAAATATACATTTTAAATGGGTGAACTTCAAGACAAGTGCAATTTAAATTCACTAAGAGAGATTTTTCTATTTCACCAATAAAAATCTATCAAAAGAATCATGATGTGCATTTAGCTCTATCAATGGTCTTACAACATTCTTGATAGCAAAACAAAACAAAAATAATCTAAATAAAGTTCATATTCTATAGTAATGATAGCTAACATTTATTAAGCTCCAAGAATATTTTTTTATGTATTATCTCATTTATTACAACAACCCTAGGTGTGAGAAAAGAATGTTATCTTCATTTTCCAGAGGAGGAAACAGAAACACAGAGGAGTATCCTGCTTACGGTCACACAGCTACTGAGTACCTGGAGCCAGGATTCCAACCTGGGCAGTCTCAACACTGCTAGTTTGTGTGAATAGTAATTCATACTGCAGAAGAATAAGTGCTTGAAAATATACTCACAATATATTAAAATAGAAAAAAAATCAGAGATCAGAGAAACAACAGATAAAGTATGAGCCTGCTTTTGTTTAATACACATTAAAAAAGCAGATGGAACAGACATGGCCCCCAATTTAACATTGGGTATCTCCAAGAGGTAGTATTACAATAGATAATTATCTTCTTTATACTTTTCTGTATTTTCCACATTTTATATTGCAAGGCAATTTTTTTTAAGTGAAGTTCTTTAAAAAAAAAAAAAGTAAAAAGTGACAAATTTACATACTGCAGAAAGGACAAGTAACAAAACATGGAAGAAGCTGCTAAATTTGCTAAATGGGTCACTGACAAATTCAAGGTAAGTGGTAGAAGGCATAAATGACAATGGCAGGGAAGATGTAAAAAAGGGGGGGAGGGTGCCTGGATGACTCAGTCAGTTGAGTGTCCAACTCTTGACTTTGGCTCAGGTCATGACCCCAGGGTCGTGGGATCAAGCCCTGCTTTGGGACTCCGCACTGAGCGTGGAGCCTGCTTGGGATTCTCTCTCCCCCCTTCCCTCTGCCCCTCTTCCCCACTCGTGCGCTCTCTCTAAAATAAAATTTAAAAAAAATTTTTGTAAGGCACTATTCAGGTACACACTAGCATTCTGAGAGGTTTGGAGGCTATAAAAATGGCACATAGCTTCAGTAATAGCAGTGTCAAGGAAAGGTTTTGCTGGTTTGTTTTTAATCTGAAGGGAATTTGATCAGGGTTATAATTGAACTGGAAATAGTCTGTCAAGGATGGAAAGAGAGACAAGGAAAGGGAGGTCTCAGAATATAAGAACTCTGTCTTAGAAAAAGGGAAACTACTTGTGAAACAGAAGAGAGAAGAAAAAAACTCATAAAAAGAGATCTTTGAGATGGAGAAAAACCAGAACTTCCATCTGGTACCTTCAAACTTTTCTAGAAAATATAAAGTGAAGTCATCTTCCAAAACCGAAAGGGTGGAGATTAGGCACAGGCAGAGAGGTATGGAGTAGTGGCAAAAATGCCGGAAAGCAACTGGATTCACTAATTGGCCAGAACTAGCAGTAGCCACCTAACGATCTCATGACATAACAGAAAGTACTGGAGGAAGCTGGGAAAATCGCTTCTTCCCCACAGTTAGCGTGCACATGAAGCTGCACCACACAAACACAGAATCCATGGGTGCCTGGAGACTATTACTCTATTACTAATCCCTTGGGTAACAACCACGTAATAGTCTATGAAGCTGATGTTACAAAGTGCTATCATTTTTAGATGACGTGAATCATCTAAGGAAGCACCAGAGTTCTGAAGCATAAATTTCAAATTTGACAAAAAGAAGATCGTTTTCTAGGAAAAATCAAGTTGCAAAGATCTTAGCATGTATTTTTTATGTATGTATAAACTTTGTATAATTGAAAAGTTTTCCCCAAACAGGTAGATTGTTCTGAAACATGGTGTTTTTAGTACAAATACCTTTCTTTTTTTTTTTTTAGTACAAATACCTTTCTAAAGCAGCTCTAAAAAAAAGTAAGTAGCAACAGGGTGCTGTTCACATAAGGATAAGGACCCTGACTGGACAACACTGTAGGTACAGGACGGGCTTGTTAACGAGTGGGCTTCACCACAGGGTAACTGGGCAGTCACCTGCCGGTGTAGATATGGAGACCCTCAAATGTCCAGTTCTGTTGCTCTCTTCTCTGGAGTCACTGAGTTTCTTAGAAAAAAGAGTCTTCCAAGGGCACCTGGGTGGCTCAGTCAGTTAAGCATCCGACTTCAGCTGAGGTCATGATCTCATGGTTTGTGGGTTCAAGCCCCTCATCGGGCTCTGTGCTGACAGCTCAGAGCCTGGAGCCCACTTCAGATTCTGTGTCTCCCTCTCTCTCTGCCCCTCCCCCACTCGCACTTTGTCTCTGTCTCTCGAAAATAAATACAACATTAAAAAAAAAAAGAGTCTCCTAGATGGAGGGTATACACTTCTGACTGCCAGTGTTCTACAAATAGGCGAGGAAAGGGACAAAGAACAGAAAGGACACATCACCTGATGTGTAGTGTACAGACCTCTGCTTAATCTCCATTTACAGTGTATTTTTCTGTATACTCCAAATCTGGAGCCTCACTGGTGTAGTTTCTCTAGACAGTCAAATTCCCAATTTCTGCTGGGATACTGAATTAGACCAGGATGGGTCCAGCACCGTCCAAGATAAATATAATACTACAAGTGCAACCACACATATAACTTTACATTTTCTAGTACCCTCGTGAAAAAAGAAAAAGAACAGAAATTAATTTGAATGTATTTTATTTAACTCAAGAGACCCAAAATAGTACTTCAATGCAAAAAAATATAAAAATTATTAAGACATCTTCCACCCTTTTTACATACTTAGACTTCCAAATCTGATGTGCACTTTACATTTACATTTATACTTGAGATTTAGCACAACCTCAATTAGGACTAGCCACATGTTAAGTGCTCAACAATTACATGTGGCTGGCTAGTGGCTACCATATTAAATAGTACAGTCTAAGTTACGCTAGTGTAACATAGGAGTCCAAAATGTCAATGGCTCAACATAACGAAAAATTTACTTATGTCTCATGTAAAATGTCCAACATGGGCAGGCATAGTCCACTTCACAGTCATCCACGGACCCAGGCTGACCATCTTGTTCCTGTACCAAATGAAACACATGGCTAGGTACTTCCTAAGTAAAGACCAAAGAATCTTCATGGACCTTTCACCGTGTCAACCCAGAAGCAACATGCACTTCCCCTCAAAGTCCACTGGCCAGATCAGTCACATGATACTTCTTTACCTGAAGGAAACAAAGGGATTAAATGTTCCCATATGCTTGAAATGAAAGAACTGGATGTAAAAGAGCACTAAGAAGTCATTAGCACAGGCACGCACCTGGCTATGTGGACAAGTATGAGACGAAGATCTAAGCCCTAGGTTCCAGGGTATAACTGTTTCTTACAGATTTTTAAACCAGTTTTTAGCCTGAATTCTTAACCCTGTTCCATAAAACTGATGCCTGCAATTCTGGGACACTTACAGGGGTAAAATCCAGTTTGCTTGTGAGCACATACCTCTAGAAGCTAAACACACTGGAGGGAACAGCAGGCAACTTTGAAAATACAAGTAAAACTAGGGAGGGTGCAAGAGTTGATGAATCTAACTGCAGATAATGTCAAAGAGCCTAACAGCAAATGGTCTCATGTTGACGTAGTAGTCCAACCTCTGAATTTAGAAAATACCCAACCAGGCCTCCCTTCCAGCACAGAGCCTTTCACTGGAGAATAAACTGTTAGGAATAAAAACAAAATTGAACAGAAAAGGTATAGCTGAGGCAATGGAAAAAGAAAGCTCACGGAGAAGTAAAGGACAGTGATACAATCAGGGGATCCTTGAAGGTAATCACCCAACTTCTGAAATGTAATTGAAAACAATTCTGGGGGTGCCTAGGTGGCTCAGTCGGTTAAGTGTCCAACTTCAGCTGAGGTCATGATCTCGTAGTCTGTGAGTTCGAGCCCCGCATCAGGCTCTGTGCTGACAGCGCAGAGCCTGGAGCCTGCTTCAGATTCTGTGTCTCCCTCTCTCTCTCTCTGCCCCTCCCCGCTCACACTCTGTCTCTGTCTCAAAAATAAATATTAAAAAAAATTTTTTAACAAAAAAAAGGAAAAAAACCCCAATTCTATGAAGTTAAAAATGCTATCCTGAATCACTATATTTCCTTCTAAAAACCCAGGAAAACTAATTTCAAAATGTCCCATGAAGAAGTTTCCAGAATCCAATCTCATACAAGTTACTATAAGGTTAAATAACATCCTCTTATGCAATTAAAGCAAACTGGAAGAGAGCAACACAAAACTGATAAAAACTGTAACCTACTAAAAAGCTAAAAGTGTTAAGAAAACTATATAAGGCATGTAAAAAACAACATCAGATGGAGAACCTCAGAAATGTGAGAACATGACTCAAAAAAAAGAATCAGAATTTTAAAAATTTTATTTTAGATATAAAGACTAAAAACAAAAGAGCATAAGAGTAGATAAACACAACAGGTAATGTGAAAAGGAATCTATCCCTAAAAATTAAAAAAAAAATTTTTTTGTATGAAGAAATAAAAAGAATTCTAGATTCTAGGAAAAGTGAAAAATATTGTTCTAACTTTTGTTCAAAATAGTAATCACTGGGGTGCCTGGGTGGCAGGGTGAGCGTCCGACTTCGGCTCAGGTCACGATCTCACGGTCCGTGAGTTCAAGCCCCACATCGGGCTCTGTGCTGACAGCTCAGAGCCTGGAGCCTGTTTCAGATTCTGTGTCTCCCTCTCTCTCTGACCCACCCCGTTCATGTTCTATCTCTCTCTCAAAAATAAATAAACATTAAAAAAAAAAAAAAAGTAATCACTGAAGAAAACCCAAGAAAGGGAACTAAACACTAAAAGCTAATTCAAGAAAATTTTCCTAAAAGATCTAAAACTACATGTTTATGGCATACAATGCATACACTTGAGAATATCAACACAAAATAAAACCAAAACATATTACAGTAAAATCACAGAACTTTTATAAGAATAAACAAAACCTATGTGAGCATCTAGGCCAAAATGTCAAATAACTAATAAGGAAGAGAGAATTACATTATCGGCAGGTTTTTCCAAAAGCAACAGTTTATGACAGAAAAAAAGTTAAAATACTCAAGAAACAAAATGAGAGCCAACAATTTTATAGCTGGTAAAACTAATTTTCCAATATAAATGATACACATTATCATCATGCAAAAATTCAGGGAATAATGTTCTCACAAGTGTTTCTAGAGAAATCTCCTAGAGAATAAGCTTCAGAGAGCCAATATGATTAAAGGAATACGGACATAAGGACTGGAAGTGAGCATTAAATAGCAACTGGGGTGCCTGGGTGGCTCAGTCAGTTGAGCGTCCAACTTTGGCTCAGGTCATGATCTCACGGTCTGTGAGTTCAAGCCCCTCACTGGGCTCTGTGCTCACAGCTCAGAGCCTGGAGCCTGCTTCAGATTCTGTGTCTCCCTCTCTCTCTCTGCCCCTCCCCTGCTCACATTCTGTCTCTCTCTCAAAAATAAAGATTAAAAAAAAAAAATTAAAAATAAATAAATAAATAAATAAATAAATAAATAAATAGCAACTTACAGACTCACTAAATACAGTGAAAAGGAGGAAAGTTATAGCACATAATGGCTATATGACCTGATAATATAGACGGTATAACTACCAAGAAATAAAGAGCATATGAAAAAAGTATTAACTCTCTTCAATAATATTGGTGGTGGATGTATTAGTTCTGTTATTGTGAAACTATAAGATATATAATATAATAAAATAAATGAGGGTAGAATATTCTATTGCCCCTATATCCTTGAAAACCAGGATTCCCAATATCTATTTCCTAGTACTATTCACCTAAAAGACCTACAAACGAAGACAAAACAGTAGCAATGAGCATCCTGAGAGTCCAGATCATGGTTTTGAAATACTACTTCCCAATGAAAGAAACCAGGATTCATAGAAATGTTTCCTGTTTGAGGCAGAATTGTTTCAAGATGTTCTTGGAATGTCTTGTTTTATAAGGTAGTAAAGAAGCTAACCAACAACTATTTGAGTGATGTCAAAGGACTCAGGAACCAACCTGAAGAGACTCCTAATGGGCCAAAGATGGGATACTTTGGGCTTTAGCAAGTATATAAGAATTTGAACAGATTGAATCTCATCAAATGTGTTTAAATCCATGATGGATGAAGCGGCAGAGGAGCGAGGTTGACAGAGGAGGGGGAGGAGAAGGTGGGGTGGAAGGAAGGGAGGAAAGGAGGAAAGAAAACCAATCACCTTCAGAGAAGATACGGAGCCATTTCAACATTTTAAAAACTGTTATGAGGGACCAACCCACTGATAGGGGGACCCCCACGCTTTATGAGTTTAACCTTCGGGAGTTCTACTAGGTCATCACAGTGAATATCAAAGAAAAATCCCCTTGAGATTCTGCCAGAAAGAGGGGGGAAAATACCATTTTGAAATACATCACAGCATTCTATCATTCGTAAGGCCTGCCTTTTCAAGAAAAACTATTTTACCAGAGCCTAAATTATGTTTTTTTGTTTGTTATTTGCCAAAGCCTAAAAAGCCTAGGACAAGGGAAACACCCAACTCTAGCCCAGGCTAGCCTTCCATGTGCGGGAGGGAGGAACACAACTAAGAAGCACTTATGAAGTTCAAGGTCCAGAGACACCGGCTCACTAAAAAAATGAGACTTCATCAGCGCACCTGGGTGGCTCTGTCGGCTAAGCGAGTGACTCTTGATTTCGGCTCAGGTCATGATCTTGCAGTTCCTGAGTTCAAGCCCCACGTTGGGTTCTGAGCTGACAATGCAGAGCCTGCTTGAGATTCTCTCTCTCTCCCCCCCCCCTGCCCCTCCTCCACTCACACACTGTCTCTCAAAATAAATTAAAAACAAAAAAATGAGACCTCATCATAAGACTACAGAACACTTCCTCTCCCCCCAGTACCTTAACACCACATTACTAAAGGCCTATTTATAGCAGTTTCTTTTTACCTTGTACATCATGTACAGCCAGCAAGAAAAAAATCACAAGGCATACTAAAAGGCAAACATCAGTTTGAAGAGACAGAGCAAGCATCAGAACCAGACTCTGATATGGTAGAGAGAACAGAATGATCAGACTGGGAATTTAAAACAACTACAATCACTGTGCTGTGGACTCTGCTGGGCAGAGTAGCCAGTATGCAAGAACAGATACATAACAAAAGCAGAGAGATGGAATGCATAACAAAAATGGAAGAATGTCTTTGATGGGCTTATTAGTAGACTAGTAATGACTAAGGAAAGAATCTCTGAGCTTGAGGATATCACTGTAAAAAATCCCCAAAACTTAAAAGCAAACCAAGAGACTGAAAAAGATTTTTTAAAAGAACAGAACATCAAAGAACTGTGGGACAACTACAAAAAGTATAACACATATAATACAAGTATCAAAAGAAGAAGCAGCAGGAAAAGGAAAAAGAGAAAGGAACAGAAAAAAATATATGAAACACTAATGACTGAAAAATTTTCCAAATTAATGTCAAACACCAAGCCACAGATCCAGAAAGTTCAGAGAACACCAAGCAGGGTAAATGGCCAAAAAAACTATGCCTATACAGCTCATTTTCAAACTACAGAAAACCAAAGATAAATAACTAGAAAGAAATAAACTTGAAAGAAGAACACACACACACAAAAAAAACCACTTTACCTATACAGGAGCAAAGATATGAATTACATCCAACTTCTCAGAAACCATGCAGACAAGAAGAGAATGGAATGAAACATTTAAAGTGTCAAAATAGGGGCGCCTGGGTGGCTCAGTCAGTTATGCATCCAACTCTGGCTCAAATCACGATCTCACAGTTCCTGGGTTCAAGCTCCATATCAGGCTCTGCACTGACAATGCGAAGCCTGCTTAGGATCTTTCTACCTCTCTCTCTGCCCCTCCTTTCTACCTCTCTCTCTGCCCCTACTTTCTCTCTCATAATAAATAAATAAACTTAAAAAATAAAATAAAGTGTCAAAACTTTTCAAAAACAAAAGAAAGCAAAACAAAACAAAACCACCAACCTTGAATTCCGTACCCTGTAAATTATTCTTCAAAAGTGGAGCAGAAATGGAGATTTTACCAGGTGTACAAAATTGAGGCAATCCGTTGCCAGTAGACCTGCCTTGCAGATAACACTGAAAAGAAGTTCTTTAGAGAGAAGGAAAATGATATAGTTCAGAAACACAGATCAAAATAAAGAAAGGAATAACACTGAAAGATATATGCACCCCTATGCTTATTTGCAGCATTATTTACAACATCCAACGGATGGAAGCAAGCCAAGTGTCCATCAATGGATGAATGGATACAGAAGATGTGGTGTATATGTATATACAATGGAATACTACTCGGCCATAAAAAAGAATGAGTTCTTGCCATTTGTGAAAACATGCATGGATCTAGAGGGTATTGTGCTAAGTGTAACAAGTCACAAAAAGAGAAATACTCTGACTTCTCTTAAATGTGGAATCTTAAAAACAAAACAAACAAACAAAAACCAGAAAGAGACTCATAAATACAGAGAACATGGTTGCCAGAAGGTCGGGAGGAGGGGGAACGGGTAAAATAGGTGAAGGGGATTAAGAGGTACAAACTTCCAGTTATAAAATAAGTAAGTCATGGAGATTAGAAGTACGGCATAGGGAAGATAATCAATATTATATGGTAAATTACATCAATAATCACTGTAACGTCAAAAGTCTAAATACACAAATTAAAAAGACAGGGACTGTCAGAATAAATAAAAAAACAAGTGGTCTGTGATATATGTGGTCTGTAAGAAACCCACTTTAAATATAAAGACATGTTATTAAATAAAAGTAAATGGATGCAGAAAGATTCACCACACTAACACTAATCAAAGAAAGTGGGAATAGCTGTATTAATTTCAGACAGAGTAACTTCAGAGCAAGGAAAGTTATCAGAAATAAACAAAAGAATTACATAATCATAAAGGGGTCAATTCTTCAAGAAGACAATTCTTTTTTCTTTTGATGTTTATTTATTTATATTTGAGAGGGAGAGAGAGGGAATGAACATGGAAGGGGCAGAGAGGGAAAGAATCCCAACCAGGTTTTGTGCTCTCAACACAGAGAACCGTGAGATATACCTGATCTAGAAACAAGAGTCAGACACTTAACCAACTGAGCCACCCAGGCACCTCAAGACACTATTCTTTTTTTTTTTTTTTTTTTTTGAAGACACAATCCTTAATGTGTATATATGCACCTAACCAGGAGGCATCAAAATACAAGAGACAAAAGCTGATAGAATTGCAAGGAAAAACAGATGGATCCACTATTACGTTGATGACTTCAACACCCCTCTATCAGAAAGGGACAGATACAGCAGGCAGAAAATAAAAATAAGATTATAGTTGAACTCAACAGCACCATCAATAAGCTGGATATAATTGATATTTATCAACTACTTCATCCAAAAATGGCAGAATATATATGATTCTCAAGCTCATATGGAACATTCACCAATACAGACCACAATTCTGGGCCATATATACCTTAACAAATTTAAAAGATCCAAATTCATCTAATGTCTCTTCTCAGACCACAATGAAATTAAAGTAGAAACAAAACCTGAAAGATACCTGGAAAATCTCCAATACATGGAGATTAAACAATTTATTTCTAAATTTTAAAAAAGGCCAAAGAAGAAACCTCAAGAGAAATTTAGAAATAATTTGAACTAAATGAAAATGTAAATACAACTTTTCAAAGTTTGTAGGATGCAATGAAAGCAGTGCTTAGAGGGGAAATGAGAGCACTAAATGCATATATTAGAAAAGAAGAAAGATCTAAAATCAATAACGTAAGTTGTCACCTAAAAAACTAACAAGAAAAGCAAATTAAATTCAAAGTAAGCAGGGCGCCTGGGTGGCGTAGTCGGTTAAGCGTCCGACTTCAGCCAGGTCACGATCTCGCGGTCCGTGAGTTCGAGCCCCGCGTCGGGCTCTGGGCTGATGGCTCAGAGCCTGGAGCCTGTTTCCGATTCTGTGTCTCCCTCTCTCTCTGCCCCTCCCCCGTTCATGCTCTGTGTCTCTCTGTCCCAAAAATAAATAAACGTTGAAAAAAAAAATTTAAGAAAAAATTCAAAGTAAGCAAATGAAAATAAACAATAAAAATTAGAGCAGAAAACAATGAAACTGAAGCAGGGGAAAAAAAAAAAAATCAATGAAACCAAAAGCTGGTTCTTTGAGAAGATCAATAAAATTGATAAAAAGAGAAATGATACAAAGTACTAAAACAGCATAAGAAATGAAAGAGGGAATTATCACTACAGATCACACGGTCACTACAAGAATAATCACAGTATATCATGAACCTCATTATGCCCACAGATGAAATGGACCAATTCCTTGAAAGGTACAATGTGCCTGACAAGATGCTTAACATCATTCATCATCAGAGAAACACAAGTCAAAATCACAAACACAGGAAACAATAGATGTTATGCAGACAAGGATGTGGAAAAAGGAAACCCTTTAACACTATTGGTAGGAAGGCAAACTGGTGCAGTCACTCTGGAAAACAGTATAGACGTTCCTCAAAAAGTTAAAAATAGAACTAACCTATGACCCATGACCCAGCAATTACACTACTAGGTATTTACCCAAAGGATACAAAAATACAGATTCGAAGGGGTATGTACACCCTGATGTTTTTAGCAACGTTAGCAACAATAGTCAAACTACGGAAAGAGCCCAAATATCCAATGACCGATGAGTGGGTAAAGAAAATGTGGTATATATTTACAACAGAATATTACGCAGCCATCAAAAAGAATGAAATCTTGACATCTGCAACAATGTGGATGAAGCTAGAATATATTATGCTAAGCGAAGTAAGTCAGTCAGAGAAAGACAAATACCGTATGGTTTCACACTCATATGTAAAATTTAAGAAACAAAACAGATGAATATATGGGAAGGAAAATAATAGAGTGAGAGGGAGAGGAGCAAACCATAAGACTCTTAACTATAAAGAACAAACAGAGTTGAAGGAGGGAGGTGGGTGGGGGATGAGCTACAAGGATAATGAATATTAAGGAGGGCACTTGTTATGATGACTACTGGGTGTTATACATAGTGAACGAATCACTAAATTCTACTTCTCAAACCAATATTACACTGCATATTACCTAGAATTTAAATAAAAATTTGAAACAAATGAAAGTCAATGTGCCAAAACACACAAATGAAGAAATGAAGAAACAGGCAATCTAAACAGGCTTGTCTCTACTAGAGAAATTGAATCATAATTAATAAGCTTCCAAGGCAGAAAGCACCAGGTTCTGATGAGTTCTCTAGTGAATTCTAGCAAACATGAAGATATTATACCAATTCTCTACAATCTTATCCAGAAGATAGAAGCTAAAGCAATACCTCCTATTTCATGCTATATACTCCATACCAAAAAGACAAACACATTACAAGAAAACTACAGATTAACATCTCTCATAAACATATATACAAAAGTCTTGAACAGAACATTATCCAAAATATATATATAAAGAGTTACATACCACAGCCAATTGGGATTTATCCTATGTATGCAAGGCTGGATCAACATTTGAAAAATCAATTAATGCAACCCATTATATCCACAGACTAAAGAAAAATCACATGATCCTATCATTAGATGCAGAAAAAGTATTTGACAATATTCAACATCCATTCATGATAAAAATTCTCAGAAAACTAGGAATAGAAAGGAACTTTCTCAATTTGATTAAAAAAAATTTACAAAAACCTACAACTACTTAGTATCATACTTAACGGTGAGACACTCAAAGCTTTCCCACTAAAATCAGGAACAAGGGAACAATACTCTCTCTCACCACTCCTTTTCACACTGTAAGTCCTAACCAAGGGAATAAAAGAAAAAGAAATAAAAGGTATACAAATTGAAAAAGAAGAAATACAACTGTCTTTGCTCATAGATGACATGACTATCTATGTAGAAAATTCAGGGGCGCCTGGGTGGCGCAGTCGGTTAAGCGTCCGACTTCAGCCAGGTCATGATCTTGCGGTCCGTGAGTTCGAGCCCCGCGTCGGGCTCTGGGCTGATGGCTCAGAGCCTGGAGCCTGTTTCAGATTCTGTGTCTCCCTCTCTCTCTGCCCCTCCCCCGTTCATGCTCTGTCTCTCTCTGTCCCAAAAATAAATAAATGTTGAAAAAAAAATAAAAAAAAAAAGTTTAAAAAAAAAAGAAAATTCAGAAGAATCAACAGCAACAACAAACTCCTAGAATAGTGACTCCAGCAAGGCTTCAGGATACAGGGTTAAAATATAAAAGTCAACTGCTTTCCTATATACCAGCAATGAACAAGTGGAATCTGAAATGTAAAAGCTATCACTTATATTAGAATCCCCCCAAAATGAAATACTTAGGTTTATACAAATCTAACAAAATATGTACAGGATCTGTATGAGGAAAACTACAAAACTCTGATTAAAAAAAAAAAAAAAAATCAAAGAGCTAAATAAATGGAAAGATGACCCATGTTCACGGATAAGAAGACTCAATACCGTCAAGATGCCAGTTCTTCCCTACCTGATCTACAGAGTCAGTAAAATCCCAGTCAAAAGCGCAGCAAATTATTTCGTGGATCTTGACAAACTGATTCTAAAGTTGATACAGAGATTAAAAAAAAAAAAACAAAAAAAAAACTAGGCTAATCAACACAATATCATAGGAGACGAATAAAGTTGGAGGACTGATGGTACCAACTTCAAGATTCACAGTAAAGCTACAGTAATCAAGACAGGGTGGTACTGGTAATAGAACAGACAAATAGATCAATGAAAAACAATGCAGAGCCCAGAAATAGACCCACATAAATATACTCAACTGACACTTGACAAAGGAGCAATGGCCATAACAATGGAGCAAAGTCTTTTCAGTAAATGGTGCTAAAACAATTGAACATCCACATTTTTTTAAAGCTGGGGGGGGGGGCGGGGGGAGGAGTGCCTAAACATAGACTTTTCATCCTTCACAAAAATTAACTCAAAATGGTTCACAGACCTAAATGTAAAATGCAAGACTCTTAGGAAACAGTGTAAGAGAAAACTTAGATGACCTGGGGTTTGGCAATGACTTCTGAGATGTAACACCAAAGGCGTAATCCATTAAAGAAACAACTGATAAGCTGGGCTTCATTAAAATTAAACACTTCTGCTCTATAAAATACAATGTCAAGGGAATGAGAAGACAAGCCACAGACTAAGAAAAAATACTTGCAAAAGATATATCTGAGGACTGTTTTCCAAAATATACAAACAACCGTTACCAGTAAGAAAAGAAACCCAATGTAAAAATAAGCAAAAGACTCAAACAGAACTTTACCAATAAAGATGTACAGATAGCATATAAGCATATGAAAAGATGTTCAATATCTTATATCATTAAGGATTTGCAAATCAAAGCAACAATCAGACAGATGTCACTACACACTTAGAGTAGTCAACAAAACACTGACAACACTAAACACTGATAAGGATATGGAATAAGGACTCTCATTTATTACTGGCGGGAATGCAAAATGATACAACCACGTTGTAATAGTGTGACACTTTCTTACAAAACTAAAAGTACTAGTAGCAAATCTAGAAATCATGTCTTTGGTACTGCAAGTGAGTTAAAAGCTTACGTCTACACAAGGATATTTATAGCAGCTTTATCCATAATTGCTGAAACGTGGAAGCAACCAAGATGTCCTTCAGTACGTGAATGGATAAATAAGCTGTGGTACATCCAGACAATGGATTATTACTGAGCACTAGAAAGAAATGAGCTATCAAGCCATGAAAAGACATGGAGAAAACTTAAATGAATATTGCTAAGTAAATCTGAAAAGGCTATATACCGTATAATTCCAATTATATGGCATTCTGGAAAAGGCAACACTATGGTGTCAGTAAAAAGATCAGAGGTTGCCAGGGTTAGGTGGTAGGGAGGGATGCACAGGCAGAACACAGAGGAATCTTAGGGCAGAAAAGCTATTCTGTATACTACTGGGGTGGATTCATGTTATTATACATTTGTCAAAATACATAGAATGTATAACACCAAGAGTGAACCCTAATGTAAACTAAGGACTATGGGTGATGATGTGTCAATGTAGGTTCATGAACTATAACAAATGTACCACCCTGGTGGGGGTTGTTGATAATGGGGGAGGCTATGGAGATGCAGAGGGTAGGTATATGGGAAATCTCTTTACATTCTGCTCAATTTTGCTGTGAACGTGAAACTTCTCTAAAAAATAAAATCTATTTAAAGTGTGTGTGTGTTTGTGTGTCTGTCTTTATGGTGTATTTTTCTTACATTTTATTAATATAATGTAATTCATCAATTCTAAGACACACATCTTTTCACATTTTAACAAGTGTAAAATCAGGAACATCCTAAAATCAATATAGTATTTAATAGGTATCATTTTTTTTCTCAATGGTTAGAATAACAGTATTATCAATACCTGCAGATTATACAGATATATGTGCTATAGGGTTGATGAAACACATTCCAGAATATATAACTTAACTTCAGAAAGAATTAGATGAGTTTGCTAGTACTAACCGCCAAATGTTTTTTCATATACAAACCTTGTAAAATGTAATAAATATGAGTTTTCCACTAGCAGCAGACTGATTTCTAATTAATTCATCAGTGGATTAATATGTTCAAAATCCTCAACTTTAGTATTACTTAATATGATTAATCACCTCTATTTATGTATCACTCACGGTGCTACATTCTTCTCCCTAACCTAAACAGAATTTCTTCATTCAGATGTTCAGTCACTCAGATGTAAGAATCATCACATGCACAACCCTTAGATGCATTAAGAGCTGCCCTCATCTCTTATGCTAAGCATGCTTTGGAAACTCATCCATTCTAACACATTCCATCAGATTTGTAAAGTTATTAAAGTTATTTTTTTAGTATTTAATGAATGTATAGTTTGTTTTTGGAATCCTATAGGAAAAAGGCTGGCTTTTTATTCACTGCTGGTCCTTCGACCATAATTATTACATTTTTGCCAATTCTTTCTCCCCACCCACTTCTGGTCATTTCTCCAGCCCTGCAAAATCTTACCCATCTGGCTTTATAGAGTAAGCTGTAAAATTAATTTAAAAACTCAGATAGATTCTCCACTCTAAAATACCCTTTTAAAATCAAACTCACTGAAAATTAGTCAACTCTGTCCATTCCTGTTCCACCAGTTTAAAAAAAAAAAAGGATGCTATTGAAAGTTATAAATTTCTGTGGACAATGCCACCAACTAATAGGAGGGTTCTAAGAAACACATGGTAAAACTCCAGAAACCACAATGTACTTCACCCACTCATAAGGAAATGCACACTTTGTTTTCTTCACCATCACAATCTGGAATTTAGAAAAATGTAGTGATAACAATCCTTAAAGAAAAGTCAACATTTCTGCAGCCCATTTCTAACAAAATAAAATGCAAATGACAGGTGAGAAATCATTATTTCTGCATGAAGCCACAGAATATGACCCTTTTTTGTTTGTCTGTTTTCCTAGAGCAATACCAGTAAAATTACTTATGCCTCTGCCTGTTCAACTTCAGTGCACATGAATTCGTGAATGAGCACATTCAAGAATATCTAAAAGTTAATAAATATTATACACAATGGAAAACACTCTTTAACAAATTATAGATCATGGGGTGCCTGGGTGGCTCAGTTGGTTAAGCATCTGACTCAATTTCGGCTCAGGTCATATCTCACAAGTTCATGGGATCGAGCCCCACATCGGGCTCTGCATCAACAGCATGGAGCCTGCTTGGGATTCTCTCTCTCCCTCACTCTCTGCCCCTACCCTCGGTCATCTTCTCTCTCTCAAAATAAACAAACATTAAAAAAATTATAGATTGGTATTATGACAGGGGTGTGGGTTCCAGAGATCTGTGCATTTTTTGAAACTAATTGGACTATACACATAAGCCCTGTGCATTTCACTTTATATATGTGTGTGTATATATATACGATATATATATATATATCGTATATATATTGGTTGGATTACAGTTGAAGGTATTTGTACAAACTAAAATTATTTTTGAAAAAATAATAAAAACATCTATTTCCTAAATATGTTCACTGAAAGGGACTAAAAGCAATGACAGCCAGTACCAATAAAAAACACCTATAATGGCCATATCCTGGTTCCTATGTATTGTTTCCATTAACTCTAGGGGTGAGTTAACTAGAGATGACCATTTTCTCCCTGTCTCTTCACATGGCTGTGTTTCAATTTTCCCTTTTCTATAAGGACACAGATCACATTGGATTAGGGCCCACTTTAACAGGATCATTTTAATTTGATGATGTTTGCAAAGACATTATCTCCAAAAAGGTCACATTCTGACATCCTATGGGTATTTTATAAGAGAATATATGGAATTTTATGGAGAAATTTTATGAGAAATAAGAAATCTGCCTGGTCTTCAAGTATCTCCCCATAAATTGCTTATTAGTTGTAAAGGGGAAAGGAGTAACTCTATGATGGAGAAAAAGGAGGACATCTTGACCAGGCAATCAAAATTAATATTAGCAATTCACATTACCAACGTAGGACAAACATATTAAGCCTCTGAATACAATACCCTAAGAAAGGAGACATCCTCATTTATGTAAAATTCTGGCCAGAGATGCATCATCTAAATCCAATAATGAGAAAATGTCAGATAACTCCAAATGGTGGAATATGGCATAAAATAACTGGCTTATATTCTTCAAAAATGTTAATGTCATGCAAAATAAAAGACAACTAAGGACCTGCTCCAAATTAAAGAAACAGGAGAACTAAATATCATATGTGATGCCATGCTTAATCCTCTCTGGAGGAGAAAAGTCAAAAACCTTTTTTGACTGCTTAGTTGAGACAAGAGACAACACAGGAAGAGAGACTGTAGACTAAAGTACTGTCTCAATGTTAAGTTCCCTGAATTTGATAACCTAAGTGGGATTACATATGAGAATATCCTTGTTCTTGGAAAACAGAAACTGAGACATTAAGGGTAAAAGGACATAATATATACAACATTACTCTCTCAAACAGTTCATCAAAAATAAATTGCATGTATGTAGGTGGGTGAAGGAAAGAGGGAGAGAACCAGAGAATGATACAAATTGGAAAACTGTCAAAAACTGATGAATGTAGGTAAAAATATAGGGAGTTCACTGTGCAATTCTTGCATCTTTTCTATATAAATAAAACAAAATAAAAACAAAATAAAACCAAAAATGAATTATGGTCACCTGGGTGGCTCAGTCAGTTTAGTGTCAGACTCTTGATTTCAGCTCAGGTCATGATCTCACATTCGTGGGATTGAGCCCCATGTTGGGCTCTGCACTGACAGCACTTGGGATTCTCTCTCTCCCTCTGTCCCTCCCCAACACACACACACAACACACACACACACACACACACACACACACTCACTCTCTCTCTCTCTCTCTCTCTCTCTCTCTCTGAAAATAAATAATAAAATAAATTTTTAAAAAAAAACACAAAAATGAATTAAGTTCGTATGTTGTAGCCCTAAGCCCCAGCACCTCAGAATGTGACCTTATTTGGAGACAATGTCTTTGCAGAAGTCATCAAATTAAAGTGATATCATTAGAGTGGGTCCTAATCCAATGTGATTGGTGTCCAAAGGGGAAATTTGACACAGATGTGTCCAAAAGAGAGAGAGAGCAAACAGCCATCCACAATCCCATGAATGCGTGAAGCTATGAGAAGTGAAGGTAAGAGGTCTGGAACAGAACCTTCCCCTGCACCTTCAGAGACAGCACAGCCCAGGCAACAACTTGATTTTGGATGTTAGCCTCCAGAAGTGGGAGAAAATAATTTTCTGCTATTCTAAGCAAAAACAAAAAACAAAAGAATTAGAATAGCAAAAAAACTAGCTTTAAGGTATTATGCTAAAATAAAATGCTTTTCACAGATATATGAGATATGCTTTCACCAAATTACAATGTTTAAAAAACACAAATATTTGTATTCACTGTTGTTCACCAAAAATGGAAGAAATCATCAAACACCAACCTTGCAACATAAAACTGTGATGTAAAAAGATTAACCAAATTCAATGCACTATCCCTAAAATAAGCACTTTTAACACAAACTAAATCCCAAACTGAGAATACATTAAAATTGGTTTAGCAAAGTTATCATTATTTAAAGATCATAGTATATATATATATATTTTAAATCCTCACTTCAGATCAATGGAAAAAGTATCAAAACTAAAAAAAAAAAAGTTAAGTATGTTGAATGGCTTAAATACACAATTGGTAAGTTGTATATTAACAGTTTATAAAATATAATGGAAAAACAATCTCAAAATGGCATTTAAAAATAATACTACAAAACTTTACTGAATGTCAAAGAAGACTAATAAAAGAAGCTATGCCATTTTAGGAGTTATAAAACTACAAACACTGTAAAAATGTCAGTTCTCTCCAAATCTATCAATAAGTGTTAACAGGCTTTTAAATGGAATCAGACAAAAGGAGTCTGAAGACATTTGAAAAAATAAACATTGAAATATCCTACCTTTTTAGAAAAACACCATTTGCCTCACCAATTATTAAAATACAGTGAAAGTTGGGTGCCTGGGTGGCTCACTCGGTTAAGCGCCAGACTTCAGCTCAGGTCATGATCTCACAGTTCGTGAGTTCAAGCCCCACATTGGGCTCTGTGCTGACAGCTCAGAGCCTGGAGCCTGCTTTGGATTCTGTGTCTCCCCCTTTCTTTGCCCCTTTGCTACTCACACTCTGTCTCTCCATCTCTCAAAAATAAACAAACATTAATTAATTAATTAATTAATTAATAAAATACAGTGAAACCTACGTCAATATAAAGAGTGTGACCCTACTATCACAAGACAGATTACAAGAGAAGATAAAGGGGCACCTGGGTGGCTCAGTTGGTTAAGCACCTGACTCTTGATTTTGGTTCAGGTCACAATCTCAGTCGTGGGATCAAGCCCCATGTCAGGTTCTGCATGGACAGCACGGAGCCTACTTGGGATTCTCTCTCCCCGCCTCTCTCCCTGTCCTTCCCCTGCCCTAGCTCTCTAAGCAAATAAATATTTAAAAAATATAAGACAAGATCAAGAGTAGACCAAGAAATAGAAGAATATAATTTAAAAAATCCCAAATCAATAAAAGGTGTTGAGAGAACTTGCTAACCATTCGGGAAAAAACTTAAGTTGGATCCTTACCTCACGCAACAAAATTAATTCCAGATAAATAAAAGGTTAAAATGTAAAATGTGAAGCTATAAAAGAACTTGAAAATAATACTGCAATGAGGAAGGAATTTCTAAGTTTGACATCAGAGGTAAGGAAAGGCTGATGTAAACTTATTGAAGGTAACACTGAATACAACTTTTTTTCTGTTTTATGGATCAGTCTTAATAAGCCTATAACATTATTACAGTGATGTTGTGTTTTCAGAGTAGTGACTAGGGCAGTAAGATCAGAGTACTGTATTCTACCTATTTGACTTCATTTCATAGAGAACAATTTTCCACTTTGATTTCACAACTGGCTTTTCCTGTAATGGTTAGGAGGTTATTGAATAATAAAAAGTATTTAAAACCTTTTTTTCCACATTTCTGTGATTGCTATCTTCAGTTGGAATGAAATATTATCTAAAATTCAGGTAACTTCCTGTAAGTTGGTACTGAGTTATTAGAATAAACATCAAATTTTAAAATTAATATTTTAGGTAGAGAAATAACAATTACCTACAAAAATGTATTTTCTCCCTCAAGCTAGTACCACTGGATCCTAGTGTCACTTGCACCGTGACTGGGTTAAATCACTTGCATTATAAGCCAATGTCTGCAGGGAACCTGGGTGGCTCAGTCGGTTGAGCGTCTGCCTTTGGCTCAAGGCATGATTTCACGGCTCATGGGTTCGAGCCCCACGTCGGGCTCTGTGCTAACAGCTCAGAGCCTGGAGCCTGCTGTCTCCCTCTTTCTCTGCTCCTCCCCCACCCAAGCTCTGTCTCTCTCAAAAATGAATAAACATTAAAAAAAAAATAAGATAATGTTTACTCTTCAGGAAAAGGAAAAGAAAAGCCCTTATTTAAATGTGATATCCCATGTCACATACCTAGATTCTTCTCCCTTTTTCTTCCTTTCCTTTCTGAGACAGTGTGAGTAGGGGAGAGGGGCAGAGGAAGAGAGAAAGAGAATCCCAAGCAGGCTCCATGCTCAGTGTGGAGTCTGACATGGGGGCCCGCAACCCTGAGACCATGACCTGAGCCAAAATCAAGGGTCAGACATTCAACCGACTGGAGCCACCCAAGCACCCCATTTTTTTTTTTTTTAGATTCCCTTTCCCTTCTGCCATAGTCACTCAAGAATTGTGCCTGCAGTAGTATTCCTAGTATTCCAAGAAGTATTCCTAATCTAGTTCAGGCTTAACGTCATTATTTTTAACTTTCCAAATCCTCTTCTGTCCTTTCACAAATTAGCCCAAAATGCAGCATATAAGGCATAAAACCTCAGTGATGATACTGAATGCACACAGGGTTTAAAGGCCTAAGCATAAGGGCTTGAACCAGCAAGAGTCCGTCCTCAGCCCCAACTCAGTATGTCCCTCAGTCACCACTTGGACTTAGCTAAAAGATGTGCAAGGCTGTAGAGTCCTAGCACAGCAGGTGAGTTTCATGCAGAGGAGTCAGCTGTGGCAAACACCACTGAGATGCGGAAGATGAGGACAAAAAATGTGGCACCATGGAGTCCATCAGTGATACCGACAAGAATGGGTTCTGAGACATTAATGGTGGGGGGCAGTTAGAATAATGACTGGAGAGACTTAAATAATCTGTATGTGACTTTTATTCTCACAGCAGCATCACTAACTTTCTTTCATTTTCTTTTTTTAAAAGAATCTCCATTGATGTTCGAGTTCTTGTTGTAGGCAAAGCTTTTCATCACACATCTTTTCCACATATCACGCTAATCACAGCTCTTACCAAAACTTGTTTCTTAGATCCTAACCTGTGGTCTTTTGAACATGTAAAAATGTTCTTTATCTTCCATAAAGAATTATACACTCTCCTATTTTTCCTGACTCTGTCTGAGGTTTCTCTCTTTTGACAGAGACATTGGCACTGTCAGTTCAGTACTAGGGAGACACCAGGGGAGTGCCAGAAGACGGCATCCTACCCTTAGTTCCGTTGATTGTTGTAACTGGGGAACAAAGGACCTGTGCTGTCCATCACCCAGTTTTTCTTTTTTTTTTTTTTTTAAATTTTTTTAATGTTTATTTATTTTTGAGACAGAGAGAGACAGAGCATGAATGGGGGAGGGTCAGAGAGAGAGGGAGACACAGAATCCGAAGCAGGCTCCAGGCTCCGAGCTGTCAGCACAGAGCCCAACGCGGGGCTCGAACTCATGGACCGTGAGATCATGACCTGAGCCGAAATCGGACGCTTAACTGACTGAGCCACCCAGGCGCCCCTGTCACCCAGTTTTCCAGATGAGCCAAAAATCTGGATTTTCTTTTTATGAAATCTCCCAATTTTGAATTGTTTGCAACTAATTAAAAACAAAAATACAGTACAGGCCAAACATAAGATGCCTGCAGGCTAAATCGAGCTGAAAGGCCATTGGTTTCCAACCTCTAGGGAAGGAATCATAGTGGGTCTGCCTATTTCTCTTTCACCTTTTTTCTTGATTTTAAGTAATTCTTCCTTCCAAGCAGGGATTTCACAAGCCTTTAAGGTACTCATTCAGAGATTCAAAGTGAGGTTCAATGACCTACCAACATTACCAAGTGCCATTAAACACTTCTCTCTTTGAAAGTAATATACCATTACTTGCATGTCGATAACTGGTTTGGGATGGGAATGAAATTCACCTTTAAATTTACACTTGTTCTTTAGAAGTTTTCATATATCTACAGAAGTATGACAATTAGCATTTACAGAGCACCTACAGTGTGCCAGGCACATTACGAAACAGTTTCACACTTTGGTATTTCATTAAAGCCTAAATTACCTTGTAAAGTAGATTTTATTAACTCATTTTACAGACGACTTGCAATAGTTCACAAAGTTCTCAGTTTTGTTTCTCTGCCCTCAGAAGCCAGCAACGTGGTTGGTTAGGCTTGCTTTTTTGACAGGTATCATCAATCAAGAATAATTACAACCGTCTTAAATCACAGTAACAAAAATGCAAAGTAAAAGTATTGAAGGATGATATCCTTTGAAAAAACAGCTAAACCTTAATTTCAACTCCTTGAATTCCTTAGTTCTGTTGATCTTCCAATCACTGAAAGAGTCATAGTTATTTTCAAGATAAGTAAAACTGAAGTCAGCTCTTCTTTTTGGTTAATGTTTCTTTTCTAGGGCCTCAGAAAACACTGGCCATTTTACAAAAACCGAAGCTTTTCATTAATTAAAGAGGACCACAAAAAGAACATGGGCTGCTGCCACTAAGGCAGCAGCAGGCAAGTGTGGAGGTGAGGCCGTGTGTTAGGCCCAGTAACACACAACCAAGGAGGATTCCCTACTTACGTGGACCTCACAGTTTGTAGGAATGGAAACAGATCTTAAAGAAATGTTCATACAAATTACAATTTAATTACAGTCATAATAAGTGCCACCAACGAAATTAAAAATGGGGTGCTATGATAGATAGCTTTGATAAAGCTGTGTAAGTTTAAGTAAAAACTGGGCAAAATCTCAATCTAACCAGGGAGGTAAAAAGACAAACTGCTCTGTTCCAGTCAAGTGGCTCCTTTAAGAATATTAGTCTCAAGGATTACATTAAACTTCTATAAATAACCAATTCTACTTATATTTTATATATCCTAGCATAAGTTTAAGTCTTCATTTTAACATCTTCAAAGCTACTCACTTCCCTACAAGACAGAAAGATAGAGCACGAGTGGTGGAGGGGCAGAGAGAGAGGGAGACACAGAATCCGAAGCAGGCTCCAGGCTCTGAGCTGTCAGCACAGAGCCCAATGTGTGGCTTGAACCCACAATACGTAAGATCATGACCTGAGCTGAAGTCAGATGCTTAACTGACTGAGCCACCCAGGCTCCCCAAACCTCAATATTTTAAAAAGCAGAACACTTATCAGCATTTCAGTCCAAGGCTCAACAAATATTTAAATAATTAAAGCATGTTATATATTTATAAAAACAAAAAAAAAAAAAACAAAACCAATAAGATTTATCAAATAATGTTAAAATGCAACTTTTATTGATGCCATGCAGAAAAATTTAATGTTAATTTTTTAAGTATGGAAACTGTGAAAATAGGTCAATTACTTGGCTTTTGCAAAAACATAAAAATAACAAGGGGTCAGGAAGGTACAAAAGCAACAAAGCACTAAAACTGGTCATGGTCTTCGAGTAAAAAAACAGACACTTAACATAAGGAATAAATACAAAAATTTTTAAAGTATGCTTAAGAAAACGTGTCCAAGGGGCACATGGGTGGTTCAGGTTAAGTGACTTTCTTAACCCTCTCCCTCTTTGCCCCTCCCCCCACATGTGTGTGCTCTCTCTCTCCTAAAAATAAACACCAAAAAAAAAAATTTTAAGAAAAACAGAAAATGTGTCCAAAATGTGTCTCAAATCAATTAGTGATTTTGTGTCAAAATAACAAATAACAAATGTATAGACTGTTCAAATATAATAAGTACATATAAACATAAATACAATAAAGATCTCTCATGAGATTTATCTCCATTTTCCTATTTTCTCCAAGGTTTACTACATCTAATTTTTAAATATATATATATTTATATATTACTGGTTTAAATAACATCCTACATCAGCATACTCTATTCTCACCAGTCGCTTTTAAACATTTTCCCTGCTTCATGGAGTCATAGATTTGTTAACAATATAGGGAACCACATGTCAATCTGTTTGGAACAAGGTCCATACCTAGACACATGAAGTTCAGAAAAAAGTCCTAAGCGGTCCTGACAAAGCCCCATGTAACTTAAAGAATGAAAAATTCACAAATCCTAACAAACACAGCTTTTCTTGCCCCTTCCAAAAACCACCTTTAAAAAGACAAGTGAGGGGCGCCTGGGTGGCTCAGTCGGTTGAACGTCCGACTTCAGCTCAGGTCATGATCTCACAGTCTGTGAGTTTGAGTCCCACATCGGCGTCTGTGCTGACAGCTTGGAGCCTGGAGCCTGATTCGGATTCTGTGTTTCCCTTTCTCTCTGCCCCTGCCGAGCTCATGCTCTGTCTCTGTCTCAAAAATAAATAAAAACATTAAAAAAAAATTAAAAAGGACAAGTGAACCAAAAAACAGAAGTCATCTTAACATCCCATATTTATTAAAAATCTAATATATTTAAGGTACTCAGTACATGTGATGTGATTGGGGCCAGACAGAAAGACACATAACCAAACTTCCAGCATAGTGTGGCTGCTTTTCACTTTCTTCATGTGTAAGCTAATACCTACTTTACAGACTATTTTAAAGATCCTCCACAATGGCACTGTATTTGGCATTCTGTAAGTACCCAAGTGGTAGCCAGTATAATTATTTTAAATCAAATTAGAGACAGGAAACAAATAGGAAGAAAATGAACAGTACAAACAGGCATAAGAAGCCCCAAAGAAGCACAGAAAAGGAAGAAATGCCCAGGAGCCCAGCTGAAATTAAAGTTTCAAGGAGAAGGTAAGAGACAGGCTCTGCCTGTCGAGAAGTCTGGGACTTAGCAGACAAGAAGGGAAGAAGGATTCACAGAGAAGCAGAGATAAGACTACAGAATTACAGCCATAAGAGTACAGAATTAGGGCCACAGCATAGAAAGCCAAATCCAGTATCGTTATTACTAAGAAAAAAAAAAGTAAATAAATCAGAACTAAATCATGAGCTAGAGACAGTAAAACCTATATGAACAGGGCAAAACAGAGCATCAAGTCCCAATGCCCAATCACAAATTTTTACCACAGGTGTCTTTTCTCTTTGAGAAAAAGTGGATTAAGACAAGTCTGTTTAGCAAATACAACACCTACTCTCAAAATACCAAAAAGACTGATACAAATGTGACTACGTATTTCTACAATACGATCTGACTACTGATTATAGTGACCTTCTTTAGAAGACTATTAAGCAAATTGATGAACATTACTAATACTTAAAATGACCTAAAATGAGGGGGAAAATGCAATACTTTTTAATGGGCTGATAATGCTTAACAGAGGTATACAAGCTTCTTAACCCCTCAGAAACGGGGTTACACATAAACATATTTATGAAATGTAAGTATCCCCTGCTCTTTGAAAGTTCAAACTAGGCCACTTTGCTTTTATGAAAGATCTGTATTAGCACCTGTTTTCACTAACCGAAAGAAATCCAAGGAGGATTTTCGCTTTTATGAAAAAGGCAAAAGACAAAAATTAGCGTTCAGTGTTTGTTTCACAGCGAGCCATTCTAGAAGCAGTACGCACCCCAGCAACTAGAGTGGCGCCACCAGGCTCCTTCTCCAGGAACTACACTCAGCATCTCGGCAGCAAGCTGCCTTGCTTGGAACCGGGTCCGTATGCATTTGTGCTGTACCTCGACTTGTTTTGTGCATGTTAGCATGATGTGTCTTAAAGTATCAAAAAAAGCCTAAGAGAAGTTATTTTGGGGGTCTGGGAACGCTCAAAAAAATGTCCATATAAATTATTGTAACTGCTTCTTCACTTCATGTCATTTTGGTTTTTACCAGGAAAGGTCTCATAGGTAACAATCCACTTTCAGACAGCAGGGGAAACATACATACTTAAATTTTAATAACCATTTTTTAATGATTCCTTAAAGGTTAAAAAAAAAGTTTATATTCTTACTTAAAACTAAACTGGGAAAAATTACAACATAAGTCCAATTGACATTCAGAATATGGCACTAGGATTTTTAGGAGTTTTTATGTGAAAAATCTTTTTAAAGTCTTCATTTATCTAAGAGCAGCAAGGATATAGAACAAAAGAAATACTGTAACTGCTTTGGGGACTTTTTACCACCATGTTTCAAAAACACAAACAGTCCAATTCATGCCATTCTGTGCCAAGAAAGCTATTTTTCCCCTCAAAATACAATTTAAAATACGCTAATTTTAACTCAATTTAAGTTGAATTTATGTTTAACTGCAATATTAAAATATATAACTTGTAGGCCTTTCAAAGAAAATATCTTTTTTTAAATACCTCTGAATATACCAAGACATAATCTTCAGGCTTACTTGGAACCTAAACTACATAAAGGTATAGGCTTTAATAGAAAAAATAGTGACTTTTACAAATATTTAAGTTAAAATGACTCTCTTCTAGAGCCCTCTCAGAGAAGATACCTAAGTCTCTTGCTCCCCAAGTGGGGGCAGGGTTGAAGATATTGTGGCAAAAGCGATTCTAGCCTCACCAGTGTGGCTCTAAACTTGAAGTGCAGTGGTAGGCTCTGGAACAAAGAATGTGTAACTTGATCTCTTTTCCTTCTCTCCTCCTTCACAGCAACATTTAGAAAGTAATTTAACCTCTCAAAATGGCATCTTTGTGCTGCTTAGGGGAAAAACATCTATTCACTATTACAGCATAAGGGAAAAAATAAGAAATCAAATCATTTTTAAAAATGGTTCTTGCTTTATAGTGATATTTTTTATGTCAAAACATTGAGTATATAGACAAGCCAATTATAAATGAAGCCTTTATTTTTGCTATTTGAAGGTCCACAATACAAGATTAAAAAATACAGCTCAGGTTTTAAGAATAATTGGTCTTATTAATACAAGGTGGACTTAGTATTTATTTTGCTTCTACAAAAAAGGGAGTAATTAGCTCCTAAGAAGTTTTCAGAAGAAAAAACAATTAAGAATACAAATAATCTAGATAAATTTGAAATGTCTAAATGAATCATGCAAGTTATAAATACTTTAAATTTTTGTATTATCTTTTCATTTATCCTAATTTAATAAAGAAGACAAGTCAATCTGAAAATCTAGAAAAGAACAATAAAAACCTGAAAAAAAAATTTGCTAGCCAGGTATCAAAGATGTACTGAACATTCTCATCACTGTCAAAAATGTTTAAAGGTATTCTCAAACCACCAAAATTTTATATGACTTTTATACATTTCAAAGCAGTCCTACATTCATGATGTAATCTGATCCTCACAAAAACCTTGTGAGTTAGGTGATCACAAATTTGCTTAGTTGAGAGTCACAAAAAGGTTGGTGGAAGTCTCTTGACTCCAGTCTATAGCCCTAAACTATTTCTATTTCAGTACATACTAGTAAGTATTATTATCCCCTTTTTACCAGAGAAGAAACAGGGTCAGAAGTAAATAACTTGCCTAAAATCACAATGCCGACACATGAACTGTAGTCCTTACACCTATGAAAATAAATATGTAAAACCAACAGTTTAATGCTATGTAACTGACAAAAAAGCCAACTGTGGCAGAATCATGGTGATTCCGCAGATGCGATTAAGGGCATGGACTCTGAGAGAGATTACCCTGTTGGCCTCAGTCTAATCATGAGTCCTTAAAAGCAGAGAACCTTTCCCAGCTGTGGTTAGGGAGAGACAGAGATGACAAAGGGTCAGAAAGATGAGATCGTTTGGCTTAGAAGATGAGGAGGCAGGAGGCCGTGAGCCAAGGGCTGTGGTCGGCCTCTAGAAGCTGGAAAAGCTGCAATGGGCAAAGAATCAGATTCTCCACTAGGAGCCTCCAGAAAGGAACACAGTCCTGTGGACACCTTGATTTTAGCCTGGTGAGACCTGGTGTTGGACTTCTAAGCTGTAGAACTGTAATATAATGAATCTGTCCTCTTTAAAGCACTAAGTTTGTGGTATTACAGCAGCAACAGAAAACTAATATACTAATTGTACTATCTAACTGACTGCTATAGACTGAATGTTTGTAGCCTCCAAAACACATGTTAAATCCTCATGCCCAAGGTGATGGTATCTGCCAGTGGAGCGTTTAGGAGGTAATTAGGTCCCAAGGGTAGAGAGCTCAAGAAGGGACTGGAGTCCTTATAAAAGGGAACCCAGAGAGCTCCCCTGTTCCTCCTGCCATGTGAGGATGGATACAGAGAAAAGATGGCATCTATGAACCAGGAAGTAGGTTCTCACTAGACACCAAATGCCAGCACCTTGATCGTAGGCCTCTCAGCCTCCAGATGGTAAGAAATAAGTTTCTGTTCTTATAAGCCACTCGGTTTATGGTATCTTGTACTAGTAGCCTGGACAGACTAAGACAATAGACTATTCTGTATTTTAAAATCTTACGATATTAAAAAAGTCTGTCAGTGAGCACATGTGTAATCAGAAATCCTGCCCTGTGTATAGATGAAATAAAAACATAGGCATCTGTCACTACACAACTAGATATGGTTTTGCTGCTAATGATATTCTGGCCCAATGTTATTTCTATAAAGTCTATTACAAATCATCCAGTCATACATGTCTGCAGTTTAAATGGAAATTTTTAGAAATGTTCCTTTGACCATCAATAAGCCTCTGTTTAAAAATTATTTGGGGGGCGCCTGGGTGGTGCAGTTGGTTAAGCGTCCGACTTCAGCCAGGTCACGATCTCGCGGTCCGTGAGTTCGAGCCCCGCGTCAGGCTCTGGGCTGATGGCTCAGAGCCTGGAGCCTGTTTCCGATTCTGTGTCTCCCTCTCTCTCTGCCCCTCCCCTGTTCATGCTCTGTCTCTCTCTGTCCCAAAAATAAATAAACGTTGAAAAAAAAAATTTTTTTTTAATTATTTGGGATTCAATTATCATTACTATTAGCATACACAATGGATTTAAATGACAAGCATATTACAGATTTGATAAGAAATTAACAACATTAAAGGTAAAAATTTTACTGGAAATGTATCTGTTAATGGATGGGGCTTTCTGTTTTCAATTAGATCATTCATCTGCTGACAGTTCAGCATATTGTTATTAATTTTTGTCAAAGAAAGCACTGAGAAATTTTGTTCATATAAATAGGTGAATGGGATGGGAATGAAAGGTATTTTGTCAGCAGTCACATAATTTTCAAAATTCCTTCTGAGTTATTTGTTGAAAAATCCCATACTGATTTACCATCAAAAATATTTTTAATGATTTAGCAGCTGATTATTTCTGAATACTGGAATTGAGAAATCTTTCAATGTCATTGGCAAAAAAAATTGGAAGCCATTAACAGATTTATTCCCCAGAAATTAGAGCTAATTACTTTCTCAATACTAACACCAACATTTGGAATTACCACTTTTAGGGGTCCCTGAGGTTTTGTTTAGTTTTTGGAAATATATTAACATACCATAAAATTCACTCTTTTAAAGTGTTCAATTCAGTGGCTATCAGCATATTCACAAACTTGTACAACCATCACCACTACCTAATTCCAGAACATTTTCATTACCCTAAAAAAGAACCGTACAACCATTAACAAGCACACACAACACCCCCACCCCCACTCCATCTAGTCCACTAAGCCATTTTTTGTCTCTATGAATTTCCCTATTCTGGACGTTTCGTATAAACGGAAACACACAATATTTGGTCCTATGTGACTGGCTTCTTTCACCTAGCATAATACTTTCAAGTTAACCCATGTTGTAACATGAGACAGTATTTTCCTTCATGGGTGAGCATCCATTACATAGATAGAGCACATTTTACCTATTTATCAGCTGACGGACACTGGCTTGAATCTACTTCTTAGCTATTAAAGAATAATGCTGCCAAGAACTTTCATATGCAAGTGTTTGTGTCAACATATATTTCTAATTCTCTATGGCATATACCTAGGAGTGGAACTGCTGGATCACATACTAACTCTATGTCTAACCTTTTGAGAAACAGCTGATCTATTTCCCAAAGCAGCAGCAGCATTTCACAGCCCCACAAACAGTATGAGGGTTCCCATTTATCCGCATCCTTACCAACACTTGTTATTACCTATCTTTTTTTATTCCCCTCATCCTAATGGATGTGAAGTGGTATCTCACTGTGGTTTCTCTGATGACTCTGATGACTAATGATATTAAGCATCTTTCCATCTATCTTACTGGCCACTTGTACATCTTCTTTGGAAAAACATCTATTCAAATCCTTTCCCCATTTAAAAATTCAGGGTATCCTGGGGCACCTAGGTGGCTCAGTCGGTTAAGCATCCGACTCGGTCAGTGAGTTCAAGTCCCGCGTCAGGCTCTGTGCTGACAGCTCGGAGCCTGGATCCTGCTTCGCATTCTGTGTCTCCCTCTCTCTCTGCTCCTCTGCTCACATGCTGTCTCTCTCTCAAAAATAAAGATTAAAAAAAAAAATTTTTTTTTTTTTAATTTTTTTTAAATAAATAAATAAATAAAATTCAGGGTATTTTTTTGTTTGTTGTAAGTGTTCCTATGTATTCTGGACACAAGTCACTCAAAAGACATATGATTTACAAATATTTTCACCTATTCTGTGGGTTGTCTGCTCACTCTCTTGATAGTATCCTGTGATGTATGCAGGTTTTTCATTTTGAAGAAGTCCAACTTATCTACATTTTCCTTTTGATTGCTTGTGTTTCTGATGTCCTATCTTAGAAACAACTGCCTAATCCAAGACCACAGAGATTTACATCAAAGTATTCTTCTAAGAGTTTCATAGTTCAGCTCTTAAATTTAGGTCTTTGATTTATTTTGAGTTAACTCCTGCATATGATATGAGGTAGGGATCCAACTTCATTCTTTTGCAATTGTTGTCTCAGAATTATCTTGATATCCTTTTTTTCCACAGAAGTACTTCCACCAGAGGGCAAATGCATCATGATAAGAGTAAGAACAGGGGAAGTGTTATGTCATAAATGTCATAAAATGAAGGACAACAGTGGAGAGGATTATGGGAAAGAAGGAATTGCTTGAAAGACCAGTTCACAGAAAGATCAATTTTAAGAAAGAACACATGTAGGGGCCCCGGGGTGGCTCAGTTAAACATCCAACTCTTGATTTCGACTCAGGTCATAATCTCATGGTTCGTGAGTTCGAGCCCTGGGTCCAGCTCTGCCCTGACAGTGCGGAGCATGCTTGGGATTCTCTCTCTCTCCCCCACCTCTCTCTCTCTCTGCCCCTCCACTGCTTGCATTTTCTCTCTCTCTCTCTCTCTCTCTCTCTCAAAATAAATAAATAAATAAACTTCAAAAAAAAAAAAAAAGAGCACATGTAGAAGTTTAAGGTCTGGAAACTGATTCACTTAAAACTATCCATGTGCTTGTGTACCACCAGGAGTTTGCGTTTCCACTCAAAGTTCAAGACCAATGTTTGAATGCTGCCCTATACTACTGCCTCAACTCTGGGGGTGGGGGTGGGGGATCATTTGTGAACAGTATTTTTATATTTCAATTGTGTAAGTAATAAAATGAGACGGAGCTTAGGATGAATCTAGTGATAAGAGGAAGTCTAGAGGAGTTTCACCCTATATATACACCACTCGGCCAAATAGAAAAGTTCACTTCTATTCCCTGTTTTACATGAAATGTATTTGGTTCAATGCATGCATTAAGGGAATGGAATTCTCTTTTAAATCTTATTTTATTGATGCGAGAGTAATAACAACAAAAAAAGCACTAAGAAAGTCTACTTTGAGTCTACTAGTTTACTCACTTTATGCCTAGGCTCCCTTGAAAGAAATCCTCCTAGGCTAGGGACATAGTACGGCATCGGTGAATAGAAATTTTTAGGTCAAACCCTTGTCCCCATGATACACCACTTCCCTTTCCTCTAAAATGTATGTTTAGTCGAATTCTTTTCCCCTGAGATCAGTCCAATTTGTGACACTGGCAAAACAGATATGCTATCTATTTCCTCTTATCACATAACTCTGACAGTTTAATAGGTTTGTAGTGTGACTTTGGGGTTATTTCATTTCCTGTGCCTTTAATTGGAATTAAGCACAGACAGCATTTTCACACATGATAATTTACTAAGTATTTCTGCCCATGTCCACTAACTGTTCACCACCCTCTAATCCTAAATACTTATTCAACAAATCTGAATATTTTATTTTGCATTAAAAGCTTCCACCTGTTGGTTATATATCTCATACCCCACTGTTGCCTTCCACTATAATGTTATTGGTTTTACTGTACAAAAGTTATTTATTTTTCAAATTAAAATCCAAGTATCCAAACATTAATTACTGGCCCTTTTCTCCACAGGTGTGTTGTTCCTGGTGCTAAATTTAAAACCTGTTTCTGTACTCTTATACAATTTATTTAATTAATGCAATTTTTAAATCTATTATCAGTTATTCTACTTCAGATGGTAGTGGTCTGAACTGAGACAACATGTTTTAAAAGAATGTGAAATCCATAATGCAAACATTAGGTGGTATTGTTATTTGTAACTTTTAACTCTGACATCACTCACAGAATGATAAAGATGATATGTCAACCAAGTAAAACCTTAATATCCAATAAAGTGTGTTGAGAAACTGGCTGTCTGGCTCAAAATAAATAAATTAAACAAACAAACAAACAAAGCCCTATCTTATTCCTTAAACCAAAAATAAATTGTAGATTAAAAAGATATTTAAAGTAGAAGAAAATAGTTTTGTTCTCATTATTTAATATTCTCCAACAAGGGGAGGCCATTCTAAGCATGACACATTAAGTTACTGAGGGAAAGAATGGTAAGTTCCTTTCAGGAAAAGTGACATTTCAGTTGCCAATTAGACATCCAAGCAAAGTATAAACCCGTATTACTCAGGAGGCATTCAGAACTGGAGATTAACAGTTGGACATCATCCAGAGAGAGCTGCAAAGCCTTGAGGTCAGATCAGATCAAGGGAAAGAGTACTGAAAGGTGTAAGAACTGGCCCCTGGAGGTGCTCCCTGAGAAAAAAAGACTGAGATGGAAACAAAGAAGGGGTACTCATCCTGGAAACCAAGTGAAGAAAGTGTCCTCACGAGGAGAGAGTAAGTGACCACCTGTGTCAAATACTGTTAACGGGACAAATAACTGGAGAATGAGAAAGAAGGGTCATGGGTAAGGTTTGTAAGAGCGGTTTAGGCAGGGTGCTGGGAGGGAAAACCTAATGAGAGGGGGCAGACTCATAAGATATTGGGAGAAAAAACCCTGAAAACAAAGTACAGATACATCTTTTGGAAAAAAGAGGTGGGAGGGGGGAGCAACAGTTAAAAGGGAAAGTGGAGTTAAGAGAGGTTTTGTCGGAGAACCTGGCTGGCTCAGTCAGTAGAGCATGTGACTATGTGACTCTTCACTTCAGGGTTGTAGATTTGCGCCCCACGTTGGGTGTGGAGATTACTTTAAAAAAAAATAGAATCTTAAAAAAAAGAGAGCGAGAAAGAGAGAGAGAGAGAGAGAGAGAGGTTTTACTGTTGTTTAAGATAAGAGAAGAGTATGTTGGTGTGCCGATGAGAATGATCCTGCATCACGTAAGAGAGGAGATGGAATGAAGCACAGTGCAGGCTGTGGCTCTTGCTAGAAGCATGGTCAGTTCTTTCCATTACGACAGAAGGAAGGCAGGATACACGGGGTATCTATCTTCTTAAGGCATCTATTTTCTCAGTCAAATGAAAGGCAAAATTGCGTATGGAGAGTAAAGAATACAAAAGGTAATGTCAGAGGTCTGAAGAGGAGGAAGTTTAAATGACCAGCTAGGTCAGACCAGGAGAGTAAATGGACTAAGAGCAATTGTTGACCAACACGAAGGGCTCATCTGACCTCAGTAGTCATTAACTGGAAGTAAACCAATCAGCAAAGAAATTCTCCAGCCACTTGCAGCAGCAAAAGTGCAAGTGTATAACCAAAGCACCCAAATATAAGCAAACAATGACAAAACTGAAGACAGAAATAAATAGTAAAACAAAACAATAGATTTCAATATCCCACTTTTAATAATGGATAGAACCAGACAGAAGACCAATAACAAAACAGAATTTGAACAACACTTTGGACCACTGGGCCTACACAGAACATACACAGAACACAGAACACTCCACCCAACAGCAGCCAAACACACATTCTTAAGCACACATGGAACATTCTCTAGGATAGATCACATGTTATACCACAAAACAAGTCTTGACAAAGTTAAGAATACTGAAATCATACCAAGTATCTTTTCCAACCACAATGGAATGAAGCTAGAAATCAAGTGAAGGAAAACTGGAAAATTCACAAAGATGTGAAAATTAAACAACACACTCTTAAACAACTAATGGCTCAAAGAACTAAGGGAAATTAGAAAATATCTTGAGACAAATGAAAACAAAAACACAACATACCAAAACATGGGATGCAGCAGAAGTAGGTCTACAACAAATGTTTGTGGTGGTAAATGCCTACAATTAAAAAAGAGAGGGTCTCAAATCAATAATCTAGCTTCATACCTTTGAGAACTAGAAAAAGAAAAACAAACTAAACTCCAAAGTTGTACAGAAGCAACCAATAAAGATTCCACTAGTAATAAAACAGAGGACAGAAGAATAGAAAAAATTAATGAGTTTATTTTTTGAAAAGATCAAAGAAACTGACAAACCTAACAAGGCCTAAGAAGAGAGAAGGCTCACATAACTAAAATCAGAAATGAAAGAGGAGACACTACAACTGATGTCACAGAAATAAAGAAAGATTTAAGAGACTATGATGATTAATTACACATCACCAATTTGGATTGCCTAGAAGAAATGAATACATTCCTAGAAACATACAACCCACCAAGACTGAATCATGAAGGAAATGAAAACCTAAACAGACCTGTAACCAGTATGGAAATTGAATCACTAATCAAAAATCTTCCAACAAAAAAGCCCAAGACCAAGTGGTTCCACTGGAGAATTCTATATAACACTTAAGGAAGAATTTATGTCAATCCTTTTCAAAGTCTTCCAAAAAACTAAAAAGGAAGGAATACTTCCAAACTCATTTTACAACCTCTGATACCAGAGCCAGACAAAGATAGTATTAGAAAAGAAAACTACAGACCAATATCGCTAATGAATATAGATGCAAAATTCCCCAACAAAATACCAGCAAACCAAGATGAACAGCACATTTAAAGTACTACACACTATGACCAAGTGGGATTTACCCTTGAGGTGCAAGGATAGTTCAGTGTAAAAAAAAAAAAAAAAATCAATAAATGTAATACACCACATTAACACAATGAAGAACAAAAATCACATGATCATCTCAACTGGTGCAGAAAAATCATTTGACAGAATGCAACAACCTTCCATATAAAAAACACTCAACAAACTAGAAATAGAAAGTAATTACTTTAACATAATAAAGGTCATATATGAAAAGCCCAACATCACACTCAATGATGGAAACTGAAAGCTTTTCCTGTAAGATCAGTAACAAGAAAAGGGTGATTGCTCTCACCACTTCTATTCAACATAGTATTGAAAGCCCTAGCCACAGCAATTAAGCAAAGGGGAAAAAAGGCATTCAGATCAGAAAGGAAGAAATAAAATTATCCCTGTTCACAGCTGACATATTATATGTAGGAATACATAAAGATTCAACACAGAAAAAAAAACAAACCTGTTAGAATAAATGAATTTAGCAAACTTAAAAGATATATGATATATAATCTACATTCAAAAACTAGTGGTGTTTCTGTATACTAACAGTAAATAATCCAGAAAGGAAATTAAGAAAATAACCCGATTTAAAAGGGGGGGGGGGGGGCTAGAAAACAACCTTGTTTACAATGGGGGGAGGGATGGGCAAAATGGGGGAAGAGGAGTGGGAGATACAGGTTCCCAGTTATGGAATAAGTAGATCACAAGAATAGAAGACACAGCATAGGGAACAGTCAATGGTATTGTAGTATCACTGTACGAAGACACATGCTCACTTGTGGTAAGCACAGCATAATATATTAAAACTTGTCAAAACAGTATACCATACCCCTGAAACTAATGTAACTTTGTGTGTTACCTATATTTCAATACGAAAATAAATATTAAAAAATAAATAAAATGGAAGACAAAAAGAAAAATGTTGAAGTAATTTTTGTTTTGAAAGTATACTTACAAATTCACCAATATAGAGATTACCAATATTATTTGTAATAATAAATTGACATGAAGCAGATAATATTAAAACATAATGGCCTATTTTTTTAAAAACTGGAAGGGTGGGGCACCTGGGTGGTTCAGTCAGTTAAGCGTCTGACTCTTGATTTCGGCTCAGGTCATGATGTCATGGTTCGTGGGTTTGAGCCCAGCACGGAGCCTGCTTGGCATTCTCTCTGTCTCTCTCTCTGCCCTCCCCTGCTCATGCTCTCTCTCAAAATAAATTTAAAAAAAAAAAAAAAAAAAAAGGAAAGGGGACGCCTGGATGGCTCAGTGGGTAGAGCATGCAACTCTTGATCTTGGGGCTGTGAGTTCTAGCCCCACACTCGTAGAGACTACTTAAAAAAATAAAATCTTTAAGAAAAGAAAGAAAGAAAATGCTTAGGAATAATAGTTAAACAAGGAAGTAAATGAACTGTGACACAAATTAAAGATGACACAAATAAACACAAAGACAATGTCCACACTGCCCAAAGCTATTTACAGATTCAATGCAATCCTTGTGAAAATCCTAATGGCATATTTTGCATAAACAGAAAAAACTATCTTAAAATTCATACAGAATCTCAAAGGACCCCAAATAGCCAAAACAATCTCAAGAAAGAAGAACAAAGCCGGAGGTCTCACACTTCCTGATTTCAAAACATTAAAAGCTACAGTAATCAAAAAGTATGGTATAGGCATAAATAGAGACATGTAGACCAAGAGAAGAGAAAACAGCCCCAGAAATAAACCCTCACATATATGGTCAAATTATCTTCAATAAAGGTGCTAAGACTACACAGTGGGGGAAGGCCAGTCTCTCCAACAAGTCGTGCTGGGGAAACTGGATATGCTCATACAACAGAATGAAGACAGGTCCTTCCTTACCTTCCACCATAATTCATTTAATTAATTATACTTAATTCAAAATGGATTAAAGACTTAAGCATAAGATCTGAAACTATAAAACTCTTAGAAGAAAATATAGGGAAAAAGCTTCATGACACTGGAATGAACAATGATTTCTTGAATATGACGTCAAAAGCACAGGCAACAACAACAAAAACAGACAAATGGGACTGCGTCAAAACTTAAAAACTTTTGCAGCAAAGGAAGCAATCAACCAGATTAAAAGGCAACCAGCAGCATGGCAGAATTATTTGCAAACCATATAATGGGTAAGTTATTAATATTCAGAAGATACAAAGAATTCCTACAATTTGGTAACAAAAATAATAGTAACCTAATTAAAAAATGTACAAAGGACTCGCTTGAATGGACACTTCTCCAAAGAAGATACACAAACGGCCAACAAGCATCTGAAAGATACTTACATCACTGGTCACTGGTGAAATTCAAATCCAAACCACAATGAGATACCACCTAATACCCATTAGAATGGCCCTTATCAAAACAATAGAAAATAACAAGTGTTGCAAGATGTGGAGAAATTAGAATCCTTGTGCACTGCTGGTGGCTGTATAAAATGGTGCAGCTGCAGCGTCTGGATGGCTCAGTCACTCGAGCATCTGACCTTGGCTTAGATCATGATCTCACGGTTGTGGGTTCGAGCCCTGCATTGGGCTCTGCACTGACAGCTCAGAGCCTGGAACCTGCTTCAGATTCTGTGTCTCCCTCTTTCTCTGCCCCTCCCCCACTTGAGTGTGCACTCTCTCTGCAAAATAAACAAATATTTAAAAAAGAAAAAGGGTATAATCTATTTAAAAATAAATAGGGGAACCTGGATGGCTTAGTCAGTTAAGTGTCCAACTTTCGCTCAGGTCACGATCTCACAGTTCATGAGTTCACGCCCTGCGTTAGGCTCTGTGCTGACAGCTCAGAGCCTGGAACCTGCTTCGGATTCTGTGGATTCTGTGTCTCCCTCTCTCCCCTCCCCCACTCACGTGCGCACCCGTGTACGCGCTCTCTCTCTCTCTCTCTCAAAAATAAACATAAAAAAATTGTTTTAATAAAAATATATAAATAAAATGGTGCAGTCACTATGGAAAAACAGTATGGAAGATCTGAAAAAATTAAAAATAGAAGTATATAATCCAGCAATTCCATTTCTGGGTATATATTCAAAAGAATTGAAAACAGGATCTCAAAGACAGATTTGCGCACCTATGTTCATCGCAGCATTATTCACAAACCGAGAAGTGAAAGCAACGTAAATGTCCATCAAGAGATGCACAGGTAAAGAAAATGTGGTATACACATGCAATGGAGTATTATTCAACCTTAAAAAACAAGGAAATGTTGTCATATGCTACAAACATGGATGAACCTTGAGGACATTATGCTAAGTAAAAAAAGTCAATCACAAAAAGCCATACACTGCATGATTTCACTTACACCTGCAGTACCTAAAGTAATTAAATCCACAGAAACAGAAAGCAGAAGGGCAGCAAACTGCCAGGGGCTAGAGAGAGAGAGAAATGGGAAGATGCTGTTCAATGAGTATAGTTTAGTCAGGCAGATGAAAACAGTTCTAGAGATCTGTTGTATGACAATGTGCACATAATTAACAATACCATACTGAACACTTAAAAATCATTAAGAGGGTAAAATTATAAGTTTCTTACCACAAACTACAAAGTACAGAATAGGCAGATTTGGATTTATCCAATATTGGAGTTTCTCAACTAAGCAATGTAGCAAGCGAGGACAAGGGTGTTGAGAAGATTTGCAGCTGAACATTTATGACTGGCCACAGAATTGAAACTGAGAAAGGAGAAGGGTGAGAACATAAGGGGCAGTGTAATGAGAAACACTAAAAAGGTAATAGGGTCAATGGGTTCTGTAGATCTCAGGGAAAAGGATTGTTTGTTCTAGAAGGCATGGGCTGGAAAGATCAGAAGTGATGGATGATCAGAGAGTAGGGTTCTTGAAACTGAAATTATGGAGGTTACAGTCACTATAATTATGAACACATTATTATCGTATAACAGATCTGAGGTATGATGAGGTGGCTGAGGTAGAGTGGAAGACACTGGCAGAGGTCAAGAGACAAGAGGCCAGGAAGGTTGTGGAAGAATCACCCACCTGGATGTTGAGATAGATCATCAAGAATTAAAATAAACTGCTATTGGAGACAGTGCGCCATATAAAATAAAACCTTCACAGAATAAAGGAGGCTGGGGAGAGGAGAGAGTAAGCCCAGGTTCCATGGAAAACTGGGAGGAGCAATAGCAGTACAGTATTATCTCATGAGGAGACTGAAAAATCATGTTTTCTGTTTGATGTTAAGTAAAGTGAGAGGGAGAGTGGTGTTAGAGTAGCGAAGAAGGGCAAACAGATTCATGTTTAGGTCCAAAGGAGAGGTGGTCTGAAAGAGAAAAATCACAACTTAAGTGGGCTGCAAAGAACCAGGGTTTTCCAGCGTGACTCAAGTTTTAGGACGTCCATGAACTTGATGTTTAGATGGGAAAAAATTACATCTTGAGTTTCATTAACCTCTAACTTAAATTATTTAAGTAGGAGAGTAGGCAAAACCCATAGTAGTATTAGCAGTACCTACAACTTTGTAACTAAAAAGAAATTGGATATTTTGATCAAATTACATTGTTGCAAATAGTTTAAAGTATTATTTATGCCTCACCATTATTTAAAAATTAGGGTAGTTGTAAAAAAAATTAGGGTAGTTGTTAAAACCTGCCATTGGGTTATTTAATAAGTTAATAAAAGAACATCTGTATTAACTATATCTAAAAAAAAGTTTAACTACTTTAATAGCTACATTTCAATATAATTGGTTTCCTTAGTAATCCAGTGTGTTTTATTTTATACATTTACAAACATTAGTCTGAAAAGGGGGACAGACTGCCCCCAAAACTTCAGAATGCCTGAGAGCAAGAAGGTGAATAGAATGGTCAGAAATGAGGCAAACAGAAAGGCTCCAGGGATTGGAGGGCAGTGGAAGAAAAGGGTCTGCTAAAGAGATTAAACACAGCTTTATGTCCCCATAAATTCAATGTGAAGTTAAACAGAATGAGGGAGATGTAGAAAACGTTATGTGAAAAAGGCAAGCTGCGACACAGAATGCATGAAGCCATTGGTATAAAACACACACACACACACACACACACACACACACACACACACACACACAAAACAGAAATAAACTTTTGTAAAGGAAAATTTGAGGAGGATATATAAAGTGGCAGCCGTAGTTTAGAATGAGAAGAAAACTCAGGAGAGAGCAGCAAGAGAGGAGGAATGGGGAGGGACACCTGGGTGGCTCGGTCGGTTAAGTGTCTGACTCTTGGTTTTGGGTCGGGTCATGAATTCAAGCCCTGCATCAGGCTCAGAGCCTTCTCTTCCTCTCTCTGCCCCTCCCCCGCTCACTCTGTCTCTCTTGAAGTGAATGAATAAACTTAAAAAAATTTTTTTAAAGAGAGGAGGAAAATGGAAAGCTCGCCTTTCTGTATGGTTTGAACAGTTTGCTGCAAGTATGTATTACACTAAAAAAACAAAAACAAAAAAACAAGGGGCATCTGGGTGGCCCAGTCAGTTAAGCATCCAACTTCAGCTCAGGTCATGACCTCTCAGTTCGTGAGTTCAAGCCCCACATTGGGCTCTGTGCTGACAGCTCAAGAGCCTGGAGGCTGCTTCAGATTCTGTGTCTTCCTCTGTCTCTGCCCCTCCCCTGCTTGCATGCTTGCTCTCTCTCTCTCTCAAAAATAAACATTAAAAAAAATTTTAAACTTACTTTGTAGAGAAATCTTCTTTTCCTTAGTATATTCTTTTGTATTCTTGCAGGACACTAAGGGCTAGGCCTCTGGGTTCTCCAGGGAACTCAGTGATGCATTATTTCACAGAAATGTTGTCTAAAAACAATTTTTTTTTATATACCAGGGGGAGATGGGCATCATAGAGAATAGTTTTAGCTATGTGGGGCTGTCATGAAGCAATCTGCCTTGCGTTAGGCCCTCAAACATTTGACTTCTGTATTAAGACAAGTAGGAAATTGGAAGCTTCATCTCCTGGAGCTTTCTCTTCATGATCAAAACATGTCTGGGACAGAAAACTGCAAAGCAGTCCATGCTTAATAGACATTTATCAAATGTAGCAAACATGATAATACTTCTCTCAAGTTGAACAGCTACTGCTGATGTATAGGGAACCCAGTTATTTTTTAGTTCACCATGTATATGCCATCTTACTGAACTCATTTATTAGGTTCCCAAGTTTATCAACAGATTCTCCTGGTTTTTCTAGAGCATATGCAAGGAGTTGAAATTTTGACTTTCCCTTTCAAGTATTTATATGTTTTTTTTTTTTCCTTTGTCCTCTCTTACTCCATTGGCTGGGGCCTCTAGTTAAATGCTTAACAGAAGTATTAAAAATGAGCTTAGTAAAGGGGCACCTGGGTGGCTCAGTCGGTTAAGCATCCGACTTTGGCTCAGGTCATGACCTCGCGCTCCGTGAGCTCAAGCCCCGCATCGGGCTCTGTGCTGACAGCTCAGAGTCTGGAGCCTGTTTCAGATTCTGTGTCTCCCTCTCTCTCTGACCCTCCCCCGTTCATGCTATGTCTCTCTCTGTCTCAAAAACAAATAAACGTTTAAAAAAAATTTTTTTTAATGAGCTTAGTATTATTCTTTTCATAAAAAAATTTTTACCAGTTGGGTTTACTACATTCTTTAAGTAGTTTTACCCCCTCTCAAATTAAGGAAGTTGCCTTCTTTTCCTAAACCTAGTCTATCAGAAATGGTTACTGAATTTTATCTGGTATCTTTTGTCATCAATTGAAATGATCGTACTGTTTTCCTTCTTTGATTTACTAATATAGTGTAAATGACACTGAAAGATTTCCTAAGGTCAAATCATCCTTGATTCCCAGGGAGAGTTTTTCCCTATATAGTTTTAACACACTGTTAGATTCAGTTTCCTAGTATCTTATTTTGGATCTTACAACTATGTGATAAAGGAAAATAGCCTATTGTTTTCTCTTCCTGTGCTATGCTAGCTTCAAAGGGCATCTTCTCTATTACATTTCTCTTCTTTCCTCTGGAAATCTGTGTAACACAGGGATCATCGATTACTTTAAAGTCCTGTAAAAATATCTGGCCCTTTTAAAGGCTGTATCTTGAACAGTTCCATCTACTTCTTCATCAGCTACTGGACTATCAAGCTTTCCTATTCCTTCTGAAAATTTCAGTAATTTATATTTTCCTAGGAAATAATCGGTTTCATTAATTTCTAGGCTGACTGGCATGAAGTTCTGCACAGTGTCCCCTTCTGAGGCTCTCATCTCAGCACGTATAGAGGTGTCCACGGCTTGTGGTGTCTGCCTCCAGCTTGTTTTCTTCGTAACCAGACTTGCCAAGAGTCTGCCAGCTCTGATTTTACTGTCAAGAGAGGGTTTATTCTGGGAGCGCCTGGATGGCTCAGTTGGTGAAGAGTGTGACTCTTGATCTCAGGGTTATGAGCTCTAGTGCCACAGTGGGTGTACACATTACTTAAAAATCAAATCTTAAAAAAAAAAAAGTTGTTTTACTTTTCATTAACTTATACTTTTACATTTATTAATTGCTTTGTTTTACATCATTTGGTTTATTTTGTTTTTAATCAGTTTAAACTGAATATCTTGTCCATTCAGCTTTAATCTTTCCTGTTTATTAATTCATATTTAATTGCTATGAATCTTCCAGAAAGTTTCACATTGGCAACATTGATATGTAGTGCTTCTCTCTATAATTAATGTCTAAATTGTGTGACTTCAGTTACGAACATCCCTTTAAGCTGTTTAAAAGGTATGTCTCTTCTCTTGCTCCCAAAGAAGGTAGATGTTTTTGTTTTGGATTTATGTTTTTGTTTGTTCTGTATGATTTTATATGGGGGGGGCATCCTATTGCTGTTAATTTCTATTGCACTATGGTCAGAAAATATAAATATAACCTACTTAAGTTTTGCTTTCTGAAAATCTGATTTTCTTTGCAGCACAAAACAGGCTCACTTTTTGTGACTCCCCATGTTGGGAAAGAAAGCATACACATTCTTAAGAAATCTCTGCAGGAACTACAGCCAGTCTTCATTAATGATCTAGAACTGAGAACTGTAAACCCACTGAATACCAGTAGTTATTTCTTTCTCCCCCAAGTTCCACAATACTTTATTTCTGCAATGCATCTGATTCACTGTTCTCTCTAGATCAACTTCTGATCACTCAGCTACTTGAATCCCACCCCTGAATCTGTGTCTAATGACCTGAGCACTCCAGTGCTAAGTCCCATCAGTCTCCAGTACCCAAAGCAAACTCCTAGGCCTAACAATCCAACTGGCCCCACTTGGATCTGGATTCCATCCTCACTCTACCCAACTACAGCCAGGAACAGCAAGGTCATTGTTGTAAAGACCTTATAAAGCTCACCCACAGCCAGGCCTCCTCTGCTTCCAGGAGCATGGGGAGAACTACACTCCTCCATCCCCTTGCTGTTAGGTAAGCCAAATGACTAGTTTTGACTGGAGAAGTTACATAATTGCTGGTTACAAGACCCTCCAATGTTTTCTTCCCTTCCACAGCAACCAAGAAAGCCATGTGTTCCAAAGGTACAGCTGCAAGAGGGTAAAACCTGACAGGCTTTATCTCAACTGCCTACTTCCCTCAAGCTGAACATGGGACGATAAATAAACTTTTTGCTCTGTCCAGCCAATGAAATTTGAGGACTTTGTTCATTAAAGAGGCATAATTTAACCTATCCTGATTAATATAGTCCTGTTAACCAATACCTTCCAGAGCTGCGGGGAAGTCAAATTCTCTGATATATTCCCTATTTATAATAAAATTGACATCTCTAGTACAAATGAAATTTGGGAGAGAGGGTCTTTCTCTTCTGTAGTCTCTACAATTTTTTCTAAAAATAATATATATGGTTTTCATAATCATAAGAAAAATACTCTTTAAAGTGCTCATAAAAGTTTCAATGGACTTAGCACTTTGGAACTACACACTTTAGCCATCAGCTAGTCTAGTCCTGATCACTTTCATTCAGAACAGAGACATGAAGCATGTACTGAGGACTATCCAACTAGTCGGTACTGGATGAAGAATAATTACTCAGGCCTCTGGATTGCCGAATTTAAGTCAGTCAACATAACACACTTTAAGATTTATTCTCTCAGGGCACCTGAGTGGCTCAGTCAGGTAAGCATACAACTTCGGCTCAGGTCATGATCTCACAGTTCAGGAGTTCAAGCCCCACATTGGGCTCCGTGCTGACAGCTTGGAGCCTGCTTCAGATTGTGTGTCTCCCTCCCCCTCTGCCCCTCTCCCATGCTCACTCCGCCTCCCCATTCCCCCTCCCCTCGCGCTCTCTTGCTCTCTCTCAAAAATAAATGAACATTAAAAATTCTTTAAATTTTTTTTAATGAAAAAATAAAAATAAAATAAAAAGATGTATTCTCTCATTTTTTAAAAATAGACTTCCTATGAATCTCCATGGGTCATTTCCCCACTTTATCCTAATCAGTTTTGTACATTATCTCACCACATTCTCAACATAAATAAGTTTAGGTCTCCTATTACCACTCTTCTAGTCCTCTAAACTTGTGTTTCCTAGCACCAACATTACACTGTAATTGTATACCTGAGTAGGTTTGTGGTTTTATTGATGCTGGTCTCCCCAACTAGAACATAAGCTCCATGAAAGCAGAACTCAGGGCTATTTTATTCACTATTCACTATTTATTCACTATTATATAACCAAGTCTGGACAGTTTCTGGTCTATCACAGGTGCTCATTATATACTTACCAAATTGAAGTATACTTTCCAAGTCTTAAAAACTTAGAAATAATTACCAAGACTAAAACTGATCATCTCAGAGTTCTTATGTGTTTCTTCAGAAAGCCTGTTCTCCTTAGAAAAGTTAAGGGTTCTATGAAAGGGCCAAGAAAACGGGAGGTTTTCATAAGGGGTATATGTTATAGATACACATGAAAATAACGATCCTATGATAAAATGTTTTCCCTCAAGCAGAGAAAAATTCTACTGCAACAGAGCCCTCCCCCCCAAAAAAGGAGGGGCGCCTGGTGGCTCAGTTATTTCAACCATATCTGTCCCCCTTCTTTACAAAAAAAAAAAAAAAAAGGAGGGGCGCTTGGGTGGCTCAGTCAGTTAAACGTCTGACTTCAGCTCAGGTTATAATCTCACAGCTTGCGAGTTCAGGCTCCCACATCGGACTCTGTGCTGATAGCTCAGAGCCTGGAGCCTGTTTCAGATTCTGTGTCCATCTCTCGATCTGTCCCTCCCCTGTTCATGCTCTCTCTCTCTCTCAAGAATAAAAAAATTTTCTTTTTAAATTAAAAAAAAAAAAAAAGGAATCTGATGTAAAATTTAAAACTAAAATCTTCCCTCAATCCAATCAAAAATTGATTGATTTCCCTCAATCCAATCAAAAATAAGAGGAATTGCCAATCATTTTCATTTCTTGAGATGGACACTTAAATCATTGATCTTTAGCCTTTCTACTTTTCTAATACATATTTTTTAAGCTGTAACATTTCCTCTAAGTATAGAATCAAGTGTATCCCAAATTTTGCTATGAGTCTATTTTTATTATGATTGAATCCTATTGCTTTCTAATTCCTCTATAACTTTTTATTTAACTCACGGGTTTAGAATTAGAAGTGCACTGCTTAATTTCAAAGATTTTCTCACTATCTTTTGTAATTGATTTCTAACTTAATTCCACTACGGTCAGAGGACACTGTGAATGATTTCAATCTTTTGATATCTGTTGAGGCTTGCTTTAAGACCAACAAATGGATCATATTCTATCTTCACTGGGTGCTGTGTTCTATATTACATTTTTTTAGTGTTCTCTGGCTTTCAATCTCCTTACTAATTTTCTGTCTGCTAGTTAAATCAGTAATCAGTGATTGATTATGGCCCCTGATCTAAAATTTTAGGTAACTTATACACTGCTTACTATGGGTCGGGTATGGTTCTAAAATATAAAACATATGTATAGGTAATATATATATATATATATAATATATATATATTATATATATATATATTATATAATATATATATAAACCTAAAACCACTCCATGAGGTAAGGAGCATTATTACCAATTTACAGATGAGGAAACCGACACAGAGATATTTGTCAAATCAATCTGCCAAAATTGCTGGTTGCACAGCTAGGAAGAAGCAGATCTGGGATTTAAACCCAAGAAGAGTTGGGATTTAAACCCAAATGGAGTCCATGCTGTTAACCACTAATTATATAATATTAAATTATATACACACATACACATACATACACACACACACAATATAAACACACGTATATAATATGGGCTTTAATATATATATGCATATAGAGTGGTTAAGAGCATGGATATATATCTTTGTATATATATTTTATATATGTTATAGATACACACAAAGATAATGCTCCTATGATAAAATGTTTTCCCTCAAGTAGAGAAAAATTCTACTGCAACAGAGCCCGCAAAAATAGTTAAGAACAATTTTTTATCAGAAGTACTTAACTATGTGAATTTGAAAGTACATAATAACTATTGCATCCTCAGTATCAGGGCAAACTATGTAAAAAATAAGAACAGGAAAAGAAACTAAAAAGAATTATATGAAATAAGATCCACAGTTATTATGAGATGTTGACGAGTCTTATGCTCTTTGTTCTCCTATCCCACGACTTCTAAATACTGTGTATCACCCTTAGAATGAAGAACACAAGAGCTTAATACAGTCCCTAACTGAACTGACAATGTTCTGTGTTAATTCTCAAGTGAAAAGAGACAACGTTAGCAAGACCATGAAAATCACAGGAGATAATGGATATAAAAGTGCTCTGTAAACTATGTAATATACAAATGTTAATAATTACAAAGCATCCTAGGACTAAATAAAAGCTTTTTCATGTCTTTCCCCTTGTAAATTTCAGTTGCTAATTTAAAGTGCCTAACTTTGAAAACACAAATATTTTGTTTAAACAAATTCAGAAGAGTTGGTTTTTGAAAGGCAGAACATTAAAGTGCCACATATCCTTGAACACTGACAAAAAGGAAAACAATGACAAATTTACAAAAGCATTACACTCTCTCAGTATCCTGAAAATACCCTGATCTGTAATTTAATAAAATGTTGATTCGGTGCTGAAGATACAAATAGGAACTCTAAATTAAACCCCAAAAAGTGATGTTATTTCCAGAAAAGAATTTTTATAACTCATAAAAAAGAGGAATAATTCATTTAAAGATGAATTAAATATACATTATATAACAAAAAATGTACACATCACAATTAGTGATAAGAATGCATGCTCAATCCATTGAGGATAGGTTTTCCTTTCAAAGTTTCCTTTGCTATTTCTGCACGGAACCTATGAATAAAGAATGCACAGCTGCCTAGCAGATGTATAATTTCAGTGTTCAGATTCCATTCTTTCTAGTTTCATTCTGCTAGAGGTTTTGGATGTTCTATTTCCATATGGTTTCTGACCTCCCTCAGTTTGGGTTCTACCTCCCCACATCTTATTCTATTTTAGTCCATTATTACAGAAAAACACATCAAATCTGAAACATCTTAACTTTGTTTTAAAGCTTAAAAGTTGCAAAAGTTGCAACTTTTTTCAGCAGCAAAAGTTGCTGAAAAAGAAAGGGAGAATATACAGACAAAAAGATAATCAGGTAACTAAAACAAGACAGCCAAATTTCCAAACCTGCGCCAAAACCAAGAGTCAGACGCTCAACCAACTGAGCCACCCAGGCACCCCAGAACTTTCTATCTCAATAGCCCTACTCCATGCCACCTTGTTTCTTCTATTTCAGGTTCGGACACTCGGCTTTCACACAAGCAGAGAATTCCAGTTTTACTCACCTGATTTCCTCAAACTCTTTAAGTTATGGGAGAATCGTTAAGCAATAAAGTTTTTGTTTTAACTGATACTGCATATACCAAAAGGTTTACTAGTGTTCTTGCATAATATGAATATGAGGGATTTTTACTTTTTTTCCTCAGAGCTTCTCTAAGTTTTAAATTTGTTCAGTGAGCATTACTTTTGTAATCAAGATGCAAAAAGACTTTTGAACAAAAACTTGCAAGGAAAGAGATTATGTTTAAATGTCTACATGTCTAACAAACTGTGTTTTAATAATTTCTGTGGAACACAAGCAAATTAATAATATTCCAGAGGACAATATCGGCATCATTAATGGGTAAAAATCAGGTTTCATTCCTCAGCCTATCTGACTCCCAAAACGGCCCCACAGATGGACTTACTCATTTTCTATTTTCAACTGATGTGGCAGTTATTTTTTATCTTTTTTCCTTCCTGTTCTCTCACAGGGCAGATTTTCAATGTATTCTAAGAAACAATACAAATAACATGATTATGTTAAGCAAAACTCTGCCCAGTTTCAGCTACTTTACGAGTAATAGTCAAGGTAAAGCAGTGAAAAAAGGCCTAGCTGTGTGATCGCTAACAATTAAACGGTGTCTATATCTCAGAAATGAGATATATGATACAGCACTAATTTTTAAAAACTGTTTATGGGAAGCATTCTGGATAAATGCTGTAAAAGCAACTGCTCCATTGGACTTTGAATACTGTTTTCTCCACGATGCAAAACATCAGGGAAGCAAAAAAATTTAATTAATTAATTAATTTAAAAATACCTATGAAAAGTTTCTGACAAATTTTAGTATTAAAAAGAGAAGAAGGGGGGCGCCTGGGTGGCTCAGTTGGTTAAGCATCCGACTTCAGCTCAGGTCATGATCTCAGTCTGTGAGTTCGAGCCCCGCATCAGGCTCTGTGCTGACAGCTCGGAGCCTGGAACCCGCTTCAGATTCTGTGTCTCCCTCTCTCTCTGCCCCTCCCCTGTTCATGCTCTGTCTCTCTCTGTCTCAAAAATAAATAAAAACATTAAAAATAAAATAAAATTTAAAAAAAGAGAGAAGTAGGTGTTAATTGTCAAAAGTCAAGTATAACCCATCAAATACGTATATTTAGACCATAAGAGGAGAGAACGTTTTACCAGGTACCTCAGTTAACACACCAGCAAACAGGCAAATCCATCTACTGTATGTGAACAGGCACTAGAAGCAGCAGGTAAAAATCAAGTAAAACATGTGCGTGTGTAGAGTACACATCCTCATCTTAAAATTGTCCTACTCCCTTTGAAAATGAACATAATTCTGTGGTTAAGAACACGGTCTCTGCAGTCAGACTACCTGGGTTTGATTCCTTAGCTTTGCCACTGACTAGCTGCACAACCCTTGACAAGTTATTCCACCTCTGTGGCCTCATTCTCCTCTCATAACCGTACCTATCATAGAACAGCACTTAAAATAGGGCTAGGCGAATGTAAGGAAAATAGGTATTATCTAGTCCCTCTATTTTATTGCTCTACAGCATTTAAACTAAAACCCACTCACCTTTTCAACATGAACAGCTGAAAGTTAATTTAAAACTTCATGAATTCAAAATCTCCTATACTGAGTAAAATATATTACACTAATACTTTTTACTGAGTACTTTTTACTTTAACGTTTCTGAGGCTTGATAAACTCTTACAACTCCATAAAAACTAAGGATACCATATTTTACTTAATGTTGCAATTAAGGTTAACATATACAGTTTATAAATTTGAAATGCACTAGTTAGAATTAAATAAAATATGTTTAATGTTAAAATTATATTGCGCAGAACTGGAATGCACTTGGAAACAGAACCATTAAGATGATCAAAGGATCATGTACAACTCTAAAAGCTTTGTACAGAAAAAAGAATGGGGGCTGGTGTCAGAGGGGCTTTGGTAGGAACTTAAGCTGATACTTCTATGACTTTAATAAGGGATCTGAAATTGGTACAAACATGAGAAAAGGTTTTATTCTTCTCCAGCTTCCACCTCCAACTATGGTTGGTCCAATTTCCCTTTCACACACCACCTCCCCTTAATGACATCTGGAACAATTTCTACAGCTTTCCAGTAGTTTTCAGTTATAAAAATGTCCAGTTCAGTTGACTGCTCTTTAAAACTTTAATCTTCAAAAAAATTTTTTTAACATTTATTTATTATTAGAGACAGAGAGAGACAGAGCATAAGCACAGGAGGGGCAGAAAGAGGAAGAAACACAGAATACAAAGCAGGCTCCAGGCTCTGAGCTGTCAGCACAGAACCCGACACAGGGCTCGAACTCACGGACCGTGAGATCATGACCTGAGCCGAGTCAGATGCTTAACCAACTGAGCCAGCCACGCGCCCCTAAAACTTTAATCTTCAATCTTGCAATCATCTCTTTCCCTTCCAAACCCAGGCTGGGTCCATGGTCCATGAAAAGTTCAACTGGGGAAGGGGTGTGGTCTGACCTGTTTTGGGAGGAGTGGGGGATGAGGGAGAACAGAATAAACGTCTCAACATCTGAGTACTCCTGCAGTCCTCTGGGGTGGCTGCCACCACCCGGCTAATACAGACCATGATACAGGCAGCCAAATGATGGCTTCTCCTCTGGGGACAGGCTGGAGCACTCTGGTGACCGAGAGGTGAGGGGCTCAAACCCAACTGCACATTTCCCTTCCCAAAGACCTGCTTCAGCTCAACCTCTCCTACTTTTGCTCCCCTCTCCAGGAGAGCCAGCCCTGTCAAGATGCCTAAAGCCTAGTTACCTTCTGCTTTACCCACGTGAACAGAAATTCGAAACAAGTACAGGGTGTTCTGCTACCCTCAGTCCACAAGGAGATTTCTCTGCACTTTTTTTTACCCTTTGCTCAAGGAGGCACAGATCAACCAATCAGCTGCATCATGACTACCGGCTAGGAAATGAGATGTGCTGCTCTACTTTTTGCTAGCACTCCCTAACCTCACGAGTGGCTCTCTTAGACCTCCCCGCACTAAGCTTCTAAGGAAAGGCCACCCCAAGGGAAGAGGAACGGAGCAAAAAGTGTACAATGCTCCCCACCTAGGCAAACTAGCCATCGAGGTGACTGCTGTGCACAATTTCCCTCCCCTCCATTCTCTGACAGGTTTCTGTCACACCCTAATAAGCTCTAGAAAGGATTCAGGCCACTAAATGCTTGGGCTTTCTTTAGACTGTAGAATCACTGACTTATCCTTAACCCTAAGGTCCTAGTCCCCGTTCCGAGCTAACTAGGAAAGTCTGATTCTACTTACTTCTTACTCTTACCTCTCTGATCTTGTTGGGGCAATTAACCCTCATTAGCCTCAGATTCTTAACATATACAACCGGAAAAGCCACAAAACTTCCCAGTATCAACTTACCAGTACTGCCAGTACACAAAAGTACTTTGCAAATTCAAGTGTTAATAATGCTAACAAAATAACACTTTCAGAAGGTATCAGGATTAGATTTCATCTTCAAGGACCCTATATATACAGCCATTCAAATTGCTTTTGAAGACAGAACTGACCTCATCTTCCCCCACACAAATAATTCATCTTCGCTTACACTTACTAAGCATTACAATGTGGCAAAAATAGTGTTTAGTGCTTCACTGCACTCACTCACTCAGTCTTCGCAGTAACTCTGTGAGAAAACGATTATTACCCTCATTTGACATACAAGGAAATAAAGCTTAGATTAACCACTTTGGTGCAAGGTCACGAACCTAGTAAACAGAGTAGTAAGGTATGGAACACAATAAATGTGAAGCTAGATAACATGTCAATAATTCAAGGTTTAATAAACATTTCAAGTTATCTGGAATACAGGTAAACGGGAAGTCACTGTAATCATCTCAAGAGCCCTTTACCGGTTTAAGAAATTAGAGGCTTCTTTGTATATTTTACTTACTTAATCTTAACTGAATGACCTTTTTTGTTGTTTCTTCTGATTGTGACCAGTGGAACCTGTCACAAACCATCTTCTACGCAAATTGATAAGATGCTAAGAAAGAACAGGAAACAGTGAATAACTTTAGAAAGAACAAAGGCTTAGTCAACACAATTAATCATGCCACTTGATTAAGAAATAGCATTATAATTGTAGGAATATATTCAGGAAGAGGGGGATGTCTCTCTAATTGTACATTCTACCTCATTTAACAAATTTTTAGTTTTGAAGAATACATTTTGAAAACTGTAGCTTAAAGAAATTTGACTTATGCTCTTTATATTTAAAATACTTAACTTTGTTTTTAGACAGTGAAACTTCACTTGCTTATTATCCCTTGCCCCAGCAGTCAGAAATAACTTGCCATTGCTAAGGAGGAAAAACTTTTACACGTAGAAGTAAAAGAAGAAAAAATTTTCTTCTACCCTCTTAGGTTCTGAATTTGGGGGCCTGCAAATTACACTGACAGAAGTCAGATTAGCAAAAAAAAAGACAGATTTTTATTCATTCACCACCATTTACATACAAGTGTGACTAAAAGAGGCAGTTAGAATTTGGGGCTCCTGTGTTAATATGGGGAGAGGGGAGGAGGACACTTACAGGAAACAAAGGACTTTTAAGAAAGATACATGGGCCCCTAGGAAAATGAATATATGATACGATGTGTGACAATGTCAGTTTAGATGTGGTGCCACTTTTTCTCTCTGCTCTCTAGTGATAAAAGTCAATCTTCCCTGGTTTCAAAACTCTGGGGAGCAGCTTTGTGATAACTGAGTTTTCTCTGAGAGTCTGTTTTTAGGCAGATCAGGAAGTTCCCCAGAAAAGCCTATTCTCAAATACCTTCAGGGCAAAATAATTTTTATGCCACAGTGATGTATTCTGTACCCCTTCACCACCAACATAGACAAATATCTGAACGCTTACTGTGTACAAGGCACTGAATTAGTACCGATGGCAAAACAAAATATTTTAAGACAAAATTCACTCACCAAGGAGCTTATAAAATAAATTGAGAGTATGAGACAACTTAAACTTTTTATTTTTTTTGTTTCTAAATACCCTTACAACAGCAAAAGAATTTTTATATATTATGAACAAAAATAAAAAACAAATGACAAAAAAAAATGCATTATACCAAGAGTTAATATCCATACCCCAAAAAAGAGTCTCTGCAAAATGAGTAAGAAAAAAAGATTAGAAAAACAAAGGAGAGATAAATGCAAAGAACCAACAAACTATAAAATTCTCCTCAACCTTAGTCAATCAAAGAAATACAAATTAAAACTACAATACTGTTTTTTCAGCTGGCAGCCTGGCAAAGATTAAAATAGACTGATACTATGATGTGTTGGTGAGGGGTTAGGGGAAATACTCTCAAACACTGTTGGCTGGAATGTGAATTGTTACAAAGATTGTGCAGAGCAGTTTGGCACTATAGGCATTATACATGGCTTCTCTTACATACAGTAAACACATGTCTAAGAATTCATCCTATAAAATAAAAATAGTCTCAGAGGATATGTACAAGCACCACAGCACTGTTTACAATGCAAAAAAAGGAAAAAGAAAAAGAAACAAGAAAAATACCTTGCAACAAATTGGAAACAATCTAGTCATCAATAGGGGGCTGGTAAATAAAATGACGATATATTCATAAAAGGGAATATTACATGGCTACTAAAAAGAATGAGTAAATCAACACCTAATGACATAAAAAGAGTACTCTATATTCAGTGAAGACAGAGTTAAAGAAAAGGATGCATAGTATCACCTCATTTTTTGGAAATGGGGAGAGAAAAAGAAAAAAATGAAGACAGTGGAAGAGGAAGATTACATTTACCTCTATACTCTTAACACTGTAATCCAGGGGGGACGTGGGGGCAGGATTACAGAAGACTCACTTTATGCCTGAAGTTTCAACCAAATACGTGTAACTTCTGTAAACAGAAGAAACAAAGGAAGGTGCTATGGCAATACAGTTAGGGAGACTATATTGGGGTTTTACAAGACTAAAAGCTGAGAAGGCTTGTAGTAAAGAAATCTAATATGTTAATAGATGGTACAAGAAACACCAAAATACTGCCTTCAAATAATGACACAGAAGGGGTGCCTGGGTGGCTCAGTCGGTTGAGTGTCCAACTTTGGCTCAGGTCATGATCGCATAGCTCGTGAGTTCGAGCCCCCTGTGGGCTCTGTGCTGACAGCTCAGAGCCTAGAGCCTGCTTCAGATTCTGTGTCTCCCTTTCTCTCTGCCCCTCCTTCTCTCTCTCTCTCTCTCTCTCTCTCTCAAAAATAAACATTTAAAATTTTTTCAAAAAAATAAAAAAATAAAGTAGAAATCAATGAAAGAGGGGCGCCTGGGTGCCTCAGTTGGTTAGGCGACTGACTTCGGCTCAGGTCATGATCTCACACAGTTCATGAGTTCGAGCCACGCATTGGGCTCTGTGTTGACAGCTCAGAGCCTGGAGCCTGCTTCCAATTCTGTGTCTCCCTCTGTCTCTGCCCCACCCCTGCTCACACTCTGTCTCTGTCTCTCTCTCAAAAATAAATAAACATTAAAACAAATTTTTTTAAATAATGACACAGAAGAGCTCTTTTAAGTGTGGACCACTGAGGAAGGCTTCACAGAAGAAGTAAGATTTTGAAGCATTTTGATAAGCATAGGGAGAAGGAAAGTCGAAGGCAACACCGTACAATTTAATGTATAATTTTAAGTTTTTTCTAGCCATATTTCAAAAGAGAAAATCTGATCCTTTTTCTTTGAAAGTTAATTTTACTATTACTTAACCCAACATATTCAAAACAGTATCATTTCAACATGCAATCAGTATTTTAAAAGCATAATGAGATACTTTACATTCCTTTTTTTGTACTATCTTCAAAATGTGGTACGCAATTCTGACCAGCCACATCTCAAATGTTCAACAGCCACGTGCAGTACTGGCTACTGGAGTGGACAGCAGAAGTCTAAGGACTCTGAACGGAAACTCAGAACTGGATATTTCAGTGACTTAAGCTAATAAAATAGTAGTATGAAGTGAATAAGGCAAAAAGGCAGACTAGGCCAGAGCAAGAGGCCAGTCTGAGAGAATTTGAATTTTATATTGTAAGCAAATAAGAAACCAGTGGAAAATATTTATCGAGTAGGAATGATGACTAAGGCACTATTTCAGGAAGATTAACTTCTTTTTCTTTACTCAGATCATACATAAATTCAACATGCAGTTTTTTTCCCCAACATTTTTATTCTGTGAAAGATTACTAAAATGGAGACGTAAAACAGTATCTGTCATCAAGCAACTACATTTTGTTGATTTAAGATGCTTCTGAATAGCTACTGTTGAAAAATTTTTATTTCATGGTACCTTTATTTATTTTTTATTTTTTTTAACGTTTATTTATTTTTGAGACAGAGAGAGACAGAGCATGAACGGGGGAGGGTCAGAGAGAGAGGGAGACACAGAATCGGAAGCAGGCTCTAGGCTCCGAGCCATCAGCCCAGAGCCCAATGCGGGGCTCGAACTCACGAACCGTGAGATCACGACCTGAGTCGAAGTCGGACGCTTAACCGACTGAGCCACCCAGGCGCCCCTATTTCATGGTACCTTTAAACAATTTTTTGAAAAATACGTTGGTAAGAACTTTACCAAAGTTTAATGGCCTTTACTTTAACACTCCCTATCAACAGCTCCCTTTAGTTAGGAATCTAAATTATTCTTAATTAAATGCAAAATTCAGACACTCAAGATGTTAAACTGATGGACTACATCACAAAAAATTGTAACTGCTAGTAGGAAAACTACCCACGAATTTTACCTTACAGAAAACAGTATCACAACCATGCAAGTTTCCTCCAGATTTCTCAACTTCAAAACTGAGAGCCTCTAACATTTCAGATAATCTACCTAAAGGCTAAAGAAAAAAAAAAAATTTAATGCTCAAGAAATGAGATAAGAAAGCAGGGCATGAAAGAACACCACTGGCCACAGGCCATTCCATTCGTTACTTACAATGACTGCCAAGGCAGGAAGAGGGACTCTGCAGCCAAGAGTCAGAAACCCAGTGATGTCATCATGACCAAAAGCATTACATGACCTGCAATTTCAGCAACTAACTGCTCTGCATTAAAGCCATGGAATTTTCTTTTTTCTTTTCGCCAAGTCCCCTTCAGTTTTTAAGATAAGGAAACAGAGATCCAGACAGGTTTAGTGTAGTATTCAAAACTGCACAGCTAACTTAGTGGTAAAACCAGTACTAGATTTTAATTTATAAAAACTCAGGGGTTCCTGCATGGCTTGGTCAGTTGAGCGTCTGACTTCAGCTCAGGTCATGATCTCACGGTTCATGAGTTCGAGCCCTGCGCCGGGCTCTGTGCTGACAGCTCAGAGCCGGGAGCCTGCTTTGGATTCTCTGTCTCCCTCTCTTCTCTCTGCCCCTCCCCTGCTCACACTCTATCTCTATCTCAAAAGTAAATAAACATTAAAACAATCTAAAAAAAGAAAAACTCAGAAGCCAAAACTTAAGTGTTCTACTGCTGCTTTATAATTTTTCATTATTTCTCAAGTTATTCACATTAGATGCATTCCTTTCAGAACTTTTTTTTATAAATACTTTTTAAAAAAATATTTATTTTTGAGAGAAAGAGCACAAGAGGGAGAGAGGTGTCGGTGGGGGTGGGTTGGGGGGACAGAGGATCTGAAGCAGGCTCTATGCTGACAGCAGAGAACCCAATGCGGGTCTCAAACTCACAAACCATCAGATCATGACCTGATCCAAAGTCGGATGCCTAACCAACTGAGCCACCTAGGTGCCCCTCCTTTCGTAACTTTTAAAAAGCAGAAAAGTGTTTGCTTCAAAAACTACTGAATACTTCCAGAAACATCCTCCCTCTTCTTCCTGATCTACAGTGTCACTCTACAGACCATTTATTTTCTCAGGAAAGCCTTCCCAAGCACCTGTACCCTAAATAGACCCAATCCCTTATTACACACTTATGAGCTCCTGTACTTCCCTTCTGTAGATCTTAAAATAAATACAAGTAGACAATTATTTCTGAAATTATTTAACGTCTATCTTCTCTATTTAGGTCTTAAACTGGTGTTTCTCAGGGCTGTTCTAGGCTCTTTACTGTGTATAGCAAGAGTTCCTGATATGAAATCCATAACATAACCATGAAATTATACACAGAATTACTACGTTTGTGTATTTTTCTTCAGATACTCAAAAAAAAAAAAAAAGATCTTAAAAAATGTTAACAACCAAAAGACAGTGGATTTGTGTTGTTCACTGCCCAAAGCCATCCTTTCTTTGGGGGAACAACCACTTTCCCATCTCTCATGGTTCTAGGAAGGCTATGAGTGCCAGTGTTTAACTGGCTGACTGCTCCGGGGCATGTAAGCAAGGCCTGGCGGGTGTCGGCATCCCAGACTCCAGACGGTCCCAGTAAGAATCTCTCCTTGGGACAGAATATATGCACCTGGGAAAGGGGTGCCCTTTTTACATCTTGAATCCATATGGGCCACATAAGCCTGGAGTTGACACTGTCCATCCTCTGCCAAATGAAAAGTATCTGTCTGAAAATCAAGCCCAAAGAGTGGAGAGCAGACAGACCCTTGATTACATCATCTGAGCACTTCTATCCAAACATGAGTATTTGCAGTCTTTTTAAAAACATGAAGGGGGGGGGGGGGCACCTGGGTGGCGCAGTCGGTTAAGCGTCCAACTTCAGCCAGGTTACGATCTCGCGGTCCGGGAGTTCGAGCCCCGCGTCAGGCTCTGGGCTGATGGCTCAGAGCCTGGAGCCTGTTTCCAATTCTGTGTCTCCCTCTCTCTCTGCCCCTCCCCCGTTCATGCTCTGTCTCTCTCTGTCCCAAAAAAAAATAAACGTTGAAAAAAAAATTAAAAATAAAAAAAAAAAAAAAAAGAACAACAACAAAAAAAAACATGAAGGGGGGAGAGGGGGTAATGACCCCTTTTCACCTTTAAGCTAAGAGTTGAATTTGTCACTTTTAAGCAAAAGTCACTTGAGAAAGCCACCCAATTTCCACTGATAGAATTTACAACCTACATGGCAATCGCTCCCAAAGATCTACCTGCAGTCCAAACCTCTATCAAATTCCAGCCCCATACATGCAATGCTAAGTGGAAATCTCTACTTGGTATTTCAGAACTCTGTATTATCAAAACCAAACTACTGTCCTCCACAAACCTGGTCTCATTTTTCATCTCGACCAACACACATTTACCCTATCAGGTTTCCGAGCTAGAAACCCGCCAGTCATTCATGCCAATCCCATTCCTTCTCTCATCCATAGCTAACTACCAAGTCCTGTCCATTCTAGACCCTAATTATCTGCCACCATCCTAGTCTGGGCCAAGATGGAACAGGTTTCAGTGTCCCCTACAAGTTTCAGTGTCCTGTGTCTTCCTTCCTTCAAAATGATTCCCCACTAACTCCTCTCCCCAAACTGCAAATCTGATTATTTTATCCCTACTACTGACATACCCGCATCCTCCTTAAATCAGTAGTAGCCAATTACATATGACTAGAGCAATAGCCAAGCTCCACTGTTGCACGTTATTAGTGGTATAACAAATGTACACCATAAAAAAAGTTCATCAGAAACACAGAAGTATAAAAAAAGAACATCCATGGCATCGGAGTAGCTCATATTCACCTGTTTTTAATAAAAGATACTCAAAAATAATGTCCTTAACTAGTCAAGGTCTGTATGAACTTGGCTTGGGAATCCACTGGGCCCACCATCATCTGATCTAAAGCCCTACTCTAACCTAGTGCTGTTTTCAAAAACCACAACACTACTGGGGCTCCCCAGACATATCATTTTGTTTCTATTTTTTAAAAACTGACAGCCTTTAAAATATTAACCATAAAAACTATCAAAGCACCTCACAATCAGACTGGCATATCGAGTTGTGGGAGACCCCATCCAAAAATAAATATTTCTCTATACCGCTTGAAATGCTTTACTCATTAAAAAGGTTTAACAAACACCCTCCTTTTAAAGAAAACTTTTCATAGTAAACAGCACAACTAATAAGTCTCTCCCACATAAGTCTGGCTTAAATTCTTCTTTCCAATATCTAAACTAAAGGAATGGTAGCTTCGGTTAACGGAGAAAAACCATATTCAATTCCATGGCACATATATTTTTCATATTTCAGTATCTCTGAAATTAGACCTTACAATCAATGGCTTCTTAAAATAAACTAGAAGCATATTTTCTTTATGAACGGCTCAAAAAAGTATGGTGTACCTTGTAAGATCAGCATTTAATCTTGTAAGCATTAAAGAGTTGGACTGACCTGGTCACTTGGACCTAAGATATTTAAAAAGCATTTTAAAAGCATAAACACTAATAAAAGGTGGAAGAGGGAAGAAGGAAAGACTTTCTGGTTTAAACTTTAGCCTAAGAGGAAACCCATTTTCCTTTCTCTCCATGGCTCTCTGCTCCCAAAATCCAAAAATGAGAAGGTCTTTCTCCTCCAATTATCCATTTTATATGCAACAAAGTCAGTTACACACCCAGTCTGCAGTTTAGTAGCTGAACCAGTATTTGTATACAAATCGCTATAAAAGACCAAATGACTTACGGAACTGCATACTTAACACGTGCACATCACTGTATATAAAAGACACTTCGATAAAGTTGATTTTTTTTTTTAGAGATTTTATTTTTGAATAATCTCTACATCCAACATGAGGCTTGACCTCACAAGCCCTAGATCAAGAGCCACATGCTCCACTGACTGAGCGCCCCAATAAAAGTTGAATTTTTTTAAAGACAAATCAATAGGGATGCCTGGGTGGCTCAGTCAGTTAAGCATCTGACTCTCGATTTGGGCTCAGGTCATGATCTCATGGTCTGTGGGTTCGAACCCTGCATGGAGACCCACGTGGTGAGTGTGGGGCCTGCTTGCAAATCATATTCATTCTTTCTTTCTTTCTCTCTCTCTCTCTCTCTCTCTCTCTCTCTCTCTCTCGGTCTCTCGGTCTGCCCCTCCCCCCTCATAATAAATAAATAAATTTTTAAAAAGAAAAAGACAAACCAGTAAGTGCAGGAAGAAAATATTAGATAAAAATTTTGCCTTTAAAAAAATCCCTTCCTTCAGGAGCATCTGGGTGGCTCACTCAGTTAAGTGTCCTACTTGCACTCAGGTCATGATCTTGCAGTCCATGGGTTCGAGCCCCGTGTCAGGCTCTGTGCTGACAGCTCAGAGCCTGGAGCCTGTTTTGGATTCTGTGTCTCCCCGCCCTTCCCCTGCTCGCACTCTGTCCCTCTCTCTCTCTCTCTCTCTCAAAAATAAACGAACACTAAAAAAAATTTTTTTTTTAATTAAAAAAAAATATCCCTTCCTTCAGAAGGGATTCCACTCAGAAGAAAATGGGACGGGGCGCCTGGGTGGCGCAGTCGGTTAAGCGTCCGACTTCAGCCAGGTCACGATCTCGCGGTCCGGGAGTTCAAGCCCCGCGTCAGGCTCTGGGCTGATGGCTGGGAGCCTGGAGCCTGTTTCCGATTCTGTGTCTCCCTCTCTCTCTGCCCCTCCCCCGTTCATGCTCTGTCTCTCTCTGTTCCCCCCAAAAAATAAATAAACGTTGAAAAAAGTTTAAAAAAAAAAAAGGGAAAGATTTCAGAAAAGGGACAAAGCGAATGTGCAGGAAACAAAAATAATGGGAGATGAGAATGAGGGAAATCTGGGTAAATACTCATGAAACGACTTCATTTCACAGAAGACACTGGAAACTTGTGAGAAGAGAAGTGACACAAACTGGGCTTCAAGATTAACTTCAGCAGAACTGCATAAGATAACCCATATAACAGTGGAAGTGAAGAAGAGCACAGCATTAGCCCAAGTGGGATGAGAACCTGATTCAGTAGGCAAGAAAAAAAAAAAGGAAAAAGGAAAATTATCAACCATACTAATATATACACAATCTGTAACACTGCATACAAATATATATTCAATCAAAGAAATTTAGGGGCCCTTGTGTGGCTCAGTCAGTTAAGCATCCGACTTGGCTCAGGTCTTGATCTCGTGGTTCATGAGTTCAAGCACCGCATCAGGCTCTGTGCTGACAGCTCAGAGCCCGGAGCCTGCTTCAGAGTCTGTGTGTCCCTCTCTCTCTGCCCCCTCCCCTACTGGTTCTCTGTCTCTCTAAAATGAATAAACATTGAAAAAAAAATTTTTTTTTTATTTTTTTTCAATGTTTATTTATTTTTGGGACAGAGAGAGAGACAGAGCATGAACGGGGGAGGGGCAGAGACAGAGGGAGACACAGAATTGGAAACAGGCTCCAGGCTCTGAGCCATCAGCCCAGAGCCTGACGCGGGGCTCGAACTCCCGGACCGCGAGATCGTGACCTGGCTGAAGTCGGACGCTTAACCGACTGCGCCACCCAGGCGCCCCAAAAAAATTTTTTTCTTTTAAGAAAAAGAATTGTGTTAAAACCAAATAACAGTAGATTTGAAAACTCAACAAATAAATTTCTGGAGAAAATATTAAACACTAAAGTTCACACAAGAAATAGAAAACCTAAACAGACCAACAGTTGTTAAATAAACTGAAATGATATTCAGAGTCCTCTACAGAAAAGAAAGAAAGAAAGAAAGAAAGAAAGAAAGAAAGAAAGAAAGAAAGAAAGAAAGAAGAAAGAAAGAAGAAAGAAGAAAAAAGAAAAGAAAATCTAAGCCTGAATGGTGTTATAGGTGAGGTCTGTAGAACTCGCAAGAAAGATCCTTCCAGTCTAAACCACTCCTGAAATGAGGAAAAGGAAAGGTGCCCAATTCATTTTATGAGTCTATTATAACCTTCATACCATGTATCAAGAGCTGTACCTAAGTCAGCAGGAATAAAGAGGGACAATACCATGAAAAGCAGAAGCAGTAGACGCTGGCTACAGATACAATGTGACAGAATGGGGAAAGGTCTGGATTTGGTATGACATCAACAGAAATAAGGAACACCAGGGAAACAAGTTTGGTAAGGAAGGAGTTTAGTTTCAACTAGAACAACCAGGTAGAGGTATGCATAAAGCAACTGGGAAAAAACAAGGATTCACGTGCAGAGGAGAAATAAAGAATAGAGGTCTGAGAAGTATTCAGACAGAAGTGTCTGAACAATAATAATGCCAAGGGACTAGTGACATACAGAAAAATGAACTGACCAGTAAAACCTGGAGAACACATATTAAGCAAGAAGAAAAGAAAGGGGCAAAGAGGAACAAAGTCAGTATGTCACCGAAGCCCTCTGTCCATCTAGTTAATTCTCACTCATCCTTCAGAATCATCTTGAGTTACAAAGTGACATTTTTAAGGCCTTCCCCCATTCTCCCTGCACCAGGTCAGGTCTTCTAACACTGGGCACTTTAATTGTAATCACAATACGGTTATAGAATTCATTCTTCAATCTATGTTTCCTCCAATAAACTTGATGCTCCATGAAGGCAAGGGCATTGTCTGTTGTAGCATCCCATAGCCTTGCAGTGGAAGTATTCGTTGAATACAATGGATAAATGAACAAAAGCCAAGGAAAGGCATTTCAAGAATGAGAAGTTGATGTAAGTATCACAGAAAGCTCAAGGAGTTGATTTAGAACACATTAATAAATGTGCCACTTAGCTTATAGGTGAACCTTGTGAGGGTGAAATCCGGGTAACAAGGAGTTAAGAACTGAATGCCCGGCCAGGAAGTAAATGCAGGAAAAATAAACTACTCTTGACAATCTCCAGAGATGGGATTACGAAGGTATGAATTTTAATTTTACTTCAATTTTGCTCTATTTTACCATTTTTTAATGAACGTGTATTACTTTTACAAGGAAACGTTTTTTATTTTTTGTTTTTTTTGTTTTTTTTCTTAGCGTTAATATGATTTGAAAAGGAAAAGCAGCAACATGACATCTTGAGGGAGTAGCACGCCCAAGGGAAGGTTTTTGTAAACTGAAAAAAAACCTTTAGCACATCTGTACTTCTAACATCTCTAAGACAAAAGGGAGTAACTCCTATTCCATTAAGCAGGAGAGAGGAGAAAAATGAAACAAGGTGTTAAACTGGTAGGAAGAACAAAAAATGTTCCACTGAAATGGAAGGAAAGAAAGCACATGATAGAAGTAACTCAGTACATTCTGGCAGGAGCTCCCTCCCACTGAATGCCTCAAGCTTTTCAGTAAAGGGTGTGAAGAAGTGAAGCAAGCAGAAAAAAGTTTGAAATGAGTTCCACGAATAATATGAATCGGATGGGGAACCCAACAACCGTGAGTGGAATACTGGTTCCCTGAAAAGTGTCTTCTAAATTTCAATCACCCTTTGTAAATTCAACCCCTTTCTAGCTCAGAACTGCCAGTATTTTAACTTTAAGTTTAAATATCTAAATAATTCTGGCCCACACACTTTTCAAGAATTGAAAACAGTGATAAGCATTAAAGTTACATCGTAATTCACAGTTTTAATTCAGACGTGAACTCCTAAGTAAATACAATAAAGGAGTTGTTTTCAACTCAAGCAACAAACAGCGATCATTTCAAGTATGAGTAATTGAAAATGCTCCTAACTATAAACCTGTTTGCAGAAAGAGGTTTTGCTGTTTCCAAACTCCTAGTCCATCTCACTTTTGACAGTTTCTGATTAGCAGAGAAAATTCAGAGTTCAAATCCCAGCACACTTAGACAAGTTACTTAACCTCTTTGCGTCTCGGTTTCCTCGCCTAAAAAATGAACACCATAACCAGGGTTATCACAAGGATTAAATGACGTCACACAGGTAAATGTGCCAAGTTCGCACTGTGTACTCAAAAGAGTTTGCTAACCGTTTGAAAGACAAAAACTGCAGCGCTCTGACCAAATTAAAACATCCGAGAGCATGAAAGAGTATACAAGTCACAAAACGCCAGACTCTAACACATAGCACATTATTTTTCTTTCCTGACTCAAGCTATTTTCTTTTCTTGCCAAATCTTTCCACTAGGAGTCTGGAAAGAAGGGGGGGGGGGGGGGGAGGTTACATTCACTCCGGCAGAAAGTTTTCAGAAACTGAAGCGCAGAATCACAACAGACATGGCAGCGGAGGCCGCGCAGGACAACAGGTGAACCTCCGAGAAACCTGGCACCTTCCCGCGGACAAGTTTTCAGGGAGGGCTTGCAACTCCCCCCGACTCTACCACCCCACGAAACAGACATTTTTTTTCTCCTTCGCAGCAGCGTAGAGAGACATAACGCGAACAGCAACCTCGCAGCTCCTGGGAGAGAGAGGTGAGCGCCTTTCCCATTTAAGGATTCAAGAAGCGTCCTTGGAGGCGGCTTTCGCCCACATCGCCTCCCCAAACTCGGCCTGAAACCCAGGGGGTGGGGAACAAAAGAGGGGCCGGACGGCGGGGCCGCAGCGGGGAGCTGCAAGGAGCCGACGTCGGGAGTCCGGGGGGCCGGGGTCTCCGGCGGGGTCGGGCCCGGGGTGGGGGCGCCGGACGGCGGGGCCCAACGGGCCGCGGCCTGACAGAGCCGAGGCGGCGGGGACCCCGCGAGGCGGCCGGACCGGGCCGCCCCCAGCTCAGGCCTCCCGCGCGCGCCCCGCTCCCCCCGAAACTTCTCCCGGAGCCCGCGCCGGCCTTCCCGCAGCCGCCGGCCTCTCCCGGCGCACACACGCACTCTCGGACGAGCCAACTCACCCGGACCCCGGGGAACTCATCGTCCAGCCCTCGGCGCGGAGCGGGGTGGGCGCGGCGAGCCGCCGGGGCGCGGCGGGGGCCCGACTCGGCCTCCGCCCTCGGCGTGCAGCGGCCCCGGCCCGGTCGCCCCTCGAGCGGCCGTGCGATCCTCGTCTCGCGCGGACGGACGCGCCGGAGCCCGAGCCTTCCTGCCCTTTCTCCCCGCCCTCCTCCCTCCTCCTTCGCCGAGAGCCAGCAGGCGGATTCCAATCTCGGCAGCCGCCGCCGCCGCCGCCACTGCCGCCGCCGCCGACACTCGCAGGGGTGGGGGGGGCGGCGCGGGCGCGGGGGCCTGGGGGAGGGGCGGGCCTCCGCGGGACTCGGCGCCGCGCGCGCGCACTGGGAAGACGCCCGCCCCGCCCCGGACACGAAAGGAGCCGAGCGCGCGGCGGAAGCGCCCGAAGGGTCCCCGAGGTCCGGCGCCCCGCTGCCGGGGAAGAGGGCCCGCAGCCGGCAAGGGGGCGCCGGGCTGCGGTGGGGGGACTTCTCCTCCGCGCGGCCCCACCGGCCCCTCCCCACCAGGCAGCCCTACCGCCGCCGTGGCAGGGCCGGCTGGTCTGCGGGAGCCGCGACCCACCGACGCCGCGTGCGGGACGCACATGACGGAGCGCGGTGGAGGAGCGCGGACACCGTCTGGGCCCTCCCGCGTCCCTTCGCGTGGACCCCCTCTGCAACACGCTCTAATGCTCCACGTGGGCGCCAGCACTCACACGCCACGGCGGGGAATTGCCGGGTCGTGGTAGTGGTCGTGGCGACAAAGAAAGGGAAATGTAGCCACACCGCTTCCATTATCCACCCACCGCTCCCCGGCTTCTTGGTCTGGGCTCTCTGCCGGGGTGCCGAGGCCTAGGTAGGCAGGCGCAGGTGGGCGGGCTCCGAGGGAGCGGCTGGGGGAAGAGGCCTCTCCGCGTGGACCCCCGCAGCTCCGAGCCCCGGCTGTCCCCGGCCCTGTGACCTACCGAGCCGGTGAACTCCTAAAGCAGAAGAGGAGCGGCGGCGTTACCCCGGGCCAGCTGAAGTCCGCGGACTATAAATATTGCTCGCTCCTCTACTTTGGCTCACTCTTAGGACCTTGCGTGCCCTCCGGAGTCCCGTTCCCTCCTTTTGGAAAATGCAAATAATTGTCACTACTCCTTTTCTTCCATTTCCCTTCATTTGGGGAAAACGTATTCAGTGTCCTGCATGTGAAGAAAGAACATAGGCTCCCTTTTAACAACCAAATGTGACCTTAATCATTTTGGTAAGTGTTGCAACAGTGTGTATGGTGTTAAGTCTCTACAAAAGATAACTTTTTTTTTATTAACTTGTTTTATTTTTTATTTTTTTAAATTTACATCCAAATTAGCATATAGTGAGTGCAACAATGACTTCAGGAGGAGATTCCTTAGTTCCCCTTACCCATTTAGCCCATCCCCCCTCCCACAACCCCTCCCATAACCCTCAGTTTGTTCTGCATATTTATGAATCTCTAAAAGATAACTCTTTTTAAGGTCCTTTCATAAAATCACTTTTTCAACTAGGTAAAAAGAAAGAGGGAAGAAAAAGAATGTGCCAGGCACTGGCATTTGTTGTTATACGCATTCTCCCTAAAGAGATGTTTGGATTCCAGAGTATTCCCTAATAATCTTGTTTAAATGTCTAAATTCTTTTACATTCTTGTTTAAAGAGGTTTTTTTCTCTCCTCCTTTTGCAAACCACTTCTGATGCCTTATATATCTTCTGTGATTCCAAATTATTTTTCAATTCTGGTTATTAAGTTTTTTAATGAACTCTTGAGCTGTCTCAGATTTAAGTCATGGGTGGTTGTATCTTGCTTTACAGGGGGAATGTATGGTATATGAATTTCCTGGCATCAACTATGAGTTTCCTTACATCAACTAAAACTTGCCACTTTTTCAAGTTTTCTACATACTACACGGCTTTAATTTTAGGGGCAAGGGTCGACCTTTTGCTTAAGGAGATTAAGATTCATTGACCAAAGAAATCAATGATGTATGCTGAGTAATGTGTCATGGCAGATAAAATCATGACAGGTGTGTTAATATACCCTCTGAAGCCTAGTCCAATTTTTAGGCATATGAATCAGACCATAAAATAGACAAGAATCTCAGTTTAAAACTTTAGTACATCAAGGTCCTGAAATGTACAACTTGGCATTACCTGGGTTTTGTTATATGCCACTGTAGAAATGGTAGCAAAATAGAGGCAATGACATTTTAAGTCATGATATCTTTGCATCTCTACGAAAGGATCTCCTTTTCAAGTCTTTGGGACTTTACTTGACATCCTTTTGCTCTCCTTAGATAAAGCCCGCCTAGTGCCCAAGCTTAAATCCTTAGCCTTTTCATAGCAGGCAACCTACCTACCTACAACAGAGCAGGGCATGGTGTTCTCTTCGGTTCCTGGCATGTGTATGCATGCCAGCCTGTTTCTCCAGTTTGCCCACTAAATGAACAGAGCAGCCAGGAAGCCCAAGGAAACATCTGGACACGTATTGTCTGGCCCCCAAACTCAGACAATACCTCAAAGTCCAAATTTAACATTCTCTATAATGTGATGGTTTTCCTTTAAGTAGATTAATAGAATGGGCTGGAAGTGAGCTTTTTTTTCTCTGTACAGTTAGAGGTGTAGGCCCCCAAGAGTGGTAGTTATGTACTCAAATCACATAGCCTTAGTTTGGAAGGTTCTCAGATCCTCAAAGACCTTCCCTGATCATCTGACTTGAATTAGCACCCAACCTAGTCAATTTTGTTTTCTTTATACCACTTTTTACTAATTTAAATTACCTTGTTTGTTCAGTTACTGGTTTATAGTCTGAGTTTCTCTGCGTCACTAGAATGTAAACTCCATGAGAGCAAAGACTTTGTCCATCTTGTTTTCAGCTCTTTCCTTGCTGCTTAGCTCCTGCCACACAAGTGCTCATATCTGTTGAACGAATGAGCGAGATAAGGGTAGAATTTCCTCTAGGCATTTCTGAACCTTGGCATCAAGATCTAGTTTTAGAGGGTGGCATGGACTATGTTGAAAAGGATATGAGCGGGTCAGGAAAACTGGGTTATACCATCTTTAGAGAAGGCAATTGTTCTAGATAGATCCAAGTTAATCCATTCACAGTCATTTTCCTGTTGTAAAGATTTTGTGAGGCAAAGGCAGCATTAAGGCTTGTGGATAGGGAGATAAGTTAGAGCTCAGTAAGGAGGGACTAGTGAAGGAACTCCCTTGGCAGGCTTTAGTTTAGTTTAAGACTCAGTGTTAAACAGACAGAAACATTGTAAAGAGTAGAGGAAACAGCTGTATTTTTCAGCATGGACACTAATACATTAACCTCTTGGTTAATAATATCCTGTCATGGGGGCGCCTGGGTGGCTCAGGTGGTTAAGCATCTGACTCTTGATTTTGGTTTAGGTCATGATCTCGCAGTTTGTGAGTCCGAGCCCCACATCGGGCTCTGCGCTGACCGTGTGGAGCCTTGGGATTCTCTCATATATATAAAATTCCCTCTCTTTGCCCCTCCCCCACTTGTGCGCATGCATGCTGTCTCAAAATAAATAAATAAACTTTAAGAAAAGTAAATAAAAATAATACCCTGTCATGGTTTAGAAGAAACAAGCCGAAACAGAAATTGTGTTTAAGAAAAAGAGCTATCTAGGGGCGCCTGGGTGGCTTAGTCGGTTAAGCGTCTGACTTCAGCCTAGGTTGTGGTCCCGCATTTCGTGGGTTTGGGCCCCGCGTGGGGCTCTGTGCGCACAGCTCGGAGCCTGGAGCCTGCTTCAGATTCTGTGTGTGTGTGTGTGTCTCTCTCTCTGTGCCCCTCCCCTGCTTGCACTCTGTCTCTCTGTCTCCCAAAAATAAATATTTAAAAAAAAAAAGAGCTATCTATAAATCAGTGCACAAAATAAAGTTTAAAAATCCAAATTTGTTCTTTTCTTTGTAATGGATTTTTTTTCCTTCTACTTTTGCTTCTCAGTCTCTCCTTTTTCCATTTCCATTTCTTTTTGCATCATATCACTTGTTTACTGTGATTAAAAGATCATTTACAGAGCCACTTGCTGCAAAGTAGCCACCACTTAGTGCTATGGCCCATGGTCACTATAGTCTTCCTCTCCCTGCTATCAACACACCCCTTACCACAGAACCTAATCCTTCCCTGGCCCTGTGGCAGGAAGAATTCTCAGAGCTCCAGTCCCAAGCCAGAACCCAGCCTCCTGCTGCCTTTGCTACTCACTTGGGAAGCCCCAACCTTGGCCCCTGTCTAAGGACTGACTCACAGTCCTTTTCTTGTGCTTGAAGCCCTGGCCTGTTAACCTGTGTGGAACTTGATTTTCTCTGCCTGTTTTCTGGACTCTGCTCTCTAGAGTCTGCCCCAGCCCTGCAACAGACCCCTGGTGCACTAATAGTTACCCCTAGTGGCAACACTTACTTGACCTCCAGCTCTTTGTTCTAGATTCTCTGTCCATATTCTGTCCCTCTGTCAGTCCTCCTTTTCCCATTACCTCAGGTTGGACATCCTGATGCCTGCTGCTGTCCTGGACTACCACCTGTTGTTTGCTCATGGCTCTGGCTATTAGGTGCTGCCTGGAGGGCTGGGGTTCCTCCCACCGAACACCTGGAGCTGGGGCCTCCCCACCCCAGCCCATGGTAAATCTTGTCCTTCTCCATCTGATAGCAATCCACCACCCTGCCTTTCCCTTTCCTGAGAGCAGTGGGTTTGTGACTTATTATACTTTGATTATCTGTTAACCAGATAAAAACAGAAAACAACTGTATATTTTTATGCATATAGGTGTGTATATTTTCTTTCATCTGGTTAACGATTAATCAAAGTATAACAGGTGTGTGTGTGTGTGTGTGTGTGTATGTACATATAAATATATATAAACCCATACCTGATTCTACTTAACTACTCCTAAACACTGATTCCCCTCAAGAATTCCTTTGGGACCAGTAGTCCAGAAATTCCGCATCTAGAGCGAAGTATGATTACCTTGTGCATGACTAGTCAAAGGAAGACAAGGTGTCGTGATAAAAATTCAGGTTGAGATAACTGGGGAAAAAAACAATCCTGGATCAGGAATGCTGAGTCATTAACAGCCATATTGTACCTACTGTCCATGGTCTACACGGTAATCCAGATGTATTTCTAGGTGTGGTGTGGTGCCACCAATGTGACCAGGCATACTAGTTTATCCGATACCACATATGTTGGGGGTACCTTTCCTTGTACTCGACACAAAGTTCTAGAGGATAGAAGCTATATTATTTTCACTCCATTATATCCCTGGTACCTAGCATACTGCCAGGCACCCCTGAGGGTGGTCAGTAAATACTTATTGAATGAGTGACTGTATGTACTAGGCAGTATAGTGGACTCCTGTCCTCTAAAAGCTTAAAATCTTGTAAGAAAATAAGACATGCAGATAATTCCTTCATTTGATATTTGTTTCCGAGTCATGATTTTTTGCCCTTAAGATAGTTGACATTTCATTTCACTCATTTATTTTTATCAACAAAGGCAGGGTTGTATCATTGACTTTAAATTCTGACCACTGGTTTTCAACAAATAATGCTTGAGTTGTAGAGTTCTATATGCTCTTTAAAACAACGTCCTTCTTTCATGGGGAAGCATAATCACATATATTCAACTAGGAACCAATACCTGTCAGTGTTTTCTAAAAATGTAGACTATTTTAATTTCGTTATTTTTTAAATGTTTATTTACTTTTGAGAGAGAGAGAGAGAGACAAAGCATGAGCAGGGGAGGGGCGGAGAGAGAGAGGGAAGCACAGACTTCGAAGTAGGCTCCAGTCTCTGAGCTGTCTGCACAGAACCTGACACAGGACTTGAATTCACAAACCATGAGATCATGACCTGAGCCGAAGTCGTATGCTTAACCGCCTCAGCCACCTAGGCAAAAATCTAGATTCTTTTACATTTAGTAACACATTTTAACACATGTCTTCCTCACTGTCTACCTGAATTGGACTACCTATCCTTCTAATTGGTCATTCCCTCTTTAACTGATCTTGCTCAGTTTTTCCAGATTTCTCTTAATGGGACGCCACTGTGTTCAAAATCTGGGAGCCACTGATGATTGGCAACGTTCTGTTCAACTGGTCTAAGTCCTGCAAAATGGGCCACATTCATTCTTTTGATGCCATTATCCCTCCCTCAATGCCCAAATACCACCTCTTACAGGAAGTAGTCTCTGCTCCATCCTAAATTCCTTAGGCTTTTCTCTCTATATCATTGACTTCTTCGCATAGTTTCACAGTTCCTATGTCTTTCTCCTGAGTAAGATTTCATACCTTTATTCACTTACATGTGAATAGGGGCTTCCGAGCTTCCCAGCCTAGGGAAGGACAGTTTAGGGAGTATCAAAATACACAAAGATCAAAATAGCAGCCCCAAACTGGGGCCTACCATTGTAATTATCAAAACCTTTGCCTCTGCTAGCCATTTGTTTTCAAGGTCCACCTGGAGTGGGGGGGGGGGGGGGGGTGTCACAAACTCCTCAATGCATCTGCTGTCCCGCTTTGTCCCTCAAAGTCAAAGAGGGCATTCCTCCCTCCTTTCTGCCCTCCCCTGCCCGGATTCTTACCACAGTTGGCTGTAGTCACTGCACTGAGCATCACGGTGGTTACACCGCAGGACCATAGGGACACCGTTTGTGTCCTGCTCTGTGTGAAAGGTGCTCCCTGGAGGTGTGAAGTGTAATACCTGCCCCCGGTCCTCCTGAACACCAGATAAGTACCAGTCCAATTGCAGGCAGGGAGCCTTGTCACTGGCTTGCTTGAAGAACCAGCATTTTTATTGTTCAGCATTATATAGCTATATATATAACATTATATTATACTTCATGTATAACAATCTATACTTTCAGGGCATTTGGGGGAAATGAAAGTGGCAGGATGCATATTTGTCAGAATTAAGTCAATTAGAATCCCATGTAAGATGTGGGGGTGCCTGAGTGGCCCAGTCAGTTGGGTGTCAGACTTCGGCTCAGGTCATGATCTCCCTGTTCATGGATTTGAGCCCCGCACCGGGCTCTGTGCTGACAGCTTGGAGCCTGGAGGCTGCTTCAGATTCTGTGCCTCTGTCTGCCCCTTCCCCACTCTCCCCCCGCCTCAAAAATAAACATTAAAAAAAATTTTGGGGGGGGCGCCTGGGTGGCGCAGTCAGTTGAGTGTCCGACTTCAACCAGGTCACGATCTCGCGGTCCGGGAGTTCGAGCCCCGCGTCAGGCTCTGGGCTGATGGCTCAGAGCCTGGAGCCTGTTTCCGATTCTGTGTCTCCCTCTCTCTCTGCCCCTCCCCCGTTCATGCTCTGTCTCTCTCTGTCCCAAAAATAAATAAACGTTAAAAAAAAAAAATTTTTTTTTAATTTTTTTAATCCTCTGTAAGATGTGTAATTAAAAATTTTATTTGATCAAGGTGGATGTTTTCATGACAAATGTTGTTCCACTGTTATATTTACAATAATACACCACTCTAGTCCAATTTTAACCATATGTACACCGTATTTCATCAAAACTAACATGGTATTAATTATAGGAAGCATCATTATTTCATGCACAACTAGGGAAGGAAAACACTACCAATTAAACTGTGACACATTATCAATTGTAAGACATCTTCATTTCAAAGATGATAAAATGTCCACAACTGTGCATCTAAGAATTGATGAAATACAATGTGTTTTAATGCATCCTAAAGGAAAAACAACACCATACAGGCCCAATGGATTGAAATGTTGAGTTTCTAAAAAAAAAAAAAAAAAAAAGAAATGTTGAGTTTCTAGGTTTTTGATATATAATCTTATTTGTTTGTTATGCACAATCCTCAGATAGCCACCCTATGAATGTTAACCACGAAAGCAGAAACAGTACAGTTCAACTGCATATAAACATGTTAAACAAACAAAAGTGAATGACTTAGGATGCAGTCACTAAGTTTAGAAGAAACACTAGCATCGAGTCACGTGCATGGATTATATTGCAAATAAAAAATCAGCTTTTTCACAGTTGCTGATACTGAAATCATATGATGACCAGAAGAATTGAAACGTGAGTGTTCCACAGGTTTTCGTCTTTGGAAAACTCAAACTAAACAATCAGAAAAATCTCACCAGCGCAGTAAGAATGACTTTACATCTATCCCGGAAGCTGAACAATAGAGCTTGTTGCTTATGGGGCCATCAGGAAAAGCCAGCTGTGGATTTCTTTCTAGTACAATTAATTGCTTCCGCTGTATATAAAATTGAAAGAATTGGGTGCTTTAGTGCGGAAAAAGGATATCCTGCTACACTGCTTCTATTTCCTCACAAAGGCTATTAGTGAGCCTTTTGCCATTAATTCACATGCATTGGATTATCCTGTGATGAAAGACTGAAAGGCTTTTCATTTTTATAGTCTCTTATCTCCTATTTATTTGGCACCTCTCTGGAGATACCTGCTCTTCTCCCAAGACTGGTTAATTGCTAGGATGTCAGAATGTAGCTAATGACTGACTTCCTTTTCAGAGACTAATTGTGAGCCTGTCTCCATATTTTTTCTTGGAGCCGCCTTTCTCATTGCTGAGAAATATTCTGAGCTACGTCATTATTTGAAATGACAGATGCAGCATTTTAATGCCAACTCTCAATCCCTGGCCCTCGTACTCTTTGAGACCAGCAAGTAACCCATTTATAAATCTTCTGTGTAGACCTGCACTGTCCAACACAATAGTCATTTGCCATCCATGACTATGTAAATTTTAAATTAGTTAAAATAAATAGAATTAAAATTCAGCTTCTCAGTCTAGGCCCACTAATGCTCAGTAGTCACATGAGGTTAGTGGTGACTGTCTTGGAAGAGCGCAGATATAGGACATTTCCATCTGCACAGAAAGTTCTGTAGGGCAGGGTTGGTATAGACTGTGACCTGCTCAGTTCAGGTCTTGTGAACAGTATCCGAGCCCATCTGCTGAACTGCTTCTGTTCCTCTGTTTTCACCATTCAGAACAAATGGTAGAGGGGTGCGTGGGTGGCTCAGTCGGTTAAGTATCCAACTCTAGGTTTCAGCTCAGATCATGATCTCGTGGCTTCATGGGTTCCAGCCCCACATCGGGCTACATGCTAACAGCACAGAGCCTGCTTGGGATTCTCTCTCTCCCTCTCACCTTCGCCCCCACTCATACTGTGTCTGTCTCTCTCAAAATAAATAAATAAACTTAAAAAAAAGGTAGACTACTTTCAGGGATCATTTTTATGGGTTGCAACTAGAGAAATTTTTGTGAACGTGTAAAGACCCAGAAATAGAGGGTTGCTGTTCAACAGCTATAAAATTAGTTATGTAAGAAGTGTTCATACCACAGTAAACTAGTTTTTTTAAATAGTAGAAAATAAAAATAAAATAGTAGAAAATAGGCCAAAATACTAATAGTGGTTGTCTCCATGTAGTAGGATTATGATTACTTTTTTCTTCCTCCTATTTATTTGTGTTTTTTGGAATTTATTAAGTATATATTGCTTTCTTAATTAAAAAATTACATTTAAGATCCTTAAACCCATTCATTTCTTTTATCACCAATTTCAAACTAGGGTGGCTTTATCCAGTCCCCGTGTCTAACAGAAAAAGTAGTCCTTTTAAGCAACTGTTTCTTTAAAGATGACTCTCAGCCAGCAGCTTTTAGTTGAGAGATCTGTATTCCCTCTGATCCTAGCATGAAAAGCGTCCAAGAACCTGCATTTGGGGTGCTCTAGAGCCCTGCTAAATGGAATCACAGAACATCACTTTGGAAGAAATGGCTCGTGATTACTAGCAATCCCCTCCCCCAAGCGTTTGTCAAGCACTTTGCATTTCTAGACTGTAGAGCAGAGTCTTAGGATCAAGGCCTCACAGGTTAAGGAGACTCGTGGAGCTGAAGAGGGCTCTGATTTTACCACTGAGAAGAGAACCATAAAAAGAAGTCCTCGTTTCCTAAAAGTTCAGGCATGATCATACAGGTTTAATTAGGAACAGCAAGCTGTTTACAGCAAATTATAAACTGTATAAAGCAGACCTCAGTGGACACGCCCAAAGGATGTCCCATGAACCCTTACTTCTCCAAGTCCAGATTCAGCAGATCTGGCTTGGTGAGGTAGGGTGCTGCTATGTCAGCCAGAGGAGTCTCCCAGAAATCCCTTTCCAGAACTTTCCATGACCAAAGGAGATGGCCGAATAGCTCACGGAAAAAGTCTGTTTTTCTTTCCTTTTATCCTTTAAACTTGAAGCCAGTCTGCTATTTGCTTGAATTCTATTGCACCCCCCACCCCAGTAGAGAGACACTTCAGAAACAGGCTAAGCAATACGATATGGTGGGGAGAACATCAACTTTGCAGTCAGAATTCTGGCTGAACTTCCTAATTTTTGACCTTGTGTGAGTTTGTCAACCTCTCTAAATCCCAGTCTCTTCATCTATAAAATAAGGATAAATAATACCAGTCTAATGAGACAGATGTGAAAATTAACTGAGAATATGTGGAAAACGGTTGGCATAGAGTCAACACTCAATTAATTGTCGTTACCTTTCCTTTTCCTTCTAGAAAGTGATTGGTCCATCTGTGTTTATGTTGAAGGGGAAAGAAAACAAACTGTAAAAGTCTTAATGAGCCTTACTTCAAATACAGCCCAGTGCAGTTCAGTAATTAGCATGTTAAGTTCTGCTTCAGCTTGGGCTGGTCTCCAGTTCTTCGTTCCGGCCTTAGCTCAGGAATTTCCTTCTCTAGAAAGCCTTCGCTGCCCACTCCCAGGCTGAATTAGTGTCCCTCCTGATTAGTCTCATGGCACCTCAAGCTTATTTCTGTCCTATCATTTACCTTGCATTCTGCTTCTCAAACCAGAGTACCCAGCATTGGGCATGGAATTCGTGAGGTTATACAGCATCTTTTCCACGGCATCAGTTTTATCATTAGATAAATGATGACTTTAGATAATAAATGACTTAAAGCAAAGGGCATGCTTTTTTTTTTTTTTTAGCTAAAATATTAAGTTATAAAAGAAATTTCACAATTGCAGAGGGTTCCCTAGAGTGTTGTTTTTTGTGTTTATGGTCCTTTGCTTTTAGATCTGCCTTGCAGAAAAGTTGGAGAAACACTTATTGCCATATGACAGTGAAATGACATGGTAACTTGTCAGTTTCTTCCACCAGACTGGAGTTCTGTGAGGGCGGGGTTGTGCCTCATTCACCTCTGAAATCACAATACGTAGGTACTTAGCATGAGGCCAGGCTCCAAGTAGAGGCTTCATGAATGTGGACCTGAACTCAACTCTCTTCTCCAAGTACTTTGAGGAGAATAGAGCATTTCCACTCAAGACAGGAACTTTGAAAGTGTATAACTGATGGGACTTCACACTGAGTGCCTACTGGAAAGAGTACAATTCTATCTGTCCTTTTTGGGAAAGGTATATCTGACCTTTGGCTTCCCAACCTGCCAGGGTTGGGCAAATTCAATGAGAATTTTTCATTAAGTGCCAGGCATTGTGCTTGACACACAGAAGGCACATGAAGGGACATCTGGGTGGCTCAGTTGGTTGAGCGTCCGACTCTTGATTTCAGCTCAGGTCATGATCGCAGGGTCGTGGGATGGAGCCCCATGTTGGGCTCTGTGCTGAGTGTGGAGCCTGCTCAAAATTCTCTGTCTCTTCCCTCTGCCCCTCTCCCTCATTCACTCTCTCTCTCTCTCTGTCTCTCAAAAACAAATAAATAAAAGAAGGTGCATGACTTAACTTTCCTCTAAAGTCATATTCTGATTATTAATCTACAAGCTAAGAAATGATTCTTACCTTTGTAATAATTCTAAGCAACTCCAAAAGGTCCTGATATCCATGACTCAGGCTGAGCCAGCAGCTGGGGCTTCTTCTGCAACACTTTGGTTCTTCCTCCTAAACCTCTAACCTAATATTACCATACTATCCCACAGCTTATTTACTGTCTCAGTTACCTTCACATGAAACCTGGGCTTGTAAGATGGGAATAATTTAAGAAGAAGGTGGAGAGACACAGCCACCTGTTAGGAGGTCTAGGCTGCAGAGTCAGGGTCCATTTCAACCCTTGCCTCCCTCACTAATCTGGTTTACTCTCACAACTTTGGGGCATAGCCTGGTCTTGGTTCTGGAGACAGCCCTGGACAAATGTTGCCAATTCCTAACAGAGCCTGCGCTAGGGAATCAGGCTCCCCAAATGGCTGTGTCCTTCATTCTATTGGCCTGAATCCAGGGCAGTTTCATCAGGAAACTAACAAAGCTTAAGCTTCAGGGTCCCTCACTTTCACAGGCCCCTGTGAAAGCTAAGAGTCACTGGAATGTTCTAAATTGAGAGAGGGAAGTCAGATTGCAATCCAAGAGCATTCCTTTGTAACTTTTCTGATACTTACCTAAAGAGATTTCAGAAGAAAGAGACCTAGAGATCCACGATTCCAATCATTTCTTCTGATTCTTTTTCCCTGTTTGAAATGACTGCTTGAGGGCCACCTGGGTGGCTCAGTCAATTGAGCCTTCGACTTCAGCTCAGGTCACGATCTCAGTTCATGAGTTCCAGCCCCGCATCGGGGTCTGTGCTGACAGCTTAGAGCCTGGAGCCTGCTTTGAGTTCTGTGTCTCCCTCTCTCTTTCTGCTCCTCCCCTGCTCACACTCTGTCTCTATCTCTCAAAAATAAATAAACTTAAAAAAATTTTTAAATAAATAAATGACTGCTTGGTTTTATATTTAATTTGGTGTTTGAAATTTTATTGTATTCTTTTCCTTAAAGATGGCCCCACAAAACCTGGATACCAGGCTAGATCATGTTCTTATCCAATCTTTGCCTACTTTTTCTTCAGTGCTTCCCTGCCCTACTGTTCACCAAAACATCACAAGTACGGAAGGAGACTCTGCAGGGGTCTCTGTAGTGATGACTACATGGAGGACGGAATCACCCTCACTATTTGCTTTCTATCTTGAACCACAGGCACACATTGGATGCCTTACACCAATTCTACAAATGCTAGGACCCTCTCACGTTAGAAGTGCTTCCTTAGAAGTAAAAGATAAGACCTCTATGAGCTGGCTTCTCCCCCGAATCTGAAAACAATTTTGAAATAGTCTCTTTATGATTACTTTTTTTCTTTAATATTTGTTTATTTTTTGAGAAAGAGAGAGAGAGGGAGCAAGCTGGGGAGGAGTAGAGAGAGAGGAAGAGAGAGATTCCAAGCAGGCTCCATGCTGTCAGCCCAGTGCTTGATGCAGGGCTTGATCTCACAAACTTTGAGATCATGACCTGAGCTGAAATCAAGAGTCGGACGCTTAACCAACTGAGCCGCCCCTCTATATGCCTACTTTTATGCATCAATGAGACTTTGAGTTAGGTTTAGATAAAGGGATAGCTGATTTGCAAATGGAAATGCAGCCTGAAGAATTTACTTAATGAAATGCCCTGGCTTTTTTTTTCTTTACCATATATTTATTTTTGAGAGAGAGACAGAGCACGAGCAGGGGAAGGGCAGAGAAAGAGAGAGGGAGACACAGAATCTGAAGCAGACTACAGACTCCGAGCTGTCAGTACAGAGCCCAACGCAGGGCTGGAACTCACGAACCATGAGATCATGACCTGTGCCTAAGTCAGATGCTTAACTGGCTGAGCCATCCAGGCTCCCCAAATGCTCTGATTTTTCAATAGGATATGTTTGTGAGAAAAGGAACTCAGTTCCCAGCTAACCAATGACAACGTTGGCATCCTTTTGTCATTTAAGTTCTAAGGAATCTCTCCAGTTTACTGTCTAGCTATAGATGGGGAAAAATAACAATCCAGTGCATGCACTGCTGTGGAAAAGCATTCAGAGTTTTCAGTTTGGCTAAAAACGTGCTCCAAAGAGTCATTGCTTATAGCCACTGCTTGTGTAAACAGGTGAGAAAGATATACATAAATGGTCAGTTATTGAGTAATGGGAAAATTCCCAAGGAGGGAATGCTGGCCCACAGAGAGGCCAGGATGAGAAGGTAAATCCATGACAGGTTAAGAAGCTAGAAAAATCAGCAGGGCTGGGCGTAGGGTCTTGTATGCAGATTAGTTTGGGCTCTATTGAGGGATAATGGGAAGCCATTTATGAGTGTTAAACAGGACAATTCCGTGACCAAATTTATTTTTGAAGAGATCTCTCTACCTGTGGTGTGAGGGATGGGTTAGTGGTAGATGGGGGACAAAATGGAGACAAGGTCAAGAAGCTGGAAGAGAGACGTTTGGAGGTAGGAAGGGTCCTGAGGATGGAGAGGAGGGAATAGATCCAAGACAGATCAGAAAATAATTTGGAAGTCTGTGGTAATTATTGGTTGTCAGAAGAAGTTGCAAGAGAAGACAGACACAGGGTGACTCCCAGATTTCTAGTTTCGATGACTGGCTGATACCTGCCACTCACTGAAAGAAAGAATACAAGAGAAGAAGCAGGTTGGATGATAGGGTGGTAACTTCAGCCAGTGGCAGGTCCAGAATTCCTACATAGAAGAGGTGTAGGGCAGCAGGGCTATGGGATTGGTCTCGAATCTATGTTTACAAAAATAAGCACTCTGGGGACACTTGGGTGGCTCCGTTGGTTAAGCTTCCAACTCTTGACTTCAGCTCAGGTCATGAGCTCTCTCCCTCTCTCTGCCCCTCCACCACTCCCTCTCTCACACATTCTCTCTCTTAAAATAAATAAATTGGGGCACCTGGGTGGCGCAGTCGGTTAAGCGTCCAACTTCAGCCAGGTCACGATCTCGCGGTCCGTGAGTTCAAGCCCCGCGTCAGGCTCTGGGCTGATGGCTCAGAGCCTGGAGCCTGTTTCCGATTCTGTGTCTCCCTCTCTCTCTGCCCCTCCCCCGTTCATGCTCTGTCTCTCTCTGTCCCAAAAATAAATAAACGTTGAAAAAAAAATTTTTTTTTAAATAAAAAAAAAGAGTGAAGTTCCTGGAATCAAATATTTATTTTATCTCCTTTCACCTGACAGGCATTTGAAGGCGTTATCTGGCGTGTCTTAATGAGGCCTACAAGGTCGTCGGTGCTCCTCAACCCCTTTCCTACTACTCTTTCTTCACTTGTGCTCTCGAGCCCTGTGCCTCATGTGCCAAAATTGGTCCCTTAAGGCCTCCACGTTTATTTTCCCCTCTGTCCGGAACACTCTACCTCATACTTTGGTATGGTTGATTTCTTCTCATCATTCAGACCTCAGCCCAAATGTTTCCTCCTCAGTAAGGTCTTCTCTGACGACCCAACCCAAAGTAGCTTACTCCACCCCTGACACAACGCGCCATTTTATTCCGCCATAGGACTCACTGTCTCAAATTATAGTGATTATGTATTACTTGCTTATTGCCTATCTCTTCCCTTAAAGTGTAAGCTCTGTGAGAGCAGGGGCCTTGTCTGAATTGTCATCCCCTGTCCCTACAACAGAGCCTAGCCACTCTCTGAATGTTGTGGAATGAAATGATACACTGATGGAATATCATTCAGCACTAAAAAGGAATGAGCTGTCAAGCCATGAGAAGACATGGAGGGAACTTAAATGCATGTTGCTAAGTGAAAGAAGCCAATCTGAAAAGGCTACCTGCCATATGATTCCAACTATATGACATTCTGGAAAAGACAAAACTATGGAAACAGTGAAAAGATCAGTGGTTGTCAAGGGGCCAAGGGGGAAGGAGGGATGAATAGGTGGAGTACTGAGGATTCTTACTGCAACTCTGTATGATATTGGAATGTCCTAATACATTTGTTCAAACCCATAGAATGTGAATGTATCAAACCCACTAAGAGTGAACCCAGATGTAAACTGTGGACTCTGGGTGATAATGATGCATCAGTATAGGTTCGGCGATTGTAATAAATGTACCACTCTGCCGGAGGACGTTGGTATGGGGAAGGCTATATATGAGCTGGAGCAAGGAATATATGGGAAATTGGTGTCCCTTCTGCTTAATTTTGCTGTGAACCTAAAACTTGAGAAAATGAACATATTAAAAAAAAAAAAAAGTACATGGCCCAAGTTGTTGAAATGGTTTCAACTCACTTGTGTGAGTAGAACATTGAGAAACATTACTTGACATCAGGATTGGCCTGGGAAAGCTTGAATCAGGAAAGCCTAAGCCAAAACGTTAGGCAGTGTTTCCCAAATTGGAGTTCCATATTCTGTGTTTAAATAAAATTAAGCATGTTTCTTTATTGAGAGACTGAGTACTTTCGCAGCTCACATGTGTACTGTGACTCTCTAGGGTGAATAGCATATGTAGTTACTTCCTAAGATTTGATCCAGAACCCATTCTTCATGCCATGTCTTTATCACGAATGAGCCTAAGTCCAGATGAATGCCAGTGGTTACCCTGTAGAGCAGCTTTAAATAGTCAAATATTTCCCCTCAGAATTAATCCAACATAATTTAGTTATTTTATTTTGCTGATTTCAAACCACTAGAATCCAACTTCCATGACAATAGTGGTTTTTGTCTGTTTTATTCTCTATCGTGTTCTCAATGTCCATAGCAGTGCCTGGCATATAGCAGCAGGTGCTCAATAAATATTTGTGGAAAGAATGAATGAATGAGCAAATGAATAAAAACAATTCTTGTTCTGTCCAGAAAGTCCTCTGTGTAAAGGGCAGAAATTTTAGTACTAGGTAATAATACATTCTGATCCATGTGGTTTATATTTCTGGGCTATTTGTGTAATATTTATTCTTGCTGCTGTTTTCCCGAAGCATTTCTTCCTGAATGGACACATTGAAGGAGTTAAGAAAATGAAGGAAGAGTGAGGGCCTTGGGTTCTGACCCCACTCTACTGGTGATGATGGTAACTAACATTTGTGTTGGAATTCTTCCAAAAGTTATTGCATTTGGCTCTCAAAACACCTGGGAGGCACGTGTCATTACCTTCATTTTCAGGTGGACAGGGAGGCTGAGAGACACTCTCCCAATGCCACTCTGGAGGTATTAGATCAGCCTTGATCTAAGCCTTGGTCTCACTTTGTCAAAGTCCATGTTCATTCCATGGCCCCGGGCTGTCTCTCCAGCTGACTGTGTGCTGGGAAACCATTGCCCCTTTCTTGGTTCCCACATCTGAAAAATGCCCACGGGATTTCTTAGGTTCCTTCCAACTTTACATTCTATGACTCTGTGAGCCTTTTTTTTTCCCTCCATCTAAATTGCTAAACATCCTACTCTTGATCCCAGGGTCATGAGTTTAAGCCCCATATTGAGCATGGAGGCTACTTTAAATAATAAATAAATAAATAAATAAATAAATAAAGTACTATAGCTTTAAAAAGTACTATAATAATATTTTATTTCTACTTGCAATTACACAGCTCTTTTAAAATCTGATTGAGGTGCTAAAGAAAATCAAAGAAATTATGAAAATTTTCTTTCTTTTTAAGTAATGCCTGCAAACAATACCTTACCAAAGTGAATTGGTTTTGTTAAGTGTAGTATCCTCAGAAAGGTCTTCATTATTAAAAAAGAAAAAAAAATGCCATGAGAGGATTTGTCTCTGAGCTTATTTCAAAACAAAAAATATGGAGAAAATATAGCAATGTTTCTAGAAATCAAGCTATTTAGAACCGAATAAAAATAAATAAATATGAAATATTTAATCACCTAGTAGCTAAATAAATAAACCTTTTCAGAAAGAAAAGGCAAAGCCTGGTCCTCACTGTGTTTTTTTACCTGATAAATTCCCTTTGTATGCAAAACATTTGCATTATTCACATATCCTTGTCTGTTTAAGGCAAGGCAATAAAACTACTATTGGGCTACACAGCCAAGAGAGCAAGTGAGTTGTTTGTGTTTCTTCTCCACAGGGCATTTTGTTTGGTCTCAAAATTTTTTTTGTGGCCATATAGAAATAATCTACTTTTGGTGTCATGTGAAAAAACTTTACACAGAAAAATCTGTACTTATACATTCTTTTTTGGGATTTTATTGTGCTAAAAAGTAGAATTCACACCGGCCAAAAAAAAAAAAAACAACCTCAAACATGCAAAATATTTTTGTGCACACACCTCGAACACACTACATTCCACCATTGAAGATTTTGAAATCTTAAAATTAAAAAAAATCCCAAAGCAAGAGTACCTGGGTTGAAAAGTTAACATTATACAAGCTAGATCCCTAACACAAACACTGCAGACACAAGTCACTCCATTGCAAAAAGTTAATGTTTATAAGGCTTAAATAAATGTCAACAATGAAGAGACAAAAACCGTAGATCCAAAGTGTACTCCCCACCAGGAAGTATTAAAAATTGATGTTGTAGTACATCCATGATATTAACTTCAAACAGATACCACCTTAGCCCCAAAGTTACGCCAAACTCGCAAACACCGAGGGAACCATAGTCAAAACTACCTTCTTTTTCTGCTACCTTTAAAATGGTTTTATATTTGTTTTGTGTGTTTGGTAAATAAGAGTCCCTCAGAATCTACACTAGCTCTGAGATGTAGAAAAACCGATTCGATCAATGACCTCCTCTGAATGATGAAGTTGTCCTCTGAGATGCGTCACTTTTCTGTTTAATGATCACGTACTTTGTAGTGATCACGTGTGTGTGTGTGTGTGTGTGTGTGTGTGTGTGTGTGTCTGTGTCTGTGTCTGTGTTTGCGCGCGCACGTGTAAACCCTTTTAAAAAACTCTAAACTCTAGGGAACATTTTTTTTCCTTTCCTCGAGACCAGTCCCTAAAAATGTGTTGTTTTTTGTTTTTGTTTTTGTTTTTTAAAGAAAACCTGCCTAGAGCTTTTCCGTACAGTCAGCAACCTCCTTATCCCTGTATATTTGAACTTTCCCAAAATAACAGAAAGCTCCAAGGTACTTGTTGGCAACTCCTGAAAAATCTCCAGTCACTCCCAACAGATTTTACTGTCTGGTACTTTTTAGATTCACTTTCTTAAGGCACCACAGAAGAAAAGGAGGGCCCTGTGGTAGGAGCACGTTCACGTCCCTCCTGGTGCTCCCTCGGGGACACGGCTTCACCCTTGGGAAAAAACACGGGCCTCCTGCTAGGGATGCATCCTGCCGTTTCTCTCTCCCTCAGGGAGAAGGGACACACACTGGTAGAAAGGCAGTCCCCTGGAAGCCTCAGTTCTCAGGAGAAAAAGTGTTCTAATGCATTCTCATAAAACATGCAAAGAGAAAATCCAAAACAGGAGTGAGAAGAAGGTAGCAGTGAGTTGGAAGAGTGCCTAAGGATTCTGTGCAAGTGAGAAACACCTGGTCAAACTGCCTACTTCAACGCCTTGTTCAATGAGCGTAATAACAGTGCATCCTAAAGGGAAAGAGAAGGTACCGTTTCTAACCTCAGAAACTAACAAGCTTCTCTCTTTATCACCCAACAGCTTTAAAATGCTTACTTAACTCAAACTATCACCAACATTTGAAAGAAGTTTGAAGACTCAAGACTATTTCAATAAACATTTCAATAATTGCTAGATCAACTCAGCTCCTACATTTTCAAAACGTCGGCCAAAATGGCAAATGAGTACGTATCGGTCCATCTTTCCCTTCCAGCAGTCAACACAACTGTACATAATCAGTGTGCTGCACTTAAAGGAACATTTGTGAAGGACGGCGCAGCTCGGAGGTGGGAGGTCCTACCAACACTTGCGTTTTTACCGAGGCTGGCAGAACGCAAGGTTCCTCCTCCCCATCCAGAGTTTGGGCATGTTCTCAGCCCATCCTGCCATCCTGTTTCAGACACTGTCTCTCCTTTCTTGTCCACAGGTCATTAAGCCTGTTGGGGGAAGGGGTGCTGAGGAAGACTTCATAAGTGAGCAGTCACGGGATTGGGAGTGAAATACATGCACAAGACCGAACATTCATGCTCACGAACTTCATGAAGCAAAACAAAGGCTCGACACAACCCGGAGTCGCTTTAAAACCTCCTCTCACACACAGCAGAGCAAAACTGGAAAAACCCAATTACACTTTCCCATCAAAATTCAAAAAAGAGCTAAACCTTCTGGGGACATAGGATGTTTTAGACGGAAAGAAGGTGGCTGAAGGGCCCTTCTTTTCTCAGCTGTCTGCAGCATGAGCCAGAGCCCTTCCTGAAGCTCTGTCAGCTGCCCAGCGGCTCCCAGAAAACACCTCTTAGACGCCTGGACTCCCTCAGCACGCCCGACTCTGCTCAAGGTCTGAAGAAGTCTGATGCTCAGAGGTAGCTCCATGACGCTAGTAATAGAATAACACTTCCTTTTTTGGTGAGGAAAGCCCAATCGGTCTTAGCTAACAAGCCCTCAGCTATGGCTCTAAAAATACCCCGCAGCAAGCACTGCTTGGCACTTCATTCTGTTTGCCAGAGAACTCCACAGAACATTTCAGATTCTCCATAATTGCTCTGAGCTCTGTCCCTGCTCTAGTGACCTCGGGAAAGTGTATCACTTCAAGAAGATGACTTTTTGTTTTTCACTTTAGAGTTCTTGGAATTCTGTCCCGAACGTCTGAATTACAACTCCAGCCTTGGATTAATTACTAGCTTGGTTTAGGAATCTTCGTTTGGCTTCTAGTCTGAACTATGCAAATACACGATCTGTGTGCAGAAGGAAGGACTAAAATTACACTTCAAAAGGGCTCAGTAGCTTCCTGTCTTCCCCCTTTCCCCCCAGAAAGAAACATCAGCCTCCTTGAATCCTTTGTCGCCAGCAGCAGGAGCAGCTCCCGGCCTGTCCGCGTCAGACGCTCCGGGCTCTCTACACATTGATGGCGTGTGCGTGCTTCTTGCACAGGGGTTTGTCCTTCTTGGAGTAGAATGGCTGCCCCTCCAGATTCACGTGGCAGACCTGGGGACAGAGAACAGACGGCCATGAGGCAGGCCCTGTCTCTCCTCACTACAGATTCTTAATGACGTAAGCAGCATAGATGTTCGAATTATGGCATATTTAAGGCTTCCAAAGAGGAACGTGGAACTAAATTCCAATTAAATTAAATGGCAGACACAAAATTTGCAAGATGAAGATGACTGACCAATGCTATCCAAAATTTACAAAAGGGGCACCCGGGTGGCCCAGTTGGTTAAACTTCTGGCTTCAGCTCCGATCATGATCTCATGGTTTGTGAGTTCAAGCCCCACGTCGAGCTCTGTGCTGACAGCTCAGAGCCTGGAGCCTGCTTTGGATTTTGTGTTTCCCCTCTCTCTCTGCCTCTCCCCTGCTCATGCTCTGTCTCTCTCTCTCTCAAAAATAAATAAATAAATAAAATGTTTTTAATTTACAACCAGTAAATTACAAACCAGTATAGAATCATGAGTCAATATCCACAGAGTTGATTAACATCCAAGTAAATAGCATTAGTAAATTAGCAAACACATCAAAGAAGATGATCCTCATCAATAAGTGAAGGAAAAATAAATCAAAATCTCCATGAAAGACCACTAGGTATCTATTAATCTAACGAGATAAAACAAACAAACCAACAAAACCTCCCCAATCACTTGCTACCATTAATCTTACATGACTGTAGCCAAAAAGTAAAAAAAAAAAAAGAAGTATCAACAGTCAACGATGCCAAAAGGGAATCAAGCCTCCTTGTGCACTGCTAGGGACACAGCTCGGTGAATCAGCTCAGTCTTCTGTAGGGAATGTGGCAGCGGCACTGAAAAGGAGCCATAAAGATGTGCCTGCCTGCCTGGTACCACTGGGGAGGAGTTTATCTTATAGAAACTATTGCACAGAACAACGTGTGCTGAAGCAAAAATTCAAAACCACTAAAACATCTCTCTATAGGGAGGTAACTAAGTAAATTCTTTTGGTACATTTTCCAATGGAATGCCATCATGCAAAAGATAAATCAAATATGGAAAAGTGTATGCAGGGAGACATTATATGAAAAAAGGCAAAATTATACATCCACATGATGACAACATATGAGGGCAGTTTGAAGATGGAGACATCACAGAAAGAAGAAAGCTAAGTAACATTTGTTGAGGCTACTATGGGCCAAGCAGGAGACCCGACACTCTATATACATCATCTCATTTAATCACAAAATCTTCTGGAAAGGTATAACTTTTTCTCATTCCACAAGTGAAGAACTGTAGCTCAAAGAGCCAAGTGTCTTGCTTAAGTCACAGACCTAGCAAGTTATGGAGTTGGGACTCCATGTCCAGATCTCCAAGACTCCAGTTTCAAGCTCATTTTCCCTACACCCCACAGCAAAGAGGAGTTATACTTACCTGAAATTGTTCTGGGCTTATGGACTTGTGTAGAGGTAGCCCTCCACGTTTGTTGGACTGGTCATATATACAGGCTGGCCCTGGGTGGGCAATACGCCAATGTATCAGAATCAGCTGGGAGGTCACATTGGCTGGGATGGGCCCCAGTGTCATAGAGGTCACTGAACATTTCAGATGGGGAGAAGAATTGGGGACCACATTCAGGACACTGACATCAGAAGGAGAAGTGTAGGTGCAGTTCCCACACAGAATGCATGAGGATAGAGAAATCACCCTCTTGAAGTGAGTGTAGGTCAGTGAGCATGTGGCCACTCCAAGACAGTTGGAAAGAAAAGTGGCATCACGGTGGGCCCACGTGCAAGTCCCTAATGACCCAGTTGAGGATGTTATACTTGGGATCACACAGGGCTGCCAATGGGCCCCAGAAACCAATGACCTAGAAAAGTGACTGAAAATATCCCAGGTGGGTACAGTGATATTGAGTGTAACCATGCTCTTGTGTGACCTCAAGCTGCTGGTGAAGACAAGCCCAAAATCCAACAGTGAGGTTGGTTTCAGGGAAGACAGAAAGGCAGCTCTGGAGTGAGTTCTCACGGAACTGCCTGTCAACATCTGGGGTTCCTGTTCTAGTCTGGGACTATGCTGGCTACTTGTGAGAACTTTGATATAAGTTGGAGAGCGTGTTGGGGACTAAAGACCAAGAAGTGAGGAAGGGCCAGAGCTTCAGGGGTGACTCATTGGTAAGAGATGGAGCTGAGGTCAGAAAACATCATAGAGAGGTCATGCTCATTGTCTTGGGCTAGGAGACCCTGTATGGGATACAAGGTGGCTTCATGGTGGAGATCCTCAGACTACTCAGCAGAGGGGCACAGCAGGGATGGTCCAACCCCCAGGCTCCATGGTCAAGTGGCATCAGGGCCTGACTGGGAAGGAATGGGGGTCATGGACAGTGCTGGAAGGCAATGAAATGGGCCAGCTACAACAGCTCCTATGAGGGCTTCCTACAAAAGTTACACCACTGTCCCCCTCCTGATACCCACACCAGTGAGGAAGGTCTAGAAACCCAACAAGACTTAGAGGAAAAGAGGGGCCACAGTAAGACACCTTTGTCCCACATCCTTTCCATTGGAACTCAAGTGCCAAAGCCAGACAGGAGCTTAACCTTCATCCTGACCCACACAGCCCTTCCCAGCCATCATTTTATATGCATGGGACTATAGAGGGGCTGTCTTCTCCTGTTCTTTAATTGCTCATATACGTCAGCTTTGCTTTCCTTTCAAGATTCCAAACTCCTTGAAGGTGGAGACTTGTTCTGGGATACTCTTGTAGTCCCCAAGCTCAAGAAATATTTGGTAAATTGAATTAGTCTAAAGTTATGTGCTCTCCTGAGATCTAACTGATAGGAAAACAGCATATCAGCTGGGAGAGCTAGTTTTTGATCTTCTTTTCTTACTAGGTTTTTTTTTTTTTAAGTTATAGGAAAATATACACTCATCAAAGGTGATTTGGAAATATAAAGTGGTGGATAAAGGACCCCCTCCCCACAAAAGACCCTCACAGTTTTCCAATCAAAAGATTGCTTTCCAAAACTTAAAACCAAAACCGTGCTTCACTTCGATATATCTAAACAGGGCAGTGAGCGCCACACAGGACCACTTTGGAGGAAGATGTAATGACTCACCACACTGATTCTCCAAAGAACAGGATGAGCCTGGCTTCTTTGGGTGGATTCTTTGGGCACTGCTATGGGTCTCTCACACCTGACTGGAATTTATTTGCAATCTCGACCTGAACAACCCCATGCTTTACTGCTTCTTCTGGTCTCTCTCTGGGATTTATGCCACTGTGACCCTCAGCCAAACATAGTGGGCTTGAGGGAGGAGACCCATGCTCACCCCTCCATGTGACACAGACCTCTTGTTATCCTGCCCTCAGAGAATAGGCCTTCTGTGCCACTGTCTGCCCTGGACCTTCTCCAAGTCACTTGGATTCTTCTGGAAGTTGGGTAACCAGACTTGCAGGCAGCATCTTAGGATAAGACAAGCCATGGCTTGAATATAAGGGTCAGACAGCCCTATGTGCCTTGCCGAGCCATGGCTCTGTAGGGGACAACCCAAAAGCCAAGATATTCACATTGTTACTCCTTTGCAGAGGGGAGGACCTGATGTATTTAAAGGACCCTAAAAGGCAAGGAGAAAATCTATTCCAAAAGCTGGAAAATCAGTGTTTAGATTGAATTGTGTGTTTCCTTCCCCAAATTCATATGCTGAAGTCCTTACTTCCAGTACCTTCAATCTACCCAGCGCAGGGACACAGTGGTGACCTTATTTGGAAGTAGGATCTTTGCAGATGTAATTAAGATGTAAGTTAAATGAGGTCATATTGGAGTAAGGCGGGCCCTTAATCCAATATGACCAGTGTCCTTATAAGAAAACGAGAAGCTATAGAGAGACACACACGCAGAGGAGAACGCCATGTGAGGACACAGGCACACAGAAGGAAGGCAGCCGTGTGACCATGGAGGCAGAGACAGAATTTCCGTAGCTGTAATTCAAGAAACGTCAGAGATTGCTGGCAACCATCAGAAGCCGGCAGAGGGAACGTGGCCCTTGAATTTGGATTTCTAGCTTCCGGAACTGTGAGAGAATACATTTCAGCTGTTGAAGCCATCAGATTTTGGTATGTTGTTGCAGCTGCCCTAGCAAACAAACACACCGAGTCAATACAGTGCACCCCATGAATGGAGGCGTGGAAACCTGAAGCGCATTGCAGTAAACTTCATGGCGAGGGTTGTCCTATCTCCTCAGTCTATAAAAATTGCTCAAGTTTAAACTGCATGGATATTTGATACATACCACACTTTACCTTGGCAGCTCTGGTTTTAAAAAAAAGAAAAAAAAGAAAGTAGTAGCAGCACATTAATTTTCCCAAATAAAGTTCAGGCAATTGCAGACTCACATGACAGGACTTTCTCAGGGCTGAATATTCCCTAAATCTAAGGCAGAGTCTAAATGTCGGTGACTTCTTGCTGTGTCTCCTCCCCAACCTGAAGCCCTCGGAAGGAAAGTGCCAATCTCATGGGAAAAATGACCTGGCTGTTTGGCAGAAATAAATGGCACGTGGTTAATAGTTAATCTAGGGTTTATCTCCTGGCAACTATATATCAAGAACAAGACCATTTAGGAAAATAAAATGATACTCAGCCCCAATTCCTAAAGATTCTCTCAAAAAAAGCCTTATCTCAGCTTTTCATAGGAAGAGTCAACAAGCTACAATCTGGTGTTTCACGGCAAAAATTTGGGGGAAAACCCTTAAATCACTTCATCATATCTAACACATCTTATAACCATAGGAAACCAACCATCTCTATTTTAACCCAGGCATCACTCACTGCTCCCAAGTATTTTATTTATTTGTTTGTTTATTTATTTATTTATTTTTGAGGGAGAGAGAGAGACAGAGCATGAGCAGGGGAGGGGCAGAAAGAGAGGGAGACACAGAATCCAGAGCAGGCTCCAGACTCTGAGCTGTCAGCACAGAGCCTGACACGGGGCTCGAACTCACGTCGTTGCTCCCAACTGTTGAGAGCACTGCTGGTGAGGCCAGGTGCTGGTCTGACAGACCCTGGGAGGACACTCTGCTGTCCTTATGAGATGGAGAGTAACAAAGCCACATTGCTTTATGCATACTTATTAGTAATAAAACTTTGCCTGACTGTGACATATCAAGGTATCACGGTACTTGCCAGCTTTTAAAAATGACCAGAGTATCAGAAGGCCAGAGTTGAAAGGGGTGTAGAGGGTTGGTCACCTGGCCCCACTAGGTCCCTCCTGCCCCTTCTCAGAAAGTGAGAACCCCAGGCTAAAAACATACCGCACAGATGAAGCAGGTGTCATGCCAGGTGTGGCCCAGGGCTTCAATAAACTTGTCTCCAGCCTCCACAGGGAAATCACAGCCATGACACTTGGTGCTGAACAGATTGACGTAGTCTGAAATGAAAGGCAGAGTGAGGACCTGGCATCCAGGCAGGCTGGGAGAAGCATCCTGGACGCACTGACCCAATGCCAGGAGAGCACCCCATATCACTGAACTGGGGCAGTGGGTACAACCGAACTGGTTACTTGTCATCCTGCAGACAAATGTTTAGTTACATGATTGGGTTTCTTTCCTTTTCAATACTTTGTCGTGGTGTTGTATGGATTCAGGCTTAGTTGCCACTCATGGCTGGTTTGATTTGCAAACACTTTCTGGATCTGTCACTCACTTTCTGCAGAGTGATTTTCTCCTCTGTCTCTGTCAGCTTTTATAGCCTAAACCAACCAATCCCAAAAAAGAAAAAAAATCATATTTCCCAATAGCTATGCTTAGTTTGGAAGAAGGAGAGCCCTTAACATTTTTAGGAATTATAGTATGTTCTTTGTTTGGAAATTCTTCTGTCATTGGGCATTTGTGTTGATAACGAATTTTCACTACTAGAAACAATATTTGAACTACTATGTTAAGACATGACCCCCATCCCCCACCCCAGCCAAAGAGATAATAATACCAAGTGTTATTTGTATAATGCTTTGCAGCCTACCAAGCATTCTCACATAGATAGTATTATTTACTAGTATCTCAATGTCATGGTCTATGTATAAGTTTGTATTAGCTTTCTTTCCACCCTCAACACAGTGCTTGACACACAAATCCATACCCAACACATACGTGTTGAATGAATGCATGAATAGATGAACCAGTGAATCAGTAAGTCAATGAATAAACTTAATCTTCAAAAAACATCCCTCAGAGATGGAACTATAATCATTTTTTGTTTTGTTTTGTTCTGTGGATGAGGAAACTGAGGCTCACCAGAGTCACACAGCTGAGACACAGTGGGCCCATCCTTCTCCAACTCAGGAGCTGCCTGTCTGGGTCCCAGGGGCAGCTGTTCCACTGCACTCACTGTAGAACTCTTCCAGATTCTTTTAGAGAAGTTAGGTGCCTTTTACAAAGCCTTCATTTCCCTAGAGGTACACTTGTCTCTCCACAGTTGGCTTTTCATTTTATCATTTTTCTGCTCAGTTCTCCTTGGGGACAGTGAGCCTGTTTGCCATTGTAGGCCACATGAGGAGAGGCAGTGAGCCACGGGGTGTTACGAACTTGGGTTCTTTTTGTTTTGAGAGAGAGAGAGAGACAGAGTATGAGCGGTAAAGAGGCAGAGAGAGAGGGAGACACAGAATCTGAAGCAGCCTCTAGGCTCTGAGCTGTCAGTACAGAACCCGATGTGGGTCTCAAACTCATGAACCGCAAGATCATGTCCTAAGCCAAAGTTGGACATTTAACCGACTGAGCCACCCAGGTGCCCCATGAACTTGGGTTCTGAAGAAAGAAAGCACTGAGCCCAAGTCCCAGCTCTATTCAGGAATTGTTCATACCTGGGACAAACCACCCAATTCCTCAGTGTCTCATCTTTCAGTACCTAAGTTGTGGAGTGGTTGTACAGATTAAATAAGATAATGCATGTGAATGTACTTGGCACACTCAGAAATAGTGGCTCTTACTGTGAATGTCTTTATAAATGATAAAAGGAGGGAAGGAAACGTGATCCAAGTGTCTATTATGCACTGGTCCGATATTAGTGCTTTCCTAAGTTTCTTGGTGAATCTTCACAGCAGGTCTGTGAAGAAGTATTATTCCCATTTTAAAGACAAGGAAACTGGCCGTAGAGGTTCCAGCACACAAGCAGTAGGAGCCTGATGGACTCCAAAGTTCATTCTCTTTCCACAATTTTATGCAGTCTTCAGTTATCTATTTGCCATTGAGCTTTGATAAGTTATATCTCTTGCGTATTTTTTCCAATGTATGGTTTTCCCTTTGGGGTTTAATTACAGTTTGTCATGCAAATGTCGTTATAAATATCACAGTCTGTTAATCCTATCTCTGACAGGATTCTTAATTTGTTTGGTGGGCAGAAATCTATCACCTCACCAGAGCAAAGAAAACATTATTTTGCTTCCTTTACAAAGTTACAGTTTACAGTTGACTCTGTGCTCTGTAAGAACTAGTGTGGGTGAGAAACAGGATCATAGGCTACCCCATCTCCACGGGAGGGCCAGCCTTGCACCCCCACTTCTGACTTCTCTCTCATTACTCCCAGCCTCCAGATGCCCTGGGCTCTGTCTCTCTCCTTTACCTCATCATGCCTGTGTATGAACCAGGCCCTGGGCTTGGAAAACCATCCCCACTTTGTCTACCTTGGATCTCTACAATCCTTTGAGCCAGGCCTTCCTCCTGGGAAGCCTTCATCCTCTACCTCAACCAAGAGAGACAAGATGACCTTCCTGGGGGCTTCTCTTGGCTTCCCTGCCTTCTCAATCCATTCATTCATCCATTCAATCATTATCGCTGGACTATCCATTTATGTGATGGCATATCACATGATGATGTATCTGCTTGAGGTTTTTGAGGACAAAGACCCATTCCCAATGCACAGTGTCTTTCATAGGAACTGGCACATACTTCATGGATAAATGATGAATGGAAAAACAAAAGAAATGTTCAGAAAACCTTATTAAATACTGGTTCCTTTTCTCGTTGTGCAGCCTAAGATTAAGCTCTTAAAATGGAATGTCTAGTCTTGCCTACTGATCGGTTTTTCTGTTTTATATTTGATTTTGTATGGTCTTAAGAAGTGCCTGCCACTTTGTTTTAAAATTTGGTAGCACAAGTCTTGGCCCTAATACGTTTTTTTGAAGTTAATATATTTCTCATTTATCCTAAAACAATGAGAATATAATTGGAAGTAAGTTTGTGCATGGGTCTTTCCCACCAGGAGCATAATCTAGCTCCTCATTTATTTATTTCTTACTTCATTTCTCTTATTAGGTCTTTATAATTTTCTTTGACTTACTCTTTTATGCCCCAAGTTGAATTCATACCCTGTATTTAATGGATTTTATTGCTATTGTAAAAGGGTTTCCATCCACCAAATCACAGGTGCTCTCTGTTGAAAAAGGGCTTAGCTCTTTCCTAGAGCAGTTGTTCTCAAACAGAATCATCTCGAGTGTTCACTAAAACACAGATTGCTGGGCCCCACCCTTCAGAGTTTCTGATTCAGAAGATCTGGGGTGAGACCCGAAGATCTGCATTTCTCTGATCCTGATACTGCTGGTCTTGGGATCATACCTCAATTCTCAAACCTAACTGAATATAGGATCATCTGTGTGGGGGGAGAGTGATGAAATTCTGCATCTGTAGGTCTGAGAATTGATCTTTCTAGTACCTTTATTTTTTTAATTTTTAATTTTTTTAGTGTTTATTTTTGAGAGAAAGAGCATGAGCAGGGGAGGGGAAGGGAAAGAGGGAGACACAGAATCCAAAGCAGATTCCACGCTCTGAGCTGTCAGCACAGAGCCCGACACGGGGCTCGAACCCATAAACCGTGAGATCATGACCTGAGCCACAGTCAGACGCTTGACCTACTGAGCCACCCAGGTGTTCTTTATATCTTTAAAGTTTCCCAGGTGGTTGTGACACCCCACCATTCTGGGTCACTGCTCCAGGGCAGGCCCCTCCATGAAGGGCTGACCTTCCTACCTCTCTTACTTACGTGCCAGGTATCATATATAAAAGTGTCAGCTCATCATGGCAATTGATGAAATCTTTTTGAGTCTAGATCCTATCATTCTGGCATTCTCCCTTCTGTGTCTTCTTCCAAGTTGCTGATAAAAATGATGACAAGAGATACCACCTCACCCTCATTAGGATGGCAGCTACCAAAAAAACACAGCAAAATTTGCAAGTGTAGGCAAAGATGGAGTGAAATTGGAACTCTGTGCACTGTTGGGATTGTAAAAGGGTGCACCTAGTATGAAAGTTCCTGAAAGCCTCAGAAAATGAAATACCACATGACCCTAGCAATCCTACCTCTGGGTATATACCCCCAAAGAATTGAAAACAGGGTCTTTTAGGGGCACCTGGGTGGCTCAGTCCGTTCAGCGTCTGACTCTTGATTTCTCATGGCTTGTGAGTTCAAGCCCCACATCAGGCTCTGTATTGACAGCACAGGACCTTCTTGGGATTCTCTCTCTCCCTCTCTCTGCCCCTCACCCACGTTCTCTCTCTCTCTCTCTCTCTCTCTCTCTCTCTCTCTCTCAAAATAAATAAACAAATAAACTTAAAAAACAAGAAAACAGGATCTATGACACCCATGTTCATAGCAGCATTATTCACAATAGCCAAAAAATGGAAGCAACCCAAATGTCCATCAGGTTTTTTTTGCCGGAGGGCAGGGGCTGGTTACTATGGAGAGGGACAGTGGTGATAGTGGAAATCTGTCGTTCTTTTGCAAGCCTCAGACACAAATTATGGAAGTTGTAATGCTCTCAGCCAATGAATAATAGCAATTTGTATTGACACAACTGCACACTTATCCATTATCTACTAATTATCTAACAATTATCACCACGCACTCATAAGAAAGGAAATGACATCATTATCTGCTCCCTTTTACAGATATGGAAACTGAGGCACAGAATGACTCAGTAACTAAGTCATTCAATTAATAAGAGCTAGAAAGAGAACTTGCCAGTATGCAAGAACCCAAGAAATTTCTTTTCTAACTTATTGTCAGGGGAAAATAGTTTTAGTCTACTTTGCTTTTCCCCTTGAGGAACTGGAATGTTTTCTCCTTTCTGATTAAAGTAAACTAACTTACTGTGTTTCTCTTTCTGCCCTCAAATTGGCTGCCCAGTCACTGTTGCTCTGTTATTCTTCACAATCAGCCTGCTTGCTTTTCCCTTTTCTGCTTGGTGCTGATTTTCTAGTTCTGTTGTATTAACCTTCATGTCCACGTTACCTTTGTTGGAACCTGCCTCAAACCCTCTTCTGAAAAAGGCAGGCTATGCATAAATGAGTGAGTGAGTGGCTGATTAGCCAGGACAGCAAATCTCTAGTAGAGTGCTTTGTCTTCAGAATTTACAATACTTTACTCCAAGTTTAAGGTAAAATGTAGCATTTGGGGAAAAGAGAAACTCTGAATTCAGACAGGGAGATCATAGGACTCTGGAAGAACATGAGAGGGGCAGGGAAAGGGGCTTTCACGTGTTTGATGCTTTACACACTTTCTCAGGTTAAATCCTCACTACAACTCATGAGGCAGGTGTTTATATGCCCCCTTTTTACAGATGGGGAAAGTGAGGCTCAGAGAAGTTTAATAACTCACCCAGGGTTACAAAGCCCGTCCAAGGTGGAACCTGGGACAGAACCTAATTCGAAGTCCAGAGCCAAAGCCTTTTCAGACTCGACCTTGTGGTCTCTAGATCAAAATCATCTGAAGGGTTCCCAAGTGGTTACAAGATGCCACCTGTGATCCACATATTTGGTGCAGGGAAGGGAGCAAAGATTGAATGTGGAGGGGAAAAAAGAAGCTATAGACCCGACTCCCAGAAAACCATGATTCTGCCATTTGGAGCCTCCTGATGGTCCCATGTGAACAGACAAAGGCAGGAGTTCCCCGTACCTGCCCCATTCTCCCACACCACCAGGCCTCCCCGCAGCACAGTGGTCCTACCTTTCTCGCAGTAGGGCTCCCCATCTTCCATGTGGAAGAGGCTGTTCCCAAAGGGCTTTTTGCAGGCTGCGCAGACAAAGCAGGTGGTGTGCCATGTCTGTCTCAGGGCATGCATCACTTCCTGGGGGAAAGAGCCTCAGCTCAGGTCAGAAAGCTCCCGGGGAGAGAGGAAGCTGGGGCTGCTCTCCCTCACCAGGCCCTGGCTACTGCTGGAGCATCCCAAAGAGGAGCAGGGCTAAGTGGGCCTTGGATGTGCTCAGGAAAGGCCTGGGAGTGGAGGGGTGAGGGCAGTGGCAGAGGAGTTCCTGCTCATGCAGCACTTGTTGGGTACCAGGTTCTGTGTCAGAATCATCTGGAAGGTGGTTACCTAAGCTGTGATTCTTTTTAAAATTTTTTTTTTCAACGTTTATTTATTTTTGGGACAGAGAGAGACAGAGCATGAACGGGGGAGGGGCAAAGAGAGAGGGAGACACAGAATCGGAAACAGGCTCCAGGCTCCGAGCCATCAGCCCAGAGCCTGACGCGGGGCTCGAACTCACGGGCCGCGAGATCGTGACCTGGCTGAAGTTGGACGCTTAACCAACTACGCCACCCAGGCGCCCCCCTAAGCTGTGATTCCTAACCCTCCCATCAAAGCTGGTGAGGAAGTACTGCTTATGGCCGCCATTTTCCCAAAGGAGCATGGGGAGGGGGGGTCAAGGCCATATGTGGGTGCATGGCAAGGTCAGTCTATGAAGTGATAACTTGTTTTGCAGAAGCTCTGCCAACGCTTCAAGCTGTGTGGCCCGGGGCATGTAACCATCTCTCCCTTCAAGTTCATTTGCTCCCCAGTCCCTTGGTGGCAAACCAACTCCCTTGTAGGGATAGAGTTGTTCTCTCTCTGTTAGCAGCCCCTTCTTGGCTTCCTAAGGGGACCCCACAATCCTGGGGACGGGAAGAGACTGGTGGGGAAAATACAGGGTCAGAGGAGAGGGATGATGCCCACTTACCCCCATGATTTTGGTGTTGCATTTGGCACAGACTGGGGCAAAGAACTGCTCATAACAGCGCTCGCAGTAAACATTGCTCTGCTCCTCCACGAAGCACACGTCCGCCAGGGAGGTCTTGCAGTAGGCACAGTTAAACTCCTCTGGGTGCCAGGAACGGCCCATGGCTACCAGAAAGGGGCCCCTGGAGAAGCAGAGAACAGTACCAAGCTTGAGACCAGATATTTCAGGACCCCCCAACAGTATTCATGCTGTGACCCCATAACCCTGACTTTTGTGACTGTTCTAACGAACTAATGTGAAATTCAGAGAAAGCTCTATGCAAAAAGATATTCGTTGTTGCATCAATTACAATAAAGAGAAAGGGGAAAGCGGCTCAAATATCTGCAAGTAGGGGACCAGGGAAGCATACTGTAGAATATCCATTCAGTTGACGCCTGATAATTATAATACGAAGAGCAAAGATGACCACGTCAATGGTGGAGGTTTATTGAGCGCTGACTCTGTGGCACTACCTAAGAGGAAATGTGCATTTATTGACTTATTTAGTTCTTACAACAATCCTAAGAAGTAGAATTAGAGTACCCATTTTCAGATAAGGAAACTGAGGCACAGAGAGGTGAAGTAAGTTGTTCAAGGCCAGTACAGTAGACCCAGCATATGAGCCTGCGTTGCCTAGTTCCAGATTAGCAGTCGGAGCAGTGGGACTACAAGGAAATGCTTTAAATTTAAATTTTTACTTTTTTGAATTAAAAAAAAATTTTTTTTTATGTTTATTTATTTTTGACAGAGAGAAAGAGAGAGAGAGAGAGAGAGACCGAGCATGAGCGGGGGAGGGGCAGAGAGAGAGGAGACAGAATCTGAAACAGGCTCCAGGCCCTGAGCTGTCAGCACAGAGCCCGATGCGGGGCTCGAACTCACAGACCGCGAGATCATGACCTGAGCTAAAGTCAGACGCTCAACCGACTGAGCCACCCAGGTGCCCCCTGAATTTTTTTTTTTTTAATCTTTCAGTTTAGGGGCGCCTGGGTGGCGCAGTCGGTTAAGCGTCCGACTTCAGCCAGGTCACGATCTCACAGTCCGTGAGTTCGAGCCCCGCGTCAGGCTCTGGGCTGATGGCTCAGAGCCTGGAGCCTGTTTCCGATTCTGTGTCTCCTTCTCTCTCTGCCCCTCCCCCGTTCATGCTCTGTCTCTCTCTGTCCCAAAAATAAATAAACGTTGAAAAAAAAAAAAATTTAATCTTTCAGTTTATTTATTTATTTTGAAAGAGAGACAGCACAAGTTGGGGAGGGGCAGAGAGAGAGAGGGAGAGAGAGAGAATCCCAAGCAGGCCCCGCGGGGTCAGCACAAAGCCTGATGCGAGGCTTGAACTCAAGAATCATGAGATCGTGACCTGGGCCGAAGTTGGATACTTAACCGACAGAGCCACCCACATGGCCCACTTCTCTGAATTTTCTAATTCTTCTCTAGTGAGCAAGTGAACTTTGTTTCTTTCTTTTTCCTTTTTCTGTGTTACTTTATTTTTAAATAAAAATGTATTTATCACATATATAAGCTTACCTCCCAAACACACACATACTATAAACACACTATGTTCCAACAAGTATCACCTATGGTCCATGAAATGACTTGTTTTCCTTTTAGTGTAGTAGATGCCCACCAAAGCCCTGAGCAGCACAGGCCTGTCTGTGGAAAGACCCAGAAGCAACCCTGAAGGAAAGCTGGGTCAAAACTAGCACTGTCAGCCAGCTTGCAACATGCCCTATAAACCTACTGACAACAAGACCAACAATTCCCAGAACCCGGCCTTAGCCCAAGGGGGAGGTCCTGGCACCAGGCACTGCGCTGGGAGCTTCACTCACTTACCTCATGGAATTCTCCCGACTCCCCAGGGATGAGGGTGTCACACAGATGGAAGCTAAAGCTCAAAGGGGGTCAGACTAGGTGGCAAGCCAGAGGTACCTGAGGCTGCCCCGCAGCCTTCTTCCTATACCTGCCCTCCCTCCCCCTGTCACCCACCCCCAAGGCTCAGAGAGTGGGCGAGCCTCCCCACTGCCCTTCTAGCACCCCAGCTCATGGCCAAGGCTGGACCATACCTGATGACGTTGTTGCAGTGGCCACAGAGCGGAGTCCGGCTGCTGGCTGGGAAGCGTTCAGCCCGCTGAACGATGCCCCTGGCCAGGGGGGACACCTGGGGCCCTGCTGGGGTGTAGGCAGGGGCCCCTCGGGGCAGGGTCTGCTTGCTGATGGAGGTGGTGCTCCTGCCAGGGGCAAACTTCTGAGAGAAGCTGTCGTCTGTCACCCACGGTGGGCGGCTGCCAGACTCCGCAGGGCCCCCGCTGTAGGTGACTGAGGATGCAGGGTTATAGCTTGGGGCTGGCGAGGGGGTATAGGTTGGTGCCGGGGAAGGGGAGTAGGTGGGGGCAGGCGAGGGGGTGTAGGCAGGGGTAGGTGAGGGGGTGTAGGGAGCTGGACTGTAATTGGCCCCTGGGGATGGGCTGTAGGTAGATGCGGGCGCTGCAAGGCAAAAATAGCCAAAGAAAATGTATCAGGAATTCATTTCCCCCAACTTCCCCCGCCCCCACCACCAGAAAACTGTAAAAGGTGGCTTAATATCAGAGCAGTACAATTCCAATTCCTATGGAAGACACGTTCCTGAACTTCTTGATGCCCCAGATTTGATTTTGCAGCAGGGAGCCAAGGGAGATAGAGAACAGCCAGAGCAGAGCCCTCGGGAGCTGGGACAGGGCTGGGAAAGGGACATAGCTATAAATATCTGCAGCTGTGTGGGGTGGGGCTCGGCCAGGCCTTGGCTGCCAGAGGCCTGCAGAAGACAGGGAAAGGGGGGCGGGGGTGCCAGGCAAACCTCATATTTGGGTCCTCTGGGCCGGGAAGAGGGTGGGGGCGGGTCGGCTTGGCCTTGCCTGGAAGATGCTTTTGGTTGCACTCTGACCAGCGATTTGACATCTGACATGCCTCAAATGTGTTTGCTGAACCTGGACCTAGTCCAGCCTTGTGGACAGAGCCGATGACAGGGCAGTTGGGTTTTTAGGTTCAGGTTTCATGTTCAGCTGCAATTGTTTTCTTAAAAAAGAGTTTGGCTTGATTTGTACTGGGGGGACATTTCACCTTGGTTTGATTGGGGTGGGGGTTGGGGGTCTTAAGAGAACCGCACAGAGGAAGCCTGGGCAGAGATGTCGGGGGGGACAGCTCACCCCAGTCTGTGGCTGCCTCTGGGACACCCATGCTCTCCCACATCACTTTAGTGGAAACAAACAATGTCTGAGTGGCTGTGCAGAAATTACCATGGAAGTCAGAGTGCAGGTAGAGAATGTACTGCCTCAGTTCTGGAACCCCCTCTTCCTGCTCCCTGAGAGCTGAACACGCTTTTGGGGTGACAACGCCAAAGAGCACTGCAGCTGCTCACCAGAAGCCCTCTGAGGCCTGGGCCCTCAAAACCCAGATCTCTCAGGTTTGCTGCCTCTGCTGTGGAGCCTGCACACATATTCCAGCCAGCTTCCTCTTCCAGCCAGGGAGGTTCCAGAAGCCTCACCTCAGCTCACAGTCTGAGCCTCTGGAAAGAGGCCTCATTCCTCCTATCCTGGGAAACATGTTGGGGCAGCCTCCCTCCATTCCTGAGCCTGCCTAGGTGGATGGACTATAGTGAGGGGTGCTGAGGCAGTCCCCATCAGTCGCTAGCCTGGAAAGGAAGGTCTTGCTCAGGGCTAAAGTTCCCCACCTGGCCTCTGATCTCTCCCACCTGGTTCTCCTGGACCACCCTGGGGGCCTGCTGCTCCAACTCTACCTTCTGCTCCCAGATGACTGGCCCTTCAGAGCAGGGTAACATGAGAACCCCTGTGCTGTGGGTGGGTAGGGATCAGGCCTACGTTATTGAAAGGTAAAGGGGTAAAATCGTCCACAGCCCTGCCCTGGAACCATCCCGGGAGTGACGCTGGCTTCTAAAGGTAAAACTCTCTCCATGAGGAATCAATCTTCTTCCCACTTATTAAGGGAATAGGCTTGGCACATAGCAAGTCACCTGGGTTAGTTCCCTTGACAGTTGAGGTCACTGAGGCTCAGACAGAGCCAGTAAGTGGCAGAGTGAGTCTCCAAAACCATTCTATTACCCCAAGCTGCCTCTGTAAAGAATAGGAGTCTGATTTCCAGAAAATCTCGGTGTACCGTGTCATTGAGGAGGAACTATCCACCTGGAGGAGGTCCCATGCTCTGACATGTAGCACAACCATCAAGAGCCCTAGGTTCAGGTCCCAGCACTACTGCATCCTGGCTGTGTGTCCTTGGGCAAGTTCCTTAACGTCTCTGGGCCTGAATTTTCTTCTTTTTTTTTTTTTTAATTTTTTTAATGTTTATTTTTATTTTTGACAGAGAGAGAGACAGAGCATGAGCAGGGGAGGGGCAGAGAGAGAGGGAGACATGGAATCCAAAGCAGTCTCCAGGCTCCGAGCCATCAGCACAGAGTCCGAGGCGGGGCTCGAACTCACAGACCGCGAGATCATGACCTGAGCCGAAGTTGGACGCCACCCAGGCGCCCCCTGAATTTTCTTTTTTTAAAATGGCATTAATAATTCTTAGTACCTTACAGGAGGATTAAAGAAGACAAGAAATATAAAGTGCTTAGCCTAGTGCCGGGCACAGTGTATGCATCATTTCACATTAGTGAGGATGGTGAGGATGATGCTTCCTGGGTCTCAGGGTCTGGATGAACTGCCTGATGGTCACCTAGGGGAACCTGTCCAGGGAGACCACAGGATGCTGGGGGTGGGGGTGGGAGATGTGACACCCTGTAATCAGATAACCTGGGACTCAGTCTACTCACCTGTGGAGTGGAATGTATGATGTTCCTACCTGCCTCAAAGGGAGTGGTGAGGACCTACTGGAACAACATTTGTGAAGGCCAAATTTGAAATGCTGTCATCCTCTCTAACAACCTTGCATAACAGCCAAGTGCTCAGAGCAAGAGGGTCTCAAAGTGCTGGGGGCAGGGGTGATGAGGGGAACACCACCAGGGAGGGGGTGTGGGGAGAGGTGATCTAGAAGAACTTCAGAGCAGAGTCATTCCTCTCTAGTATATATAATGGGGTTCTGTGCAAGATTTTGTCCCCACTCCTTTCTCTCTCTTTTTTGTAAAGTGTGGGATCTCTGCTAAAAGGATTAAAAACAAAGCCCTAATCCTGTGCCACTGCACAGCCCTATGTGGCTACTAATCACTTGAAATGAGGCTAGTCCAAATTGAGAAGTGCCAAGAACATAAAATACACACCAGATTTCAGGGCTTAGTACAAGCGAAGGATATAAAGTATCTCAATAATTTTATATTGAGTATATATTGAAATGATGCTTTGAATATACTGAGTTACATAAAATATGTTAAAACTGATTTCACCTGCTTCCTTTTCCTTTATTAAAAATGGGGCTAACAAGAAGATTTCTTTTCATTGGGCAGTGCCGCCCTCAACAGAACAGCAGCTACCAAGTACTGACTGCTTCCACATGCCAGGCCCTTTACCTGCACTACTGCATGTAATACTGCAATCCAAGGAGACAGATATTTTCTAGTCCATTTTACAGATGGGGAATGAAGCTTGGTGAGCCTAAGTGATTACGGCAAAGTTAGGGAGCTAGTGAACTACCTATCTCAAACTGGAGCTTGGGCAGTTGGACTCAACTCCAGATTCCCTGCTTAACCACCCCCTGGGCAGCAAAACAGGCTTTAGCACGCCCCTTCCAAATCGGGCCCTTGCCCACTTTTCCTGCTTCCCTCCGCCTGCCAGACGTTCTCTTCCCCCCCCCCCCCCCCCCCCCGGAAGGCCTCCCAGACTCCCAGATCCAGCCTCCTTTTCTAAACCCCCAAGAAAGTCTCCTCAGGTCAGAGGCACGCCAGAGTCTGGACCCCGGTGGGCCGCTCCCTTGCTCAGATATACGCCCACCCAGAGCTAGGGACCTTCCCTTCCCCCCCAGGCTCGGGCCGGCAGCTTCCCCCTCCACATCGCGTCCCCCCATTCCAGTGGGGTGAGGGTGAGAGCGCGAGCAGCAGCTGCTTCACAGTCCCCTTCCCTCTGCGCCCTTCCTCCTGGCTGGTCGCGTCACCCCAGACGTGCCAGGAGAGAGACTTGATATCCCATCTCCGAGCCCGGGGCTGTTGCTATTTCTGCTTGACGGAATTAAGCCCGTCTAAATTAGAAGGTGATATTTCACCTTTAATTGGCAAGTTCAAAAGGCCCCTATCGCACTCGGCGGCCTCGGGAATGTGTAATTAAACAAGGTGATTTCTGACTCATTCCAGGTCGGGCCTGGCTCCCCGCGAGCGCCGGCCCCCGCCCGGCCCGCGGGCCGACATGGCCTCCCCCGGCCCGGCCGGCGCGGGGCCCCTCCGCCCACAGTGAGGCCCGCCCGGCAGCCTCCTCGGCCCCAGGTGCTCCTGGGGAGCGGCCGCCCAGCCCCGGCGCCAGCGATAAGACCCGGGCTGCGAACGCCACCCTCGGCCCGCAGGAGCCCCGCGAGGAGCTGCGGCCGGACCGAGGTCGGCGAAGGACGGGAGCGGCTCGGGCCCGCTCTACCCGCTTCTCCCCGGGCCTCCTGCCAGCCGCTCGGCCTCCCCCTTCCCTGCGGGCAGGCATGAGTTAACGTCTGCACCGCCTGGGAACGCCGCGGAGGGAGGCCCGCCGCCCCGGGGCTCCGGCCCGTCTCGCCCGCCTGGGCCCCAGCCCTGGAGCGAAGAGAGGGGCGCCGGGCGCGCCCAGGCAGGGCGCGCCCCCGGAGCCCTGCCGCCCCCTGGCGGGCCTGCGGAGGAGAGCCGGCGGCCGGGGCGGGGGCGCCGAAGCCCGGGGTCCGCCCCGGAAGGTGCTCGGGAGGACCCGCCTGGGAAGGGAGCCCGGACTGGGCCGGGACGGAAATGCGCTTCTTGCGCCGGGACCGAGCCGCACCTCCACCCGCCGCGGCTTAACCCAAACAACTCTCCACCCTCCCTCCGGTGGTCCCCGTCCCCGCAGGGCACCGCGTCCTCCAGCTCCCTCGGAGATTTTTCACCATTGCAACCAGCTCCGAGTTGCTCTCTAACCCTGTGGATTTTTAACCTCAGAACTGTGTGTCCCTGCCTCTGAAAGGACAGGGAAGGGCACCTCCTGTGGGTCAAGTACCTTTCATTTCTTCCCCAGAACAGGAGGTCTACATAGTTTCGCGCTCGTTTTCAGAGCGGGAAACCCAGGCTGCGGAGATGAAGCGCTTTGACTTCAGAGCAGCCCCCCCCCCCCCCCCCCCCCCCCCCCCCGCACAGGAACGTGCCTGATGCCCAAGCTGCTTCTACCACCGCCGCCGTCAGACTGGGCTTTCTAACCGGAAGGCTGATGAGGGCTCCTAGGGCCCTGCGCATCAAGTCAAGCTCCCCAAAGCAGGGCCCTTCCCGCTCACTCTCTGTCTTACCTCCCCAGCTCTCCGGCTTCATTGAGGATCCTCTCTGGAGTCTCTCATTTTCCTTAACAGGATATGCTCCTGAGTCCAGACTTTGCTGTTCCTCTACCTCATGACTGCTGGACCAACTCCCCGTCTCTTGCAGGACACACAGGAGCCCCCTCCCTGTTCCCTTAGAGTTAGCTACCTGCTTCCCTAACAGGTCATTGGCTTCCTCACTCCATCGCTTTTACCATATGTGAAGGTGGTTGTGTGTGTAACGATTTGGGAGCAGGGCAGAGAACAGTTTGTATACTACTGCAAGTGGAAAATGTCATTGTTGCTGTATTCAAGATGGCTGTACAGAGAAATATGTTGGAAGTACAATGCTTTAAATGAGAAGCGTGTGCCCTCCTAAAACCCTATCTCACCCACCCATGGAACTTGCACCAGGGTACCACTCTGAGAACCCTTGTGATCCATTACCCCGTGTGTTCAACCACCAGAGTGCACAGTTCACAGCCTCTCCCTCTCCATTTCTCACCCCCAACTGGAGTTCCTCACCAGTGTTCATTCATTCATTCATTCATTTATTCCTTCATTCACTACCTTTACTGAGCACCTCCTCTGTGTCGGGCCTGAGTCAGGTGCTGGGGATACAGTGAAAAAAATCTGCCACCGCCCTGCCCTCCTGGAGTTCAGAGTCAGAATCCAGTGGGAAGGATGGTGATGTCAGCCCTGGATGGCTGTAGTTGCCCAGAGCCCTCCTGTGGGCACATCCTATAGACCAGGGCACACAGGACCCTCCCCCAACCTGGGAAATTAGCTAAGGAGCCCTCAGGTTCACTCAGCAGGGGCAGGCAGGGGAAACTGAGGTGCAAGCCAGACTGAGAATTGCCCTCGGGCTCTGGGGAGCAGGCCAAACTTTGCTGAGGAAAGAGGGAAGTGGGACTGAGTCCTCATTCCTGTGAAGCGGCCCTGGGCAGTGATGAGAATGGGGACTAGAGCAATGGAACAGACAGTCAAGGGAGCTCAGCCACCAGGAGACCATTTTGTTGCTTATTATGTATGCTCTCTGAGCCTCCATTGTCCTGCCTCAGCTGAGGAACCCAAAGACCAGACAGAATGAACAGCCTGCCCCGGGGTCACTGGCCAAAGCCCATGGCATTTTCGTTATAGCTGCCTGTCTTCCAGCTTGAGCTAGACCCAGACTCTTGGGGAAACAAACTCCTTCCCTCTAAATCCTCTCATCCTTTACCTTGAGCCTGGAAATCCCCAGCCAGGAACCTTATCTGCCTAAGAGCTGGGAGGCTCCACCCCTGGCTGGTACCGCTCACCTGTCTCCCCAGGGCCAGAGGCAGGCTCCATAGGATGCTGGCCCACATTTGGGGGAAGAAGGGCTGAGCCTCATTGGCAGGACCTCGCTGGCCACCATCCTTCTTGGGATGTGGCCTAGAAGCCACGTCCAGCCTAACAGCTTCCCCTCCAATCTGCCTCTCACCTGGCTGGTAGACAGAAGGCCGGATGCTGGCGGTGGTGACAACTCGGGGCTTGGGCGCAGGGGCAGCTGGGGCCTCACTGTATGTATGAGTGGCAGGTGCCGGAGAGGTCGCCTTGGCGGGACTGTAGGCAGAGGCCTGGGGCCTGGAACCAAGGGGGGAGGAGTTAGCAGCTAGAAGGACAGCCCCACCCAGGCCCTGGGGCCTGCAACCATGGCAGCCTGGTCTTCAGGAGCCTCTGTGAGGAGGAAACCTGACAGAAATGCTGGGGATTTGCCAGAGGCTGTGAAGGAAAGACTGTGGGGGTCTTAGAGGGGAGGAAGCTGCTCCTTGGGGGCTGAGTCTTTGTGAGTCTGGTTAGAGCCATATGGCCCATTGCTGGTGTCACCACCTTAGGAAAGAGAGAGGAAAACCACCAGCCAGACAGGAAGACAGACAGGAAACCCTTCACTTCCTGTGGAGAGACTACCAGGGTGAGGCTGGGGTTGGAGGGGCAGACGCAGGAGAGAGGAGACAGATGGAGGAGGTCAGAACTACCCCTCTCCCTCAACCTTCTGACCTCCTGGGGCACTTCACAGCCTCAGACCACTGGCCTCTTCATTCCCCTTTCTGCTGGTGCTGGAAGGAGCCGCCAAATCTCAGGTTTCTGGATAAGAGTGCTCCAGAGAGGTCTCATGGGAAGCCAGGAGACCAGCCCCCCAGTATGCGCGCGCACACACACACACACACACACACAGGCTTCTCCTCTGCACAGCATTCCTGTTGCCCTCTCCCCACTGAGTAAGCTGCCAAGAGGTCTTAAAGCTTTTTTCCACTTGTGACCCAGGGACCATGGGACCAAAGTGATAGAGTGAAAGCGTCCCAGTTCGTTGCCCTCAGGAAATGCCGTACTTGGCCTTTTCCCTTGGAGAACTAAAGGCTCCAAGAACTGGAGTTAAGGGGCATGTTTGACTTTGTCTTATTCAGTGTTTCCCAATTTCGTTTTCAGTGAACAACTCCCCACCTTTTTTCATTTAAAGCTAAAGAACACCTTATTGAATACACCTTTGGTTTCTCCCTGCATCGTTCAGATCCCGTTGGGGACCACATGTCCACGCCCAGGGCAAATGGGTCATTGATGGGGATGCTAGAGAAGTGAGCCTCTGATAATATACCATCCTCCCCCAGTCTGAGGCTTCCTGCCTTCTTTCCAACTGTTCCCCACGGGCCCAAGTGCTGGGAAAAGTCATAGGATAAGGAAGTAATTTCTTCTCCAGAGCTCTGGGAGGGGGTGGCCCGGAGCTAAGGACCCACTGCCAAGCTCCTTAGTGGATTCAGAAGGGTGTGTAGTGCTGCTCAGACAGTATGGAGGTAGAATGAGCCTCAGACAGCGAGTATCCCAGACCTAGGGGGTGTGCAGACTTATTGGGCCAAGTTATCATGTTTCTGGTTGGGTGAAGCCATTGTCTCCCCTCCCTGGGCCTGTCTGCTTCTCTGATAAACCACAGTGGAGCAGGGGCCTCAATGGAGGAGAAAGAGGCAGTGTCGAAGGGGTGCCCAGCTTCCACTGCGGTGGGAGAGGGCTGAGGGTCAGTGGGGCTTAGCCAGACTCTCCCACCAGTGGAAGAAGATTTCCCAGCAGCCCAGGAGCTACAGGTCCTGTGTCCAGGGTTGGTGTTAGGGGAGGAATCAGAGGCTTATGACATCTAGCAAGGACTCTGAGGCCATGCCAAGAAAGGGTAAGGTGTCCATTTGCCCCCCACTGGCTTCCTCTAGCTCCATCCCAGCCTTGTGTAAGATAGGGAGGTAGCTGGTATGGTCCCTGGGTTCCTTCTGCTCCAGCCTGATGCTGGGAGCCCTCCAGGTATCTCTCCAACCTCCACCCAGGCCTCATCTCCCTTTGCAAGGCCGAGGAAGGAAGGGTTTGCCCTGTTGAGGGAGTCCTGAGGGCCCCAGGCCACTGAGGACACCGAGGCCTGAAGCATAGTGCTGGAGCTTGTCCTTAAGCAGGGCCCCAGCATCTAGAGCTTCTCCATCCAACTGGGGAGGCATCTTCCCACTTAACAACAGGGACGTTTCTTACCCTCTTCAAACTTTCTTCTTGGTGCCCTTAGCTGAAGATGTCCTGGTGTGTAGAGGGGGAGCAACTTGCTAAGTGACCCCAGGAAGCTGGAATAAAACAACCCCCGGAGGCCCAGACTGGGCTTACCCTTGAGGCTTGAGCTGGGCTGGGCAAAGGCTGGGCTTGGCACCACCTAGGTCCTTGTGAAGCCTGGGGGTAGGGGTGCAGCACACAGGTCTGCAGGCCACTGTGCCCACCCTTTATCCTGTCTCAGGCTGTGCCAGGGACTTATGAACCCTGATCCAGAGAAGCATGTCCTTTCCAGCAAAACCCTGGGAGGGGAGCATGGGAAACTGAGAAAGCTGGCTGTGACCTCAAACACCAACTTGACAGCTCCATGAAGCCCAGAAAGAGCTGGGCCCGTCCAGCTATTACACTTCCTGGCCATTCCAGAATGACTCATCCAGCCTGCCCCCTGCACCTCCCCACACCTCCCTGCATACTTTGCAAACTGCAGCCCCCACCCACCCACTCCCGCCATCCCCAGCCCTGCCTTTGCTGGGTATCCAGGAGGTCAGGTTGAAATGCAGTAACTCATAATACTCGAGAGAATTCGATGTGCTAGGTGATTTATGTACACTTTTTCTGTCCCAACCCTAAAAAAATAGATGTTGCATTAAATATCTTAGCAGATGAGAAACCTAGCTTCAGAGAAATTAAGTCACTTTCTGTAGATTACAGACAGTAAGCGGTGGAGCAGAGAGTTACATCCCATGGCATCGGGTGTCTCTGGAGTTAGCCTGCTCTCCATCAAGAGAAGAGAGGGTAAAGGAAGAGGGCAAGTTAGTGCTAAATATCTGCCCAAATCTGATCTACCTTACCTACCAAGGTCAATGCTACATCTGCTCCCTCCTCCAGAGAGCCTTTCTTGACTTCCCCGTACCACAAGGACAATTTTCATTCTCCCCCTTATTCTAGTTCCAGGAACAATGACTGTGCACAAAGTCTCTCTTTGTTATCTAATTGCATGCGTGCGTGCATGCGTGTGTGTGTGTGTGTGTGTGTGAGAGAGAGAGAGAGAGACAGACAGACAGACAGACAGAGAGACAGAGAGAGGCACTAGGGGGCCAGGCAGCGCATTCCAGTCTCTGTGCTGCACTGCACACAGTGTGCTCCCCTGCGGTGACTCCCAGTCTCCCCTTCACTCTCAGCACCAGGCAGTGCTAGGTTTGGCTTTCCAAGGACCCCGGGGTCCTAACCACCTTGCACGGACTTTTCTGAGGGCTGGATACAGTTGCTAACAGGTGGACCCAGGTTGAGGACTTTCCTGCCTCCCTTCCCTGAGGTCAGGGTCGGCACCTGTGGGCCCGTTACCTTGGACTGTCCGCAGGGCTTGAGGCAGGGGCTACAGCAGAGGCGGTGGCAGCATGGGCAGTGGCTGCGGTCAAGGGTGGTGAGGCCGCACTGGGAGGGGCAGCAGCAGGCAGCTGGGCAGAAGCGGGCAGCAGCGGGGTGGTGGCCTGGCTGGTGCACACTGGAGCATGCTCAATAGGGGTGCTGATGAGGCGGACCGAAAAAGACAACAGGTCAAGGGGATCCTCTGTATGGGGATGGTGGCTGCAGCAGAGGCAGGCTGGGTGGAAATCACCATCCATTCTGTAAAACGAGCATGATCTTCCGGTAGGCGTGTTTCCAGCCTCAGGGAAAGAGCCTCCCAGGACCCCAAGAGGGAAGGGCTCAGAGCACTTGGAGGGCCACAAGAACATCAAAAATATTCTCAAGCCTGGTGAGTTTCCACACACCCCACCATTTTTGTGGACTTCCTAATTTTGCTTTCTCTGTGTATATTATAAAAACACAGTGTGGTGGAAAAGTAGATTGAACTATCAACCAAATTTCCTCCCCCATCCTGTTTTGCTTTTTCTTTTGCCCTTCCCCATTTAGTTAGAAGCATGCATTGCATTTGAGAAGGAATGATACAAGGCACAAAACAGAGGTAAGATATTTGCACATCAAGGGCCTAGGCTGTGGAGGACCCAGGGCACTGAAAGCATTTGGAAGGGGGATGAAAGCTACCTGCCAGGAAGATCAAGGTCATCTGAACCAGAAAGGAGGCAATGTGGAACGAAGGATTCAAGAATAGAGGTAGCTGTGCCCCTGTTCTGGATAAATCCTGGGGAAGTAGCAGGACCCCAGGGGCCCTCATGCCCATGGTGAAGGGGCAGGCTGACCCAAGACAGGCCAAAGATCCCCAGGCCATCATCGAGGGATTCCCATACCCCAGGGTGACATGGACATGGTACTGAGTACCTGCACATCCTAGAAGCCTTGTAACTGGGAACAAGAGAGGTCACAGCTCTTCCAGTGTAGACCAGCGTATCCTCACGGGTTGGGAATATCCCAGCAGATGGCAGCACAGGCAGACCACGACCAAGGACCAAATGCCCACGTGCCCAAACCACCCCCCCCCCACCCCTTGACATCCTGTAAACGCTTCATCCCCAGAAATACTCCAGGCAAAAAAGAGCATCAGAGCCTGGGGTGATGGGATTAGATTTCTGCCATCTGCAAAGCAAGGCAGAGACTAAAATTTAAATTATAGGCAAGCAAAGAAATGCACATTCTTTGCTCATTGGGGTCTTTGGACTAAGATTTGTACTTGCTACAACAGCGGCAGGATATGCAGCGTCTGCGAGTGGAAATGACCTTGCCCGTCCTCTGTAATTCATTTATTGAACTCATACTACGTGCCAAGTATATGTCTTTAATTCCTCACAACAACCCTCTGATTATCGACTCTGCTTAATAGACGAGAGAATGGAGACTGAGAGAAATCAATCGCTCAACCTCCTGGAACTTATTGGCAGTGACAGAAGGATCTGAGTGAGGTGCCTTTGGATTTGAAGCCTTACCGGGTACTTCAAGTGGCCCCTGATGGAGGAAGCAAGACATTTCTTCTTGTGACTAGTCAAGTAGAAGCTTTCCCCAACAAAACACACTCTTATTTGAAAAGAATTCAAATACTAATCTTCCCTCTGTGTTTACTGTATGCCAGGCCTTGTGCCAAACAACTGTACAAGCATCACTCCATTTGATCCTTTCAACCTCCCTGAGCATTTGGTATCATGATCCTCATTTTACCGATGAAGAACCTGAGGTCTAGAGAGATTGAATCTCTGCTGAACATCACACAGCTGCCAAGGGGCAGAGAAGGGTGTGAGCCCTAATCACTACAAGGCTACTCAGTCTTCAGTATGAAGATGAATCGCCTGGGAATCTTGTTAAAATGCAGCTTCTAGGGGCGCCTGGGTGGCGCAGTCGGTTAAGCGTCCGACTTCAGCCAGGTCACGATCTCGCGGCCCGTGAGTTCGAGCCCCGCGTCAGGCTCTGGGCTGATGGCTCAGAGCCTGGAGCCTGTTTCCGATTCTGTGTCTCCCTCTCTCTCTGCCCCTCCCCCGTTCATGCTCTGTCTCTCTCTGTCCCAAAAATAAATAAATGTTGAAAAAAAAATTTAAAAAAAAAAAAAATGCAGCTTCTAGTTCAGTAGGTCTGGGGCAGGCTGGGAGTCTACATGTCTAACAAGTTCCCAGGTGATGCTGCTGCTGCTGGTCTGCAGACCACACTTTGAGTAGCAAGGTGCTGCGGAGGTCTGTCCCAGGTAGCCATGCAAGTGGGCCATGAGCGGTTTACCAAAGCATTGCCGAAGTTCTCTCTTCCATCCAGCGAGGCACGCGGGCAGAGAAGGGCATGAAACAGTGTGAAAGGGTTGGGGAAGAGAACCAGAGGCACGGCGAGGCTTTAGGTTGACTGTCCCATGAAAGGGAGTGCCATTCTTCTCCATTGACTGTGTGGGAAGCATTCAGGGTAGACAGAGCATTGGCCATGTCCTGTCCAGCCCTTCCACAGCTCGGTGGTTCTGACAGAAAGCTTCAGGAAGCCCAGCTCTCAGGCCTGCGGCAATGTCATGAGACCACTCACCCACCCTCCACGAAAGAAGCTGATTTCCGGAAGCCATTGCCTGGGAAGGCTCCGGCCAACACAGGACACCTGGTCTCCTTTGTTGGTTCTCCCTGACCCTGTTGCATGCTTCTAGTGGGCTTCTGGGAACTGAGGACACCACTCAGGACAAGAGTGATGAAAATATCTGGGCTAGAGACAATAAATACTCGGCAGGACAAATAGAAAGTCGGCTTTGCCTGTCTCTTTTGCTCCAATTCTCTGTCAGATCAGCTTACCTGGTGCTCTCCCCAGGCATAGCTCCAAATGAACACTGAATTCTGAGTTGGGCCGGGGGGGGATGTGGGCCGTAGGAAAATTCATGATTTAGCATCCTATTTAGGGCCACTATTGACAGACACAAAGCAGCCAGGGCCTAGGGGAAGTAGGAATGGCACTGAGGGAATCCTGAGGATCTTGGGTTCTTGTCCAGGTCAGCTCTGGCCTGAAGTTCCACAGGCCCCCAAAAACCCCAAGGAGAGTAGGGAACTTACTTGGCCCTGGCTGCGGTCCCAAAGAGAGTGCCCATGAGATCACTGCAGCCCGGTCTAGGATTCGACAGCTGCTTCCTGACTCGATCATAATCCACTTTAAATATCAAAGCAAAACCAAAGCAAACAACACGTACTCAAATGCTCACAGCTGCATGGGAAGTATATGGCCAGAGGGAAAACACAGCCTGGCTACAGACCCCCATCAGCCCACATCTTCCCTCAATCTGGTCGGCATCAAGGAGAGTGTGCCAACCCCGTGCCCCTCCTCTGTTGTGATGGCTCTTGATGGAGAGAATGGCAGGACTTGGTTGATGTTCTTATTGATGGTGACAATATGTATGGCAAGGATGAGGATGGTCTTGGTGATGGTGCCAGGTCTTGGGTTTTACAGTCATGGGCTCTGGTTGGAACTGTGGGTGATGGTGGAGGTGTGATTGATCGTGCTGGGGGGTGGTTGCCATTATTTAGGTGAGGATGCTATTTGTATTAGTGAAGAAAATGGGATATTAACACCTCTGTTGATTGCATGATGGGCAGAACACCAGTCAGGGGGCTGGTCGTGAAATGACTCACGCTGCCACCCACCTAGCTGGCATTCCATCTTACAACCTAATGGCTAGTGCTCAGGGAAGCCCTGCCCATATCACTCTGCAGTGAGGCCACTGCACCGCACAACTCCAGGGGCCCTGTTGTCATTGGAGTCTATGCTAACGACACCCCTCGAGAACAGTGTATGGCGATCCCCACAGACTGTAGTGTGAATGGGGCCTTACAGCCTTTGCTAGTTCCACGTTGCCTTCAGAATACAAAGTCCCCGAGGCTGGCATCCCAGCTCTGGACCACAAACCATAACATCCTCTGCATTCCTTCCATTCCAGCCAAAATGATTAACTTGGGGTTCTGGGACACCCCTTCTTCTCCTCAGCACCCTTCCTCTCTGCTTAGAGCACCTGTCCAGCCTTCTCTACCTGCCCTTGTCCTAATCCTAACTGCTCATGAAGCTCAAACATGCAAATGCCTTCTTCCAGGAAGCTTTCTCTGACCCTCCACTTGGTCGGAGGGTGGGGGGTGCTCCTTATCTCTGGACCTCACATGACCAACCTTGCATCATGATTAGCCACTGCTCACTTTGGTCCTTTCTGATTCCTTTGGCACCCACAGCAGTCAGGCATGGTGCCTTGACTAATGCCCACGGACGTTGAATGCCAGATGAGGAAATCTCTCCTATTTACTCTAGGGTGCTTTACATAGACCCCCGGCCTGGGGCTACCCAATGTGCTTGTGCAGGGGCCTGGGGTCATTGGGAAGACACCAGGCAGGCTAGAAAACAAATAAGGACCTTCTAGGGCTTCAAGAGGGCTCCAATGGGCAGGGGCTGAAGACAGGGGTCTGTGAGGCTACCAGCTCTGACTAGTTGGCCCAGGTCCTCCACCAGCCTCAGGATACCCACTGCCTGGGATTTCTCTCTGTATAGCAGCCCATGGCCACACAACCTACCCTTGGGCCTTAGAAGTCCTTAGTAAAAGGTCAGCTAAATATGGGTGTGCTACAGGATACCTAGATGTAAGCAGGAGTCCACAACAACCCTCCCCTGTTGATCCCCCAGCCAGCCTGCCCTGCCTGGTCCTGGCCTTGGCCCTGGACTCAGACTGCTAGAGGCAGGAAGAGATGGGAGCCCAAAGTGGAACAGGCTGGTGGGGGATTTGGGGGAGCATCTCAGTGTGGTTGACAGGATAGAGCTCTCTCCCTGGTCATCTCTTCCAGGTGGGATTGCCAAGTCCCTAGAGGCAGAAAGAAAGCCTGTGCCCAGGAGGTGGGAGACGGAGCAGGTCTCTGGCCCAGTCTAGCAATGGGGGGTGGGGTGGGGGTGGGCGTGGTTTGAGGAATCCTGAGGGATGGACCTTGGCATCTGCCTTTATTTACTAAGTGCTGCTGGTCTCACACTTTCAGCCTGTGGTTCCCTCAATCAAGGGATAGGCCGATGGGTAGACAGGTGGGGGGGGGGGGCGGACATGAGCCTATCAACTGGGCCCTTCCTGAATGGTCAGGACTAGAACAAGGCCACAGGTGGCTGGGGCTGACAGCAAGACCATGACAGGTCTTCCACACGCACCTGCCACCTGGGCAAGGCTCTGCCAAACACGTCTTCCACCTCCTCTCCTCTCAGCCATGGCCTTGGCCCACCGAGGACTCCCAGCAATCCCCTTGTGAACTGCTCTTTAGTCCAGGCAAGTCCCTTTTCTCACTTCCTGGACCAGGGCTGACCATGACAGCGCCTTCCTGGGAGAGGGGCTTGCAGCATGCTAGGGATGGGGATGATTTCTGATCAGTAGGGAGGGCTGGCTCATCCTGCTGGTTGTGGCTGGGTGTGGGGGGGGAGAGGCAGGGGGCATTCCAGAACGCCCCCACCCCTATTGCCCTGTGGGAGGCTATGGACTCCCACCCACCATTCGGCCCACCTGAGCTCCACAGCTTGGGTGGGGCCCTCGAGTCAGGAGATGCACAGCAGGCAGAACTGTGCTGGGGTTCCAGCCCCAGCGGGCACTGCCCCTGCCCCTACCCCTGCCCCTTTCCTGGTGGTACCTGTCCTCTCCCCATCTTGGAATGCCCCTCTCGAGTGGTACACACACAGGCACAGCATGACGGGGGCTGGTTTGGTTCATTTTCAATCCTCTTTATTTCAGAACAAGCATGCTTATATGTACAGGAGAGAGAACTAGGGATCCAGCGCATACAGCACAGAGAGGAGAGCACACGCCCAATCTCACCACGGCCAGGAGGGGCCTCTGCCTCATCTACCCTGGGGTTTCCACTTACTCTGCACTGAGCCTTGCTCCAGGCTGCCCAGGTTCCAGAGGGCAGCAAGGAGCGAGTGGGGCCAGGGGTTGGCCTCTTCCTGGGACCCTGATCTATAGGTGGCTTGTTCCAGGACAGCACTAGGCCAGGCTGCCTCTCCTAGCAGCTGAGGGGGTTGGGAAATCAACCAGTGGCATGTTCTGTTTCCCTTGGTTCTGGGGTGTGATGCCAGCAAACCCTGCCACGTCCTCTCTGATCTATGGCTAAGGCCCTGGGCAGGGGAGCAGAGGCTGGGGCCACGTGGGGTTGGGGAGGGTTGCACTCGGTGGGTGGCCAGGAGGGGGTGCAGTGCTGTGTGGGGCTGGGCCTCGGCCATCAGCTCTGGGGGAGCAGAGAGCAGAACTGCCACAGTTGGCTGTCAAAGGTGCCCCCCAGCACCCCTATACATTCTCAAGCATCACCATGGGGCTCACATGCCAGATCTGTGTGGGGGGGTGGAAGGTGGGGGTCCAGCCTGAGAGGAGTGGGGGGATTCCAGATAGCCTCTTAGCTTTTAACATTAAGGATTTGGGCTGAAAGGCCATGGTGCCAGTTGCGCAATTTGGCAAAACGTGGGCTGTTACGTTCCGTTTCAAACCTTTCCCTGTGGCACAGAGAGAGAGAGAGAGACAGAGACAGAGACAGAAAGAAGAGAGGAGGAGAGAAAGGGGTTAGGGGATGTGTCCCATTCCCCTGTCTGACAGCTTGGGCAGGGGGCACGGGGCAGGCAGGAATTTGGTTTGGAGAGGCTTTGCCACCCATGGAGTACTTTCCAGATAGTCAGGACTGGTTTGGGGCAAGACCAGAGTCCTAAGGGCCAGGACTGAGGGACTGAAGTCCCTGAGCTAAGTGAGTAGGAAGCCATAGAGAAGGGGCCTAGCTAGTGGGCCTGAGGGCAGGCTGGGCAAAGGTGGGGAGTGGTCACTGGTTCTCCCTGGCCCGTGTGGTTAGGGCTGGGCAGGGCTGCTTTGGCTATAGGCTCTCAGGACTGAACCAAATAGGCAGGTGGGCCTAGCATGGTCTCTGTCCCCAAGCTGGGCATCAAGAAAGAGGAACGCCTGTTCCCATGATGAGGTTTGGTGAGCAGACCGTTCACCTCCCTATGCTTCCCTGGCCTTTACCAAGCCTTCTCTGTCCCCAGAGAGAGGCCTTCAGATACCACCAATTGCCCCCATCTGCCCAGGCCTGAGCACGGCCAGGCAGGCACATGTGTGCACACACATACTCATGAGACCACTGGCACACAGCCAGAGGACCAGGACTTGCCAACACTTCCCATCAGTAGGGCCTCTGGGGCCCACCCCACAGTCTGCTAAGTCGAGGGCATAGGACGAAACAGGCAAAGAGCAGCCAGAAACATAGGAATGGAGGAGAGGGCGTGCCTGGGTCAGGCCAGTGCCACAGACGCCAGAATCCTACATCTTCCAGGCCGGAGGGGCCGCTAACATCCTCCAGACCAGAGGTGCAAATTGGTGGTTCAGGGGCCGCATCTAGCCACAAACGCAGTGGTTAGCCCAGATAGTATTTAAAACTCCTTTTAAAAATTAATTGCTACATCCAGACCATGGAATACCACTCAGTAATAAAAAGAAATGAATGAACTATGGTACACGTGACAGCTTGGATGAATCCCCAGGGAACTGGCCTGACTGAAGAAAGCCAATCCCACAAGGTCACAGGCTGTACAATTCCATATATATAACATTCTTGAAATGATAAAACTATAGAAATGGAGGACAGATAACAGATTAGTGGTCGCCACAGGTTAAGGAGAGGGTGCCCACGGTAGGGAGGTGGGTGTCGCTATAAATGGGCAAAAGGGGGAGATCCTTGGGGTGATGGAAATTGTGTTTGGCTCTACCAGTGTCAACAGCCTGGTTGTGATATTTTACTATAGTTTTGCAAAATGTTACCATTGGGGGATAAAGGGAACGTAGGATCTCTCTATATCATTTCTCACAACTACGTGCCCAAATCTGCAATTATCTAAAAATAAGTAGCTCAAGAAGTGAATTGCCAGCATATAAAAGCCAGGAAGACCCGCTTTAGGTCCCTAAAAACAGATGGGGCAATGCTGGTCTTACGTTTCCCCAGTAGCTCTGCATCCCCACATACACACCTTGCCCCCTTCCCACATCTGTGTTACGAGGTAGACTCCCTCGCTACACCTCAAGTCCTGATATTGTGTCTCTGTAGAAGATTCTGTTAGACAAAACGGGCCCACTGCCAACATAGTTGAAAACCACTGTTCGGGACCAAACTTTCCTGATACCAAAGAAGAAACCAAGGCCCAGAGACATCATGTGAATGGCCTCAAACAGCACAGAAACTCAGCCACAGAACTATTATCCACCTGCCGGGCATCTCCTGCTGCCTGCCTCTCTGAGGCTGGGGAGGGAGGGAGGGAAGGAAGAGAGCAGAAGCGAGGGCCCTGCCGATAGCACTACGAGTGGCAACAATCGACCATCCCATAGAGACCACCCAGGACACGGGTGTGACCAGTTTGCCCAGCCAGGTCCACAGCCTTTGTCATCAGTGCTCAGTGACGGGCTCAGAGACAGTCCTGGAGAGTCAGTGGACCCTAGTGAGCCTGCTCTGCTTGCAGCTCTTTGTAAATTCACAGCCTGCCAAAGAGAGGAGCCGGGAGAGGAAGGAAGAGATGGGGCAGAGAGGGAAGGGAGCTGGCAGAACAGAATGGATGAGAAGAACTGGGACACCCCACAAGGGCTTCTCAGGGACACCCCAGGGGGGTCCTGGGTTCTCCAGGTGTGGTTTTCAAACTTGCTAGGCAGGACACCCGGAATGAAAAATCCACAAAACTCAGGTAACTTTTGTTATCCTCACGAAGGTTCCATTGGAGGGAGGGCTCTGGGCTGTGCTGGCACCGGGAGACTCAGCCACAGGAGCTGGGACTGAGCTGGCTGTGCACAGGGAGGAAAGAGGACACTGAGGTGCCCAGGGAGGCCACAGGGACTACAGGGAGGAGCCAGTGAGCAGTGAGTCCCTGAGCTCCGTAGGCAGTAGGGGAGGGAGAAGAAAATGAACCACAGAAGGGTACACGATGGAGAAGGGACTTGGGAAGTTTTTACGCTGTTGGTGGAGGAGTGTGCAAGACAACCCTCGCCTTCAGCTCCTCTGTGAACTTGCCGCTCAAATCAACTGTGTTCCTTGACATCTGGGGTCTCAGAGAGGCACAGAGTTCTTTGCACAGGTGAATACTGGGTAAATGCAGAAACTGCTCTTACAGGCAATTGAGCTACAAGGTGGGGCCAGAGGATGTCTCGGTTTCACACCGGATTCCTCTGGGATGGTTACACCCAAGCAGCGGGAACCCCATGCCTCAAAGATTCAAGCCCTGCTTAGGACAAAGCGAGGCTTGCCTCCACTCCTATCCTCGTCAGGGCTGCCCAACGTGGAGCCGAACTTCTGAGCCATCCGACCCCTGGAGTGCCTTCCCCAAGTCAGGGGGAAGCTTCTGTGACCTCTCTGAGATTAGAGGCTCGGCTTTTGGATGGAGGCACTGTTCGCGCTACTTCAGATGAAGGCCAGGAACCACAGTATTACCTGCACCCGTGCAGGAGCCGGCAGGGGGCTGCAGTCTAAGCCTGCCTGAAGAGTTTGCTGACGTGCCGGGGTCTTTCCTGAGAGGGGAGCCAAGTCCACAGCAGGTGCCTGGGCTATTTAGGGACCTGGCCTGCCTCACCTGTAAGGATAGGGTCCTTGGAGATTAGGCTCTGCCTTGGGCTGGCCAGCACATGGGCACTGGAACCTCAGAGAGAAGCTACCTGCTACCAGGTACTGGAGACACCCTGAGTGTCAGGAGCCAGGACCCCAAGAAGAGGGCAGGGCTCTGAGCTGCTCTGGGACTCTACAGGGTTCAGGGTTGGGGGCGGGGAGGCCTGGGAGGTGGAGCAGAGACAGGTGAGGGGAGAGTTTGCAGGGTCCTCGGCCACACAGACTGCCACCTGCCACCGAGGCCACCAGTGCCGCCGCCTGGTACAGAACACCTGACACCATGGCATTCCCACCTATCTCCCCACCACACGGCGACAGGAAGAAGAAAGCACCTTTGCATATGTACAAGCCTGTAGAGGCTATCTGTCACCTTGGACAGGTTGCCAGGCCCCAGGGTTGGCAAACTCAGGTTCTGTGGGAGTCAGCTACATGGCAGCGGTGTGCAGTGAAGCCCACCCTGGGGAGGCAGCCTTCCTAAGAGACCCTAAGATTCCTTCCTGTCAGTGCTGCTAAATTGGGAGAAAGAGGAGGCCAGCTGCCCTCAGCCAACAAGATGGGTCAGCAGGGTTTCGGAGTGCAGCTTCTGACTTGGCAGTGGGGAAGGCTGGGATTGGGGCTTAGCCCCCTGGGGAGCAAGGACCCTGACCAGCTTGGACCCAGGGTGAGAACAAGCATGATCCCTTCTTCTCAGTGGGCCACTTGGGCAGACCGGGGCCCTTGCTGTGACCAGTGGCCACAGTCACTACTTCAGACTTTAATCACAAGCAGAATTGAACCACTGTGCCCACTACAAGCCTCACTCTCAGGTCCTCAGGCTGCTTGGAATTCAAATGAAAATGTCCACCCCCTCCTACAAATGTGGGGGGAATGGGCTTTTGGGGGAAGGCTTTGAGGACAACTTTCCAGAAATTACAGTCAGGAAAAGGGAGAGGAGCAGAAGGCTTATGCCTTTCCAGTCCTGGGTTGTTGGGTGTCCCCAAAGCCTTCACCGCAGGGCCAGAGATCCCAGGGTAGACGGCTGACAGCGATTCAGCCTGCGGGAGGAGGGGGAGCTGCTTTGAGCTGGGGGGTAGAATTGGGGGGGTAGAATTGAGGGAGAAAGCAGGATGGAGCCTCTCGTTGGGCCCTCTTTCCAGATTTCCCTACAGAAACACCTGCAGTAGCTGAGGGAGAGGCTCTAAAACCTGCAGCAGAGTTCTCAAGACCCCAAGGTCCTGTGCCTTCTGCTGGAGGCTGAGCCATGCTCCTGTGGGGTTAGGCCGTGGGGGGAAAGACGAGCCTGCCCTCATATCCACAGGACTGGGCAGAACAGTACCGAGGAGATGCTTCTAAAAGGAAGGAATGGCCCATGAGGACTGGAGACTGCCTTTAATACTGTCTTTTGTGTTCTCACTCAATAACTTTGCAGAGCCTGAAAATACTCCAGGGGAAACACAAAAGACAGAAGTTCCACCTTCTAAATGGTGTCTGGTTAATGAGGTGTGAGCTCAGAGTGGTTGGTCACCAGAAGTGCTCCAGAGGAGATGGTCAGGGCCTGAAAGGCAGGGCTCTGTCTCATGGGAAGGAGAGAAAACACCCTGCTGGCTTCCTGATGGAAGGAACTTAGGGATGCTTAAGCTGTTTGCTGGGGGTGAGGGGTGGGGGGCTGTCAGACTCCTCTATCAGTGAGCTGCATTGCTCCCCGGGTGTATATGGGTGGCTTCAAGGAGGAAGGTGGAAAAAACAGAAACAGCACGCGGGAGCCACAGAGCACAAGAGCAGGACCGCTGAGGGCTCAGTCACACTTAAAATAGCTAGATACTAACTTTTGAGCTAAATCACACATCATCTCAGTTCAGGCTCTGTGTAGACACGTTGCAGGCATTGGAGGGTTAAGAACCGTTACTGGAACTGCATGCCATCGTTAGCAGGCCTGGGGGACCACACTTTAGGCTGGGGTGCCCCAGCCAAAAAGTGGAAGCAGCTTAGATTGGCAAAAATATAGGTTCAAAAATGAAATCTACATCAACTCTGAGCTGACCCCAGAGCTCCACTCTCCACACGATCCTGTGATCACTACATGCTGATTAGCAAGTATAGAAAGCTTGGCCCCAGGTAAAAGAGCACCTCTGAGCCCCAGTCCCGTGCGGAGAGGCCGCCCAAGGACGTGCTGGCCCAAAGCAGACTCTCCCAAGAAGAGCATGCACAACATTTGCCGCAGGAAGTGGAAACACAATCCTCAGGGGCTCCATGCCTCACCATGGAAGGCCCCAGCAGGTTCCAGTGGGTTCCAGGGCAGCGTGCCCCCCTCATGCCCAGGCTCATGAGCACCTGGCAGGATGCAGGTGGTAGGTTAGCAGTTGTGGTCCCAGGCCTGCCACTGGTGGGAGACCAGACCCTGAGACACTTCGCCTTGCAGAAGCCTCTTCTCACGCCCAGGCTTGTCCTTCCTAGCAGAGCTATTGTGCTTTGAGCGATTTATGGAACTACTACATTAGCATAGGTCTGGACAGGTGGATCCCGAGGTCAGATGCCCATGCCCAGCACAGCCCTCCCCGTGCCTGCTTTCCAGTGCCTAGCCTCCAGACTCACAGGGGACAGACCCTGAGATGAGTGGGGCAGGCAAGGCAGCCGGCCCGGTGCCCTCACAGGGAGAGATGCCCTCATTCTCAACAGCCCAGCAAAGGCCAAAGCAGCCCTGCCTCTGCCCAGGGACAGAGCCAGGAGAGCCCAGAATCCTTACTCCTGCAGCCTGGGCCCAGGGGTTAGAGACAGCTCCAGGCACCTACCTCAGTGACCTGGGACGAAGGCCCCAAGCCAGCATCTGCTGGGGCCCTTTAGGGGCCAGGAGCTTCCAAATACATGAACTTGAGAGGTTCCTTCCATGATTCATGTGACCTAGGGGCTGCCTGGGGAGGGATTGGGTTAGGAGGGACAAGGCCACTGAGCCTGAGTCCAGGCACTTACCTTGACCTTCTCAAAGCTTCTTCGTCAGGATCTTGCACTGTGGGTAGAAAATTGCTGATCAGGAGGACTCATAGGAAATATAGGAAGAAAACCCTCCAGAGCTATGGACGTTGAGTCCCCTCCAATAATGGAACAATTTACTGCCCCTAACCTGAAAATGGTGGCAGGGAAATGCTGTGTGCTGGGCAGAGGGCAGGGGGAGAAGGGGGACACAGAGGAAAGGGTACAGTTGGGAGGGAGACCTCTGAGGTCCTCTTATCCCAGCTCTGGGCCATCATTTTGCCCACAAGCCACCTGGCACACGTATGGCCTAATGGTGGAGTCAGGGAGCTGGGCAGAAGGCTGGTGTCACTCAGTAACCTGCCCCGAGGGGCCCAGAGGGGCTCAGCACATCACTAGCTCTCTGTGGAAAGCAGCTCATCTTTAAGGGTCAGGGGGCTTGACTCCCTGGCTTCCGTGGGCCTTAGGACTGTGGGACAGGGCCCTCAGGGCCCCTCAGCATCTCTCGTGCTCCAACCCCGGCCTCACTTACTGTATTCCGTCCCTGTCATCTGGGCCAGGATGCGGAAAGAGCGAGACTGCAGGTTGGAGGAGCGGCGGGCCCATTCATCAGCCTCATCTTCTGGCTTGTTCTGGTTCTTAATCACCGCCTGGTACACGGGAGAGGCGCTGTCCACCGTAAGGTCTTTAATAGGAAGGCTCCTGCAAGGCAGAAAGAGGCCGTGAGTGAGGGCTAGGCTGGAACCCTGCTCCTGTCCTCCCACTACCTCCATGGCTCATCTGCTCGCACCCCCACACCCGGCACACCGGTTGGTGGCCCCTACTTGCCTCAACCTCCCTCCCCCATGCCCTTTACCCACTGCCATCTGAAAGTCTGAGACAAGGGCTTGGCCTGGGTCCTCAGTGCTCAGGGTGGCCAAAGCGAGACGGTGATTCCTCTGAGATCCCTCTTGGCAAACCTCTGCCCCACCCCAGGCTAACCCTAGGCACAGGCCTGAAGACCCATCCACATCCCAGGCCCCACCCCCTTGGGATCTCCTTTAAGGAAATAGGAGGCAGAATAGGTCTTTTGAAATAATTTCAACCTCCCTGAACAGCTCCTGAGTTTGGGTCAGGGTGACAACAGACCATTCGGGGGACTCAGGTTTCTTCAGGGTCAGTTCCTTGTCCTCCTCGTACCTTTGGACCCCAACAGCGAGCCCCCAATGCCAAGCCTGCCCTAAAAGTGGACTGGGGACTTCTGCTCAGCAAAAATGGGCAGGCTTGGTGGAGAGGTGGTGTGAGAAACAAGGCAACCAGGCTTGTGTGGTCTGGAACTGCCCGCAGACGGGGGAGGCAGGGTGGTTCTGGCCTGGGGTCCTGGGGGAAGATCTAAAGGAAGGATCATTCTTCCTCTGCTCCAGGGCAGTGCAGCCGTTGGAGGGGAACCTGGTGACCTTCCTTCAGACTCCCAGTGTCTTGCACACAGCAGGTGCTCAAAACTTACTTAAATGAATGAATCCTACAGCAGAGCCACAAGGGACCACAGAATCTCGTGGGTCCAGTGCCTCCTAGCCTTAACCAGACTGCAAGGCAGGTTGTGGGGTACCCACTCACCCTGGCCGGCAAGAGCTGGAGGGTTCTGGACCCTCCAACCTACCCTCCCAGGAATCAGGGTGGACTTGGGATGAGTTCTCAGCCAGCACAGCCTGGCTCTCTACCCTATGGACCAGTGGCCCAGCACTTTCCTCTTACAGATGCTGAAACAGGTCCAGAGCGGCTGACCGGCTAGCTCCAGGTGTAGGGGCCTTGCTGAGTCAGAACTCAAGCTTCCTGGCTCCCCACCCACTGTCCTTTCCATCAAACTGCAGTGATGTGGGCTCAGAAAGGCCACTTCTGCCCACTGGGGCCTTGTGCACCCCAGATGCTCCATGCCTGGAAACATGGCCCAGCTCAGACACTTACTCTGTCCACTGCATCTGCCTGCCTTCCAGAGGGCCAGCTGGCTAGGAGAGGGAACTCTCCAGTGCCCATGTCTTGTAGCCTCTCTGCAAGGAGCTAAATGCAAGCATTGGCCTGCTTTCCTAGGCTTGGTCCCCAGTGTCTGGCTCAGAGAATGCTCTGAGAACAGAGAGGAGGAAGGTGATGAAAGGTGGCCAAGACTGGGGCAGAGCCCCCACCCCAACTGCCCTGAAGGCTCTGCCTTGCCCTGGAGAGCTACAGGTACTGGCAGCCTGGGATCAGATGGGGAAGACCAGCGGATCCCTCTGGGGTCCAGCAGGGAGGATCCTGGAGCTGCCACAGAGCAGAGAAGAGAGTGGGGTCTCACTGGGAGAAGCCATTTCTGGCATAAGGAGGAGTCCCAAGGGCTCCCAAAGCAGAGGCAGGATCCGCTACCTCTGGGTGAGAGGTGCAGTAGGAACGCACAACCAGGACTCCTTGGTCTGCCGGAAGGGAAGGAGGAAGTGTGGATTGTGCTATGGGAGAGAGAAAGTATAGACCCAAGCCCAGGTCCTGCCCTTGAGCCTCGCTACACAGCTTTGTGGTCCAGAAAGCAGACGGAAGGTGTTTGCTGCCATTTCTCCAGAACATGCCCTGGAGGTGCTCCCCTGTTCCTTCCACAGCTCCAAGGGCTCGAGAAAGCTCCCAGTAGTGAGTCCTCTGGGACTCACATTATTGGCACCATTTCCCACAATGCTGTGCAAAGACCAGGGACTTGTGTTGCTGCCACGAAAGATACTGGGGGTCAGATGAAGGAATTCCCATTCCTTTTGAGACTCCGGGCTTCAGGGAGAATATGTATAGGCCCTATAGTCCTGGGACCCTGGATCTGGGGTTACTCTGGAGCCACTCCCAGTATGGTCTTCTTGCCACCAAAAACATTCCGCGGTCACCACAACATTCAGGTCACCTCTGGACACTTAATTCCACTGTACGCTGCTCCCCGAAACTGACTCATCTTTCACCTCCCACGGATGGTACTGGCAGGTGCTGGCTCCTCCAGATCCACCTCTCGTGAGGGTCCTAGGAAATGGCTTCCAAGGGCCCCCTCATTGCCCTCTTCCCTGAATAATGGTCCAGTGTGTATTCAGACATTCAGGTCTATGCTGTCCCAGTGCAGACAGGCAAGGCTACCGGGAGCCCCCGCAAAGCACAGCACAGAGATACGCTTCCAGCCTTGGGTGCAAGAGTGATGTCATCACTCTGATTTCTGTGTCCACAGTGACATTAGTTGAGGCCAAGCCCCAAAGCACTTGCCTGCATAGGCTGCTGAGCATGTCGTTTGGCTGTGAGGTGGGTGTGAGGAAGAACATGGACAGAACCACTGTCCTCAGGCATATCCCACCAAACCCACACACCATCCCTCAACCAGACAGACGACGATGATGACGACGACGGAACAGACACTGTGGGGTCTACTTACGCCAGCGGCGATGCCCTGCCAAGCAGAAGAAAGCCCAGCAGTGAGTGTGTGTCCATCAGGGGATGGCAGAGGGGCGGCGCACACGCAAGGGAGCAGGGTTAGGGTCAAAAATGAGTTACGGGAGTGGGGCGGATAAAGGAGGAAGAGAAAGAGACAAAAAGAAAACTGTCAGTGAGGAAGGAATCGTGGGCATTAACAGCAGAAACGGAGCACCTTATGGCACAGAGGGCTAGCTCTTACCCACCGGTACCATGGTAGCATCAGCCCGGCAGGACCAAGTTAGAAGGAAGGGGAAAGCATGTTGCTTCCCAGGCACACAAGGGAAGGGAAAGGGGGGGAGGGGAGGGGAGAGGAGGAAGGTAGGGGAGGTATTCTGAGAAGCCTGGATTAGATCAATGGTGCATCACGTTAAAATAAATCATGGGTGCCCTAGTGGTAAAACCAAATGAGAGCAGTCTTTTTCCCAAGGTGCAGAAAATATAAACTTAGCGAAGAGCAGTTCTTCCATTATTTTCCACTGAACTTCCCTTTGGTGACGTTTGCGACGTTACCGCTTTTAAGAGCACAGCAAGGACACACATGGCAAACAAATGTTAACAGGAAATCCCTGTTAACTTTTTGGCTTAGTCGAGCAGCCTTGTTTTCCTGGGTACATATGAGCTAATGGTTGTGTTTTTAAAACTTGCGTGGTCATAGTTTCTGCTTTGAATGGTGGGATTAAATAAATCAGCACTGTCCAGAGTTGTGCAAAAGAGCGATAGCTCTGAGCCTGGCTGGTTTCAGACTCATGGCTCCAGGGCAAGGAACCTCTGCCCCCTGGTGGTGGCCCAAAGGAAGCACTGTGTCCCTCTGGGGGGTCCCCAAACCCCCACACAACACTCCATCCCTTTGGCCCCTGGAGCCTGCCCTTATAATGTGTACGTACGTCATGGCTGCAAGGGCTGGATTCTGCCAAGGTCAAACACTATAGGAGTTATCTGGAACTTTTAAACCACTTTACCCCTCTGACAACATCTGTTTTTCCTAGCTTCAGAAAAAAAGTACAACCATCGTTTTAAGATTTCTTGCCTTGAGGTCTGTGAGTTCGAGCCCCACGTCAGGCCCTGTGCTGACAGCTCAGAGCCTGGAGCCTGCTTCAGATTCTGTGTCTCCCTCTCTCTCTCTGCCCCTCTCCTGCTCGTACTCTGTCTCTCTCATTCTCAAAAATAAATAAATGTTTATTTTTTTTAATTAAAAATTTTAATTAAAAAAAGATTAAAAATTTTTAATTAAAAAAAGAAAAGATTTCTTGCCTTGAGTTGGTTGAGATCCTGACTTGGGGATAAGATGTTGCCCAAAGAGATAATCAGTCAATTCTGAAAGTCAACAGCAATGATATTCTCAAATAGAAAACAGTGTGCATGTGTGTGTGTGTGAGAGAGAGAGAGACAGACAGACAGACAGGGAGCAGATAGAGAGAGAGAAAGAAACAGAGACAGAGAGGAAGGCAGAGATAAAGAGATAGAGAGAGACACACACACAGAAAAAGATACAGGGAGAGAGAGACACTAAAAGAGACAGAAAGAAAGAGACTTTCTTATTAATGTTTGCACTATTAGCAGTTTTTTCCACAAATGATTTTCAGCCAACTCTTTCCCTATTCAACACTCAAGTTCCTCAACCATTGCTAACAGGCAAATTCCAGGAAACAAGGATGTCCTAAATCCCATTGCCCTGAGACTGGGCTTCCCTGGAACAAACGGGAGGGCCTGGGTGCTTCCCAGGCTCTGCAGTGGGGCTGACTGCCAACAGCACCTTGGATGGTTGGTCCAGAGGCCCCTTCCCAGACAAGAAACCTGGTCACATATTTGCATTGCTCTCATCATTGGAAGAACGCAGCAACTTCCCCCAAAGAATGGCTTAGTTTGTGAGAAGACTGGTTTATCCAGAATGTGGCCCGGGATTCCAGAAGTCTCTTTCTAAGCTGACCCCCTTGTGGAGCCTGGGAAAATGCAGAGGCTTTGAAAAGCACTCGGAGCAACCACCATATTCTTCAATCCTCCACCCTTCTAAAGCTGACTGTGAGACTGATTCTGAAGAGAGAACACCGTGTTCTGGAAGGGCCCTGGCAAAGGCTGGCTCCCTTCGAACAGCTGTGCCCTGAGAGGCCCAAGGCGAGGGAGGAAAGCTGGTCCCGATGCCTAAAGTCTCTGATGGCGCCCGGCAGCCTGGTACCTTGGCCTCCACTAGTGAGGAGGCCCAGCCAGTGGTGTAGGCGGTGAACGATGAGCAACTGTGGAGGAGGGGAGGTGCTTACCCACTGAAGTCACTGCCCTGGGCCTGGGCCTGTCCAGCAATGGCGTCCATGATGGCATCCTGGGAGTACATGCTGATGGGTGTGTTGTACTGCGCATGGATGATGGTGGCCTTGCCGCCCAGCCCCTTCACCTCGATGGGCTTGTGGGTGGACAGGGCAGAGTCCTTCAAGGCACTGGGGTTGAACCGTTCCTGGTAGTCGGCGCTGGGGGAGGGCAGCAGGGGAAGCAGAGGAAGAAGAGGAAGGGAGGTGGAAGGAGAAAAGGGCAACAGGTGGTGTTACACAGGAGGTCAAGGTGAGGGCTGGTGGTGGAGAGACCTCCCAAGGCCTGATCCCAGGTAAGTTACCCAAGCCCCCTGAACTGCAGACAGCTGGGTCTGGTAGGGAAAATCCTCAGGACCCTCCCCAAAGCCCTTTGCAGAAGGTTTTCCTTGCCCATTTTGGCTTTCCCAGTTCCTGGGAGTTCTCAGCTCAACCTGAGCCACTTCTCAGGGTCAGCAGGGGGCGCCAGGCATTGAAAGCTCTCTCACCACAATAGCAAGGAAGCAGAGACAAAAGGGGTTGGGGGTAGGCGACAGGAGCTGGGCCACGGGTGAAAGACAGCGGCAGCCCAAGCAGGGTCCAGAATGCCCCAAAGGTGAAAAGCAGCCCCACTGGGCACCCATGGGGATTCTGAGTAAGGTTCCTCCACGAAGGGGCTCGTCCTGCTGGCTACCCTCTCGGTTGCCCAGGGCTCTGCTCCTCCAGATGCTTCAGTGCAAGTGCTTCTTCCTTGGAACAGGACTCAGGCTGTTCAGTCCCCCTCTAGTCCAACTAGCTGTGTGGCCGCCAGTCTCTGCCAATCGAGGCTTTTCCCTCCAACAGATGAATGCACTCCTGGGGCAAAGAAGGTCAGGCGCAGCCCTTCTGCGAGTCCCGTCAGGACAGAACTGTCTTCAGGTTCACGTGGAACCCAGCATCAGCTCGGCACATGCGCCACCCCCCGCACCCCGCCCCCCTGAGCCGGCCTGCTGGTCTTAAGCAGCTGCAGCAGGAAATGGGGAACGGAAAGGGCACATCAGACAGAGCCCTAGCACCCCTCCCCGAGGCCTCCACTCCACACTTGTAGCTCCACACATGCAGGCTCGCTCAGGGACGCGAATGCACCCCCACTCACACATGCACACGCATGTACCCATGCTGACACAGGCGCACGCTGTCCAGGCTAACTGACACGCGGACGCATGCGAGGACAGGCACACAAGCGCACGCGCATGCTTTCCTTTGATACTAACTTGGCTGGAGAGTTGGCTACCACCTGGGGAGGAGAGAAAGAGCAAAGAAGACAGGGCTATCAGCATGACGTCCCGCCAGGGGCTCTGAGCGCAGGGACCATCCTCAGACCGGCCTTCGTGGGGGCCGCGCCAGCCCTGACTGGCATTGGGTGAGGAGAGTGCCAAGGAGAGGTGGCAGAGCTCAGAGTCAGGGTCATGGCCTGTGAGTCTGGGTCAGAGGTGCTGATGGCAGTGTTTCCCCCTCAGTAGGTTCACAGCACCTGGAGCTCTGCCAGGGATAAGAGTTTTCTAGTCCATCTTCATGGATGCTTGCGTAGCATGTATGTGACTCCGCCACATACAGCCCAGCTGGAGAGCCCAAGAGAGGAAGATGGAGAGGGAGACAGGACCAGCTGTGACTGCTCCAGGCAGAGTCAAGGCCGGACATGGCTCCCAGCCAGACAGCAGCTCTGGACTTGCCCTTGATTAATGGGGACCAGCTCTGGGAGTTCTGTTCCCTGAGCAGGACTGGCAGTACGGCGGGGTTATCCACACTCCCCTGCCCCAGGATGTACTCTCCCTCCCAGAGGAGGGGCAGGCAGTCCTGGTCCCTAAAGGCCCTGTGCAAGGTCACTGAGGCAGGATGGAGGAACGCGAAGGCTCAGGAGAAGTATGGGTCCAAGGCTAATTGCAGGTAGGGCCCCAGCCAAGGCAGCTTGGACACAAGATGGACCCCACCCTCACTTTTGTCTAGAGCGAGCCTCCTGGAGCATCATCTCCTTGGGGCAGGCATTGCCTGCATTAGGTTTCCTTAAATGCAAATTCCTTGCAGGGCCGACCCTGACAGCACCAATGGCCCCGTCAGAAGAGAGGAAAGAGTGCAGAGAGGGGTGTACCTGCCCCCAAACACTGCCACCATCCCAGATCTGACCACTCCGGGCTCTGGCTGCCAGAACCTGGGCCCCAACTTGCCTGACCCCAGTCATTCCTTGGCCACCACTGAGGGGAACCAGGCCAAAGCCAGAGGGCCTTTAGCCCCAGGCCCTACACTGTCTCAGAACTGATAAAATTCCCTCTGTCCTCTAGCTTCAAACAGCGGCGAGAGGAGCTATATTAGGAAAGGTCTTCTATCCCTTCTCCATTTCTGGCCAGTGCCGACAGCTGCAGGGTCAGCTCTTGCCCTGGCCAGCCCAGTGCCCCCTACAGAGGGCAGTGTTGGCCTGGAGGCACAGGGTGAGGGCGGGGCAGCACGTGTCAATTAGTCTGGGTGTGCTGCCTCTGCCCTTCCGTGTCCCGGCAACTGGTAGCCGGCACCTTCTTTGGCATTGACTCCCGCCCCCTGCTTCGCTTCCTCCTGAAGATTTGGGGGCTGAGAGGCCTGCAGCAGACAGCTCAGAGAGGAGCCAGCACCCAGGTCTTGGGGAGAATAAATCAAAGATGTAAGACCTGCCCAGGGGCCCTTGCATTTAGTGACTTGCAGGATACTGCCCTTCAGGGCCAGCTCACAGAGGATGAGAAGGCGGCCGGGGTGGGTGGGGTGGTGCTGCAGGGATGCTCCAGCCCAGCCTTTGTTCTCTCCACTCCTCCCAAGAGGATTCAAGCTGCCAAGAAATCACATCACAAGCTGCCCAGAGAGGAGGGGAAGGAGCTTCCTTTTGGAGCCAGGCAGGACAGAGTTCAAATCCTGACCCTGCATCTTCTTAGCACTGTGACCCTGCACTGTTCCCCACCCACCTCAGCCTCAGTGTCCTCATTCACAAAATCGAGATGGTGGTGCCCACCGTATGGGCGAGCTGTGTGGATTAAACAGAACCCTGAGTGTAAAGCCCTCAGCATGGGTTTGGGGTACAACGGATGGATGTGAGGATTAGCATTTGCCAACCCTGTCACTTTCGAGCACTCAGACACTCAGCAAAGGTGGTGGCCTCAGCCCATCAGAGGCTGGCTTGGCTAGCCCAGGTCAGAGGCTCCACCTTTCCAGCCAGCACTGCCCAGAGACCACGGCATCAGCCTCTACTGTGGATGAAATGCTGCACTCCTTCCCCTAGTCTGTCTACCTTGGAGAAACTGTTGACCTGCTGTTCAAGTAACAATTTAACCCTTGTCAGGTTCTGCACCAACAGGAAAGCACCACTGGAGCCATGGGAAGCAGGGGTGGGACTGGCCTTTGACTTTCCTGGGCAGGTAGTTAGGTCCCTACCACCAGGAGTCATGCTGACCTGGGTACCAGCCCCATCTGCCACTCATGAGCTGTGTGTGACCTTGAGCAGATTACCCACTCTGGCCTTCTATTTTCCAGCTATAAAATGGGGAGGGGTGCCTGGGTGGCTCAGTCGGTTAAGCGTCTGACTTTGGCTCAGGTCATGATCTCACGGTTCGTGAGTTTGAGCCCCGCGTAGGGCTCTGTGCTGACAGCTCAGAGTCTGGAGCCCATTTCAGATTCTGTGTCTCGCTCTCTCTCTGCCCCTCCCTTGCTCATGCTCTGTCTCTCTCTGCCTCAAAAATAAATAAAACATTAAAAAAAATTTTTAATGGGGAAAGTGATACCCAACTCTGAATTTGCTGAGAGAGTGTGTTACATAAAGCACAAGACTGCCTTAGGGCTCCAAGTCCAGACTGAGGGCTCAGTAAGGGGAGACATTACGGTCACTGACAGTGGGCCTCATGGAGGTCTCAATCTGTCAGAGGCTGACTACCCTGCCAGGAGCCAATCCTAGAGAGGACCAGAGAAAGCTACCAGAAGGACGCCATTTCTACTCTGCCATTCCTTGAGTTTTCTGGCAGAAGCCCCTTGCTGGAAAAAGCCCAGGGGTTTATGGCTTTGCCAGTTTGGTCCAAGGAAGCCTGGATCCAGGTGCCCGGCCTGTGAAACATCCAAGGCCAGCTTCACTCAGGATCCCAGGAAGAGCTGAAGGGTATGGAGAAACTGGGAATCGAAGGGGAGCAGTGAACTGGTGGGGCACAGGTACCTTCTGTAGCAAGAGCAGTGGGAGGGCATGGGCGTGGGTCAGACTGACTCGGGTTCTAATTCTGACTCACGAGGGCAACAGCTGCGTGACTTCAGGTAGCACACGGCCAAGTGTTCCAGAACAGAGCTCATTGCTGCGCGTGTGGGGTCTCTTTCCATCCTCCCAGTAACCCTGAGACATGGACAGGCTCATGACCCTGTACAGAGGAGGAGCCCTGAACCCCTAAGCACTCGGCCCTATCGCCTTGCCTCAGCCCGCTCTGCCTCTAGAGCAGGAGAAGACAATTATACCGAACGCACGGGCAAAGTTAGAACGAGATATAACAAGCATGAAGGGCTTAGAAGCTAGGACGTGCTCAGCTTGGGGGCTCCCTCCCCACAGCCTCTCCGTGATGCCCACCCCGACTGTAGGTTCTTTTAGCTCCTACACTTGCAGAGTCCATCGGCTAGAGCTCAGGGGGTGGAGATGAGGCTACTATTCTCCTGCACAGCCCCTTTCTCCTCCCGGTCCTGCTTCCTTGCCTTGTTCTATCGAGGGTCAGTCCTACAAGCCCGACACTCATTCCATCACTGAATCTTCTGCACTCAGCTCAAGTGCTCCCTTCTCCAGGCAGCCTGCCCAGACCACTCCCAGCCTTAAGAAACTTGCCTTCCCACCTCTCTAGTTCTTCCCTGCTCCTGCCTCAGGGCTCCTAGAGGCCACCAGCCTGAGGCTTGCTCCAGAGTTCCTAGAGGGAGCAGGCTTCATCCCATCCTGGGAAACGGGCTGGTGTGAACGTTTTGAGAGTCAGTGTCTCACATTCGGGCTTTGCTCAGCCACTTAGAAGCTGGACAGCTGGACTTCGACTTAACCTTCTCTGAGCCTCAGTTCCCCCCTCTGCAGGAGCCAACACGTCACGCCAGGCTGTGTAAAGCAATGACACATCCAGCTCATGGCAAATATACCAACAGCATCATTACTTGTATCGCTCTCAGCTTGTGCCGCCTCATGAGCCGATTGAGGCCAGCTCCTCGCTCTGACCGCCCTGCCAGGCCTCTGTGAGCACTGAGGACCCCGGTGGCCCCAGACCACCAGCGGAGAGCTGTGCACCCGTTACCTACCCTCCTGGGAGTCCAGCACCTGAGGCCTTCCCTCGGAGGCTCATCTGATACATCTGAGCCATCTCCCTCAGGGTCTCTGCCGAGTACAGGCCAATGGGGTTGTTATACTGCCTTGGCTGGCTCGAGCCCTGTGGGACTTTCGGGCTGAGTGAGTCCAGGGCTCCCTCCAGGCTGGCCTTGGCCCGTGGGCTGCCCCATGGAGGGCTGGGGTCAGAGGCCTCTGTGTGTGAGGAGAAGACGGAGGTCTGGGAGAAGGAGGAGCTAAAGGTCTGCCTGAGCTCCGGGGTGCCTGGGGTGCCCGGGCTGGCCCTCGCCTCAGGGTTGGGGCTGAGCGCCGCCAGGCTGCTGTTCGTGTCCCGAGCAGGGTCCTGGCACAGGGCAGCGCCATGCAGGGGAGAGAGAAGAGAGCAGTTAGAGGCCACACGTGTCCCAGTGCGTCTGCATGGACCTGAAACAGAGGTGTTAGTGCGAGCGCCCAGCAGCCTACCACCCCGCAGCCTGCAGCCCGCTGCACAGAGCTCAAGAGGGGCCGCCCAGACTCCTGAAAGGGAAGCGTTTGGCCAAGGGGAGGGAAGCGAGGGAGGGAGGGAGGCATACAGTCTCTGGCCCTGAGGCTAACTCCCACTTGGACAAAGCGCAAGCCACACACAGAAGGCCAGGCCAAGCCAGCCTGCTTACAGGGCTGGAGGAAAGGGGGGGTGGGTCTCTGCTGGTTGGGGGCAACTCCCTCCATCCTCTGTCTGCTCCCTATTCCCCTGAGTGGAAGAACCTGGTGGTGCTTCCTGGCCTCCTGGTGGCAGTGGGCACAGCCTGGCCTGCTCCATTGACCCCATGTTGAGATGCCCCCACATGGCCAGTGAGAGGGCCCCCAGGGCTGGCGGTGGACAGGCAGGGTGGAGGTGCAGGAGGGTATCCAGGGGCTGACATTTGGTTCCCACAGGCCTCCTCTGCCACTTTTCTCAAGCAGCCCTCTGCTCACTTCCCCAATCTGTCACCCACCCCAGACTCTGGGTTAGCCTCTTCCTGTCCCCTGCCCCAACCCTGCCTATCGCCCACTCTGCCCCACTGGACAGACAGGGGTCAATCTGAGGTCATTCAGGGATGGGTGGGGAGTGGATCCCTGCAGGACGGGTGAGGTGGGCCTCTCCTGCTCTGGGCCAAGTCGCTTGGGCCCAAGGGGTTTATCTGCTTACAGGGAGCTGGGAAGGGGTGGCAGGCACGGTGGTGAGATGTGCCCACCTTGTACCCGCTGTTTGGCTACCACTAGCACTTCTGAGTGGGCTAATGGGGTATGTAGTCAGGAGGGCAAGTGAAAACCAGAAACAGAGATCCTATGTCAGAGGAGAAGCTCTGAGGGGCAGCAGGTCCCTTCAAGCCTGGGGTGGCTGACTCAGACTGGGGCCTCTAGCATCATGCCCCAGTCATCCCCCCTCCCAGCAGGAAAATGAGGGTCCGAGCCTCCCGGACACTTGTCCCCACCTAGTTGGAAGGATGATCCCTCCCCTGCGAACACCACTTCCTAAGCTGGTTTCCCACCGGCCCAGCCACGAGATCCGGGGTGTTGGCTAGCCCCCCCACACTCGGTAGCTTGGTATTTCATGGGGGCTCGGATGCCTCTCCCTGGAGGCCTGCCCCACCTCCCTCAGGGTCAGCCATGGCAGGGGCAGGGGTAGGGCAGGGCTGATCCCACCACCTTGTGCCTGTGGGGCAAGGGTGAGGCAGGCAGATCAGGGGCTCCACCACGGGACCACAGCGGAGAGTGGAGCCTGCCACCGCCAGTCAGCACCTACCTTCTGGTGGGGGATCACCGGCAGAGGGGACTGGACCGGGGGTGCTGTTGTGGAGATGGGGACGGGGCGCTTCGACCTGGAAAAACCAGAAACGGCACCAAGTGAAGACAATTGCTGCTAGGACCAGAACCAGGAGCTCCTGCCAGGGCAGAGTTGGTGACAGGAGAGGTCAGAGAGCCTGAGGACACGCCATGAACCGGGCGACCCCAGAAAGGTACTGGGCCTGACCGGGTTGGAGAAATCATGGCCCTTAAGCACTTTGCACCCATGAGCCTCTATTAGGTCCTTGGGAGGCCGTCTGGGGTGAAGAGAAGGCAGGGAAGACCTTGACTTTCAGGCCTGACTGCCCAAATGCTGGCAGCAGTGTGACCACCCCCACCGCACCTTCAAACCTCATCTGTGAAGTGAGGCACAGATGTGGCAGGTGTTTGATGGTGGCTCGGGCCTGTCCTTCTGGTCCAGAGGCTGTCCTTACTTTCCTGTGCAGTCCTGTAGCACAGGCTGGGCCCATGTGACTGCTGTCAGACAGCCCCTCTCTCGAGCTCCTGATACCCACACCCCAGGCTCCACCCCCTGCTCTGGAGAGCTCCCACCTACTTCTGCAGCGTGAGACTCAGGTTGTAGCTGGCAGACTTGATCTTGTTCTGGGCTTCCAGGTGGGTCATGGTGTCTGTGTTGATGCCGTCAATGGCCACCACGAGGTCACCCTGGCTGAGCTGGGATTGGGCGGCCTTGCTGCCTGGTGTGATCTGAGAGAATTGACAGATGGGGGATGAACATACGAAGGGTGGGCCTGAGGATGGGCCAGTCCTCGGGGAAGAGTCGCCTGGGATCATGCAGTAGAGGCCCGCCATTTCCTCTTTCACTCACTGAGACCAGTACCCACTGCTCACCAAGCCTGATTCCTCTTCCTGGCACATGGCTACCTCATTTCCTAGTGCTCTGTGTCTGAATGCAACCATGATACTAGCTCGGGCTAGGGGAATGTGGGTGGAAGCAACGTATGCCACTTCTAGGCCTGCCCCTAGCAACCATGCTTGCCATCCTGCACTCTCTCTGCTTGTCAATTGATTGGATGCAGAGGACCCAGAAGAGGACAGCTGAGCCACCAACAGAGGGACCTGAATCCTAGAGTCACTGCTGGGAGGAGAGATCGTTAAAAAGTACTGCATCAGATGTTGCATGAGTGAGAAATAAGCTTCTGCTATTCTAAGCCATTGAGATTTGGGGGCTGTTTGTTACACCAGTTAGCCTACTATAACATCTGTATCCTCAAAACCCATGGAGCACTTTGCAGGCTCCAGGAGAGAGGGTATATGTAAGAGCTAAGATTGAGCATCACCACAGAGACTCTGCCAGGCGAGTAGGCAAGACAAATGCACCCTCACAAAAGCATCCCAGGACAAGTGCCTAGTGCTCCCGTGGCAGGAAGGCAGAGAGCTGGGAAAGCCATCAGCTCAGCCTGGGGAAGCAAGATCAGTTGGGACATGGGGCAGGGTCCAGTGCTCTGTGATTGGCTTCACACTTCCAGAAAGGTGGGGGGTGGGGAGTGCAGGTATGGGGCCCACATTCCAAATCCTGCACACTCATGACATCATAGGATGTTAGAGTCTGGGGGACCCTACCCCACATGGCATAATCATACAGAATGCAATAGCTGTGACACACCAAGAATACCCAATCTGATGTCAGGAAGGCCACACTCCCCGTGTGGGACATCCTGTGGGATGTCACGATGGCTCAGACTATACTCCCAAAGACATCGTGCACAAAGCCAAATTCTGCCTGCCTGGCCCTCAGTACTAGCACGCTGAATTTGGTCGTGGTCTCCCCTGCAGTGATGTCACTGGAAATGCAAATTCTGGAGGGCCTAGGTGTATAACTTGATGGCTGGCCCCTAGGGACATTACATGGAATGTGATCAAGCTCCACTTCTAAAGCTGTCTCATAGAATATCATGGAGACTGGCTTTACCCCAACCACCCTCCCCCCATGACACCACATGAAATACCATGCAAGCCCTACCCTCTACTGATAACACAAAGAATGACTTTATGACTTGATCCCCATGACATCATGTGGAGGCCCCCCCAATGACATCATGTGGAATGCCATAAAGGTCTCGCCCCCAGTGACATCATAGGAAAGAGGAGCCTCTGGGAGCCACCCCCCACCAAGTTGTAACTAGAGGATATCCCTTGGCTTTTCTTCCACAACATGCCCACCAGCCAGCTTTCTTTCCTGGCTTCTCTGGGCACACCCCAGTTACTTCCGTGTCTATACCCCAGGGACAAGGCTGGCTTCTAATGCTGGCAGAAGCCACTTTCTGGCCCCGGCCTGGGGGACCATCCTAGAAGGAGTCCAGAAAGGACCTAGGGAAAGTCCCACACCCTGGGTGCCAGGTCTGGGTGGGCCTCTGGCCAGGCCCCGGGCTCCCAGAGATGGAGGGAAGCCTCCTACCAGGCCCTTCACAAGGAACTTTTATCCAAACCAGGGCCACCTGCAGTCACCAGTCTCCAGCCCATTCCCAAGTGGGCTCTACAGGGCAGGCCAGGAAGTGTGTGTGCTAACCTAGTGATAGCAGGGAGAGCAGGTGAGCCCCCACTGTGGACCTGCTCTTTCAGCCCCAGGGATTGTACTACTTTCTTAAACACTGACCACCCTATGCCCAGAGTAGCCTCCCCTCACCCCCCAAATCTGCCGAGACGAGGCAAGGATAGTAGAGAAACAACCCATAGACTGCCAGGAAGCCATGTTGTCTGGTTTGCAAAGTCCAGCCTGCCTTCCTGGCTCCCACTGGGGTATCTTGGAACCACTTGGGCTTTCTCAAAATACACATCCCATATCCCGAAATTCATGGCTGCAGGGAGCCTCTACTGATGACAGGAATACATTGTTGCCTTTGATTTGGGTTGAACAAAGGGTAAAAAACAACAGAGCAAAAGAAAACATTTTCTAGGCTAAGAGGGGACTCCTGAGAGCAAGCTGAGTTGCCCAGCTAGGCCCATCTGCAGAAAATCACCTTTATGGACACCTTCGGGCTTCACGTTCAGGTCAATGCTATCCCAGACACTTTTTTTTATAGACATCTGAAGAGTTCTACAGTGAGCACCCACGTAGCCACCACTGAGGTTCCACCTTAGCATTTGTTCAAGTTGCTGTGTCACATGTCAGTCCCCCTGACCATCCATCAGTCCATCTTAGCTGGGAAGCATTTCAGAGAAAATAGCAGTTACCAGTGTGTCTCCATTCAGGGTGAATTGTGCAATGCCTCTGTTGTCCTAGTGTACTGCCCACAGGGATTCCCCCACAGCAGGACACCTCCACACCAGGGCTCCCCTACAGTAGAACACCCCACACCAGAGCTCCCCTACAGCAAGACACGCCCACACCAGGGCTCCCCCAGATGCTTCTCACCATCTACAGAGAAGGGGGCCATTACTCTGCAGCAAGGAGCTTCCAGGTCGGGCCACTACAGACCCCGAGACAGAAGGGCAGGCCCCATGCCTGCAGAGATGATGCCTGCCAGGGAGGACCGGAGCTGTGTCCAAAAGCTCATGGAAGCCGGTGTGAGCAAGGACACCAGAATGACATCCAAGAGCTGCTGGGGCCAGATCGGCCAGGACAAGCCGTAGGACTATCTGGAATGCCCTCCCTTCGGAGTTGCCCTCAGGACATCTGTCACCCTCGGGCGTGGGGTAACACCATACCTTCCTACCGCCATCCTCTTGCCTGGTCCTGCCTGACTCCCCCTTGTCCTCAGGTATAGACTGAGGTGATTCTTGTTCCCTGGGAAATGTTCAGTCTCCCCAGAGCCTGGTCAGTAGCCAAACTTCCTGAGGGGAGCGCCGAGCTGGCTCCTGTCTGCCCTGGCGCCTCTCTTCCTGCACCTGTGTCTGCTCATCAGGGCTCAGCTGGCTTGGCTTTTGGCTGCCCTGAGCAGGGCCCATGACCCCTGGGGCTTATGGGGTGGAGGGTGCTGTAATTCTCTGCTAGGTGGGCGATCTTCTGGCTCTGCCTGGGTCTCCTGAGAGGAGGCAGGGACCCTAAGGAAGTCACCCCTGCTCTGCGCAAGGACCATCAGATCCCCACGCCCTTCTCAGGAGCAGCTTGCCCTGGAAAAGGGTGGGGCCACCCTGGGACCCTCGCCTGGAGCCCAGGGCTCGTGAAGCCTGCAGTCCAGGCACGGTGTGCCCCATGTAGCTCTTGTCTGACTCTGCCCCTCTCTCTTCAATCCTTGTCCTACAAAGGACCCAAAGCCACTACATCCTCGGAGGATTTTTTTTTCTTTGAAGTCTTTCTATCCTCTTTTGAGGATTTGAAAAACTCTTCATAACCACTATTTCGTCCCCATTCCACTTTTTCAGTCATCCCCAATCACCAGCTACCTCTCAAGTAAGGGCCCAGCTGTGGGCCGAGCTCCAGGAGCACCGGCCTGTCTCAAAAGCTCCTTAGAACAGGCTTTAGGTGGTTGGGGGCCAAAATTGCCCCCAGGCTCACCTCACGGGAGCCCTTCCTCTTTGTTGGGCTGTGGTTTAGGGCACCTGACAGGGGACACAGGGCTAGCTGGTGCCAGGGAGCAACTGTGGCCTCTGCAACTGTGGGTGCCTTGAGGAGAGGCAGTAAAGCAGAGAGCACAGACTGGTCTGAGCCAGACCTCAGGGTATGGAGCAGCCTCCACGCCCTCTGTGTAAAGACAGAAATAATGCCTTTCGCCCAGGATTTCTGTGAGGATTACATTTTTAAATAGGTTATTCTGTAGGGGCACCTGGGTGGCTCAGTTGGTTAGGCATCCAACTTCGGCTTAGGTCATGATCTCACAGCTCATGAGTTCGAGCCCCGCGTTGGGCTCTGTGCTGACAGCTCAGAGCCTGGTGCCTGCTTCAGATTCTGTGTCTCCCTCTCTCTCTGCCCCTCCCCCCTGCTCATGTTCTGACTCTGTCTCAAAAATAAATAAACATTAAAAAAAATTAAGCAGGTTATCCTGTAAGGAGGTGCAGAGCTAAGAAAGTTTCAGGGAAGCTCCCAATGGAGGGGGTACAGGGGCTGGCCCCTAACCCCTATCCCCCAAGGGTGCCAGAGGGGTGGAGGCTGGGAAGTTGCCTCCTTGGTCCCCACAGGGAAATAAGATCTGGGGCTGGCAGAGAGTGGCGTGTAAGGGGCCAGCCCCAACTGACCAGTCCTGAGCCAGCCTGCTGTCCCTAGAGGGGCCTGAGCATCAGCTGGAAGAGTGGAAGTTCTGTCCACAGTCCCAGGGAAGCAAGGCGCTGGCCAGGGCTCAGGCACATACATGTAAGGTTTTTATTTCCCTAGCTCCCTGGCAGCAGAGGGGTAGCTGGGCTCTGCAGAAGTGCTCAGCCATCACTCTCAGTGCTCAAAACCAGACAGGCGCCTGCCTTCTTTCCCTCTAGATACGTACGCTTGCCCCCCGACCAGCCCCTGCCAGTGTAGGTGTGGCAGGAGCTTGAGGGGAGGGCAAGGGTATGTAGTAGATGCTGTGTACTGTGCAACTTCCAGCATCTCCTCCCAACCAACCCAGGCTGACCACCCCAGGAGATTTCCCATGGAGCTCGAAGTGCATTTAACATTATGTGATCAAATTACTGTCACGCCATGCTCTGCTCCCTTCCCATCTGGCCTCCCCTGGGGCATCGCTCCATCCTTCATCCTCTAGCTGGAAGCTTCTGTCTCCCCATGACCCCGCTCCCCAACTACACCCTGGCTGATAGACAAGCCAGAGTCTTGTCTATGCTCAAAAAGCCTCTCCTTGCCCAGAGATTTGTAGGGCAGTGAAAATATTTTCTATGATACTACATGGTAGATCCCTGTCATTATACCTTGGTCCAAACCCATAGAATGCACAACACTAAGAGTGAACCCAGATGTAGACTATGGACTCCGGGTGATAATGATGTGCCAATATAGGTTTATCGTGTGTAACAAATGTGTCACACAGATGGGGGATATTGATAACAGGGGGAGGCTATGCATGTGTGGGGCTGGGGGTATGTGGGAATACGCTGTACCTTCCACTCAATTTTGCTGTGAACCTAAAACTACTCTTAAAGAAGTAAGTCTTGGGGCACCTGGGTGGCTCAGTCAATTAAGCGTCTGACTTCACCTCAGGTCACAATCTCATGGTTTGTGAGTTCGAGCCCCGCATCAGGCTCTGTGCTGACAGCGCAGAGCCTGGAGCCTGGAGACTGCTTCGGATTCTGTGTCTCCCTCACTCTCTCCCCCTACCCCACTGGTACTCTGTCTCTCTCTCTCTCAAAAATAATAAATAAACATCAAAAAAAATTAATTCTTTTGGGGCACCTGGGTGGCTCAGTTGGTTATGCATGTGACTCTTGGTTTCAGCTCAGGTCATGATCTCACAGTTCATGAGTTTGAGCCCCACGTCTGGCTCTATGCTGTCAGCATGGAGCCTCCTTGGGATTCTCTTTCTCTCTCCCTCCCTCTCTGCCCCCCACCCCACTTGCATGCTCTCTCTAAATACATACATACATACATACATACATATTTTTTAAAGATTAAGTCTTTTAGGGTGCCTGGGTGGCTCAGTCAGTTAAGTGGCCGACTTTGGCTCAGGTCATGATTTCACAGTTCATGGGTTCAAGCCCCGCATAGGGCTCTGTGCTGACAGCTCAGAGCCTGGAATCTGCTTCGGATTCTGTGTCTCCCTCTCTCTCTGCCCCACCCCCGCTTGCTTTCTGTCTCTTTTTCTCAAAAATAAACATTAAAATTTTTTTAAAAATTTAGGGGCACCTGGGTGGCTCAGTCAGTTAAGCATCCGACTTCGGCCCAGGTCGTGATTTCGTGGTTATGAATTCGAGCCCCACATCGGGCTCTGTGCTGACAGCTCAGAGCCTGGAACCTGCTTCGGATTCTGTGTCTTCCTGTCTCTCTGCCCCTGCCCTGCTTGCGTTCTCTCTGTCTCTCAAAAAAAAAAAAAAAAAAAAAAAATTAAAAAGAAGTTAAGTCTTTAAAAAACGGATCTCCCTGCCTTAGTTGCTCCAACCAGCTCCTGTCATGTCTCTCCTTTCCTTCACCTTCAGGCTTCTCCAAGAATGACCAGCAGGTCTTGCCTCTGACTGTCTCCCATCCCTCTCACACCCAGCCATCTAGCATCAGCCCCCACCACTCCACACATGCAAGTGACCTCCCTGTACCCCAAACCAGGAGTCACTGGTCCCCTCTCTTGCGGATCACACCCTTCCCTGCAGGACCTTCTGAGTCTCTCTCTTCTTCTCCTCTTTTCCCACAGTTCTCTCCTGGATGTCCTAGGTGTCACTCTCAGTGGGCCCCAGACAACACTGGGGCATGGTAAAGTCCACTTCATGCCTCTTAGGATGGTCCTAGCATAGAGGTGTTTCCTGGCTCCAAAGAGGTGGAGAAGCTGTGTTTGGGAATGTGAGGGCCTCCGGTGAGGGGGCCTTTGCAATCATGGACAGTCTCTGGATGATGGGGGACCGTGCAGAGAGGGACGGAGACTCAGGGAACTGGGGACACATCTCCCAGGTGGGAGGGCTGCCCCAGAGGGACCTAGTAGGCATTACTCAGGAAGCCCGGCCTTCCTCACACTTGCTGCTGTCCTACAGTGGCTTAAGCCTGAGGAGCCCCGGGGGCTGCCCATGAAGTTGCCCTTGTCCTAGGTCCTGGCCCAAGGCTTTGGAGGGTCTGCTCCTCAGGGCCCAGCCAGCTTCATGCCCACTCCCTTCAGGGCCCTCACAGAGTCAGACATCTCTGAGTACCTGGGAGGGAAGCAGGGCCTGGGCACCTCCAAGAATGCATTCCCCAGCCATGGGCCTCTGTCCGGTTATCTTCCCTATTCCTTCATCTGGGAAGGCCCCGGCCAGCCTCCCAGCAGCCCTCCGGAGGCTTGCCTGACCTTCAGGGTGGCTATAAACAGCACAGCCTGTCAGCACTGCTAGGCGCTGCCCAAGAAACAGCAACTACGGCCTCGAAATTCCAGGAATTGCCGGCACAGTTGCCCCAGAATAGTCTCGGCCTGTCCCCCTCCCCCTCCCAGGGGACCCTCCGTCCTCTGCGTCCCCACTGTAGCTAGGAGATCTGACAAATACTGGAACCAAAAACAGCAAAGAGACAAAGGCTTCTGGGCTGGTGCCCCAGGAGAGCCTGCTAGGCCGAGCGAATAAGGCTGTAAGAGATAGAGGCATTGGTGCAGAGAGACAGGCACCCTTCCCCCCTCCCCCCACCGGGGTCCAGGATCAGCCCCACGGTTCCCCCATCCTCACCACCACCTCAGTGGAAGAACAGGTGCACAGAATTTTATAACTGTGAGCAGCAGAGCCAGACAAAAACACACACTTCTTCAGTAGAGTCAAGGGCTGCACGACGCACCAAGGACAAGGCCCCAGACCACAGCCCCTGCCTCTGCCCCAGCTCTTGGACCCGAATGGGCTGGGCCTTTGGAGCTGCTCCTTAGCGGCTGCTCCCACCCCTCCCCCACTTCCTGGAGAATTGGCTGAGGCTGGATGGAGGGGCGGGGGGGGGGGGAGAGGGGAGCTCATGTTGCAGGCCTAGCCGCACCTGTCCAGGATAAATAAAGGCATTTTCCCTCCACCCTCCCATTCTCCCTCCTGAACCCACTTCTCTGTGGATCCTCAGAAGGGAGACTGGGCGAGGGAGGGGGGCTGCTACAGCCCCAAGGTTGATTCTGGTGGGCAGGGTCGGGTGGGGACTGGAGGTACCACCCAGCGTGAGGGTGGCAGCCTTCTTCCAGGAGGAGCAGGCTGTGTCTACAGCTGACAGGCGACAGGCCCCATTCAGTACTTTGTTACTAATCCCCAGCCAAAGGGCTGAGCGGCAGGCCAGGGAGTTAGGGGTTCCTAAGGTCACAAGAGCTCCTGAGCAAATCGAGCCTCGGTTTGCCCCGCTCTGAAGTGAGACGGTAATCGCAGCCTCGCCTGCCCAACCACCTCTCTCAGGACTGCAGTCCAGGTGCCCAGGGCTGTTGGCCCTGCTGAGAATGAGCGAGCCCTGCCTTTGCTGCCCCCATCCCTATCCCGCTGCAATACGCCACCACTGCCCTGTTGCAAAGGCTCAGGCCAGGACACTGGAGCATCCGCTGGCCCTGCATCCCACTGGGGAAGAAGTTCCTGGTCCAGAAGGGCCTTGAAAGCCCCAGCAGGAAATACCACAGCCTGGTGGGAGTGTCTTGGGCCCTACCTGGCCAGTAGCACTGAGCCTGGGATGCCCAAGCCCAGGATATCAGTGGCCCACCCGAGAAATTTGTGAAGAGGTTCTAAGCCCTGGGGAGGATCCAGCATCCATCCCAGCCTGTTCCCAGCCTTGATGACTTGGGGCATGGCTCTGAAGGAGGCTGAGAGGCCATTGTACCTATCCCCCGATGCCCTGCATGAGCCGCGGGTTCTATTTTTAAAGGTCCCCCTAGTCATTGGCTCCATGACATCCCAATACACCCTTTCCTTGCAGTGAGGACATTCTTCCTGCTGTCTAGCTTAAGGCCTCTGTGCTGCAATATAAGCCCTGGGCTGGCTGAGGCCAGGTGGTGCATAGATCCTGGGTGAGGTCATTGACTATCCTGGGTGCCACTGCGACAGGAGGCTAATTTCCACCCGCAGGGATGGGGCAGGGAGCACCAGCATGAGGCCTGGAGGACTGTAGGGCTGGGGGAGATGTGGGTTCAGTCTGAGGCATGGGAGGCCTGTGGATCCATGACAGTGAGGGTAGACGGCCCCTCCTTGGACATACAGGAAACCTGTAACCACCTGAGAGCAGTGTAGGGTCCAGTGGGGGAGGGGCAGTGTCCACTGGGACTCAAATGCCCATGTATCACCACATCATCAGGCAGGGTGTGCAAGGCTCTGGGTGTCCTTTTGGTACTGCACCCTGCGGTTTCTGGGACAGTGGGTCTGAAGGGGTGGAGACTCAAGTCAGATGAACAAGATCTCCGGCAGGATGGAGAACATGGCCATTTCCTGGGACTAGAGCTGGGCCAGTGCCCCCCCGCTGGAGGAGTGTGGCTTTTGTAGCTATTATGAAGTTCCTATGTCACCACTGAATGGGGCTTCTCCTTCTTTGGATCCCCCCCAAATACCCACACCAAGTTCCACAAGCAGGATCGCTCCTCCATGGGGGCACTGGCTCCCTGTCCCCTCTGCCAAGCACTGACTGCCCACCTCAGTGCCTCCCTGCCCGCGCCCACCCTCCACCCCCAGAACCACAGCAGAGCTCTGCTGCCCTGAGAAGACACTGCCTCCCTGTCCCCCGGTGGGCAGCAGTCCCAGCTCCCTGACCCATCCATCACCCTCCAGTGACAGCCTGGAACCTCAGCCTGCCCCCTCGTGCCCACACCAGCAGCACAGGAGCTCAGCCTCAGCCCTACCCCATCAGGCAGGGCTTGCCTTTGCCCTCCCACATCTCACAGTCCACCCTGAGCCTCAGGGCCTTCAGACTTGCTGGAGAGAGGGTCTGAGACTCGCAGCTCAGCCAGACTCACGGGAGAGTCCTTTGACAAGTGTTGCCTGAATGCTTCTAGACACTGGTACAGGTGCTGGGAACACAGCAGTGGTTAAAACAAAGACAGATTCTCCCAAGCAGATCTAGCTTATCGCCTCTCTGGACTTGAGTGTTCCTGGCTAGGCAGTAGAGCTACTCAGACAATCTCCAGTGATCTGTGACATCCCCAGCAAGTTGTTCCCTGACCACAGACACTCCAGAACATGTGGACCATTTGCCCAGGTGAGCATGAGGAATAAAATGTCAAACAGGTAGGCAGAGCCGCTGTGGCTGAATGGGTAGGGGCCCGGCCAGGTGAGGGAGGAAACCAGTAGGAGATCCCCAGCAGGCCCAGGAAAGGGGGTAGAGATGAGGCTGCTACCTGGGGCCTGGGATGAAGGGGGTACTGGAGCCCAGTTACCAGCCTAGCCTAGCCCTGAGCCCCAATGGCAGGGCAGCTGAAGTCACCAGTCTGTCCACCTATCTATGTGCTGGACTGTCACCTGCCCTCTCCATGCTAGGAGTGCTCTCTCCCCAAAGCAGCTGCCCCCTTCCGTGGAGATGATCCAGGCTGGAGAGCACCTTGAGCCCACCCTCCCCAGGGAAGGGCTTAGGAAGGCACTATACTCTGTTCACCAGCCTGCCTACCCAGCGAACTTGGCCTTTCCTTCTTGGCTCAAAACACCCACCACTTGCCCATGTTTCACACTCACAACAGGTTGGCGAGCTCAGGTAGACAACAGCTATGGCCAAAACCAAGGGCCTGTGGCCGGCAGTATCCAGTTGGAGCCAGTCCCAGCCCCAAGTCTGCGGATGGGACATGCTCTGCTCTCTGAGAGCCTCAGGGAGGACAGCAGAGGGATGCGCACACCCTCCTCAGAGTGTGCCCCGCCCCTGTGGGTGCCAGGCTGTGTGGGCAGTGCACACTCACCCGGGAGATAGTGAGCGGCATGTTGAAGTCCTTGCCCCCCTGGAGACGGAAGCCCCAGGGCCCAGGCCCGGTCAGGGTCACGCTGTAAGACATGCTGGTGCTGACAGCGGCAGCCTCTGTGAACAAGAGAAGAGAAGAATGAGAGGGCCCTCACGCACCCACCTCCCCAGCCTATACCTGGGTCCCTACCCCCGACCCCCAGCCTTGCCTGCTCCGTCCCTTGCTGCCTGGCCAGGCTGTGTGGAGCTCCTGAGAGGCTCCTAAGAATAGCTGGGAACGAATGCCATCGACACTGATATCTGCCCTCTGCTGCGCCCATAAATGGACTGTAACCCTACACTCTGCCCGCCCGCAGCCTCCCACCGTGACTCACACAGCTAATATTGCCCCTGGGGAGGGGTGTCCAGCACCCAGCACCCCCCAAGGGGCAGGATGGGGGACTGGCCAGGTTAGTGATAATGCTCTCTCTTCCTTGCTCCCTCTGCCCTTTAGAGAGCCCAGATGTGTGTTCTCTCGACCCAGCTCAACCCACCCGTTTGCCCAAAAGACTGGGGCTTTGCAATTTGTGTCTTTCTGCCCTGTGCTCCCTGGTGAGGACTCTGAGGTTGAAGCTTACCCAGTAGAAAACCTGGGACCAAGCTGAGCCTCCAGCTGGTCTGGACAGAGCTTCTGTTCAGGAGACTGGCAATTGGTCCAGGGTTGTCCAGCCGTAAAAATGATCAAATAATAACTGTGTCTATGGTCATGGCTGAGCTCAGCTCCAGGTCCCTCATTCCATTATCCCCTCAGATTCTGAGAGGCTGCCACCTTGGCCTGCAGGAACCAGGGTTCAGAGAGGTTAAGTGCCTTCTCCAAGGTCACACAGGGAGTGGACCCAGGCCATGCTGGAGCATCTGAATGGTGCTCATTTCTATTGGGCTTGTGCCAGATAATGGGTTCTTCGTGGCCGCAGGAACCTCCCGATTCCCAGGCCAGGCATGGGGGCGAAGGGCACAGGGTCTTGGCACAGGGTCTGAAAGCAGGTCTGAGGCAGGCCCACACCCTCCAGACCCTCTAGGGGCCCAGAGGTTATTCCTGGCTTTCCTGTCTCATTTGTGCTCTGGAAAACTTGACAGCAGCATGGAAAGCTCCAGCTGCCAATGTCGCACGCCAGGCCCCCATGCCCTTTGCACTGGAATGGCAGTGGGTAGGGAGGAGGGGAGGAGATGCCATTTGCTCAGCTGCTGGGATGTGGGGCCAGAAGGCATAAGGAGGGGGAAGTGCGTGCGGTGTGTGTCTAGCTTGTAACCCAGAGACAGTGTGTTCTGGGTGGGGACCTGGGGGCCTAGGCCCCTTGGGACTCCAGCCAGTGTGTTCTTTGGGCCAAGATACCTCCAGAAGCCCTTCCTCAGAAGACACTTCAGGCCCTGTGTGGTCTGGAGATAGATCAAGGCCCAAACTGGCTCTGATTGGAGAAACTGAGGCTCAGGGAAGGTGAAGGTGACAGGGCTGGCAGTTCTTTGGCCCTCTGGGAAGGCTCTAGCCTTGGCTAGGCCCTGAAGACTCAGAGTGGGCCTGGGGTGTGACATATTCCCAGTTGCCATCACCCCACCTCATGGCCTGCCACATACAACATGCATGGTAGCATCTCCACATCACAGGGACATTTGGTAACTTGCCCAAGTTCACAAGAATATCAAGTGGAAGACGCCAAAGAAGGACCTGTATTCTTTCCCCCATTACACCACCTCTTCTGCTGGGTATCAGACAGCCCAGGCTGCCCCCCTGCCCAGGCCTGGCCTGGGAAGCCAGGAAGTCCAGGAAGCTCGTGGCCAGCACCCCACCCTCCCCATACCATCCCCTACCTCACTCCCAGGCCCCCTCCCATCCATCCCCACCTCCAGGTTTACCCCCTTTCCTAGGAGGGGTCTGTCCTGCCAAGCTGGAAAGGACCCGGCAGCGAGGTATGACCTTTGTGGGGAAAGAAAGAAGCCCACCCTGTAGGGGGAGGGGAAGCCCCGGGCTAGGCAGTACCTGGAGCTGCAGGCTCTTTCTCTGGACTCTGGCACCCACACTGCCTGATGCTGCCTCTGGGGAAAGGGAGGGGTGATGGGAAGGATGCTCTTAAAGGGGAAGGCCAGCCTCCCTCCGTCTGCCTCCCCTGGGAGACCCAGCCAGAGAGGAGCTGGTGCCCACAGGCTGGGCATGAACCCCCTCCTGATAACAGCAGCTCACTGGGGAGTGGGGGTGGGGACAAGCCTGATCTTTGTCCCTCCTCCATTCTTCCCCTCACAGTTTGAGGTGGAGGCTTCAGGAGTGAGAGTTGCAAGGTGGGGGACAGAGGGAGGGGAGAAAGAGATGCTGCGGGCGTCAGAGGCCAGGCCCTGGGTCTCTCTCCCATCGCGACACCAACAGGTGAAGACCATGCTTCTCTGCTTTTTATTTTCCTATACGCTGTCAGAGCGATACAGCCCTGGGATGATCTTAGGTCACTGATTTGAGACACGCCACAGGTGCAGTGTGTGCACACGTGTGTTTGGTGGGCATGCAGACATGTGCAGGTAGAAGAGTGTGCCCGAAAATGTATGTGTGCACAAGAGGGTGGGCCATGGCAGAAATAGCACTGGGGAAGCAGGAAGGGGATAGCGGTGAAGAACAGATTCCGGCGCATGAAAGTCTGTGCTCGGCTTCAACTGCTGGCCGCGGGAGATGCAGTGCCGGCCTGCCCACGTCAGTGAAATGCCCAGCCCGGGTGCAGCGGCAGCTCGTAATTAGCTGGCGTGTCCCACGGAGCCATCGCCATTGTCATCGCCTGGACAATCACAGCACACAGCATTTGAGGAGAGGCAGATGACTCTGGGAAGCAGGAGGGCCTGGGCTGAGCCTGGGGTGCAGGCTGTTGAGATGAGAAGTGGGTGCCGAGCACATGGCAGGGCAGGTGTTTTGGGGTGTGGGGTCCCAAATCCAGCACAGCCTGGGTGACAGGGCCACTTCCAAAGCCTGAAGGCTCATGGGGTGATCTTGGGTCTGTGTGTATGAGGGGGAGGTGAGGGAGGTGGATGCGTCCCAGAAGAAAAGGTGAGCCAATGGGCACCCTACATCCTGGGGTCCTGGCTGGGGAGCAGCCCTTTGGTCTGAAAGCAAACAGCACACATATGTTTAGCTCCAGGAGGGTCCCACTGGGAGCATTCTCCCAGTGACCCTCCATGTTTAGGGTCACCAAGCAGTGAAGTGCGGTCGCATGGAGAGGCCAGGTTGTGTCCTGGCTGGGGGATGGGCCTTCTCCGAGGCCACATTGTGGCCTGGAGGATGGAGCCTGCAATATCTAAGGCCACCAGCAAGACCTCCCCACCGGGGCCATCCCCTAGGCTCTCAGACTCCTGCAGTCCGTCAGAACTGAGCTCCCCTCACCCCCACCGTCCAGTTGTCCTCTTCCTCTACTCCCTCTGGGGGGCCTGCGTCTCCTCTCGCCCTGCGGCCGCAGTCGCCTCATTTCTTGCCTGTCTTACAGCACCAGCTTCCTCCAGGCTTCTCCCTGCCCGCTCATTACATTCCAGCTGTCCTTCTCCAGCCGCTGCAGGGAACCCAACCACCCCGCAAGGTCGACCAAGCCTACCTCAAAGCCCTAGCTAAGTCCTCCAAGGGCTCCCTGCTCCCCCCAGGGTCAAGGCTAGAGACCCCTCAGGTCAGTATCTGATTGGGCCTCCCCACAGTTCCTACCACCTCTTGCCCTTCTTTTCTCCTCTTCTCTCCCCACCACTAGCTCCCGGAGTCCCTCTGGCTGCTCCTGGGTCACAGAGCAACATTCTGTTCCAGGACACGCCAAGCTCCCCAGTGGCCCCACTGTGTTCACACAGGCTCTTTTCTTGGCCTGGACTGCTCAACATCACCCCCATCCTGCCTGGCAACCCTTGCTTCACCTCCACCTTTCCTGGGGAGGCCTCGGGGACTTGCCTCTGCTTTCAGCACCCTGTGTGCTGATACCTCGATGGCAGTGCTTATCACACGTGTTAGGTGATGGCTGATATGCTGTCCCTCCCTGCCCAGTGCCCTAGCCCGGCCCAGAATTCCCCCCAGGACATTCCCTCCACTGCCTTTCCTCACTGCTTGTCTCCGTCCTGGCCTCTGTGGCTGTTCACAGTGCCCAGGGTCAGGGCTAGGGGGTGAGTCATCCCTGGAGCTGGAGCATCGAGGGAGCTGTGCTCCTGGGAGAGGCAGGGATTCTGCAACTGCAGGGGGCAGCCCAGGGCTCCCCCTCTCTGGGACACCCAGGGGACAGCCTTGGGGACGTAAGGCAGGACATGGTCTTAGGTTTGCTAGGGAAGCCCAAGAGATCCCAGGAGCTGGGGGTGTTGCACCAGTGTGAACAGAGGGGCTGGATAGAGAGCTGTCAGCTGAGGGGGAAGGGTAGCCTCGGGGCCTGTGCACACGGCATTTCCAGCGTTCCAGAATATGGCCTTCTCTAATCGCCATCGACATTCCGTTCCATAGGCACTTGGGCTGACAGCTGGCCTTCTTTTAATAGCCACAAGTATTCTGGGTGACATCCTAATCTCAGGGCATTCATAGCGAGCACATAACAGCTTACAACACCCACCCCCCAGGTACATCCAGCCTCCAGTCATGCAGACAGCGTGGTCACACGCAGTTTAGAGTGGACAGGTTGGGGCATACTCAGTCCTATGCCCTGTGGTGTCACAGAGACAGAGAATATGTGCTGGGCACATGGTCACACACATGCACAAGTTACACTCCACTGACTCACTGCACACCACATACCACATACTGTCACGGTCACACATACACACACAAGCTATACAATCATCACAGCACTGTAGAGCTACCACCACCTGCCATGCATGTGCATAGTCAGGGTCACGCAATCACAGACACTCTCAGGTACAGTCACAGACCACATTCAGGCATGCTCGGAGCATCTTGGAGTCACAGAGACCCCCAGGCACCCCAGGCAGGCAAGGGAAATCTGGGTGGGGAGGGAGTGATTCCCAGAGGGCATTGGGCCCGCCCACAAGAACAGCTCCCCTTTCCAGCCCACTCCCTGGGCTACTTGCCCCCTGTCCCCACCCCCTTATAGACTGGCAGGTGCCGGGCCCAATCACCTGCCCAGGCGTCTCTGCTTCCCGTCCCTGGGGCCTGACAGGGGCCTTGGCTTCCATGTCCTCCAGGCCCTGACTGCAGGGGAACCGTCCACTCACTTGCTGCGCAGCCCCCCACACAGCTGCGGCCTCCGTGTCCATCCAGCCCTGGGGAAGGTGAGAGAGTCACTATGAGGTGAGAGGGACATTCCAGAGTCTTGCTCTTGCCCTCTTCCCCAGCCAAGTGTCTCTTCGTCGTCCACACAGATATTCACTGAGGCAGGTCTGTGATACTGTAGGCTTGCTGGTCACCAAATCCCTGCAAATTCTGAGTGCATGTGTTCATGTGTGTGTGTGTGTGTGTGTGTGCATTTGTGTGCCTTCTTAAGCATGTGGGATGGGTCTGTCTTCATTCTTTGATGTCGTGCACTACAGTGGTTCAAGGCAGGGACCGCTGGCAGCTCCTCCCTCGGCCCCTTAACAGAGACTTCCAGGGATGGAAGCAGTGGCAAAAGGTCAGTGGCAATTCTTGGTGAGGCCCATGGTGGGCCCTGTAGTTACAGTGATGGAGAAGCCCAGGTGTGGCTGGGAGACAGGAGCCCACAGCACAGAAGTCTCTCCTGGGGACAGCTAGCTCCTGCCTGTCTCTTGGGAGGCCCCTCTAGGGCCACAAATGCCTGTCTTTTCAAGCTGTGGCTCTAAGCTCCTGGAATAATGCCAGCATGGAAGAGAGATGGCCTAGAGCTGGAAGATGCATGTTCAGTCCTGGTCCTGCTCCTGGGTGACCTTGGGCCAATGCATTGCCTCACCAGGGTCCCTGCCTGTCAGGGGCGGATGGTGCAAGGGAAAGCCATGGAACAGTTGTGAAGGGCTCTTCCTGACCGCATCCCAGGGTCCTGAGGGTCCCTGAGTCTCAGAGGCAGCCTTGCCCAGAGGCCTGAGGCTGGCCTGGTTGAGGAAAGGAGGGCAAGGTGCTAGCCAGCAAGGGCCCAGCATTCTTACCACCTCACTCTCTGAGCCTAGGGATGCCTGGCGTCTCCGTCCAGAGATCCAGCTGAGGTCCGAGGCCTGGCTGCTGAGTGTGGAGCGGTGGGTAGAGCGGTAGCTGGCGTAGGGGCCAGTGTGCTGGCCCGACACGCCCAGCAGCACCCCCAGGCAGGGCAGGTGCTGGGCAATGGCCATTCTGCAAGAACAACACATCTAGTTAGGAGATGGGGGTGGACCAACAGACTGATACAGGGCTAATGGGAGTGGAGAGAAAGCCACTGGGGAAATGGGGGAGTTTCACACATTGTAGTTATGAGGACAGACAATTGATAGGGTGATGGCGATGGACAAAAAGACACTGGCAGTCAGAGGAGGTGATGAGGAAGGACAGACAGATGCTGGGGTGAAAGAGACTGGCAGGCTCATAGTGTTGGGGATGGACAGACACTGAGGCCATGGGCATGGAGGGAGAGGCTTTGGGTAGCAGGTTCAGCAAGGTGTTTGGTTTCAGCTCTCACATGGCTGGCCCAAGGCACATCTCTTCCAATGGGGACCAGGGACGCCCCTCTGAGCCTGCAGCTGGCCTCAGCAGGGTGGGGAGTTACTGACACCACCAGGCAAAAGAAAGCACTGAAGGCCTCCTCATGCAAGAGGCCAGCTGTGCTGGGATTCTATCAGCAGAGAAGGCTCTGGGCCAGAACCAGTCCCAGGCCTCTGCTAGGGCCCTTGAACTCTCCCAACTGTGGTCTCTCTAGGACATTGCTCTCTGGGGACTTCTCTTTCTAGCGGGTATCACTGCTTATTGGCCATCTTGGCTGCTTTTGGGCCCTGGCTCCAAAAATTCCATAGTCAGGATTGGACACTGCCCAGGGAGCTCTGATGTCCCTCCAAGCTGAGCCCCCTGGGAAACTGGGGCAGTGGGTAGGGGGGGTGCACAGCGGCTCCAGACCCCACCTAGTGTCACTGGCTGCTCCCAGCTGCTAGAGGTCCCCACATATACAAGAGATAGGAAAGATGGCTGGCCTCTGCCCCCATTCACTGCTTCAGGCCCTCTGTGCCCATGAGGGTGGGTCTGGAGACCTGGGGCTGGGTCCCGGAGGAGGGCCGCACCTGTACTTGGGGTGGGTGATGGCATAAATGATGGGGTTGTGGATGGCAGAGGCCTTGGCGATGACAGCTGGCACCGAGTTCATGTAGGGTGTCAGCACATGCGCGTACCTAGGACAGAGAAGCAGTGGTCCCCCTGCCAGCTGGCCCTCCTAGAGCCTCCACAGCCCACCTTCCCACTCAGGAACCTTCTTCCTCTAGGCCAGGCCCTGCAGGGCACAGCCCAACCTGGCCCAAACCAGCACAGCCAAGTCAGCCCCCCAGGAGGGACTGCCATGCAGGGAGCGTTCTGACTGGAGGTGAGCGGGAACCAGGGGAGCAGTTGAGGGAGGGCGGCTGAGAGGAAGATGTGCCAGGTTGGGAGGTTCCGCCAGGTCCACTATAGCTTGGAGTCTGTGCTGCTGGCAATAAGCCCTCCCCACCCCCAGTGACTCTGGCCCTCCGCCCATCTCCTCCCCCACCCCACCCAACCCTGAGACCCACTGCTTCCCTGGCTGCCTTAGAGTGATTTCACCAGAGAGCTTTAGGGAGGACCAGGCCATTCCTGCACAAGGAGGTCTCATACCCAAACAAGTCCCAGGATTAATAAGTATCACTGTCTCAAAGTGCTCCTGCATTCTGGCCTATGTCCACGCTACTGTGGACATCAAGGTCCCCAGACTCTAGCCACAAAGGACGAGCAGGCAGGGGGTGAGTGGCTCTCCTGGCTGTGTGTCCACAGGTGAAGAGGGAGCCAGAAACTCAGGGAGAGTCAAGTGTTCCCGTGGGATCTGGCAGGACCTGGTAGCCCTTGTAGGCCCTCAGGTCAAATCCACTGTGGTCCAGAGCTCCCCGCAGCCCTAACCTGGTATGTGTTCCAGTGCCTCCAGGAGCAGGTGGGCCCATCTCCTGCAGGGAACCTTACAGCCCGGGGAGAATGAACAAAGTTCTGAGGACTGACTTCGGTTGTGGGGATGGCTGGCTTGGGCTTAGACTGAGGAGGGTCCCCTTACCCTCCTCCCTCCCCTCTCCGGCCCCTGCCCCAGCCCCTTGGGCACTGCTCACCCAGCAAAGGCCATCAGGGCCACAATGGAGTAGGGGGCCCAGGAGAGCACGAAGAGAAGGATGACCAGCAGCTCGATCTTGGCCATTTTCCACTCTCTCTGCAGCCGCTGCCGTTGCCGGGGGGACCTACCACCACCCTCGCAGGCCCTGAAGGTCTGGAGAGCCCTAGGACGGGTGCAAAGTCCGAGTCTGACCCCACTCTGGATGCAGTGAGTGCCATGATCATGGCCGCTGTGGGGGAGGCTGCCTGGACCTACCTGGTCATTCCCTCCAATGCAGGAAGCCCTGACTCCCAAAAAGTTCTCCACAACATCCAGCCTAAGCTGACTCCTTGTGGTTCCCCCTGTGATGTCTTCTCTACCCCCACAGACCTCCTGACCAAGCCTAAAGGTCCCCTCCTCAGAAGTCCCCATCTTCTGAGACTCCTCTAAGCACCCAGGTTGCTCTCATCTCTAGACATCCCATCTACTACGCACGTGTGCTCAGCTTGTCCTTGCCCACCTGGAGCTGGGAATGTCCTGGGTGGGTGCACATGTGAGCCTGGGGGCAGGGTAGGGGCACCCTGGAAAGGGGTATGGCTACCCTCCCATCCAGCCCCTCCTCGCACCCAGCTCTTACTGGCCTGTCTCCCGGATGGCCCTGAAGATGAAGATGTAGCAGTAGACGATGACCAGCAGGGGCAAGAAGAACACAAAGCAGAAGAGCAGCATGGTGTAGGCTCGAACTGATGGCGTGAAGCTCATGTAGTCCCAGGAGCAGGAGGTCAGCAGCCCCTCTGGTACGTAGGCGCCTGGAATCCCGGGTGGGGGGCAGGTGCTCAGCCTTCAGGGTAGTGTGATTCAGGCTCCTCCTCCAGCAGGGGCTCTGGAGGTGGGGTCTGGGATCCCTGAACACTGGTCCCAAGCCCCGCCCTTCCCAGTTCAGTACGGAAAGCAGGGCACCTGGAGGGGAGCTTTCCAAGCCAGTTCTAGCAGGCAAAGCCCACTGCTGCCCATTTTTGCCAGTTTGGAACAGAGACCTCACCATAGCCCCAGGGTCTCACTCCACCAGATTTGGCCAGGTGCTCGATCCTGCCACAGAAAGGTGGGTGCCTTCCTGCTAACTCTCCTACCCGCTCAAGCCCCACACCCCAACGCCTGCGTGTCTGACTCTGCAACTCAGCATTGGATACACCTGTCACTTCCCACCACCCAAAAGCCATGTGGTCTTCCCCTGTACTGGGAGAGGGGAACCCCGGTCACGCTCTGATTGCTGATGGCACATCAGTTTTCCCTGCTGCTAGTCGTGTGCCCTGAATATCCATCTGCCTTGAGCCTCAAGCACTCCCTTGGCCCCACCTGCCAGCTGGCCACCCCGAGTCTACCAACCTGCCCCTTGAACATGCCCTTCCCAGCTTATCTTCCCCTCTCCCGATTCCCCCAGTCCACTTACTCCAGCCAAAGAAGGGTGGCAGACTCCAGGCTAGGGCATAGAGCCAGACGCCCAGCAGGACAAGCGCCGCCCGCCTCTTGGACACCACCCCGATGGTGGCCAGTGGGTGCGTGATCACCAGGTAGCGGTCCAGAGCAATGGCCATCAGGGTGATCATGGAGGTGATGCCAAAGAGAGCCCCACAGAAGGCATAGAACTCGCAGCCTGTGGGCACAGCTCCCTGACCTCAGATCTTGGCAGGAGCCCATGAGGTACCCCAGGGGAGGGAGCGTCTGAGGATGTCGCATACTCAGCTCCTGCCTTCTCTCCAGAAAAGCAGCCCTGAGCCCCTCTCCAGCCTGGCTACTTGCCACATCTGGCCCAGAAGCTGAGTTTTCCCTCTTGCTCACTCATGGGATTGAGGGCGGCCACCCATTCTCTGCCCAGGAAGAGCAGATCACCTCCTTGTACAAGGCCACCCTCCACTGTGGGCATGGCCCACCACAACCCTCCTCCTCCCTCCAGCATGAGGGAACCCTGAACGTCTACCTGCCTCCCCGAAGAGCCACCGCTTATGGAGGCTGCTGGCGAAGAAGACAGGGGCCTGGGTGAAGGACATGAAAAAGTCACTGACCGCGAGGTTGATAATGAACATGTTGGCAGGTGTCCTGAGTCCTCTGCTCCTGTGGAGGGTCAGAAGCTGTCAGGAGGTGCTTCTGCTGGGGAACTTCCCTGAACTACATGTGCACACACACACGCGTGCCCACGCACACATGTGCACATGTACAGTCACCAGCCACTGGGCCACAATCCGTCTTGCTGCCTAGCCAGCACCAGCCAGACAGCTCTGGAGCCTGACAGTGTGGACTAAGAAGTGAGGTCCCCTGAAAGACAGCAACTCTTGCCCTGTATGGAGAGCAATACCACTCCCAGAGTGTCTTGCAGCCCAGCAAAAGCAGGAGCTAGCTCTAGGGCTCATCTGTTTCCTCCTCTCTCCTTCTGGAACCCTCTGCATGACCCACACTCTCTCCTTGGACACACCCCTCACTCCTCTGAACCCCTCCAGGCCAAGTTCTCCCAAGTGGCTCCTCCTGCGGAGCTTCTCACATCTTCCTCCTCAGGTGGCCCTCCTTGTCCCCCTCATTTCAGTATTTCTGCAGTCTTCACCCTCGGGGATGGCCCAGGCTGTGCCCTACAGGTCAGGCACTTTCACAGACTTCTCTCCCATAATTATCCATCTTTGCATCTATCCCCTCCCTCTTTTCCAGATGGGAACACGGAGGTTCCCACCCAGGAAGTGGCTTCTTCCAGATAACAAGGCTCAGTAAGTGGCACTGCCAGGATTCAAACACTTATTTGATGGGCACTGCACAGGAGTAGATTTACTTAACCATCACATTGACTCCATGAAATCAATCACAACTCTGTCTTGCCAACAAGAAAAACGGACTCCCAGAGGATAAGTGACTTGTTCAAAGTCGGTTCAGCTAATAGGTAGTAGGGTCAGAATTCACTTCTTCACCTCCTGTCTCACCATTCAGCCCAAGAATGGGGCAAGTGGGGAAAGAAGCTGGGGGTGGTTTCCAAGGGTGGCTGCTGAGAGTCTTGAGGATTAAGGGTCCTGTTGCCTGGGCTGCTCTTTGAGGCAGAGGAAGGATACCCACTGGGGCAGGTGACATGGAGGTAAGCTGAGAGCAGGGTAGAATGGACAGAGGCTCAGATATTGTAGGGACATTTGTCTTACAGAAACTATGCCTGGGGCCCATTGGCATGTGCCACTCAAGTTGCCCTGGACTACTCTTTGGCCCCTTGCCTGAGCTGGAAGATGGAGGCCTGCCCTGAGACCACTGAGGGCTTGGCCGTTGTGTCCCCACCCAGGCTCAACAGAGCCCTGGCAGAACTGGCACTAGAATTCCTGCCCTGTCTTTGCATGGCCAGCTGCCCTCAGTGCCCATGCCCACCAACCAGGTACCTGCAGAAAGTATAGATGACCATCAGATTGCCCAGAATCCCTGTGAGCCCCACCAGCAGGATCACTGTGCCCAGGGTGTAGTGGGCATGGTCTGGAACATCAACTGTGGGAAAAGGTATCCAGGCAGCAGCCTGAGCCCTGGCTGCCTGCGGAGAGACAGAGAAATAAGAGCATCACGTTATCCTGTCATCTTCAAATAACCCCGAGAAAGAAGGGTTAGGGTTCCCATAGGGTGGGTAGGGAGACTGAGGCTCAGAGTGGCACAGCCACTTGCCACACTACTAGGAAGTGGCTGAACCAGAGTGGAAATTCAGATCTCTCTGAAGTCAAGCTCAAGCTACTATACCATGACACAGAGGCACAAGGATTCTAGGATCATCTGTTGGAGGCTGGTTGGACAGACAGACACATGTCTGACAAGGAGGAACATGGCTGGAGTAAGTCTACCTTTCCTTGGGGAGAAGGCAGAGCCATCCCGTGGGTGGCTTTCTCTCCACTATATGGCCCTGACCCAAGCACTCAAGATGGTCCGCAATGGTATTCTAGGCCCTGTAGACTCTGGGGTGGTGGGGTTGGGTAGAGCCCCTCTCCTCAAGACCCCCAGCCTCAAAGACTGCCACAGTATAATGGAATGGGGCTGAGTTTGATGCCTGGCATGGGAGAGAGGAAAGGAATTTCCCTTTAAAAAGAAAGCTTACGGGGCACTTGGCTTGCTCGGTCAGAATAGCATATGACTCTTGATCCCGGAGTCATGAGTTTGATGTTGGGTGTAGAGATTAATTAAATAAATAAACTAAAAAAAAAAAAAGAACACTTAAGTCTCCCATGACCTCCCAGGGAGGTCATGACCCTATAGGCCAGTACAAAGGGCTTTAAAGACCCCTCTGCCCTAGCTCCTTTCCTGGGAAGGAGGACAAGTTAGTCTCTGCCTTGCCTCCTATAGCTACAGAGCCTTTCCATCCTATCCAGGATATAGGCCTGCATCCCAGGGTCCTAAGGGCCAGCCCTCCCCAGTTAACAGTGGGTTTGGGGGCTATGGTCCTGGGGCCCTGGCAGGATCTTGGACGCAACAGAAGGCACCTAACACCTCACTCTGGGCTGGACAAATCCAGAGACCTAGGGTATGCCTTCCTCTCTGGAAGGCTTCATGGGACATCCAACCACCCTCAGAAAAGAATGGATGCAGCCAAGGACAGATCTGGCCATTCCAGCCCCTTGTCCTTTAGGGCTGGCCTTTCTGTTCCTCGAATGCACTCCACAGGGAAAGACATTCCCTACACTGTCTTCCTTGTCCTCTTTGTGGGATAGACTCAGAGAGGTCCAGTAACATGCCCAAGGTCCCACAGTAGAGCTCAGGCCATTTCTATCTCCCTGTCAAAGCCCCTGTGTGTTCCCAACATGGAGGTCAGGGTGAGGGGAGGGGAGGCTCTGTGTGTGCACACACTGGCCTCTGGCTTACCGTGGGACTGATGGGTAGAGGTTGGTCCAGGCTGGAAGTGCTGCTCCGGTAGCCGTCCCACCTGCTGGGTGAAGCTGGGGTGGCCACACAGCTGGGCTCCTGGGTTCTGGGCCCTGAAGGAGGGTTCATCCTGAAGTAGGGCCGTCCTTTCTCAAGCCCACAGAGAAGTCAAGGGCACAAGGTGCTCAGGATATTAGCTGTGCCCCGTCTCCCAAATTTCCTCCTTCCTTAGCATCCCTGCTTGATTGGCTGGCTGCCTGTTCCTGCATCCAGCATGGACTGAGCCTGGAGCTGCTCTTCCAGCTGATGACTGCTGTGTCCAGTGAAGCACAAAGGAACGAGTGTCACAGTTATGGCGACTCACAGCCACGGGGTCTGTCCCCACCTTTAAGTAGCGGAGCAGGGAGTGCACATGCCCAGTTGCTCGGTCCTGCAGGCTCCCTCAGATACAGGTCCCTGGGTATCTGTCCACAGAAGGTTTGATGATGGTAGTATACATGTGTGAAAGTGTGTGTGTGTGTGTGTGTGTGTGTGTGTGTGTGCGCACGCGCGCGCATGCGCATGAGTATGAGAGTGTGTATCAGTGTGAATGTGTGTGTATATGTGTATTTCAGGGGAGACTGTTGTGCTTGGCCTCCTGGAAATTGGACAGGAGCCTTTGTTCTCCCCTCTGACAAGGCTCTCTCTCTTCCCCGAGCTCATCAAGAACAGCGTCTGCTCCCTCAATGATGCCCGGGGTTGCCCAGTGGCGCCCAGCTTCACCCTTTCCATGGGGTGCCCTGCCCTCAGGTTCAGCCCGCATGAGTCCATCACGTCTTCACAACCACCCCCCTCCCAGAACCAAGGCTGGTCACCCACTCCACAGATGAAGAAGCTGAGGATGTACCAGGATATCACACAATCAGGGTGAGATCACATCACAAGGCATTTTGTTTATTTCTTGCCTTTGATAATAAATTTTTTAAATTTTTATTCATTTATGTTGGGGGGCATACAGAGAGAGGGAGAGAGAGGATCCCCAGCAGACTCCACGCTGTCAGCACACAGCCTGGTGAGGGGTTCAAACTCACAAACTGTGAGATCATGACCTGAGCCGAAACCAAGTGTTGGACGCTTAACCAACTGAGCTACCCAGGCGTCCTGATAATAAACTTTTTTATTGGAGTATAAAGACTTTAAAAATCCAAAAAGGCAAATCTGGTAGAGACCTGGGGACTCAGGCCTGGCTGAGATGAGTGAGTGTCGGGGTGGAAGGTCCCCTCTTGGAGGAGGCAGCAGGAGCCAAGTGAAGAGCCCAGAGCTGAGCAATCTTCACAGGGGGCCCACTTGGCTTCCAGGAACATCTTACTTGGGAGTGTGTCCAGAGGCACAGCGCAGAGATTTGTAGAGCCCTGGAGTGGAGACATATGCCGTCTCCTCCTCCAGGACTCCCCCCACCCCCAGTCTCTACAAACAGTTTTCCTTAAGCCCCAGATTTGGGTGGGATGGGGGGCAGGGGGGAGCACCCACACTCGGAGAGAAGCTACACTTCCCAACAGGTGCCAGCTTGTGGTTCAGACACACTTCCTCCTGGGACCTTCCATGTCAGTCTTAGGCTCACAGAGGCTCATTTGGGTGGTGGGTGAGGCTGGACCCCGGCTTTGTTTCTCCCTGTAGTGCCCAGCATGGACTTACCAACTGCTGGCCTTTGAATATGGGGTTCTACCTACTGATCTCAGCTGGGAGCCACTCTGAACTGACACCAAGTCCCATTCACTGTTCTCCCCAATTTTCTACCCTGATAATTGGGAAAGAATGCAGGTGAAGTACCTAGCACCAGGGGCCCCCAGAAGTGTTTGCCAGTGGACAGATGAGCAGAGGCCATACCCTGGGCACCATAGACCTCAAAACAACTCCTAAAGTCCTGAGATATTGAATCCCTCACACCTGGGGCCTTCAGAAGCCCATGGCCCATTTTACATCATCCTCCATGGCTGATGCACAGCTGCCCTTGGAGGTGATGCTGAGATGTCCCACCCTCTCGTCCTGTGCCACGACTCTTCAGGGGAGGGCCCACCGCAACCCTCTGGCTCCACACCTCTGCGCCCAGCTTCTGCTCAGAGCCTGCTGTCCAGGCTGAGCCAAGAGAGCCACGTGGGCAGCCTCAGCCTCCAAGGACACAGTGTTTAACTGTCCCCCTTGGGCATGCCACTGCCCAAGCTGTCCAAGTTACAAGCCATGGGTCCAAGGTGGGGAAGCCCTTGGCTTGCCATCACTCTCCTCAGACCTCACGGGTGCCCAACTGCACTCCCACCCCTGAGCCCCACTTCTGCTCCCTACTCTGCCCCCTAGATCTCTCTCCAGGCCTGGCTCAGAGTGGAACCCAGCCTTCCCATGCCCATCCTGGCTTCTCTATCCACAGTCCCAGGGGCCCCACTCCATCCAGGAGTAAGCACAAGAACAGACAGGGAGGGGTCCTCAAACCCTTCACAGGCCCCACCCTAGTTAGTGCCCATTTCCTCGGAGGCCGGTCAGGCATCTCTTCCTCTCCCAGTCTGGTTGGTCTGGTCACTGAGGGCAGGCTGACCTCAGTGCTCAGGGCCAGTTGCTGGCTCTGGGGCCTTCTAGGTCCCAGGCCCCTGGAGCTGATAGCAGGCTGCCATCCCCACATATGGCTCCTCTCTTCATGGCCTTCCCTTTTCTCTTACCTGCCTCCTTACAGCCCATTCTTCATGCTACAGCCCTAAAGTCGTTTAGAACCACAAAGTCAGTCAGATAGCCTCATGCTTCATCCTTTGGTGGCTTCTGTTGCTCTTGAGACATAGACAAAGCCCCAGTTTGGCAAGGAGGTGAAGGAAAATAACACAGCACCACCCAGCACATGGCAAGAAGAGGCCTGCAATCCCCCACTGAATGCATGCTCCAGAACAGCCTTGTTTTCAGGAAGGAGCCACCAGGTGCAGGTGCCAGACAGTCTGGGTGTGGCTGCCTGCAAGCAGGGAAGTATCTGAGAATGCCAGCTTCTGGTACCTGAAGACCTTACTGGGAGCTGGACTTGGGCCATGTGGGAAGGGGACGCTTGATCGCATGGGGAGTTGAGTTCAGGTGCAAACCCTCCTTCTGGAGGAGGAGGAGCCAGCTTGGTGCCTGGGCCTCCGGGCTCATTCACCAAGGAGTCTTTATTGTGCCCCAAGTGAGCTGGCCTCCTCTTGGTCCACAGACCGCACACAGTCCCTCTGTCACCAGCTTCTGCTCATTCATTTCTCCTGAAACTTCCCTCCACCCCTTCTCTAGGTCTCTGTTCAAATGCCACCTCAAGGACGTGCCTGAGGACCCAACTGTTCACAGCCTCCTGTCCATCCTATGGGGCACTCACTAATTGTGTCATTTATAGTGATTGTCATCTGATTGTGTCCTCTCCCTCCCTGGATCACGAATGGGTCTGTTTGTTTCATCTTTGTGACCTAATGCCCTACAAAGTGCCTACACATTGTCTCTGGAAAATCTCCATGGTCCTTGCTTCTCAAAGTGCTGTCCAAGGACCGACCATATCATTGTCACCTGGAGCTTGCTAGAAACGCTCCAGACCTACTGAATCAGCTGACCCATCCACATTAAATGGGTGAGGTGCTGATCTAGACTCTTCAGAGGACGTAGGGGTGGTGGAAGCTGCCCTGAGGGCACACCGAGGCCACCCAGGGATTAGCAAGAGCAGTACATGCTGCCATGAAAGCTGGAAGGACAGCAGGAGGAAGGTGGGCCCTGGGACTCCAGGGGTGGGAGCGGTCCAGCAGGGTGCTGTTGATTGTGCTCACGAGTGGGAGCTGGAGCCTAGGTGGGGATGCGGCTGCTGGCAGAGGTGCCATGGTGAGCAGAGTGTGGAGCATGAACTCCCATCCCTCCTTTCTGGTCTCCTGTCTTCTGCACCTGCCTCCTACTGGCCAAACCTGCCTGGAAACCAGAGGTAGGGGGGCTTGACAGGTGTGGCTCCCTGGGAAAGAGAACAGAGTAGGGAAGGGCAGTGGGGGACATAGGTTATCGCTCTTCGACCCCACCCCCAACCTGCCACTGTAGCCAGTAGATGGTGTGGGTCCCCCACCCCAGCAGGCAGATCAGCTCTCTCAGCTCACCTACAGGTGCTCTTGCTCCTTGATTTGTTTCACCCCTCTCTAGGGGCTGCTCATAGAGGGGTGGCCTGAGTCTTGGGTGGGCAGAGGTACGAGCTGTTTGCCTGGCCGGCCTCTGGGTTCCCTGAACCAGCCTGAGCCACCCTTATGTCCAGCATGACCTAGGAGTCTATGCGCCATCACACGCATCACCCCCCCACACACACACACACGCATGCACACACACACACACACGGAGTGCCAGGAGAAAAAGGGGTTGTATGTGCACTGTGGTACACAATGGAGCCCTCACCCACAGCTCACCACTGACCTGCTGCTTGCTCCTCATACCTCACTGGCATGGCTGGAAGTGGGAAAAGCTTTCTAGGCCCCTCATCCTCAGGGGAGTTTTAGAAGCATAGGAAGCAGGAAGCCCGAGGGCCGCCCTCGGTGGCTTAGGGGGCCTGGGTGTCTGCACAGCCAAGGGGCCAGGGAGGCAGGGGGTATGACGTTTTATGTTAGATCAAGCATGAGTTAGACACAACTCAGTCTTGAGTCATCAGCCAACGCATAACCCACACTTGCTGGGGGACTAGAATCAACCAGCGTCATGGACACTGCCCACAGGGCCCTGATGCCAACTTTACTTTCTTCTGAGCCCCAGAATTCCTGTCTATTATGGAGAAGTCCTGAAAGGTCTTATAAGAAAAGCCAGGAGGGCAGGCCTCTGGCCCCTGCATTTCTGTCTTTCTGGCCACAGCACCAGCATCCAGGGAGACAGGTCTCTCTGGTCTAGCAGGCAGTCCTGTAGTGCCATTCCCATGCCATTCCCATCCTCTTTACTTCTAGGGATCAGCTTCCTCATCCTGAGGCTGGCAAGGGCTATCTGGTTACCCAGAGACTCCTGGGAAACTCCCAGGAGCTGTTGCCAGGGGAATATTAAATGTCTCAATGAGTATGTTCCTGTAGGCACCTAGCCAGCAGCTCACCTGGGCCGCCCCTCACCTGGAACCGGTGGGGTTACAGACAAACCCTGTCAGGATAGGGTCCTCTTTCCCAAGACCCAGAGTGGGGGTAGAGGGCATAAATTCAGAAATCCAGAAAAGCTTGCTCTTCTGCTAACCTCTGCTGTAGGGCGGGAGGTGTAACTCCGCCCTTTCACCTGCTGTGATCGCCATCCGTGCCCCTCCACCAGTATAGGCCTGCCCATAGGGAGCCAGCTAAGTGGCCCACTGGTCCTGCTAATGTCCCCAGAGGCATCCCAGAGTCCTTTTGTTCCCTGGGGCCCACCTCTTAGTGGCTCCTTCTGCCCTTACTCCCCATTCTGGGGTGCTACCACTGAGGAGCCTCCTGTGCAGCCTGTGAGAGCCAAAAGAGGGACTAGCCTGGGTACAGCCATGGGGCAGAGTTTACACAGCACTGTGGGACCCTTTCCTGTACCTTCTGATGCCCACATTCTTGGCCAGGCACTAAGAGGTATTCCCTATGCCCATCTTGCCAAGTCCATGTGTGATGTTTCAGTAAGTCCAGTCTGGGGGTTCCAATCTCACACCCAGCCAAGCACCATGCACTTATCAAACCACAGCAGTGTGCCAGGTTCTGGGCTAGCATCAGTTATAGTGGCTGCCCTGGGCACGCTTGCTGTGTTATTGGGAGGCAAATGATGCAATCCTCCCCCCTAGACACTGGCCACTTTCTCCCCTTAGCTGGAAGTTTCTGTCGAAGGGAGTCAGAGCCGGTTAACAGGAACAAGAGAGGAACTGGGAAACAAAGTCAAGGAAAATTGAGTAAAGCCGAAAGAACAAACTTCTAACTTGAAAACTGATTACACACCCTAGAGAGGCATGTACCTTGGGCACGCCCAGCCGCCCGCGTAAAGCAAGAACTTGCTACAGATTTCAACAATGAGATTCATTCCTAAGAGCTTCTGACATTTCCTAGTGGCATGCAGAGCACCCCAACTGGGTCACACAGAGAGAGGCTTGAACCACCCTAGGCACTATACACTTTTTTTGACCTTTTGGGAACATGCTGGAACAGCAGGAGAAGCAATTTTCTTCCTCTCAGTGTTTTAACTGATCTCGACCAAGTTCCTGAGCTCTTCCCTACAAAGTGGAGCATTTGTCTGGCGGGGGGGTGGGGGTTGGGAGGAAGGGGAGATGGGAGGAGGGTATCCACTTTAACTTCTGAGAGCCCAGAGCTATTTCTGACTGCTCAGAGATAACAAGGTATGCGGCAGGATGGAAATCTACACAAGACACAGAGATGTTCTCAGTAAACAGTGATTCTAGCCTATGATGCATGTCTGGGTCCGTTCTCAGTGAGTAAACCCATAAGCCCTCATTTATTTGAGCATTGCATGCGTGGACCTGGAAGATTTTGGATGAAATCCCTGAATTTGAATTAGCTTTGTCTTTTTATGTGACTGTGGACCTGTTACCTTTGCAGGAGGATTCCCAAAGCTGTAAATATTGTAAATTTCCTCTCATGCTGGCCCAGCAGGTCAGGCGACCTTGGCTGGCCTTCCAGCTCTACCCCTATCTGCTGTCAGGATCTGGAAGTCACAAGGAAAAGAAATCTCTGAGACTCAATTTCTTCATCCATAGAATGAAAGTGTTAAAACTTGCTTCATTCATGAGGAAATGTCTAGGGTGCCCTGGCCTGCCTCACACATAATTGGGGCCCCAAGTTTACAGGGGCTGCCGAGGCAGAAGAGAGGAAGCCTTGACTTCGATGTTGGCACAGTACAAATTTTGTCACCTGGAGCCCACCCCTGGAGTCTCTGATTTAGTTAGCCTAGGATATGGCCTAAGCACCGGGATTTTTTTAAAACATTTTTTAAGCATAAAGACCTGCATCTTTATGCTATTGCTTTCCATTTACACACCTGGACTCACAGGTGAGCCCTGTCTCCAACCCACAATTCATTCCAGTGCCCTCAGCTCTGGCTCCATCTGCTCTGGACAGTGCTGTGGCTTTGCAGCCTGCACCCAGGAGCGAACTCTCCCCCCTCCTCTGACATGCACCTTCTCTGGTCAAGGTCTGAATCCACGCTCCAACCCAACCTACCAGAGCCCCTGAAAAGTACAGAAAATCCCTGGTGCTGAGGAATCTAGGTACATGGCAAGGGCTGTGATGAGCAGAGCTATGAAGTATGGAAGGCAGGCAGAAGAGGCAGGGTTCTTAGCCTGGGGTCTGCAGGTAGAGTTCAGGGCATCCATGAACTTGGGTGAGAAAAAAACCATAAGAGACCCTTAAACACTGAGAACAAAGTGAGGGTTGATGGGGGGTGGGGGAGAGGGGAAAGTGGGTGATGGGCACTGAGGAGGGCACCTGTTGGGATGAGCACTGGGTGTTGTATGGAAACCAATTTGACAATAAATTATATATTAAAAAATGATATTGGTTGCACGGACCTCTGGCTGAAATTTAGCATTTTCCTTCATTACAAGTGTGGACAAAACCTGTGCCTTGGTCACCAGTGGGTATCACTGCTACTTTTACATGATGGTAGGGTTGTTGCATAATGGCACAAGATTGGTTTTACTCAGCACTACTTCTCAATTACGGGCCCTCCTTACACCTGCCACCAGACCTTGTTGACTTGTCAAGAAGCATGCACGTTACTCTCTCACACATTTATTATTTAATCTTTTAGTAACAATATTTCACTGTGATTGGTTTCCTTGGCAATCTTGTGTATTTAATTTTATGCATTTTATGCAACATGCCTGGAAAGGGTTCCATAGGCTCCCCGGGACTCCATAGTGGTCCCTGGCACCACGGTTAAGAATTGTGGAGTAGAAGTTGAAGCAAATGTTCAGAGACCAGGACGTGGAAGCCACGATTGTGAGGGGCTAGAAGGGTCCTCCCCTGACTACCCCACAAAGGCTGCCTGGAGATCTTGGGAACTGGGATACAACTGCCTGTGACAAGCCCCTGGATCCTTCAGGCCTGGTTATCTAGCTTTGTCTGGATCCCCAGATGCAGCCAGAATCTGGCAAGAACTGCCAGGCCTCAGGGCCCCCCATCCAACCCAGTCCCTGAACCCTGGTGCCAGCCTGTAAGTCTTGCCTTCCCCTTTGCCCAGATAAACTTCGCTTCCTTGCAAGCAACAGAGTTCACCAACATCCAGTGGGGACAGAGTCTATAGGAGGCCTTGGCCACCCAGAGGCAAGGGGACCCAGGGTGTGGCAGGGTGGATCCAGGGTGTGCTGCCCCCAAGACAGCAAACTTAGAGATGAATATTCCATCTGCCATCTTGATCCAGCTCACTCTGAGCAAGTGAGCTTAGTGCCTCACTGGAGAACTAGAAGTGGCCTTCACTGCAGGCCAGGTCCAGAAAGCTGCTGGGCCTCCTGGAGAGGGCTGGACAGAGCATGGGGGTGACCTGGAGACTAGGAGATGGGACCCAGGTGGGGCTGACTTGCAGAACCTGGGGGTCCTCCCTTCCCAATACAGAGCAGGTGGAGGCCCAGACTCATGCCCCAAAACACGGACCCTCCAGCTGGGCCTGCCCCTCTGCTCTTCTCATTCCGAGATGCTGTGGTCTCCACCAAGGGACTCGGCCTTTTCCTCATCATCTAAAAGCTTCTCAGAACTCTAGTTCTGAAAGCAAACACTTCACAGCTTCTCCCCGAGGACCAGGAAGCCTACAATTTCACAGCAGCTGCTCTGGCCAGCCCTGCCCATGTGTTCCCTGCTCGGGACTCTGTGTCCCCAGCAGTGGTGGGGTGAGCAACCATGTGATGGGTTGGAAGAGTGAGGGCCCCCCCTGCCTCACAAAGCCCCGAGGACAGGCCAGGGCAAGAGAATTCCTGGGATTGTTTTGTAGTTTTTATTTGTGTGACCTAACTGATACCAGCACATCCTTTAACAATGAAATCATACAGAAAGGCTTCTATGAAAACTCGTCCCCTGTCCCAACCCTCCTACTTCCTTAGTTCCACCTCCTGGAAGCAACCATTTTCAATCCCTTAGTATCTCTTCTGCCAGCTATCTCCATATTTGTAAACAAAAGGCTTATGTCACTGAATCTTGTTTAGAAGGATGTGGAAAGAGACTTTTCCTGTTGTTGGGTAAAGACCCAAAGCAGAAGCCAAGAGGCTTAAGGGCCCCCACATTCTAGAAAGAACATCACAGAGCTGCTTGACAGCCCTCCAAGGGCACCTCAAAGGAGCCCAAACTGGCCTTTGGACCTCTTCCCCACCTGGCCGCCATGTTGCAGAAGTATACTGGTGTTTTTCCTCCCAAGAAGCTGAAGGCTCAGTGAGTCTCCTCACCCCTACTTCTTCACAGGATGTCTGGCTGGGTTCTTTGTTGGGGGACCCTGATACCAGTTTTCCCAGAGAGGAGCCGAGTAGAGAAGAGGGATGGTGGGAGAGAACACATCTCAGTATTTACTTAGCCCCTGTTTTGGTTCAGTAGCCCCATGCTCAGTACCTTTGTCTGATGGCCACCACCACCCCCAGTGCAGAGATCCCTCAAGTACCTCCCTTGCCCACTCCAAGGATACCCTTCAGTCCTCTACATGATGGGGATACAGCTGTGCAGAGTGGGGAAGACACCAAGGGCTCCAAACAGCATCCTGCGATCCCCCTGTTGGCCTCCTCCCTCCCCCTCACCTCTTCCAAGGTACCTGGTTCTGCTCACAGTGAAGCCTTTGGTGGATCCCACCACGTAATCAGGTGATTGTGGGTGATTCATGGTTGTTCCCATTGCTAGTTTAGGTCTTGGCTTTCTCAGGGTTACTGAATCAGTTTCTACTTATCCACCTGCTTCTAGGTTCCAGATGGTTTGTGGTTTCCTCTGCCATTCTCCCCATCTTTGGAGGTTGATGCCTTTCAAATATCCACTGACTGATTTTTGTGGAAGTTTTGGAGAGACAACAAACTTAGATATGAGTGTTCCATCTGCCATCTTGATCCAGAAGTCTCCAGTTTGCTTTCTGCTCTGAGGTGCACTGCAAGGCTGGGTCTTTTATGTTCTTCCCCTTCTCCGTAGGTTGAGGGGGCACAGGTAGAGTCAGGAGTTGGCAAGGAGCACCACACTGAGGCACTGCCCATCTTTGTTAGGGCATCTGTATTCTTCTCTCTCTTCTAAAAATGATTAACTATTCAAAAAGCTGGAGTTTTGTTATCTATTTTGTAGCTCACATTGTTAGTTACCAGGGGACAGTTATGATGGGGAAGTTTTAATTGACTGTTGCGATCCATGACTTGGAAGTTTCTCCATAAGCATCTTTGTACATAAGCTTGGTCCTTTTGGAGGCTTATATTCCCAAAGTTCCTGAAACAAGATTCTAGCGGGATCAGGGATCCAGACCCCTGCTCTGAGGGTTGGCATCCCCCATCATCTGTGGCCTCCCCTCCCCAGCGTGATCCCCAGCATGGCCACCCTTACATGCAGCACCTGCCTGGATTGCGCTGAATGGAAAAGCCCAGATTAGAACAAACTTCCTAAATGTGGAGACTTGACAGAAAAACATTATTTGATTTTACAGAACCCTGAGCCTAAAAACCTGGGAGTTTTTAATACATGCCCTCCCAACACCAGATCTAATTGAAAAGCATAATAGGAGCTTCAAATTCCTCTCCCCAGAAGCCCAACCCTGAGCTGGAGTGTCCTTGGGTTCAGGTTTTTGATCTTTAGACTTGTTGTACAGAAGTGATGTGTCCCCATGAGAAAGGATCCAGGCCTGGGGATCCTTGACTATTTTGTTTTCAACCTCATGGCAGACAGCTGATCTGCATTTCTCTCCATTACAGATCTTGCTGTTCCTGCCTCTGGTTAGTGCCCCTGGAGAGGCCAGAATCAAGGAGGCCTAGGTGCGAGGCATTGGGCACCTCTGAGCCTCACAATTAGGACAGTGCTCCCTCCTGGCCCTTCTGGGTCTAGTGCCTGTTGAGGACACAAAGACAGGACACAAAGACAGCTCCCAGGAGCTGGGAGCAGGGCTGGGCTTTGAAGAGGAAACCCGTATCAGGAGTGACAAAACCTTCCCTCAGAGCTGGGCCTTGGGGGCACCCTGAGCAGGGTGGACGTACTTAGCTGAGCACTTAGGTACCTCCCTGAGGGCCACAACAGCAGGAATTGTCTGGGAGGTCCATTAAGGAACCACCTACCTCCACATCCCTGTTCCTCCCCCTCGGCCCTAGACTTGGCTCTGGCCTCAGCCATCCTGTGCTCAGAGCTGGCTCCTGATGGGACCATGAAGCAGCACTGTGTTTGGCTATGGCTGACTCAGGTGAGGCTCAGGAAAGGGTCCCTGAGCCTTCCTTCCTGTAACCCTGCAACTTTACAAGAGGAAGGACTATGGCTGGTGCCCTGCAGGCCCTCCCCTTACCATGCCAGCCACTGGATCCTGCCCCCTACACATTGGCATAGAGCCCTGGGAGCAGGGGCACTCTTGGCCACCTCTTGAGGGCCCACCCAGATGATGCTCCTGCCTCTTTTGATTTGGAATTCCCAGGACTTCAAATGTAAGAACAGTGAAATGTCAGTTTGGGAAGGGTCCAGCTAGACCTGGGAGTAGTATAAGAGGAGGGAACATGAAAGGCAGCCAAAGGTGTCATATCAGGCAAAGTCCCAGCCTCCACCAGATACTACTGGGAACTCTTGAGTGTAAACTATCTACCCTTGGAATTTAATCCAACCTCCAGACTGGGCTATCCTGCAGGTACCTAAATACCCAAGCATTGAGCTCCCTCTAGGGGTGAAGAACTCCCAAAAGCCAGCCGTTAGAAGCAGGTGGGTGGGTGCACAGGCCCAGTGAATGGTGGCCACAGGACCTGGGCAGAGCACCAAAAAATGTCTGCTGCATTGAACAAGCAACTAGAATGAAATTCTGCCAAAGACTGGTGTTTAGTGAGGCACAGAATCCCAGAGTGGGATGAAAGGTCAAGGTCATCACAAGTGGATTCGCAACTTCTGGTCCACCCTCTGTGGGGATAGGGAGGGTCCCCTCCCCTCAAAGGTTTAACATTCCAAACTTGTCATCCTCTCTCAGGTCCACCGAATGTCCTGTCCTCCAGCCGGTGTGGTAGAGCTGGCCACAAGGTGCCACAAGAGCCTGGGTCAGTGTCTTCTCAGATGACACTGCTGTGACCCCGGCAGTCATTCATCAGCCTGGTGGCCCGCCCACTCTCATAGGCTTTCAGGAAAGAGATTATCTGGCAGACAGAATTTTTTTTAATGTTTATTTATTTATTTATTTATTTTGAGAGAGAGAGAGAGAGAAAGAAAGCAGGGGAGGGGCACAGAGAGAGAGGGAAAGAGAGAATCCCAAGGAGGCAATGCACAGGGCTTGAGCCCAACACACAGCTCGAACTTACGAACTGTGAGATCATGACCTGAGCTGAGTTGGCTCTCAAGAGTCAGACCCTCAACATACTGGGCTGCGCAGGTGCCCCGTGGCGGACAGAATTTCTAATGAATCTAGCCACAGCCCCCTTTCTCCTGCTTACAGGCTCTAGAATTGACCACCAATAGACATAAGTCTTCTAGAATTTGCCCTTCCTATTCTTTCAATTTCTATGGCATAGTGGTATATCTGTCCCCCTCGTCTCCCTTGGTGCGTCCCCCACCCCAAGGGCCCTGGGTGCAAGGGCCACACCTGCTGTGTTCGCCACCATGTCCCTGAGGTCTCTCCTGGTGCCCAGCAAACAGGAGGAGGTGCTAAGTGACTTTGCGTTGATCAGAACTGATGTCACAGGATTTTCGTGAAACCAAGTGTGAAGAAGGAGCTTTGTTTTAGCCTGCGTTCCCTGGGAAAGAGTCTAAGGCAAACGCTTAGATGCTAACACTTTCTGAGGAGTGAATCCCAGGGAAGCAGGAGTGAGGCAAGCAAAGTGGGAGGGAAGGCCTGAGGGAGGGCTGAGGAAGCTGGCCACAGTGCTATAATAGGGACAGTGACTGCTGCTGAGCTGAGTAAGACATCTGAAGGGGGGCTGTATGAACCACCATGGCATTGAGAAATCTGCCTCAGAGGAAGAAGGGGAAAACAAAGTCCCGTCTCCCAGTTGCTGTGTTTATTGGGTGCCCACACCAGGGGGCTCTCTACCCTTGTGCTTATGCGTGGCGCCCTTCATGGCCCCAGTAGGCACCAGAAGAGCTGAATCCCAAGGCCGTGGTGGTGCACCTTTGGCACGAAACACAGCTTGGTGGGATAAGCCAGCCAGTGGGTAGAAGCCAGTGGTCCACCCCATCTGCCGTCTTGCAGCCCACAGCTCTGTAGGCTGGCCCAGCAGGCCCACATGCATGCTGCAGTTGCTTGCATCCCAGTAGGGACAAGCTCCAGCACAGGAGGAAGAGACATGCGGCAAGAATGTGGGGGCAGGGGTGCTACAGGGTCAGGTGGGGGGAGCACACCAGGCAGACATGGCCTGCCCCACAAGGCTGAGCCCAGCTCAGCAAACTCGCTCCAATGAAGATCCAAACCTTCCCTGTGCCTCGAGGATGTGGCGGTAACAGGTGGTCCTCCAGAAGGGTCACCTGTAACATCGGGCAGATAGTGATGGAGTAAAAACAGAGAGGGGCACGGACTGGATCTAGCACAAGCATTTCTCGGCAGCTGTAGGAGAAAAAGACACCTGTCCATCAGAGCAGGGTGTCTGGCCCCACACCCACTCAGGTTCTGTAACCTGGTTCACATGGGGAGGTGCCGGGAAGTGCCAGGGGAGGGCCTGAGACCCCAGAAGAAGAGGTAGTAGACCAGAAAGGGAGAGGTGAGTGGCCAGGTGGGGCAGCATTAAGGAGTTGGAACCCACTGCCCAGATTCTTCCATGGCCCAGAGGGCAAGAGTGAACATTTTGGAGATGAGAAATACACAGGTTGAGAGTGGGATTCACATGGTTTCAGTTGCCCTGACTCAAAGTGGTGTTCACAGTAAGCATTGCCAGTGTGGTAGATTCAATGCGTGGCCTCAAATTCTTTGACACTCCTCCCATCGAGATGTGAAATGCCCTCTCCTTGAACTTGGGCAAGTTCTGTGACTGCTTTAACCAGTAGAATATGGTGAGAGTCATATTGTACCAGACAGGGTCCCAGCCTTAAGAGACTGTAAGCTTGGGATGTCTGGGTGGCTCTGTCAGTTAAGCATCTGACTCTTGGTTTCGGCTCAGGTCATGATCTCACAGTTAGTGAGTTCAAGCCCCATACCGGGCTTCACGCTGACAGTGCAGAGCCTGCTTGGGATTCTCTCTCTCGCTCTCACTCTCTCTCTCTGCCCTTCCCCTGCTCATGCTCTCTCTCAAAAATAAGTAGACTTATAATAATAATAATAATAATAATAATAATAATAAAAGAGACTGGAAGCTTCCACTTTCTGTCTCTTGGGACATTCTATGTGGGGAGCCCCGGCTGCCTCGCAAGAAAGTCTGATGACTCAGCCTGCCTTGCCGCAAAAGCCACATGCACCTGCTTCAGTTGATGGTCCATCAGGGCTCAGACTTCCAGCCACACCTGCCAGTTGCCAGGCACATGAGGGAAGCCGCCTAGGACCTTGCCATCTGCCAGTTAGATACAAGTGACCTCAGTTCATGCACAGAAGAATCGTGCAGCAGAGCCCTGCCAAATTCCTGACCCATAGAATTGCGAGATATAAGTAAGTGGTTGCTGGTTTAAGCCTCTAGGCTTTGGGGTAGCTTGTTCCACAGTTAACAGACAACCAGAACCAGATGCTGTAGTCTCAGCCCACCAGGGCTCCCAGTCTGCTTTTGTATGGTTTTTCTAACTGTGCTTTCCTCTGCACTGGTTTATCATCTTAAGCTTGTGATAAAATGGTTTCATTTATTGGTGAGTGATCCAAGCTTAAGGGATGGAAACATCATTTTCAGAAATGATACCCCAAGGAAGGAGAGGAATGTCCTCTTATTAGGAAGGTCCCATGTATTTTTCCCTTAAGATAGGGTCAAATGCCCATTCCTAAACAAACTGCTATCAAGGAAAATGACCTTAGGACCACAATTAGTTTAGATCTACACTGTCTAATATGGTAGCCTCGAACCACATATGGCTATTGAAATTAAAACAGAAATTAAACAAAATTAAAAATTCATTCCCTCACTTGCACTAGTCACATTTCAAATGCTCAATAGCCACACGTGACTAGTGGCTACTATAGTGGACAACACATATTATAGAACATTTGCATCACTGAAGAAAGTTCTACTAGACAGCAGTGACTTAGATGAATCATTAAGGGAATTGGGAGAGTAAATTTGGGGAAACCAAGCACAATGGTTACCACACTGGATGGGGGTTACAGGAGGGGTTGGAGGAGGCAGTGATTTTGTCTATCGTTCCTTATTTCAGTAGCTAGTTTATAATTCCCTATAAACATCAGGGCTTCCTGCATTCTTCCTAAGCCAGGACTCAGAAAAATACAAGAAAACTAAGGCCTAACAGCACTTACAGATAGCAAAGCAAGAATCCAAATTGAATCTAACAGTACATCAAAAATTAATATACCATGACTAAGTGTGGTTTCTACCAGAATTGCATGGATAGATACATTAGGAAATTGATGAATAGAACAGACACAGTGATTGTTCAAAGGAGAAAAATTATGACCATCTTCATTGACAATTAGAGAACATTTGATAAAATTTGACATTTTAGGGGCGCCTGGGTGGCTCAGTCAGTTAAGCATCTGACTTCAGGTCATGATCTCATGGTTTGTGAGTTCGAGCCCTGCATTGGGCTCTCTGAGATCCGCGGAGCCTGCTTCAGTTCCTCTGTCCCCTTCTCTCTCTGCCCTCCCCCACTCATGCTCTCTCTCTCAAAAATAAATAAACATTTTTTAAAATTTGACATTTTCATTGTTTTCTAATATGAGCCATACCCCTGCCTAGAGACTGGTCAGGAGCCTCTCTGCTGTGTATTATATGACAAAGGGAGTATACTGGAGAGAACTGAGACGCTCTCAAAGAACCTGGATATCATAGAAAAAGCATTGCCCCTGGAAAATGAACTCATAGGACTTCACATACTCAGGTGTATGAGTACCCCCTGCTAACATAAGCAAGCCTGGACTCATCTGTGGTAGAGTGTGGTTAAAATCTTGGGGAGCCCCCATCACTCCTCCTGGTGACCTCAGGTCTCCTTGGCAGGCGGTGCTGGGGTGTGACTATGCTCTATGGAGAGAAAGCTACCCAGGTATCATGTGCCTGACAAGGAAGGGGGTGTGCAGGGGTGGTGTCGTGTGAGCAGAGGGGACCGCCTGCCTGCACCCTTAGCCCTGAGCTTCCCAAAGTGGGCTACGGGGAGCTCAGAAATTGAGTTCCTCAGCCATCTGGAGCCGGGTATGGCCTGAGGTGGCTGGAGACCCTAGGCTGTCCCCTCTGGCCCCCTACAAAGCCTCATCAGTTTAACCTGAGTGTGTCTTCTAGAGACTAGCATGTTTTCTGGTGTAGACCCTGACTCAGGAAAACATTCTTCTGGGGGATGGGAAAACCAGGCTGTCGGCTTTCTGACCTCGGTTTCTGGTGAGCTTAATGGAGTAAATCCACTCACCCTTAGGAGGGTCACAGGTGAGTGCTGCTCCATCTGCCGGGCTGTGGCACTCTGGGAGCCACTCAGCTGGCATGCCCCAGCTCCTCCTGGAGACATTCAGCCCACCCATCCCTGTGCATTGGCACCAACACACCTGTTTCTTGGGACAGCTGTGTGCCCCATTTCTTCCCCTCCTTCTTCCTAGTCCTGATCACTAGCTGTCCCTCATACCCCCACTGTACTTCCCCACACCCAAATTCTACCGAAACATCCTAGAATCTGTCCCTGACTCCCAACAGCCCCTGCAGACCACCAACTCTGCCCCCATTGTCCTTAGTCTCCCCTTTCTCTGCTCTGGAAGTCAGGGCTGATAGTCAAAGTTGAGCTGAGGAGATAAGACTAACACGGGCCAAACAACCACAGGCCATACCTGCCAGAGAGCTCCAGAGGAGGGTGCCCTTCCTCAAGGAAGTGCAGCTAACGCAGATTCTGTCAGCATCTACCATTTAATGGAAAATACAAAGGAACAAAGACTTTCCGGCCACTGATGAATACGAGTACATTGTCAGGCCAGTCTGGAACTCCTGGGATGGACTTCTTCTCACCTCCCTGAGCAGGCCCTGGACCACGCACATGGATCCCTCTCTGGGCAGGTTACAGAACCAGCTTGTACAACAACTGCAGAGACCAAGCCAGGCTCCAGGGGACAGAGAGCCTGGCTGGAGGCCAGGGCCCCCTCTTCTGGACCTTCTGGTTCCCACTGAGGGGGGACCTGCAGATGACACAGATAGAACATGGACGGCCAGTCAGCTCTGTCCCCTGCATTGCCTGGCCAGGCCCTTGGATCCCCACTGGATCCCTCAGGGCCCCTCTCTGGTGCTTCTGACGTTCAATGTGGAGGTCTGCTCTGGGCTGCTGGTCAGTCAGTCACCTCGGGAGCCTCTGAGATGGACCCGCCCTTCCCCAGCCTCAGCAGTGAAGATGCCTGCTCACTCTTCAAACTCGGGTCATAAGTCCCTTGCTAGGCAACTGTATTTCCCTCTCCATTTATTTTAAACAGGGTTCCATTATATACCTTACCTCCCTGTGCTGCCCCTCTCTCCACATGGGTGAGGGCCTCTGGGGTGGGCTCATTCTTTAGTCATTGCTGCAACTTCAGTGACCAGCAGAGGGCCTGGCAGGCCATTGAGTAAGTATACCTGGACAGCAGTGGTGTCCCACCTCGCTGGTGCAGCCATTCATGCAATGTGGTCCATAGAACTGGAGCTAAAGATGTCCCAGCAGCAAAGGGGGATGATACTTGTTTCTTTTCTTTCAGCTAGCCAGCCATTGTGCCTGCACCACTTATTGAATACACCTTTCTGTTTCCACTACAATGAGCTACCAACTGGGTTATATATTCTATTCTCATGGGTGCTGCAATGCATTTCCGGGTTTTCTAATTAATTGTTCCAGTGATCCATTTATCTCTGCCTATGGCAATGTCATACTGATTTGATTATAGGGGTTCTAGAATATGTTCTGATATCTGGTAAGCTAAGTCTTACCTCACTATTCTTGTTTCTTTCTTCCTTCCTTCCTTCCTTCCTTCCTTCTTTCCTTTTCTTTTCTTTTCTTTTCTTTTCTTTTCTTTTCTTTTCTTTTCTTTTCTTTTCTTTTCAAGTAGGCTTCATGCTCAGCATGGAGCCCAACACAGGCCTGAACTCACAACCCTTTAGATCAAGATCCGAGCTGAGATCAAGATTCGGGTGCCCAACCAACCGAGCCACCCAGGCGCCCCTATTCTTGTGTATTTCTTGACTGCTCTTGGGCATTTACTCTTCCAGATAAACTCTTAGGATTATTTTATTGAATAGTTCTCCTTCCAAAGACAATAATTATCATTTGAGATGGTTGGAATTGCTTTCAATGGAAAATACTGATTTTTTTTAAATTGACATTTATTTTTTAGTTTCCCATCATTATTATGCTTTCCATTCGGTCGGATCTTATTTTCTGTGTTTCACTGAGATCTTATAGTTTGTCTAAAATATAACTTATGTAATTTTCTTGTGAAATTAATTTATAAAGATTATTGTTGCTAGAGGAGACAAAAGCCACAGATTTTGGTATGTCTAGCTTGATTGAACAAACTTCCCAGACTCACCTATTCCAAATTTTTTTTTTTTAACTAGGGTCTCTTCAGTTGTCCAGTTATCTGAGAAATAGGTGATTTCACTTCTTGTTACCAAATGTCATATCAGTTATTTCATTTCCTCGTTTTCTCTGCTTGAGGGTCTTAAACAATATTAAGTAATAATGATAACAGTTGGGATCTGTCTCTAGGTCCTGATTTTAATTGCAACCGTGGCACGTGGCATCACCGGGGACTCGCTCTGCACCCACAGCCCTGAGGCCGCTCAGAGCCCCACCTGCTGGCCCCTTCCACCCCCAGAGGAGCAGAAGGCACCCATCCAGATGCACCGCCAGCACGCGAACCCGGCCTGGGCATTCCGAGGGGCACCCCGCGAGCAAGGACTACCTGCGCGGACCCAGAGGTCCCACTCCTGTCCATCTCCAGACTCCCCGCCCGCAATCAGAAGCAGCCCTCCGGGGAGGCCGTGCACCGTGGCTTGGGCCTCATCACCACCTCAGGGTGCTGCGGAGGCCCCACTTTAGCCAGACCCACGCCTCTGTCCAACCTTAGCGACCCCAGGCCCTCACAGGCTGCTTTTGTGGGTAAACAGGCGAGCAGGTGCCTTCGAGCAGTGACAATCCTGCTAGAGAGGCTTTGCTGCCTGAACCACCGCAATAGAAACAAATTCACACATAGTTTTTATAACCCAAGGGATTGGCTGTAAAATGTCATCTTCAGGAAGAAACACATGCAAACAGAAATTCTTGGAAAAAGAAGAAGAAAAAAAAAAAAGAACAAGGAGAGGCCGTGTCTTGCCAGATATAAATAAAATATGTACCAGAAAATTACTGTAATAAAATACTGTGGGACTAGCAGAAGGATAAATAAACAGATGAGTGGAACAGAAACCAGAACAGAGACCAGAAACAGAACCACACATCTAGTCATTTATATGTGAGGGGGCTACACTTTTAAACTCTGGAAAAAGGATAGATTTTTCAATAAACGACATTGTTAAACATTTAAATAGGTGATTTTGACCCATTTTAAGAAGAGATGTCCCATGGCGCCTAGGTGGCTCAGTCAGTTAAGCATCCTACTATTGATTTTGGCCCCCGTCATGATCTTATGGTTTGTAAAATTGAGCTTCACATCAGATTCAGTGCTGACAGCTCGGAGCCTGCTTGGGATTCTCTCTCTCTGTCTCTCTGTCTCTCTCTCTCTCTGCCCCTCTCCTGCTTGCTCTCTCTCACACAAAATAAATAAACCTAAAAAAAAAAAGATGTCGCTTTCACAAAAATCTCAGAGCAAATCTTAGAGCAAAGATTTAATGGTTTTAAAAAGTCAGCCATGCGGTACCTGGCTGGCTCAGTTGGTGGAGCGTATAACTCTTGATCTCAGGATTGTGGGTTCAAGCCCCATGTTGGGTGTAGAGATTACTTAAAAATGAAATCAGCCATAACAAAACAGCAAAACTAAACAGCCAAGAAAATATGCAAGAATATATATTTCTTAAGATTTTTTTTTTTTAAGTAATCTCTACACCCAACAGGTGGCTTGAACTCACCACAGAGATGAGGTCATATCTATCAGCTGAGCCAGCCAGGTGCCCCAATGTGAGTATATTTTCATAATCTTATAGACCTTTCCCAGACATTTCAGGAAAAATAAAGACACATAGGAAAATATTGACATATTTGTCTACATAAAAATGTAAATTTTATCGGGGCGCTTTGGTGGCTCAATTGGTTAAGCTTCCAGCTCTTGGTTTTGGCTCAGGTCGTGATCTCAAGGTTTGATTTGATTCATGTGTTAGAGCTCTGCCTCAGGCTCTGCACTGACAGGGTGGAGCCTGCTTGGAATTCTCTCTCTCTCCCTCTTTCCCAATCTCCTGCTCATGCTCTCTCTTTCAAAATAAATAAATAAATAATTTTTAATGAAAATATTATCTATGGAAAAATGCAATAAACCAAGTTAAAAGGCAAATAAAAAGCCAGCAAAGGGGTGCCTGAGTGGCTCAGTCGGTTAAGCGTCCAACTTCCGCTCAGGTCATGATCTCACGGTTTGGTTCCTGAGTTCGAGCCCTGACATGGTCTCTGTGCTGACAGCTCAGAGCCAGGAGCCTGCTTGGATTCCCTCTCTCTGCCCTTCCCCCACCCGCACTCTGTCTCTCTCTCTCTCTCAAAAATAAATAAACATTAAAATTTTTTTAATTAAAAAAAAAAGCCAGGAAAAAGCATTTATGACATGTATGAGAGAAAAGGAGTTGATGTTACTAATATTTAAGTCCTAACAAAAATAAATGAACATCCCAATAGATATCTGGACAAAACACATAATATGGCCAATTCATAAAAGAAATATACATGGCCAATAAGGAAACAAAAAGCACTACACCTCACTAATAAAGAAATGAACATTAAAAAAGCAATGAGCAGACTTACAAGTCTTCAGGAGCTTTCCACTTCTAGTTAGTAATGGTGGCTTCTATTAGACTAATTGTCCACTGATAACAATTACGAATTCTGGACAAAATATAACGGTTTACAAACCAAATGTTTGAAGGAATTCAAGAGCAACCAAAAGTGGGCAGAAACTGAAGGGCATATGATCCTTGAAAAGAAGGGAGGAACGTGGAGTGAGATCCCCATTTATCCAACTTTTCTCCCAGGTCACTCAGTCTCTGCAGTGTAGGACTCAGCCGGGTGGGGGTGGGGGGGTAGGTGTGGGTGGAGTGGGGGTGGGGATAGATCTCAGGCAAAAAGAGGCCAACATACCCAGCTGAGGAATCAGAGGTCAGAGCCTCAGAACATCTAAAATTGAGGGGAGAATCCCAGAAACAAAGATGTACCAGAGGGAGAACCCCAAGATCTGTGTACAAACTCCTCTGAAATCCTTGGCTGACTCCTACTGCACATGTATAGGGCAAGACTCCAAGGAATCCAGAGGAAGGCGAAAGTTGAATGGAAATTTCAACCGCTGTCCAATGCTAGAGAAACAAAAGTTTGGAGCTCAAATCCTGTCAAGTTAGAGACACCTGGTAAACATTCTGGCTTTCCGTTGAAACCCCGGAAGGGCCACACCTTAAAAGTAAGGACAACTTCCTGGAATTAAGGACTACATCCTAGGACTAAGGGCAAAATTGAAATAGACCCACTCTAAAAAAGTCTAAAACCAAGCCTTCAGGATCAAAATGATCTGCCTGTGGTTTAAGTTCCTCCAAGAATAACACTTGACATTTGTAAGTGGAAGATCATGAAATTTAGAGTCTTTAAATTGTATGATCCAAAATATTCAGAAGCCATTAAGAATTTGCTGGCCATGCTGAAAAGCAGGAAAATGTGACTCATAATATAGAGGGAAATGGTCACTGGGAGCAGACCAACAGATGATAAAGGTATTGACAATAGCAGACAAGGATTTAAAAATAAGTATTCCAGGGGCACCTAGGTGGCTCAGCCGGTTAGGCATCCAACTATGATTTCAGTTCAGGTCATGATCTCATGGTCTGTGGGTTCGAGCCCCACATTGAGCTCTGAGCTGACAGTGGGAAGCCTGCTTGGGACTGTATCTCCCTCTCTCTTTGCCCCTCCCCCCACTAAATAAATAAACTTTAAAGGAAAGTACATTGAAGAATTTATAAAAAAGATAAACATAAAAAGTAAAGAAATGGGAATTTCAGGAGAGATTTGGAAATTCCAAAAAAGAAACCAAGTGTAAATTCTAAAACTAAGCATAAACAATATCTGAAATACTTTATTGCAGAATTTCAGTGACTTGATAAATTAAGTTTGCATATTATAATTTTTAAAGCAATCACTAAAATACAATGCAAAGAGCTGTAGGTAAAATGCCATAAAGGAGATGAAATACAATACTAAAAAAATGCTTGCAATGCTTACAATACTAAAAAATCCTCAGTTGACCCAAAAGAACCCAAGAGAAGTGACACAAAGAACAAATAGGACAAATAATAAACAATAAGATGGAATACTTAAACTCAACCATATAAAAATTACACTAAATAAAAATTATTAAATCCAATTAATTTAAAAGGCAAAGGGTGAAAGGTGGGGGTAGTGAAGGTAGTCAAAATGTACCAACTCATCCACTCGCAAGATGAATGAATAAGTTCTCTGGATGTAATGTACAACATGGTGACTGGTTAACACTACTGTATTGTATATTTGCAAGTTGCTAAGAGAGTACATCTTAAAAGTTCTCACTACCAAACTGAGGGTTGATGGGGGGTGGGAGGGAGGAGAGGGTGGGTGATGGGTATTGAGGAGGGCACCTTTTGGGATGAGCACTGGGTGTTGTATGGAAACCAATTTGTCAATAAATTTCATATATTAAAAAAAAAAAAGAAAAAGAAAATAACTGAGAAGACAATGTATGTTATTAAAGACAATGAGGTAGAAAATTTGGAATAAATAAAAGAGTGTTTCTCTATGCCCAGAGGAAAAAAAAAATAATAATAAAATAAAAGTTCTCACTACAATAAAAAAATGTATAACTGTGTGAGGTGATGGATGTTAACTAAACTTATTGTGCTGATCATTTCACAATATATACATAGATCAAATCGTAATGTTGCACACCTTAAACTAATACAATGTTATATGTCAATTATTTCTCAATAGAACTGGGAAAACATTAAAAGGCAGAGAGTTCATCTTGGACAATAAAGCAAAACACATCTATCTGTTGTTTATACATAAACTGAAAACAAAATGGAAGCACTGTATCTAAAACACTAATCATTAAAAAAAAAAAAAAACACCTGATAAGGCTCTACTATGATCAAATTAGATTTAAGGCAAGGAGTACTACCATAGATATGGAGTGACACTTCATTATCATTCTTTTTTTTTTTTTTTTTTTTTTTTGAGAGAGAGCATTTGAGCAGAGGTCAGGGGCAGAGAGAGAGGAGGAGAGAGAATCTCAAGCAGGCTCCACACTATCAAAGCAGAGTCAGGCATGGGGCTCAATCCCATGAAGCATGAGATCATGACCTAAGCCAAAATCAAGAGTCTGACGCTCAACCCACTGAGCCACCCAGGCGCCCCGGACATTTCATTATCATTCTAAACAATTTGATTCCAATCAGCTTTATTTGCAGTAGCATAGCCACAGTTCTTTCTTCTCATCTCCATCTATTTAATTCCAGGTACCTTAAACCCATCAAGCTTGGTGGGAGAGTCTTATGGGCTGAATTGTGCCACCCCCCACCCCAAATTCATATGTTCAAGTCCTAACCCTCAGAACCTCAGAATATTTGGAACTAAGGTCTTTTTTTAAAGTTCTATTTATTTAAGAAATCTCTACACCAGCATGAGCCTCGAACTTACAACCCTGAGATCAAGGGTCACATGCTCCTCTGACTGAGTGAGCCAGGCATCCCAGAGATAGGGTCTTTAAAGAGATAGTTAAGGATAAATGAGGTCATTGGGGTGGACTCTACTCCAGTATGGCTAGTGTCTTTATAAGAAGAGACAATTAGAGGGGGGCTGGGTAGCTCAGTTGGATAAGGGGCTGACTCTTGATTTTGGCTCAGGTCATGATCTACGGTTCATGGGGTTGAGCCCTGCACTATTCTCCTACTGAGTGTAGAGTCGGCTTGGGATTCTCTTTCTCTCTCAAAATAAGTAAATAAACATTAAAAAGAAGAAGAAGAAGAGGCAATTTGGACATAGACACATGCAAAGACCTCATGAAGACAAAGGGGAGAAGATGGTCCCTCTACAAGCCAAAGGAGGAGGCCTCAGGATGGAACTAAGACTGCCAAAACTCTCTCTTCCCTTCCATTCCTGCTTACAATAAATTAGTTCATTATTTCCTGAGTATATCATTTTCTTGAAGTATCGTGTAATATGCAGTCAACACCAACCAACACAAGCTACTAACATATTTTTTTAGACTCTTCTGGAGCTACAAGCTACAAGCTTATCAGGTCACAAGCTTACTAGGTTCATTATCTACCTTCTGAGTAATTGGAGGTGATGGTTTTGTCAACTGTATCAATATGAAACAGCTTCCAAAGTCAGCTTTCTTGTTCCATGAGTTGATCCCTAAGTCAAAGCCACAAGAGTCAGGTTTTTGTTGAGGCACGCTTCATCTCCCAGCATCAGTTTCTGGGTTGATCATAGTATGCTAACTCTCTTCTGGGGGCAGCATCCACAGGCATTCAGAATGGTGGTGCATTTGACACATCATCGTAGGCTGTCCTACAATACAACCTCTAACAAAACTAGCCTGTCCTAAACCCCTGGTAATAGAGCCATTTGCCTTTATACCAGGTAGGTTGGGAAAGCACCAAAATCTACGTGTGGCACACACCCAGGCTGACTTGGAGGAGTTTGTGTTGTGAGGTCTACAGTTCTTATGAACTTATGAGGTGGCCTAGAACTAAAAACACATGTCGGCAGGGCCTAGGGTGACTCCTTGTGCGCTGAGTGTGTTTGTGACAGGATCAAGTGTGCTTTCCTTATTGAGGATGTTGTGAAAGTGTTGAAAGCACAAGCTCAGAGTCAGAAAGCTAAATAAAAAAATGAAGCTTTGTTGAGTAATGAAAAAAAAGGCAACAAAAACAAAAGTACGCTAGATTATGTCAAAATCTTTTTTTTAATTTCTTTAATGTTTTATTCATTTTTGTTCATTCAAAACATTTGAATAAATGTTTTTATTCATTTTATTCATTGGTGGCGAGAGAGAGAGAGAGAGAGAGAGAGAGAGCCTGACTTTCTTTCTGAGAGGGGCAGAGAGAGAGGGAGACAGAGGATCCAAAGTGGGCTTCATGCTGACAGCAGAGAGCCCAGATGCAGGGCTCGAACTAACAAACCAGAGATCATGACCTGAGTTGAAGTCAAACATTTAACCAACTGAGCCAGCCAGGTGCCCCGATTATGTCAAAATCTTAATGATAGGGGCGCCTGGGTGGCGCAGTCGGTTAAGCGTCCGGCTACAGCCAGGTCACGATCTCGCGGTCCGTGAGTTCGAGCCCCGCGTCGGGCTCTGGGCTGATGGCTCAGAGCCTGGAGCCTGTTTCCGATTCTGTGTCTCCCTCTCTCTCTGCCCCTCCCCCGTTCATGCTCTGTCTCTCTCTGTCCCAAAAATAAATAAACGTTGAAAAAAAAAAAAATCTTAATGATATAACAAAAGTTTGTTTCTTGTTCATGTTGTGTATCTATTGCTAGTTGCCAGATCCCTTTCACTTGACTTTCTCACTCTAGGATCTAGGCTGATGGGACCATCACGATCGTGAACATTGCCAGACTCACAAGCAGAGGAATTGTTCTGAAAGGTGACAAATTGGCGACCAGACGCTTTGGTCCTGAAGTGGCACACGTCATTTGATCATAACTGATTGGCCAGAACTAGTCATGTGTTCCCCACTAAAGCACAAGAGGGTAAGAAGTGCAAACAGGCAGGTGCCCTGAAGGTAGAGAGTAGGAAATATTTGGTCAACAGCATCATCCAACTGCATATAAACTGTAAAATCAAATGTACTTTAGGTCTGGTGAATAGAGGCCCAACTTTACTAGAGTTGCAGCCCCTGGTAAGCCTATTTGCAGACTTAAGAGGCCCCTGATGAAATTCAACAGCACAAGTGCATACTATGCACCTTCTTCCTAGTCTTTCACCAAAAACCTGTGGTGATTTTGCCAGGTACTATGCCAGGTAGAGAGGATTCCCCCCAAACTTTCAGTTACAATTGACCCTCACTCTGAGATAGAACTGATTCCTTGATACTCAGACCACCAACTTGGTCCACTAATCATGGCTTTAATAGCACCAGGTGACAATTGAAGATTTGACCAGTGTCAACGGCAGGTCCTATGAGGCAGCAGACATCAGGGTCATTTCCCCATGGCCTGACTGCCATGGAGCTGCTCCAGGATTTAAAGAGTGTTTATTGTAATAGGAAACTCCAAGTAGAAACCACTGGAGTATCCTTCCAGGCTAAGGAGGTAATGAAAAAGGAAATTGACTCCCTGACTCCTAATGTTTGAGGTTGTTGGAGTTGGGTTTGCCTTGTCTCCTGCACTTGAGCAATTGTTCCCATGCATCATGAAGGATGTATAAAACTAGGGGAAGAGAATCAGTGAGAAGCCAGAAGAACCTCAGATAAAAGGGGAGCAGAGCCAGTGGTACCTGAGGATGGTCAACGACCGGAGACCAAATCCAGAGCATATTCCAGAAAACTCTTTGTGTGGAAAAAGTGGGAAAACTAATCAAGAGCAATAGAAAGAGGAGTGACTGGGGCACCTGGGTGGTTCAGTCAGTTGAGCGTCTGACTTCGGCTCAGGTCACGATCTCGAGGTTTGTGAGTTGGAGCCCCGCGTCGGGCTCTGTGCTGACAGCTCAGAGCCTGGAGCCTGCTTCAGATTCTGTGTCTCTGTCTCTCTCTGTCCCTCCCCCACTCATGCTCTGTCTCTCAAATAAATAAACATTAAAAAATTTAAAAAAAAATAAAGAAAGAGTAGTGACTTCACAAAGTTAAAAAATAAAATAAAATGTTTAAAAAAATAAAATAAAATGTGGAAGGACAAGGGGAGTCAGAGTCTTCTCAGGAAATGAGTCTCCTTCTGTAACTGAAAAACCACCTTATATAACCCAATGCATGACAACTCCTTACTAAAATATCTCAATTTTCCCAACTTTTATTCATCATGAATATGTAAAACTTTTGAGACATAGAAGAAATAGTTATGTCTGTGTTCATCTAGTTTATTAATTTAACTACTCATATTTGAAACCATGTATTCTACAAAGTAATATTTCCATCTATAAGTGTTTGGGTTTTTTTATTCCACATTTTGTGAAACAATCCCGGGTGTTTTTATGTCCCTTATAGCCTCTTGTTGAGTCACCCAACAGGTTTCTTGAAAAACTCATTTCTCGAGAACAAGCAAAAGCCTTGAGAATTCCAATTCCCTACTTGCCATCAAAAATGTCTCAAGGAAATAAGTTTTCATATGGTACATTTATCATAGGTGGAAATGGGGACCTGCTTGACCCCTCTGTGGAGGTGTGAGGCTGGTGTAACACCCAGGGAACCTTCAAAGCACTGTCTACTAAAGGGTGGGAAAAACAAATGTCCCTGGGACTTGTGACATGGTCACAACAGATTAGGTTATGGACAAAGGATCCATATTGGTTGCTTAGGTTAAAAATAAGGAGGAGATTTGGGGGGAGGGAGCCAAGATGGCAGAACAGCATGGAAGTTTTTGTGTGTCTCGCGTCCATGAAATACAGCCAGACCAATACTAAACCATCCTACACACCTAGAAAAATGATTGGAGGATTAACACAACAATCTGCACAACCTGAACCACAGAATTCAGCAGGTACCTGGCGCAGAGAGGTGAACTTGGGGAGAGAGAAGCTGCCGGTGGGCAGGGAGCCACTTTTGCAGGCGGAGAGAGGACTGGGGGAAGGGAGGAGAATACGGGAAAAGCAACCCTCCCGAAAAGCACCTGGAGAGAAAGTGGAAAATTGGAAACAGCCGCAGGGACTAAACTGAAAAGGGAGAAAGGAGAAGGTTTAAATTCCATTAAGACTGTAAACAAGGGGAGCGCAAAGGATGCAACTCCACAGCTCAATACCTGGCAGTGCTCTGGTGGGAAGGGTGAATCCCCAGGAACAGAGTGGGGTCCGGGAGGTTCTCAGGCCACACAGGGAAAAGCAGTTCCACTGCTGGAAGGACATTTGGTATAGACTGTTGAAGCCACCTAGTCCCAGCAGACCCCCGAAAATGGCCACATTCGCTGGAGCTGAACAAGGTCGTTAAGAGTGAAGCCTGGTGCCAGATGTGTGTTGTGATTTCCCATAATCCCTGAAACACTGCTGCTACACAGTCTTGCGAACTTTTTCTGGGACGGGCTGACACCTGGCCGCAGTCTCTGGGCACCGGCAACAGCAGGGTCCAGCGGGCGTTCCTGGGTGCAGCTGACATTCGGCCATTGCTCATTTGGCAATTGTTCGGTGAGACCCTCCCTCAGAGGGCTGGAACGGGTCAAAGCCACAGTCCTTCGGAAGTAAGGGGCTGGGGAAAACAGCCATATCTGAGACAAAACTCAGGAGAGAGGTATCTGCCTGGGGCGTGGTCATGGAGGTGGAAAGGCGGGGAGTGGAGGAGAGCTGAAGATGGAGGACCGGTGCATGATTGCCCATCTGGAAGAACAGACTGGGTGGCTGGGTGACTCCATTTTCACCGCTCCTGCGCATGCGCATACGCACCTACAAGCGCTGCAACAATTCACCCCGGTAGGCTAGCAGCACCATCTAGTGGAGAGCAGAGCTGTTACACTGAGCCCCACCCAACTGGGCCAAATTCGCTCTTCAAGAGCTCCTGTCTCACCGCCGGCTTAATTTATGGACTATAAAGAGCTATGTAGACTGACTTCTAGGGGAAAACAAAGCAATTTCAGTCCTACTTCAATCTGTTAGCAGGTTCATCTATTCAATTTTCTTTCTTTTTTCTTTTTTCTTTTTTCTTTTTCTCTTTTACAATTCTTTTCTTTTTCTTGAATAAAGAGAAAAAATTCATTTTAATTTTCAATTTTTATTAAGAATATCTTTCTTTAATTGTTATTACTATGTTTTTTTACTTTTATGTAAATTTTTTCATATTCTATTTTACTTCCATCAATTTATTTTAGTCTATGACAATGTATTCACTTTTCCAAATTTTCAAACAATTTCTTTTTTTCCCCTTTTTATCTTTTTTTCTCTTTTTCATTTTTTTTCTTAAATACAGAAAAATGAAAAAATTCATATTTATTTTTAATTTTTATTAAAAATATTTTTATTTAAGTTTTTTCTACTATATTCTTTACTTTTGTGTATATTTTTTCAAATTCTATTTTACCCCATCATCTCACTTTAGTCTACTTCAGTGTATTCATTTTTTCAAATTCTCAAATGATTTCCTTCCCTCCCCTTTTTTTCTCTAATCTGTCAAACCACTTTCTTTTTTTTTTATGTTTATTTTTGAGACAGAGAAAGACAGAGCATGAACGGGGAAGGGGCAGAGACAGAGGAAGACACAGAATCGGAAGTGGGCTCCAGGCTCTGAGCCATCAGCCGAGAGCCCGACGCAGGGCTCGAACTCACGGACCGCGAGATCGTGACCTGAGCCGAAGCCGGACGCTCAACCGGCTGAGCCACCCAGGCGCCCCTGTCAAACCACTTTCAACACCCAGACCAAAACACACCTAGGACCTAGCATCATTTGATTTGTGTGTGTGTGTTTAATTTTTAATTTTAATATTTTTTCATTTTAATTTTTTTAATTTCAATTTTTCTACTTCATTAATTCCTTTTCTCCCTTCAAAATGACAAAACAAAGGAATTCACCCCAAAAGAAAGAGCACAAAGAAACAACAGCCAGGATTTAACCAACACAGATACAAGCAAGATGTCTGAACCAGAATTTAGAATCACGATAATAAGAATACTAGCTGGAGTAGAAAATAGATTAGAATCCCTTTCTGCAGAGATAAAAGAAGTAAAAAATAGCCAGAATGAAATTAAAAATGCTATAACTGAGCTGCAATCACGGATGGATGCAGCGGCGGCAAGGATGGACAAGGCAGAACAGAGAATCAGAGATATCAAGGACAAACTTATAGAGGACAATGAAGCAGAAAAAAAGAGGGAGATTAAGGCCAAAAAGCACGATTTAAGAATTAGAGAAATCAGTGACTCATTAAAAAGGAACAACATCAGAATCATAGGGGTCCCATAAAAGGAAGAGAGAGAAATAGGGGTAGAAGGGTTATGTGAGCAAATCATAGCAGAAAACTTTCCTAACTTGGGGAAAGACACGTCAAAATCCAGGAAGCACAGAGGACCCCCATTAGATTCAACAAAAACCGACCATCATCAAAGCATATCATAGTCAAATTCACAAAATAGTCAAGGAGAGAATCATGAAAGCAGCGAGGGAAAAAAAGTCCCTAACATACAAGGGAAGACAGATCAGATTTGCAGCAGACTATCCACAGAAACTTGGCAGGCCAGAAAGGAGTGGCAGGATATATTCAATGTGCTGAATCAGAAAAATATGCAGCCAAGAATTCTTTATCCAGCAAGGCTGTCATTCAAAATAGAAGGAGAGATAAAAAGTTTCCCAGACATACAAAAATTAAAGGAGTTTGTGACCACTAAACCAGCCCTGCAAGAAATTTTAAGGGGGACTTTCTGAGGGGAGAAAAGATGGAAAAAAAATATCTATATCTATATCTATCTATCTGTCTATCTATCTATCTATCTATCTATCTCTATATCCAAAGCAACAAAAGATTAGAAAGGACCAGAGAACACTACCAGAAACTCCAACTCTATAAGAAACATAATGACAATAAATTCATATCTTTCAGTACTCACTCTAAATGTCAATGGACTCAATGCTCCAATCAAAAGACATAGGGTAACAGAATGGATAAGAAAATAAGATCCACCTATATGCTGTTTACAAGAGACCCACTTTAGACCTAAAGACACCTTCAGATTGAAAATAAGGGGATGGAGAACCATCTATCATGCTAATAGTCAACAAAAGAAAACCAGAGTAGCCATACTTATATCAGACAATCTAGACTTTAAAATAAAGACTGTATCAAGAGATGCAGAAGGGCATTATATCATAATCAAGGGGTCTATCCACCAAGAAGACCTAACAATTGTAAACATTTATGTGCCAAATGTGAGAGCACCCAAATATATGAATCAATTAATCATAAACATAGAGAAACTCATTGATAGTAATACCACAATAATAGGAGACTTCAACACCCCACTCACAGCAATGAACAGATCATCTAATAAAAAAATCAACAAGGAAACAATGGCTTTGAATGACACACTGGACCTGATGGGCTTAACAGATATATTCAGAACATTTCATCCTAAAGCAGCAGAATACACATTCTTCTCCAGTACATATGGAACGTTCTCCAGAATAGACCATATACTGGGACACAAATCAGCCCTAAGTAAGTACAAAAAGATCAAGATAATACCATGCATATTTTCAGACCACAACGCTATGAAACTCGAAATGAACCACAAGAAAAAAAAAATGGAAAGGTAATAAATACTTGGAGACTGAAGAACATCCTACTAAAGAATGAATGGGCTAACCAAGCAGTTAAAGAGGAAATTAAAAAGTATATGGAAGTCAATGAAAATGATAACACCACACCCCAAAACCTCTGGGACGCAGCAAAGGCAGTCGTAAGAGGAAAGTATACAGCAATCCAGGCCTTCCTAAAGAAGGAAGAAAGATCTCAGATACACAATCTAACCTTACGCCTTAAGGAGCTGGAAAAAGAACAGCAAATAAAACCCAAAACCAGCAGAAGACAGGAAATAATAAAGATTAGAGCAGAAAGTAATGCCATCAAAACCAAAAAAAAACAAAAACAAAAACAAAAACAAAAACAAAAAACAGTAGAACAGATCAATGAAACCAGAAGCTGGTTCTTTGAAAGAATTAATAAAATTGATAAACCACTAGCCAGTTTGATCAAAAAGAAAAAGGAAAGGACCCAAATAAATAAAATCAAGAATGAAAGAGGAGAGATCACAACCAACACAACAGAAATAAAAACAATAAGAGAATATTATGAGCAATTATATGCCAATAAAATGGGTAATCTGGAAGAAATGGACATATTCCTAGAAACATATACAGTACCAAAACTGAAACAGGAAGAAATAGAAAATTTGAACAGACCCATAACCAGTAAGGAAATCGACTTAGTAATAAAAAATCTGCCAAAAAACAAGAGTCCAGGGCCAGATGGCTTTCCAGGGGAATTCTGCCAAACATTTAAGGAAGAGTTAACACCTATTCTCGTGAAACTGTTCCAAAAAATAGAAACAGAAGGAAAACTTCCAAACTCTTTCTATGAAGCCAGCATTACCTTGATTCCAAAACCAGACAGAGACCACACTAAAAAAGGAGAACTATAGACCAATTTCCCTGATGAACATGGATGCAGAAATCCTCAACAAGATATTAGCCAACCGGATCCAACAATACATTAAAAAAATTATTCACCATGACCAAGCGGGATGTATACCTGGGATGCAGGGCTGGTTCAATATCCGCAAAACAATTAACGTGATTCATCACATCAATAAAAGAAAGGACAAGAACCAAAGGATCCTCTCAATAGATGCAGAGAAAGCATTTGACAAAATACAGCATCCTTTCTCGATAAAAACCCTCAAGAAAGTAGGGATAGAAGGGCATACCTCAAGGTCATAAAAGCCATATATGAACGACCCAAGGCTAATATCATCCTCAATGGGGAAAAACTGAGAGCTTTCCCCCTAAGGTCAGGAACAAGACAGGGACGTCCACTCTCACCACTGTTATTCAACATAGTATTTTGGAAGTCTTAGCCTCTGCAGACAACACAAAGAAATAAAAGGCATCCAAATAGGCCAGGAGGAAGTCAAACTTTCACTCTTTGCAGATGACATGATACTCTAAATGGAAAACCCTAAAGATTCCACCAAAAAACTGCTAGAGCTGATTCATGAATTCAGCAAAGTTGCAGCATATAAAATCAACACACAGAAATCGGTTGCATTCTTATATACCAACAATGAAGCAATAGAAAGAGAAATCAAGGAATCGATCCCATTTACAGTTGCACAAAAAACCATAAAATACCTAGGAATAAATCTAAACAAAGAGGTGAAAAATCTATACACTGAAAACTATAGAAAGCTTATGAAAGAAATTGAGGAAGACACAAAAAAATGGAAAAAGATTCCATGCTCCTGGATAAGAAGAACAAATATTGTTAAAATGTCTATACTACCCAAAGCAACCTACATATTCAATGCAATCCCTATCAAAGTAACACCAGCATTCTTCACAGAGCTAGAACAAATAATCCCAAAATTTGTATGGCACCAGAAAAGACCCCAAATAGCCAAAGCAATCTTGAAAAAGAAAACCAAAGCAGGAGGCATCACAATCCCAGACTTCAAGCTATATTACAAAGCTGTAATCAAGACAGTATGGTACTGGCACAAGAACAGACACTCAGATCAATGGAACAGAATAGAGAACCCAGAAATGGACCCACAAACATATGGCCAACTAATCTTTGACAAAGCAGGAAAAAATAGCCAATGGAGTAAAGACAGTCTCTTCAGCAAGTGGTGCTGGGAAAACTGGACTGCGACATGCAGAAGAATGAACTTGGACCACTTTCTTACACCATACACAAAAATAAACTCAAAATGGATGAAAGACGTAAACATAAGACAGGAAGCCATCAAAATCCTCAAGGAGAAAGCAGGCAAAAACCTCTTTGATCTTGGCCACAGCAACTTCTTACTCAACATGTCTCTGGAGGCAAGGGAAAGAAAAGCAAAAATGAACTACTGGGACCTCATCAAAATAAAAAGCTTCTGCACAGCAAAGGAAACAATCAGCAAAACTAAAAGGCAACCAACGGAATGGGAGAAGATATTTGCAAATGACATGTCAGATAAAGGGTTAGTATCCAAAATCTGTAAAGAACTTATCAAACTCAACACCCAAAAAACAAATAATCCAGTGAAGAAATGGGCAAAAGACATGAATAGACACTTCTCCAAAGAAGACATCCAGATGGCCAACTGGATATATGCCATCTGGCACATGAAAAAAATGCCCATCACTCATCATCAGGGAAATACAAATCAAAACACAAGGAGATACAACCTTACACCTGTGAGAATGGCTAACATTAACAACTCAGGCAACAACAGATGTTGGTGAGGATGCGGAGAAAGAGGATCTCTTTTGTATTGTTGGTGGCAATGCAAGTTGGTGCAGCCACTCTGGAAAACAGTATGGAGGTTCCTCACAAAACTAAAAATAGAACTACCCTACAACCCAGCAATTGCACTACTAGTCATTTATCCACAGGATACAGGTGTGCTGTTTCGAAGGGACACATGCACCCCCGTGTTTATAGCAGCACTATCAGCAATAGCCAAAGTATGGAAAGAGCCCAAATGTCCATCGATGGATGAATGGATAAAGAAGATGTGGTATATATATACAATGGAGTATTACTCAGCAATCAAAAAGAATGAAATCTTGCCATTTGCAACTACGTGGATGGAACTGGAGGGTATTATGCTAAGTGAAATTAGTCAGTCAGAGAAAGACAAAAATCATATGACTTCACTCATATGAGGACTTTAAGAGACAAAACAGATGAACATAAGGGAAGGGAAACAAAAATAATATAAAAACAGAGAAGGAGACAAAACAGAAGAGATTCATAAATATGGAGAACAAACTGAGGCTTGCTGGAGGGGTTGTGGGAGGGGGGATGGGCTAAATGGGTAAGGGGCATTAAGGAATCTACTCCTGAAATCATTGTTTCACTGTACGCTAACTAATTTGCATGTAAATTTAAAAAAATAAAAAAATAAAATAAAAAAACTACCTGTCACCCCTTACTAAAATGATCTACCTTTTTTAAAAAAAAAAAATTGTTTTTCAACGTTTATTTATTTTTGGGACAGAGAGAGACAGAGCATGAACGGGGGAGGGGCAGAGAGAGAGGGAGACACAGAATCGGAAGCAGGCTCCAGGCTCTGAGCCGTCAGCCCAGAGCCTGACGCGGGGCTCGAACTCACGGACCGCGAGATCGTGACCTGGCTGAAGTCGGACGCTTAACTGACTGTGCCACCCAGGCGCCCCATGATCTACCTTTGAAAATTGTAAATAAAAATGTAACCCTACTCATAATATAATTTCTTTATACATTTTTTTGTAACTAGATTGAAATTTTAGCTCTAGAATTTTCTAGAGCTTCAAAAGTCTTCAAATCACTTTTTATTTAACAAAAGTTCTTCCAGTAGGAAAGAAGACCTGACATAGGGATAAAGAGGAATTCCTCTGACTCCTGGGCCAGTTATCTTGAAAATTCCACCAGCTTCAGGTTGCTGCAGAAGACCCATGCATGGGGTCCATTCCATCCTGGGCACAGGTCATAAACATTTCAGAGAAGTCCTGCTCTCAGAAGGAGCATGAAGTTGTTTCATCAACAGGCTCCTTCACAGTTTGGAGTCTTTTCCCTGTCTCAGGATCTAAGTGCATCATTCTTTCTCCATTGTGACAGGCCACCCAGAGCTTCCTCTCAGTATCAATACACATTCCACCTGGGAATTGTTCTTTTTCCAGCTTGTGAACACATCTGCAGTAGGAGATCTTTCCTATCTGCAGGTCATAGTCAAAGGCTTCCACGGAGTAGGACAAGCTGTCAATGTAATAGATTTTTTGGCCCAGGGACCATCCAAACTACTGGTCACAGTACTTTTCTAGGCAGTGGTCAGGAAAGAGGGAGTACAGGGACCCCTGGTGCGACTCCAGAACTGCGGGGGCCATTTCCTCACCCATGGTGCCAGCAAAGTATCTCTCAGCAGATCAGTTTTCTTGTCTTTATCTACTGTGGCCAGGACAACTGCTGACTGATCTTTCCAGTTCATAGCACAGAACTTTGTTCCAATGGTGGTGGCATAGCCTCCTGATTGACAAAGGGCCACAGAGCTGACGGAGGCATCCATGGTCACATGCTGCACTTGCTGAGAGAATCCCACTGACAAGTCTTTTTTATAGGAATATGTATGAAGAGCAGAAAGCTGGATGCCTCCTCCCACACTGGAGATTCACCACGCCTGCAATTCTCCAGCAAAATGCACTCAATTCTAATGGAAGATATTGTCATTGTGGGGAGATCTTGATGCTAATGACCCTTGGAGAGCCAGCTCAGGACTAGATTATTATTTACCGTTCTCTGAAAGAGTCCTTGAAAATGAGTAGCTCTCAATATTGGTGTCTGTGTTAGTAATTTGACCAAGGTCACATATTTACCACATGGGAAAGTTGAAATTTGGTTTTTGGCAGCTTCCCTCCAGAGCTCTGTCTCTTAACACTGAGTCACAGCCAACCACTTCAGAACCTCAAACTAGTTTATATGACAGCCCTCGCATCTATCTTGATTTGGGTCACTTTGTTGGCTAATCAGGCAGACTTGAACACTCATGATGGAAAGTAGCCTACCAGCCTTGGATATTCAATGCCATGGGCATTGTTAGTGTGTGTGTGTGTGTGTGTGTGTGTGTGTGTGTGTGTGTGAATATGTTTTAAAGAAGGAAAAGAGAACACTTGTCAATCTGGAAAGTCAGTTAAGTACAGTTCAGTTAAGGTGTATCTGGCTGGTTCAGTCAGCAGAGCATGCAACTCTTGATCTCTGGATCATAGTTCAAGCCCCACACTGGGCATAGAGATTACCTAAAAAAAAAAAAAAAAAAAAAACAGGGGCACAAGGTTGGCTCAGTCAGTGGAGCATATAACTCTTGATTTCAGGGTTTTAAGTTTGAGCCTCACAGTGGGTGTAGAGATTACTTAAAAATAAATTTTGGGGGGACGCCTGGGTGGCTCAGTCAGTTAAGCCTCTGACTTCGGCTCAGGCCATGATCTCGCAGTTTGTGAGTTCAAGCCCCACATCAGGCTCTGTGCTGACACCTCAGAGCCTGGAACCTGCTTCAGATTCTGTGTCTCCCTCTCTCTCTGCCCCTCCCCTGCTCACTCTCTGTCTCTCAATAATAAATACATGTTAAAAAATTTTTTTAAATAATTTTTTTTAAAAAGTACAATTCAGTGTAAGAGAGTTGCTACTGTATTTGTGAGGAAATAATGTATTCATTAGCTTTGGTGTGGTAACAAACATCCCCCCACACTAATCTCATTGACTTACAATAATACACATTTCTCGTTCACAATACATGTTGGTATCTATGAATTAGTGGTGGTGGCTCTGCTTCATGTTTCTTCTCATTCTGAGACCAACCTGAAGGATTGGTCCCCGTTTAGGAAATGACATTCTTATGGCCAAGGGAAACAAGCAAGAGACGAGACTGAACTATCTAATGGTTCTTAAAGTTTCTGCTTGTCTGTGGTATATATTACTCCTGCTCACATTTCAAAGCAAGTCATATTGACAACGGAGTAGGAAAGTACACTCTACCTTTGGGAAGGCACTGCAGATTACACATACAATCCTCTTATAGGGAAGGGAGCAGGTGGTTGGAATTGATAATCCAACTGCCTGCATATCTTAATATGTTAACTGTTGCTGCAGCAGAGTATAGGAATATTACTGTTATTTTCCCATTCTCATATCATCTATTTTTGCAGTATTTGTATAATTTTTATAATTCAGCATCTGTTTTACTAGGGTAAATTATAGTATCCATCACTTGGCCTTTAATATGTTGGAGATATTTTCTGACTATGAAAATCATACCGTTTATCTTGCATCAATCAATCTGTTCACTTGATTTCTTTTTTTTCTTTTTTTTTCATGTTTATTTGTTTTTGAGAGAGAGAGAGAGAGAGAGAGAGAGCAAGCACAAGCGGGGGAGGGGCAGAGAGAGGCAGAGACACAGAATCTGAAGCAGGCTCCAGGCTCCAAGCTGTTAGCACAAAGCCCGATGCAGCGCTTGAACTCACAAACCTTGAGATCCTGACCTGAGCCGAAGTCAGACACTCAACTGACTGAGCCACCCAGGTGCCCCACCCTTGATTTCTTTTTGAAAGGAGCTCAGACTGCTTTGTCCCTACTTTCACTGCATTTGTGATTGAACCTTAAACACTTACAAGCATTAATGAAAATATATGTCTGAAAGAAGCTGACATATACTAGATATTCATAAAAACATCTTAAATCTGAATGGTGTATTATTTATGTAGATAAAAATTTCAATGCAACATAATAAGAGCAGCCAATTTTATTTCATAAGTCAACTTTTGTTACAAAAGTAATAAATGTTCATTTTAGGAAATTATAAAAATATAAAGATGCAAAAACCAGTGGGTAAAAATCACTAGCTATCTCACCATGCCAACATAACCAATATAACCATAACATAGCATTTTAGTGAATATATTTTCAGTGATATTTCTAATATATGTAAATATATAAAGAGGGATCATATTGTGATTGACTAGTTTCACTTCTCAATATGATGTGACTAGTTGTCTAAGGCATTAGATATCATCCTACATTATTAATGGCTGCACAATATCCCATCCTATGGAAGCAGTTTAACTAGTTCTCTATTAATTATCAATAATTCTGTTATAGGGACAGACAGCCTGGCTGGCTCAATCAACTGATTGACTCACCTTTGTCTCAAGTCATGATCTCACAGTTTGTGAGTTCAAGCCCCACATCAGGCTCTCTGCTGTCATCACAGAGCCTGCTTGGGATCCTCTGTCCCCCACTCCCTCCACCCCTCTTCTGCTCATTTTCTCTCTCACTTTTTCTCAACATAAAGAAATAAACTTTAAAAAATTCTATTATAAATTACCTTATAACATTCACAATTAAACATTCACAATTTCACAATTAAAATTAAAAAACATTCAAACATTCACAATTAAAATTTCCAAAGACCAGGGGCGTCTGGGTGGCTCAGCCAGCTAAGCGTCTGACTTCGGCTCAGGTCATGATCTCATGGTTCGTGAGTTTGAGTCCCGCATCAGGCTCTGTGCTGACAGCTCAGAGCCTGGAGCCTGCTTTGGATTCTGTGTCTCCCTCTGTCTGTGTCCCTTCTTAGCTTGCTCTCTCTCTCTGTCTCTCTCTCTCTCTCTGTCTCTCTCAAAAAAAATAAATAAAACATTTTTTAAAAAATTTCCAAAACCCAGCTTTCTAAGATCAGAAATCCTGGAGCAAATAGTTACATATAATTTTCAGTGCCTCAGTATTGAATTATAAGAAAAATACTCAAAATCATTGTACTTTGACAAATGAAAAGAGGAAAAAGGAGACAAACTAAAAAAACCGACTCTTAACTATAGAGAAGAAACTGATGGCTACCAGAGGGGAGGTCGGTGGGGCTATGGGAGAAGTAGGTGAAGGGGATTAAGAGGACACTTATTGTGACAAGCACTGAGTAATGTTCAGAATTGCTGAATCACTATATTGTACACCCGAAGCTAATATAACACTGTTAATTACACTGGAATTAAAATAAAATTTTTAAAAATCATTGTACTTGTGTACCTAATATATGATTTCAGATCATCGGTGCTATCAGCCTTCCCGCATTCCACAATCTTCTAGAGAGATACCAAGCCATTAAACAATTTTAAACCAAGTAAAGAACCCTCACTTTCAGAAATAGTGAGCTACATAATTCAGAACTACCCTCCTACTGAAGACAACTAAAATAATTCATATGAAATATAAAAAGCTTTTTCCTGTAACAGAAAAAAAAGCTAACAAGTAGCAAGGAATCACCTTGCCAATTATTGGCAAGAGACAATAGCTCAGAAAAGGTGAAACTCCAGAGAGAAGAGCTCAGTATTTGGGCCAGTTTTGCAATGAGAAGAGGTGGCTAAAAAGCTGAGGGAGCTAAGGTCATGTAAGTTGGAATCTAGGGCTTTGCAAGGCAGGAGCAATTCTGGAAAACTACCCCATGCTTAGGACTGTAATCCTGAGTGGCTGCACCCTGGAAGGAAGAGTAAACTGAAGGAAGGAAGGAAGAGTAAGCTTTCTCCCATATTTCAGCTCAGTTTCAAGTACTCTGGGTGATTCAGAAAAATCTCAGGCACTAAAAATGCTTAAGGTGCTTCTGGATTGCTAATGCCCCTACACATCTGCAAAAGTCCATGAAAATCCTTTCCGTAGGATGATACTATCCTAGTCTGAAAATTACCCCACTAGGGGCTCCTGGGTGACTCATTCGCTTAAGTATCAAACTCTTGATTTCAACTCAGCTCATGATTTCATAGTTGGTTGTGGGATCGAGCCTTAAGTTGGGCTCTGCCCTGACAGCACAGAGCCTGATTGGGATTCTCTTTCACTCTTTCTCTCTGCCCCTCCCCTACTCTCTCTCTCTCTCTCTTTCAAAATAAATAAATATACTTTAAAAAAAAAAAAAAAGACTAGGGGTGCCTGGGTGGCTCAGTCAGTTAAGCGTCCAACTTCGGCTCAGGTCGTGATCTCATGGTCTGTGAATTCGAGCCCCACATCGGGCTCTGGGCTGACAGCTCGGAGCCTGGAGCCTGCTTCGGATTCTGTGTCTCCCTCTCTCTGCTCCTCCCCTGCTCACACTCTTGTGTGTGTCTCTCTCTCTCAAAAAAAAGAAATAAACATTTTAAAAAAAAATTTTTAAAGACTTAAAAAAATTACCCCAATAAAATTTTCAATTACAATTTTCAGCACACAAAGACAATTAGACACAGAAGGAGATAAAGAACAAGAACCAACATAAACAATAGATGATAGAGTTTCCACAGACTGTCCAGACAGGGGAATTATTAGACATAAATGAGAAAAAAAGCTATCTTAGTATGATCATTAGGATAAAAATTGAATTAAAAAAAATTTTAACATTTATTACTGAGAGACAGAGGGACACAGAGCGTGAGCAGGGGAGGGGTAGAAAGAGGGGGAGACACAGAATCTGAAGCAGGCTCCAGGCTCTGAGCTGTCAGCACAGAGCCTGACACAGGGCTCGAACCCACAAACTGTGAGATCATGACCTAAGCTGAAGTCAGTTGCCTAACCAACTGAGCCACCCAGGTGCCCCTAAAAATTGAATTTTTGATACAAAGTTGGAAACTAAAAAAAAAACCCCAGAAATTGGGGTGCCTGGCTGTCTCAGTCAGTAGAGCATACAACTCCTGATCTTGGAGTTCTAAGTCTGAGCCCCATGTTGGCTGGAGAAATTACCTAAAAATAAAATCTAAAAAAAAAAAACACAACCAGAAATTGAAGACTCAGAAGGTGAAAAATATAATAGCACAAATTAAAAATTCAAGATATGGGTCTAAAAACAGATAAGGTGAAGAAAATAGCTTTGAAGAATCCATTCAGAATTAGAAAATTCACACGTGTTTAGACCTTTACTTTTCTTTTCAAAAAAGTTTTTTAATGTTTATGTATTCATTTTTGTGAGAGAGGGATAGAGCACAAGTAGGGGGGGGGGGCAGAGAGGGAGGGAGACACAGAATCGGAAGCAGGCTCCAAGCTCTGAGTTGTCAACACAGAGCCCAACGCGGGGCTCCAGCCTCCAAACTGTGGGATCATGACCTGAGCTGAAGTTGGATGCTTAACTGACTGAGCCACCCAGGCACCACTAGACCTTTACTTTCTGTAGGTTATATTACAAATCGTAGATTTGTTTAACATAATTCTTCAGCTGCTCGTGGCCCCTACTTCCCCCAAGATCTTGGCACCTTTCATCAGAGAGGACTTTCCTCCTTGCCTGCAGGGTTAGTATCCACCATATTTGTTAGAGTGTTTCTTATCAGTTCCTACCAGTCTGGAGAGCCAGTACCCAGGCTCAGAAACTGCATACACCAGGGTAACCCCATCCTCTCCTAGACCCAGCTGTGGTGGTCACCCCTTTACTCCTTTACTCCTCCATCTGAACCCAGACCTATGGTGTTTCTCTTTTTTTTTTTTTTTTAATTTTTTAATGTTTATGTATCATTTTGAGAGACAGAGACAGAGCATGAGCAGGGGAGGGGCAGAGAGAGGGAGACACAGAATCCAAAGCAGGCTCCAGGCTCCAAGCTGTCAACATAGAGCCCGACGCGGGGTGGAACCCACGAATCGCGAGATCATGACCTGAGCTGAAGTTAGATGCTTAACTGACTGAGCTACCCAGGTGCCCCCAGACCTACAGTGTTTCTGCTCCTGGCTTCACCTTATAATAGATATATATCCCTTCCCTTTGTCCCAGAGCTGCTCCTCTCTCTCTCAAAGCCAAAATCACTCCTTCTTCTCTGGAGTACAGCTCTCATCTATTTACCTGATCAGGGAAGCCTTATCCTGTAACTAAGAGTCTTGCCAAACAAACAAACAAACAAAGGCTTGCGGGTAAGGGAGGTTCAGGGAGGGAAAACGTATCAGGAGGTCTGGGCCCCCAAGAGAGTCAGAAAGGACTTGGAACAGTATAGCCCAACCCCCTCCACTTGCTCATGGGGAAACTGAGGCCCAGAGATGGTGTGACACATCCACGGCCACACAGTGAGAAAGTATCACAGCCAGGACCAGGATGAGGGACCTCCTCTGCCACCTACTTCTCACTAAGACCCAAATCAAAGGCTGCCTGTTGCCCTGCATCTGGCAGATGTAGCACCTTTTGAGTTCCTGGCAGATGCTAGCGCAGCGAAGGTAAAATGGATCAGACACAGTCCTTGCCCCCAAGTGGTACACGTGACTGAGGAACAAAAGTACAAATTAAACCGGCACTGCACTTACATGTACCTTACCAGGCTGGGTTCATTTATCCCTCACAACCCCATGGGGCATGTAGTATTATTATTATTCCTGTAGTCTCACAACGGATAATGTGCGAAGCCAGGATTTGAATCTAGGCTGCATAAGCTAGAGATCTGTGGGGGCATGCATCGGAGCAGGGTGGGAAGAAGGCGGTGACTGAGCTGAGCCTTCGAAGTGTATTTTAATAGCCTGGGAAGGGAGAAAGGACAGCAGGACAGGGAGAACCACACGCGCCTCCAGCAGCTACAGCAACATGCAGTCAAGTCTCTGTGCCCAAGGATCCCAAAGGCAGTGGGCATGCTTCTCTGCCGTTCCACTTCCATTTTACCCTAAGTGGTGGGGTGCCGGAAAGCCCTGCGGGGAAGGTGATCCACCAGTCAACTCGGGCAGTAAGTGGCCCCCACCAGCAGGGGGTGGGGCGGAAGGGCCCTCGGCAAACACCCTCAGTACAGCCAGCCTGCCGCTGGGTGGCACTGTGGCTCCTCAGAGAGGGAACAGCGCCCACAGGGAGACTGGTCACAAAAAAGAGAGGGAGCACCATTCCGGCCCTCCTGCGCTGGGCACTGGGGTTACAAAGTAGTACAAGAAACAGTTCCTGCCTTCGCAGACCCGTGGTGGGACTGACAGACACCTGGGTAACTAATTAACTACTCCAATAATAGACATAATGAATTGCTCCAACAGCCGGTTCCAGTTGCAGAGCCCAGGGAAGGAGGAGGCATTTGAGCCTTGATACAGGATTGGCCGTTCTAGGACAGGACGGCTGTGATGGTGCTGGCTCCCAGGGCACAGGCACAGATGTGGGGAAGGGGGGTTCCCAGAGTCCCAGCTGGGGCCGGGGGCCTCCATCAGCCACCTGCCTGCCGCAGGTGGGAAAGGGTGGGCATCTGTGCACAGGGCTTCAGCACCACCACACTAAGGTGCTCTTTGTCTCCATGAAGCACTTAGCTCAGGGACCTGGTGAGGCCCCTGGTGCTAGGATGACTAGAAAATGCTGGAACCCCCTGGCAGGCACAGAAGACTGCTGGCATCTTGTCCTCTTTCTGTGCATTTCTGAACTCAGCCTCCAGTCCCAGCACTGGTCCCAACTTGCTGCGGGATCTGGGGCCAGACACCACAGGTCTTGGGGCTCAGTGACTGCATCTGTAAAAGTGATCTTTCATGTGCACAAATATGTTGAAAAATGAGCAAAGTTAATCAGAAGCCACAGAGTTGGGGGGGGCGGGGCAGAACGCCTCAGTGGCTCGGTCGGTTAAATATCCAGCTTCCACTCAGGTCATGATCTCCCGGTTGGCAGGACATGATCTCGCAGTTTGTGGGTCTGAGCCCTGCCTCTGGCTCTGTGCTGACAGCTCAGAGCCTAGAGCCTGCTTCAGATTCAGTGTCTCCCTCTCTCTCTGCCCCTCCCCCCTCTCAAAAATAAATAAACATTATATAGATATATATAATGTTTATTTATATATATACATAAATATATGTATATTTATATATTTATAAATAATATAAATATTTTTTATATTTATATAAATATATAAGGGGGAAAAATAAGTCAAACAGCAATAAGGGGAGGGGGGGGGAAATAAGTCAAACAGCAATAAGAACTGTCCATGATGTTTCCTGCTGGCCTGAAGGCATGTCCTGGTCTTCTTTTTAGAGGTGGGCAGTTGGGGAGGAGGACTCCCTTGGCTCCCCTTCAGGCCTGGGCAGGACCCAATACAAAACCAGAATATATCTATTTGTCCTTGGAGAACAATTCATCTCCAAATTCAATAAGCAGAACTTTGCAGCAGGGAAACAATTTAATATCTGGTAGATACATTTTCATTAAATTTTTCAAGATGGAACAAAAGCTGTATTTTCAAATTTCCTATTCAGAAGTTAACTCATCATGGTGTTGAAACCCACATTCAAGCAGCTGAACTGAAATCAGCTTCCTAAAACAAAACACAAGCAGAGATGGACTGGCTGAAGTTTCAGACAAGACTTCAAACCCTCCCTGGATGATGGGCCCAGGCTTCCTCCCACTCTGGTCCACATGCACCCATCACCAGAAGGGGGTACCCATTGTATCCACTATACCCCCTTCACAGAAACCAGGGGTGGGGCAAGGGCGCTCAGGGTTGCAGGCCCACAGTATCATTTCAAGCAGATACTCCCCACCTTCTTTTGTCATTTAGTAGTGAAGCTGTTGAGAGGTGATAAGGCACTTGGAGGCACCCAGGGTTTGCCAGGCAAGGGGTTTCTCCTCACACTGTTCTCCATCGGTTGTCCAGCCCCAGAGCCAGACTTGCCCAACCCAACTGGGGAGCCCAGGTCACCTTTTAGAGAGATGATTCCCTCCACCCAATGGCAATTCCAGAAGAGGCACAGGCACTTTGCGTAGCAACGGCATGTAAATCCTTTTCACTTAAATAGTGTATTACTGGGGCACCTGCGTGACTCAAATGGTTGAGTGTTTCTTAATTCCAGCTCAGGTCATAATCCCAGGACTGTGGGATCCAACCCAGAGTTGGGATCTGCAGTGATCATGGAACCTGCTTAAGATTCTCTCTCTCTCTCCCTCTGCCCCTCTGCCCCACTCTCATGTGCTCTTTCTCTCTAAAAAAAAAATTAAAAATAAATAAATAAATAGGGTGCCTGGGTGACTCAGTTGGTTAAGCATCTGACTTCAGCTCAGGTCACGATGTCACAGTTTGTGAGTTGGAGTCCCGCATCAGGTGAGCTCGAGCCCAGCATCAAGTTAAGCACGAGTCCCAGTTTGGGTACACACGAGCCCTGCTTCCTGTGAGCTCCGCTTCTCTCTCTCTCTCTCTCTGCTCCTCGCTCACTTGCACCCTAAATAAATAGTGTATCACCAGTTCAGTTAAATTGCAGTCTTCCAAATATGCTTTCATCTACACATTTTACTACAAACAATATACATTTTATGTAATTATTTGAATAATGATGAGAGGACACCTAAGGAGAGCTGATGGGGATTAAGGGAGATAGAGCCCTTTCAGTCCCACTCTCCCCTCTGCCTTGGTCCGTTTGCTCCTAATCAATTACTTTTTAACATATAAAGAGTCATGCAGCAATAAATCAAGAAATCCTTTTGGCCCAGGCTTTGGGGTACCACACTGTAGGCAGACTGTGCGCAATTGCATCCCCAAATTGCAAGAAGTCAGCTCAGACTAGACTAGGTGCAGAAATGCTTCAGTTTTATGCGCAGAAAACTGGCCTTGGAGGAGGGGCAACTGAGTTTCCAGAGGGTATGATATGACCCGCCCCCCCCCCCCACAGATTTATTCTGTGCAACTGTGTCCCAGAAGAGGCTTTTGGGGGACATGGAAATTTATATATCCCTCATCTGTTCTGCAGAATGCTTCTAATCTCTTTGCAGGGTGTCCTGGCATCCCTGAGTTCCTTTTATAAATTTTAGGTATGTAATTTTAAGCAAGTGATTTGTGTCTGGTCTTCCCATCAATCAGAGCTTACTGTTGATTTTGTCAATATCTTGGTGGTGTATTATCTTTAATACACAAAGAACACATATAAGCCAAAAAAGAAGACAAGCACCCTAATTGAAAAATGGGCAAAAAACATGAAAAAATATAATTCAGGGTTGCCTGGGTAGCTCAGTCAGTTAAGTGGCTGACTCTTGATTTCTGCTCAGATCACCATCTCACCTGTTCAGGAGGTGGACTCCAACCTTGGGCTCTGTACAGAGCGTGCTTGGGATTCTCTCTCTCCCCTCTCTCTGCTCCTTCCCTGCTCGTTCTCTCTCTCTCTCTCTCTCTCTCTCTCTCTCTGTCAAAATAAATAAGCATTAAAAAGAAAAAGAAAAATACAATTCATAAAAAGTTAAGAAATGCCCAGTGTTAGTGAAACTATCCCTCACCTTCTAGGACTATGCATATAATTTTATACGACTAAGAATAATTTCAGGGGCACCTGGGTGGCTCCCACCGTTAAGGGTCTGACTCTTGGTTTCTGCACAGGTCATGATCTCGCAGATTGTGAGTGTGAGCCCTGCTTAGGGCTCTGTGCTGACAGCTCAGAGCCTGAAGCCTGCTTTGGATTCTGCGTCTCCCCCCCCCCCCCCCCCCGCCCCGCCCTTACCCTCCCCTGCTGGCACTTTGTCTCTCTCTCTTTCAAAAATAAATAAACATTAAAAAAAATAATAATTTAAAAATGTTTCAAATCTGTATACTCTTTGATCAAGCAATTCCACTTCTCCAAATGTATCCTATGGAAACATCTGCCCAACTAAAATGGACGTACAAGGATTTTCGTTGTAGCATTATTTACTACCGGAAATTTATTATAGGAAAACTGGGGGAAAGTCCAGCAAGAGAGTAGATTGGGACTCCTCCAAGCCTCCACCAGACGCGCGGAGCTGAGCCAGCCCGACCGAGCGACGAGTGCCCTTCTCCCTCCTGCGGAGCCCCAGCTCAGACCCTTTCCGCGACCGGGGCTCGGCCCACAACCGCCTCTCCCACCAGGCCTGCGGGCGGCCGGGGCTGCCCGGGGAGTGAGCGCAGCGGTTCGGCCACAGCGGGTGGCCGTTCTACGTGCGCTCGCTGCCCGTGGCCGCGGTCTAGGGCCCCGCCGCGGGGGCCGCGCCCGCCGGCGGCCCCGGGCTCGGCCGGTTAGCTCAGCGGCGGCGTCTGGAAGATCTCGCAGCCGCAGACCGCTGGCGCGTGTCCTTGGAAGTCAACCGCTCCGCCTCCGAGGAGCCGACGGTCGAGAGCGAGGAATGCGTAGTGGATGGAAGATCACTGGCAAGCTCGAAGAGAGGTAGGACGGCCATGGCTGCTTCTCCCCGGGCTTCGCTCAAAAACACACGCTGCCCCCTGGTGTGGACCCCACCCTGGTCTCCTCCTCTCTGTCCCCTGAGGGCAGGCTCGCCGTGGGGGCCTCGATGACCAGCCAGCTTGAGGCCCCAGAAGCTGGGAAGCCGAGAAGCCTGGAGCCAAGTGAAGGCCTTAGCCTTGCTGTACACCCTCCCCCTCAGTAGCCACCTCTGACCATCCCCACCTGCCAACCCGTAAGCTCTTTTCATACTTTACCTTCTGTTTTTGTCAAAGTTCGAAGCAACTCCCCACGCCCACCACACCCTCAAAAAAGAGTACATTGGTTCAACTTTTGGTTAACCATACAATAGCCCACGAAGCTATGAAAAAGGATAAGGTAGATCCATACCTCTTGATGTAGCCAATATGTCCTCCAAGTATTGTCAAGTTAAAAAAAAAAAAAAAAAGATGAAAATCTAGTAGGTTCCCAATGAATCCTTCTATATAAAAATAGAAATCTATATATACATTGAAACCCTGGAAAACTATACAGCTCATTAAACTTTTATGATGGGCTAGCTTTGGGATGGATTTAAATTTTCCCATTCTTGGGGTGCCTGGGTCACTCAGTGGGGTAAGCATCTGACTCTTGGTTTGGGCTCAAGTTGACGTCACAGTTGGTGAGTTGGAGCCTGCATGGGGCTCCGTACTTACAGTGTGGAACCTGCTTGGGATTCTCTCTCCCTCTCTCTGCCCCCCCCCCCCCCCCCCGCTCTCTCTCTCTCTCGCAAAATAAATAAATAAACTTTAAAAAAAAGTTGTCATCACACACACAGAATTTGTGTTGGTGACAGATGTTAACTGAAACTAATTATACGCCAACTATGTCAATTATACCTCAATTTTAAAAAATGAAAAAGAAAAGGCAGAAACAGAATAGTGTAAATAGCATGCTACCTGTTTTTGTAAGAAAGAGAGAGAAATAAGAAAAAATATGTTTTTAAGCCACTTTATTGAGGTATAATTGACATAAAAAAAAGCTGTACAAATTTGATGTATACAACTTCATGAATAATAGAAACTTATCTATATTCACTTTTTATTGAGGTATAATTGACATATTATATTAGTTTCAGGTGTACAACATAACGACTCAATATTTGTACATATTGCAAAATGATCACCACGGTAAGTCTAGTTAACATCCATCACCACACATAGTTATAAAACAGGTTTTTTATGATAGGAACTTCTAAAATCTACTCTCTGAACAACTTCTGAATATGCAATACAGTATTTTTAATTTTTTTTTATTTTTTAAAGAGAGAGAATGCATGAACAGAGGAGAGGGGCACAAGGAGAGAGGGAGGGATCTTTTTTTTTTATTTTTTTATATTTATTTATTTTGAGAGAGAGATAGCAGAAGGAGCAGGCAGAGAGAAGGAGAGACAGAATCTCAAGCAGGCTCCATGCACCATCAGTGCAGAGCCTGATGCAGGGCTTGAACTCACCAACTGCAAGATCATAGCTTGAGCAGAGATCAAGAGTCAGACACTTAACCGACTGAACCACCCAGGCACCCTGAGGGGGAAGAATCTTAAGCAGGCTCCACATTCAGCATGGAGCCCAACGCAGGGCTTGATCCCACAACCGTGACATCATGACCTGAGCCGAAATCAAGAGTTGGACATCGGGGCGCCTGGGTGGCTCAGTCGGTTAAGCGGCAGACTTTGGCTCAGGTGGTGATCTTGCGGTCCGTGAATTCGAGCCTCGCATCGGGCTCTGTGCTTACAGCTCAGAGACTGGAGCCTGTTTCAGATTCTGTGTCTCCCTCTCTCTGATCCTCCCCCGTTCATGTTCTGTCTCTCTCTCTCAAAAATAAACGTTAAAAAAAAAAATTAGAAAAAAGAGTTGGACATCTAACCAACTGAGCCACCCAGACACCCCTGCAAAACAGTATTATTAATTATAGTCATCATGCTATACACGACATCTTATATGTACTTCTATTTACATAAATAAAGACTGGAAGGATTCACAATATGTGAATAAAAGTGGTTCTCTATAGATGGCAGGTGGGGAGGTAATGAGCTGGCTGGGGGTATAAGTGCAACCAAGACTTCTAAGCACAGACCTTTTAATATTGTTTTGACATTTGAAGCAAGTATTACCTTTATGAAAAAATGAATTATGAAAAACCCAGCAACAATGGCATCATCAAATCTAGTGAGGATGTGATAAACTTATTTTACTCACACACACAGTCATCTCCATTCAAGCAAGCGTTATTCATTGCCAATGTCAGAGGTCATCCTCCAGTTGATTTTTAAAAATTTTTTTCTTTAAATCTTCTGGAACTCTGTGGTACACTGCAAGGAAATGTGATGCCGGGGCAGTGACTAGCCCAGTATCACAGAGGCTGCAAAAAAATCTAGGTGAAGATGGGTAAAATGGAGCTTTCTTTCTTTTAAGGATGCCAAGCATATGAACTTGCCTATGGCTCTTGGTGGAAGGCAGAGATGATCATTTTCCACTACAGAAGCCATAATGGCCAGATACTCGCTTTTCCCTCTGCCTTTGCACATAGGGCATAGGCTCCTAGGACACAGGGTCAGAGATAATTAGCTGCATCCTCCCCAGAACCTGAAATAAGAGCTAATGGTATGAAGAATCCTTTCTAGGTCATCACCAATAGCAAAGCCACCATCTGTGTCCTGGGACAGTGACAGTATCCTGAAACCAATGTTAGTAGCGTCCAGGGTTAACAGTAGGTCCAATGGTGATATCCTTCGTCCCATGCTGACAGACCAAACAGATTCGTCAGTGGCCTCACTTTACATCTCTGGTTTCATTTTACAGCATAAAATTTTGCTGCATCTCTGACTGCATAGCCTCCCTTGGACCTGCCTATTTTCCAGGTCAGTGTCTCCAAATCTCCCTAGTTTCATTCTATACATTCCATTTTCCTTAAATCTGTCAGAATTGGTTTCTGTTGCTTGAAGAATCTGATTCTGGATTGCATTAGGGGTTCTCTACCTGGAAACCAGAGGAAATAAGGGAACTGACAACCTAGCCAGGATCTCAAGCCTATACCTCTGATGGAAAAGAAATAGAGAAGAGGGTAAAACAGTCCCATAAATCTTAGAAGTGTGTGTGTGTGTGTGTGTGTGTGTGTGTGTGTGTGTGTTTGTGTGTGTGTTACAGGGCAGCAGTGGGGGGTGGGGGTGGGTGGCTTTCCTAAGAAGACGCTGCTGGACCTGGGTCCTGGGTTAGGCTGGATCTGAAGCTTGCTGGGAGCGTTGACTGGTACACATGTGATGGTATTAGCCAATTGGCGATTGGAGGTAAAAACTTGAGGGTAAGGTAGCATAGAGAAACTGTGAGAGTGAACATTCTGGCACATGGTTACAATTTGAAGTTGTATGATTTTTTTAAAATAATGATCATGAGTTCGTATGCTGCTTCTGAATTCAAAAGACAGATGGATGGGACAAAGGCCTTCGGGGGTGAAGGTATGTGTGATTGCTTCTCTGGGTCTATCCAAAGAAACTTCTTTTAGATGTGACTCATTTATTCATTTAACACATGTTCACTGAGCAGATAGAGAAGTGAATTAAAAACATGCATCTAATTTCACTCCTCTGAAAACCCCAATAAAACTTCAATAAAGCGATTTATAACTGCTTTTTTTCTTTCATTTGGATCTATACATCTTTTTTATTGTGGTAAAAGACACGGTACAAATGTGTTATCATTTTAACCATTTTTATGTATACACTTAAGTGACATTAAGTGCAGTCATAATGTTGTTCAGCCATCTCCATTTACAGAACTTTTTCATCATTCTAAACAACCCACGGTGCACTAACCCCACATTCTTCCCTCCCTCCAAACCTGGTACCTCTGTTCTATTTTCTGTCTCTATAATTTTGCTTATTCTACAGCCCTCATATAAGTGGAGTCATATTTCGGTTTTTAAAATCTGGCTTATTTCACTTGACATAATGTTTTCAAAGCTTCATCCATGTTATAGCATGTATCAGAATCTCTTCTTTAAGGCTGAATAATATTTCATTGTACATCCATCACTACTGGTTAACCTGTTTGTCTGTTGACGGACACTTGGGTTGGTTCCACTTTTTGGCTGTTGTGAAGAATGCTGCTGTGAGTGTTGGGGTACAGATATCTGTTCGAGTTCCTGCTTTCAGTTCTTTTGGGTACACGCCCAGAAGTGGGATTGCCGGATCATATGGTAATTCTATATTTAACTTTTGGAGGAACCACGTACTGTTTTCCACAGCAACTGCATCTTTTTTTGTATTCCTACCAGTAACATACAAGTGTTCCACATTCTCCACATCCCCACCAGTACTTATCTTTCATTTTTTAATAATAGTCATCCCAAAGGGTATGAAGTGGTATCTCGTTGTGGTATAATGACTTTTCTTTCTTTTTTAAAAAGTTTATTTGTTTTGAGACAGAAAGAACCAGTGGGGGAGGGCGGAGATTGAGGGAGAGAGAGAATCCCATGCAGGCTTCACACTGTCAGGAGAGGGCCTGATGGGGGCTCAAACTCATGAACCGTGAGATCATGACCTGAGCCCAAATCAAGAGTCAGAAGCTTTGCTGACTGAGCTACCCAGGTGCCCTCGTTGTGGCCTAATTACTTTTAATGCATAACCTCACTAAACAAGGGATGCATAGCCAAGCCTGTCCAATCTGAGTTTTTTACTCCACATTCTGACCCTTCTGAGACCCAAGCACATTTGTTTTAACAAAGCAGAATATGTGGCTCCTGGGAGACTCAATTAAGCATCTGACTCTGGATTTCAGCTCAGGTCATGATCTCAGTTTATGACTTTGAGGCCCACGTCGGGCTCTGCACTGACAGTGCACAGACTGCTTGGGATTCTCTCTCTCCCTCTCTCTCTGCCCCTTCCCCGCTTGTGTGCACATGCACTCACCTCTCTCTCTTAGAAAATGTCTTTTAAATTAAAAAAAAATTTTTTTAAGAAAGGAGCTGAGGATGGAGAATGGGAGAGATATTGCTTACGGGTACATGCTTGCAATAGTAGGTAAGTGTTTCCTGGAGGTCTAAGACACAGTACAGTGATTACAGACAACGAAACTGTATCACATATTGTAAACATTAAACTTGCTAAGAGGTTAGATCCTAATTGTTCCCATCAGTAGAAGAAACGATAATTGTGTGGCATGACAGAGATACTAACACTACAGTGACAGTCATGTTGCAATATAAATGCATCAAATCAATATGTTGTACAGCTTAAACTTACACCACGTTACATGTCAACTATATCTCAATTAAAAAAATGAGAATTAGGCAAACCATAAGAGACTCTTAAGTACAGAGAACAAACTAAGGGTTGCTGGAGGGGAAATGGGTGGGGCAATGAGCTAAATGGAATTTAGTGCAGAACCCAACATGGGGCTCGATCCCACGACCCTGGGATGATGACCTGAGCCTAAACCAAGGGTCAACAGACTGAGCCACCCAGGTAACTCAGCCCCTGTCTTTTTGACTTTGTTTGTTTTAGATTCTACATATGAGAGATCTCATACAAGATTTGTCTTCCTCTGTCTGACTTATCTTACTTGGTATACTGTTGCCAAGTTTCATCCATATCGTCACAAATGGCAGGATTTCCTTCTTTCTTCTGCCAGAAAAATATTCCGTCATATGATCTACCATATCTTCTTTATCCATTCTCCCATTCAGCGATGCTTAGGTTTCCATAACTTGGCTGTTGTGCAATGAACATGGGAGTGGAGAGGTCTCTTCTCCATCAGTTTTTATTTATTTATTCTTTGTTTATTTTTAATGTTTATTTTTTGAGAGAGAGAGAGAGTGGGGGAGGGTCAGAGAGAGAGGGAGACACAGAATCTGAAGCAGGCTCCAGGCTCTGAGCTGTCAACACAGAGCCCAATGCAGGGCTCCAACTCATGAACCATGAGATCCTGACCTGAGCCAAACGGTCCTGAGTCAGACGCTTAACCAACTAAGCCACCCAGGAGCCCCCATCAGTTTTTATTTTTGTCAGGCAGCACATCTCACTATGATTATGAAATTTATTCTGAATCTTCTGCCAGTGCTTTTTGCCTGGTTACATCTTTAGATGGGTTCCAAGGAAGTTTTGATTTAAACTGTGGTGTCCAAATTCTGGGAAGCCTGAATAATTCATGAAATTTGGATGGAAACTATTATTGAGGTTTGTAATGGCTTGATAGGGATATCCTGAATCCTACATTTTTCCATGCATTAAACCACCACTAGATGCTGCTAAAGGCTGTGATATGCCTCAAGCAGGCTATGTTTGCCTTTCCTCCTTATGGGGAAACAACCAACATTCATTTATTTAAATGCTTTGTGTTAGGACACACTCATATGGATTTTTAATTTTTTTTTTAATTTGAGAGAGAGAGAGAGAGAGAGAGCGCGCGCGCTTGTGAGCTCAAGCAGGGAAGAGGCAGAGGGAGAATTCCAAGCAGGCTCGGTATGCAGAGCCTGATTAAGGGGCTTGAACTCACAAACCGTGAGATCACGACCTGAGCCTAAATCAAGAGTCAGACACTCAACCGACTGAGCCACCCAGGCACCCCAACACAAATGCATTTTAATGCAAGGTAGAACCCGGTGAATTGGAAACGCCACCTTTTCTACATCTTTTGAACAGAGTATTGGAACTTAGGGCTACAGAGTGTCTTCTCTGGGCCAGTTTTCATTCATTTTTCCATTTAATCTCTGTGACTGGCATCTTCTATTTGCCCCTCCAGATCAGCTTCCCACCCCTCTCCAACCATTGTGTGCCCCAGAGGCTGAGCTGTCAAGACAGAATTAGCCAGCGCACAACTCCTGGGGCTTCCCCTTGGGTTTGGCCAGTTGGGTGCACCTGCAGGAGGCACTACACAGGAGAGAGAGCACGTGACAAGTTTGTTCCCAGTTCCCACTGCAGAACTCCCACTGGCTGGCTTTGTCCTGCCACCCATGGTTCCACTGCCTGTAGGGTAGCCCTCCACACAGCCTCTCTGTCTCCAGGTTTTGTCCTTCAGGCCCAGGGGAGGTGACAGACAGCCCTATTGTTCCTAGTCCCTAGTCCCCAGTCAGAGAGTACTGCACAATCCCCCAGTGGTTACTCTACACCTTATTCACACCTTTGTAAACAGTCTTTTTATTAAACTCTCCTCAGATTACTCAGTTGAGTGTGTCATCTGTTTTCTGCTAGGACTCTGGCTGATATAACCCCTACAGATAGGGGGTAGCTTATCCAAGTTTGAGAGATAGTAGCAGCATAACTGGGCTGGGAAACAGGTCTGTCTGAGTCCTTTGCCAGGTCAGACTTCACTGCCCAGGAAGGGGCCTACTTGAGTAATGGGCAAATCAGGCACCCGGGATGAGGTCCAGTGCTGGGCACAGCAGATGGACTTCTTCTGCTCTGTGCCCTACACCACTGCATGTCCAGGGCCCATCACCACTTCTGTGTCTCCTGAAGTTGGTGTGTGCCCTCCCCATCATTCAGCTGCCATTGTGTTTGCCCAGGAAGCCTTTGCTTGCAGAGCCCAGAGCAGTCTCCTTTAATGACTCTTGTGGTGGTTTTTAAAATATGTCCACAAATTCTTGAAGATTCTCTCCATCAGGAATGGAGTCTAATTCCCCTTCCCATGAATACAGGCTGCCCCTAGTAATTTGCTTTCAACCAGTAGAATAGAGAAGTGATGTGCCATGAGTTTCAAGGCTGGGTCATAAAAGCAGATCAGCTTCTGTCTGCCTGTCTCCTCTTAGGACATTCATGAGACGAAATCCAGATGCCAGGCAACAGACAGGTGAGCCAGCTGAAACGCTCGCTGAGGTTCCAGCCATGAGAAAGACTCAGGCCCCAGCCATGGTTTGACTACAACTACACGAGAGATGCCATTGGGAATTGCCTGCTGAACCCCGTCAACAGGCACAGGGAGAGATAATAATAAAATTGTTGCCATCATTTTAAGTCACTAAGTTTTGAGATAATGTGCGACATAGCAGAGAAAACCAATAAAGTTCCTTCTGCATAGAAGGGGTAGAACCCTCAATACTGATTCTCTTTGGGCTGTCCAATGTGTTCTGGGATATTATTTAATTCTCTTTAAAAATTTTCCAAGTTTGGAGCACCTGGCTGGCTCAGTTGGTAAAGCATTCAACTCTTGATCTCAGGGTTATGAGTTTTTGAACTCATATAAAAAAACAAACAAACAAAAAACCCCAAAACTCCAAATTTGAAGTGCCTGGCTGGCTCAGTTGCTGGAGCACGATCTCAGGGTCATGATTCAAGCACCGTTGGGTGTGGAGTCTACTTTATTATTATTATTATTATTATTATTATCATTTTTTATTTTAGAGAGAGAGAGCAAGCACAAGCAAGGCAGAGGGGCAGAGGTCAAGAGGGAGAGAATCTTAAGCAGGCTCCATGCTCAGCGCTGAGCCCTGTGTGGGGCTCAATTCCATGACTCTGATCCTGGGATCATGACCTGAGCAGAAATCAAGGGTCAGTGGCTCGGTCAACTGAGCCACCCAGATGCCCCTGTGAAGCCTACTTTAAAAATAAAATAAAATAAAAATGTCCAAGTTTTATTTTTTCCCCATTATGGTGTTGTGCTGGATTTTGTTCCTGGATACTTGAAAAGTTGATAACTTCTTGGAATTAAATGTAACTGAATTTTTGTTCAGAACAGGTTCATGTTCTAGAATTTGCTTTTCTCACTTAGTAATGTATTGTTGACAATTTTCCAAATGAGCAAATATAGATATCCTGCTTTTCAAACAATGGCTTCATAGTATTAAGCTCCAGTTTTTAGGAGCACCTGGGTGGCTCAGTCAATTAAGTCCCACTTCGGCTCAGGTTATGATCTCACGGTTCGTGGATTGGAGCCCTGCATTGGGTTCTGTGCTGACAGCTCAGAGCCTGGAGCCTGCTTCAGATTCTGTGTTTCCCTCTCCCTCTGCCCCTCCCCTACTCACACTCTGCCTCTGTCTCTCAAAAATAAATAAACATAAATAAAAAACTTTAAGATTGTTCCCAAAGCTCCTCCCCTCCTGTATTTAAGCTAGTGTATGATCCAGATCTAGTGACTTGCTTCTAACAAATAGAATATGCAAAAGTGATGGGATGATTAAGTTACAAAAGACTGTGACTGTGACATCCATCTTGCCCCATGACCTTCTATTTTTGCATGCTTTAATGAAGCAAGCTGTCGTGTTAGAGAGGTCCAAATGGCAAGGAACTAATCAACAGTTCATAAGGAACTGAATCCTGTCTGCAACCAGGTAAGAGACCTTGAACATAGATCCTTCTTGAGTCAACTTTCAGATAATCCCACAGCCTTGACTGATACCTTGATTGCCACCTTGAGAGAGACACTGACATAGAAGATACAGATAAACTGTGCCCAGATGCTGACCCACAGACACTGTGAGATAATAAGTATGTGTTGTTTCGATACCTTAAATTGTAGAGTAATTTGTTATGCACCAATAGATAACTAACAGTAATTATTTAGGGATGGGAACTTGCAGGTTCTGTCATGCGGTGATGAAATCACTGACTTAACTATTGCATAGGGTCACCTGTAATGAAATATCCACTGAGGCAAGGCTCTGGGGCTCCTAGTGACTGACATCAGAAAACATCATAGAGGAAAGAAGGAATTCAAGGACTGCGGGTGATGCCATTGGTTTGGACTCTGCTGGACAGTTGAAGGAAGGTGATTGAGAAGCACAAGGTCATAACTTTTTATACCTCTTCTACTTCTATTTATTTTTACTCTTCTCTTCTCTTCTCTTCTCTTCTCATCTCATCTCTTCCCTTACATTGCTGGAAAATTCAATCCTAAAGGCATGAGGTAGGACAGAGGAAGGAAGACATTTGTACCTGGAGTGGAAGGAGTGTTGGTGGCACAGAGTGGGGTACTGGTGACTGAATGGATAAGGAGAGCATTTGTGGAGGAGGGTGGCCTGGCATAGGTGTCAGAGACTGAGAAGGGTGAGAAGGACAGCACTGCAGATGGGTAGCTCAGTGAGGATGTCACAACCTGAGCAGGGTAATGAAGCGTACTCTCTCCTGCTGCATTGGAAATTACCCTCAAACCTAGTAGGTTAGAACAATCATCATTTACTATCTCACAGGTTCTGTGAGTTGAGAATTCAGACTTGAATTCTCTGGCTTGTCTCTGTTCCGCAATGTCTAGGGCCTAGCCTGGCAGAATTGACAGCTGAGGGCTAAAATAATCTGAAGTCCTGGCTGAGGCTTGAGGATCTGCTTCTATGGTGGCTCACTTCATGCCTGAAAGTCAACGCTAACAAGCTGATTTCTTTCTATGTGGCCTATCCACACATGACTCCCTCCGCAGGACTATTGAGTAGCTTTACAAAATGGATGGCAACCGGCTTCCCTGAGAGCCAGTGATCCCAGAGAGTGAGCCAGGAAGAAGAGATCTTTTAAAAAATGAACTAGCTTAGACAGTCATATGGCATCAGTTAAGCATTTGACTCTTTAAAAAAATTTTTTTTAATGTATATTTATTTTTGAGAGTGGGGGAAAGGGCAAAGAGAGAGGGAGACAAAGAATCTGAAGCAGGTTCCAGGCTCTGAGCTATCAACACAGAGCCTGACACAGGGAACTTCAAGATAATGACTTGAACCAAAGTCGGATGCTCAACCAGTTGAACCACCCAGGTGCCCGAGCATCTGACTCTTGATTTGGCTCAGGTCATGATCTCACATCTCCTGGGTTCGAGCCCCACATTGGGCTCCATGCTGACAGTGGTGTGGAGCCTGCTTGGGATTCTCTCCCTCTCTATCTGCCCCTTCCCACATGTGCTGTCTTTCTCCCTCCTTCTCTCTATCAATAAATAAATTAACATTCAAAAAAAAAAAAAAGTGAGTTGCTAAATCCAACCCATAGTCAAGGAAGGGGTAAATAGGTTACACCTTCTGAAGGGAGAATATCAAAGAATTTGCAGATCTATTTTAAATTTACAAAAGATATGGAGGGACAGCTTGGTTGTGGTGTCCCAGACCCTGAGCAGAGTGAGGAGGGCATATACATACAAGGGAAGAGTGGCATGGGTTTTCAGAGCCTGAGCAGGATGAAGAAGGCATCCATGTGGGAAAGACAGACTGGCGTGGGGGAGTTGGAGTCCAAGTGTATTTGAGGAAGGCATCTGTGCTCATGTGGGGGTGGGAGTAGTGCTGGAAGATGGTTTGCATACAGGGGATTGATCACATAAGTAAATATATTAAGGATAATTGGAGCCAGGCTTCTCACTGTCAGAAGAGTGAGTTACAAATAGGGAAAGAAAAAAATAACATAAATCCTGTGACGTTGGATTGGGAACTGTAGGTATGAGTGTGAACTCACAGCTCTCAAGATGAAAAGATGGGGGTGCCTGGGTGACTCAGTTGGTTAACCGACCGGCTCTTGATTTAGGTTCAGGTCATTATCTCACGGTTCGTGGGTGTCTGCTTCCCACTGTAAAGCACTGTTTTCCCTTTGAAATTAATAAGTATTTGGTGGATATTTTGAAATTCTGTAAGTACCCCGTTCCTCATCAATTTACTCATTTATCAATGCATATCGTATAGACTTGTGCTTTCCTATTTTATTTCAATGGGATATATTTTCTTAATGTGATTTTTTATTTTGACTGGCTCAAATTGTCCCAGATTTGATCACTGGAGCCCCTTCATACTGGCTCATAGGTCTGTTTGACATGTTCCCAACATTCTTGATCAAGTCTTTGCTTTCTGGTTTACAAAGATGTTTTGGGAGGTTCCTGAGAGGCTGTTGGTTAAGTGTCCGACTTTGGCTCAGGTCATGATCTCACAGTTCGTGGGTTTAAGCCCCACATCAGGCTCTGTTCAGAGCCTGGAGCCCACTACAGATTCCGTGTCTCCCTCTCTTTGCCTTTCCCCCACTTTCTCTCTCTTTCTCTCAAAAATAAACATTAAAAAATTTTAAAAAATGTTTTGGGCTCATCTTGTATGTTTCCTGCTCTAAGCCTGGAATCTGCCATTTCTCTATAGAACACTGGATCCTTTTAGGGGAAGTGGTATTTCTGGGTGCTATGTGTGCTCATTGCTATTAGGACTCTGCTCTTCCAGGCTCCTTGGATAGCAGTAGGAAACACACACACACACACACACACACACACACACACACACACCCTGTCTCTCTGTATGTCTATCTATCTACCCATCTTTCCATCATTTTTTTTTCTTCCAAAGTTTATTTCGAGAGAGAGCGAGAGAGTGGGGGAGGGGCAGAGAGTGAATCTCAAGCAGGCTCTGTGGGTCAGCACAGAGCCCAATGTGGGGCTCGAACTCACGAACTGTGAGATTGGAGCCAAAAATCAAGAGTCACGCACTTAACTGAGTGAGCCATCCAAGCGCTCCCACATTTAATTTTCTATGAGAGAAGTAAGCCCTAGTATCTGAAGGCATTCCAAATATAATATGCATTAACTCTCTCCTTAGCATAATGCTGCTAATCGTATAACATCCGTGGGAGAACTGGAATAGTCACTCAAATCATTTTCTCCTCTTCTGTCATCCAGCTGAGGAACCCTGGTTGAGAGAGCCTGAATTCTAGTATTATAGGATGATCATGTCAGCAACTTATTCTCAAATGGTTCTGGAAAAGAAACAAACAAAAAAGAAGTCTGAGATTGTGTCAAGGTTAAAAAGAAAGAGAAAGAAGGAAAATGCTGTAAATTCTTAATCTAAGGAACAACCCAGGGACTTTCTATGATTGTGCTAAAATAATCGCTAACCTCTTGTAGTCACAGGATGAGGGAGACAAAAAGCAGACCCAATGTTTGAACAGTAATTTGATAAAATTACAGTATCAGTTGAATTCATAGGCTTACCATTTCTTGGGTGCAAGTTAAGGCAGTGATGAGAGAACAGGATTCTTACAAGTTCAGTAAGGTTTACAGTACTCCTAACCACACTCAGCCTGGTATGTCTGAGGAGTCACCTCATGCCTGAAGACCCCTTCAGAGACCCTGGAGCCAGTCACCTGCAAAAGGAGGCCAATCTCACTGGTACTGGCTCCAGGCCTACCCCTGGAACTGTGGCTGTCAACCTTGGTTGCACATTGGAACCACCTGGGGAATCTTAAAACCTACTGGATCTCTGGATTGCAGGCCCAGATCTTTTGTTAATTTTAATTTTAATTTTTTTTAATTTTTTTTAACGTTTATTTATTTTTGAGACAGAGAGAGACAGAGCATGAATGGGGGAGGGTCAGCGAGAGGGAGACACAGAATCTGAAACAGGCTCCAGGCTCCGAGCTGTCAGCACAGAGCCCGACGCGGGACTCGAACTCACGGACCGTGAGATCATGACCTGAGCTGAAGTCGGCCGCTTAACCGACTGAGCCACCCAGGCGCCCCTAATTTTAATTTTTTTAAATAACTTATTTATTTTTTAATTTACATCCAAGTTAGTTAGCATATAGTGCAACAATGATTTCAGGAGTAGATTCCTTAATGCCCCTTGCCCATTTAGCCCATACCCCCTCCTTCAACGCATCCAGCAACCCTCTGTTTGTTCTCCATATTTAAGAGTCTTTTCTGTTTTGTGCCCTTCCCTGTTTTTATATTATTTTTGCTTCCCTTCCCTTATGTTCATCTGTTTTGTATCTTAAATTTCTCATACGAATGAAGTCATATATTTGTCTTTCTCTGACTGGCTAATTCTGCTTAGTATGATACCCTCTAGTTCCATCCACGTAGTTGCAAATGGCAAGATTTCAATCTTTTTCATGGCCGAGTAATACTTCATTATATATATATATACGTATATACTTCATTATATACTGAATTGAATATAATATATTAGTATTAGTATTAGTATAATATATTAGTATTAGTATTAGTATAATATATATAATAGTATATAATTGAATTATATACTGAATACTTCATTATATATATATATACGTATATATATATATATATATATATATACGTATATATATATACGTATATATATATATACGTATGTGTGTATATATATATATATATATATATATATATATACCACATCTTCTTTATCCATTCATCCATCGATGGACATTTGGCCATGCCAAATATATATATATATATATATATATATATATATATATATATATACGTATATATATATACGTATATATATATATACGTATGTGTGTATATATATATATATATATATATATATACCACATCTTCTTTATCCATTCATCCATCGATGGACATTTGGCCATGCCCAGAATTTTTTACTTAATTGGTCTGTGGTGCAATTTAATTTGGGTCTTAGCAGCTCCCAAAGAGGTTCTAACTTGCAGCCAAGACTGAGAACTACACACCGAACTAGAGATAAAACCCAGCATGTCCAAAGGTCAGATTACAGCTGAAACCCAGGAGCAGCATTGCACAGAAAAATAATTGCAAGATTTATCCTACTCATACCAGCAACATACATTATTTGGAATTCTTCTGCATGGAAGATTTGTCTCTTCTTTTCCATGTATTTATTTTTTCAATTGTTTATATCAGCATGACTCATGGATATTTATTTTATATTTTGGGTTATATATAATCCAGCGCTATTCATATCACTCGGGTTCCTCCAGTTTTAGCCATCAGGAGCTCTTTCAGTTGGCGTCTGTGTCCCTCGGACACGTCCAGCATTGGTGGGGTTTTGTTCATTTTTCAGTACTTCCTTTCTGGCACTAGGGGATACTCCAGGCTTACTGTCACCAGCTAGACCCCAAGACCTGACCTGCACTGTCCACCTGCTTGTCCTCACTGACCTTTGTCCCACATTTTCCCTTAAACTCTTCTTTCTGGCTTTCCTCTTAACTCAGGCAAATGGAAAGCAAACTGCCCTCTGAGTCACAGCGACTGCCCTGACAAGACCTCCAGCCAGCCCAAACCACCCAGACCAATTTGAACTTAACCCTTGGCTCATACCTGTGTAGATGGACCGTAGAGTGACCTGCAGAATGACTGACAATTACCTTTATCTCATTATAGTGCTAAAATCTCTGCCCAAAGAGCAACATTTACATAACGTACAAGGTGTATAGGCAAGTTTCCTTAAGGCGCATGTGCAACCCCTATGCCTGCCTTTACCCTATGACAAGGCTTCCCTGTCTAAATATTCATCCTAACCCTAAATAAAAGGAACTTACCCACCCTTGCTCAAGCAGTGTCAGCTTTGGAAGCCATTCCCTGTGATCTTAATTGCTGCAAATAAAAGTTTTCTGGGGCACCAGCGTGCCTCAGTCAGTTGAGTGTCCAACTTCAGCTCAAGTCATGATCTTGCGGTTTGGGAGTTACAGCTACGTGTTGGGCCCTCTGGTGTCAGAGCGGAGCCTGTGTCGGATCTTCTGTTCCCCTCTTTCTCTGCCCCCCTCCTCAAAAATAAACATTAAAAAAAAGTTTTCTTTGTGCAACAACTCAACCTGGTGTGATTTCAGACTCACCCAGGAATGAACTCACATTGGTTCAGTTACACAGTCTTACACATTTCTTGCCCCAGTCCTGCAATCAGCCATTTCTCCAGGAGTCTCTGGTTCCTTTTATTGCAGAATGGTATTTGAAACCAAGGTCTGAGAGCTAGGTATAATTTTTATATCCTGCTACACCAAAAACAAACAAACAAACAAACAAACAAACAAAACCAAATTTAAAAACACATGTTAGAGTCCCCAGGGCCAACCACCCCAGATCGACCAGTGCCTAGCTTTGGAATCCTGTCTCTTTCCTTGATGTCTTTTGAGAGTCAGGGTGGGAGGCTATCCTGACCATCACCTGTTTGGTGGCCTTCCGTTAGGTGGGTACCAGTCTGGCTCTTGTGAGTCCTGATAAAACTAACAAATGATGGGAATGCAAGCTGGTGCAGCCACTCTGGAAAACAGTATGGAGGTTCCTCACAAAACTAAAAATAGAACTACCCTACAACCCAGCAATTGCACTACTGGGCATTTATCCAAGGGATACAGGGGTGCTGTTTCAAAGGGACACATGCACCCCCATGTTTATAGCAGCACTATCAACAACAGCCAAAGTATGGAAAGAGCCCAAACGTCCATCAATGGATGAATGCATAAAGAAGATGTGGTATATATATATATATATATATACACACACACACACACACACACACACACACACAATGGAGTATTACTCGGCAATCAAAAAGAATGAAATCTTGCCATTTGCAACTATGTGTATGAAACTGGAGGGTATTATGCGAAGTGAAACTAGTCAGAGAAAGACAAATATATGACTTCATTCATATGAGGACTTTAAGAGACAAAACAGATGAACGTAAGGGAAGGGAAACAAAAATCATATAAAAACAGGGAGGGAAAAAACAGAAGAGACTCATAAATATGGAGAACAAACTGAGGGTTACTGGAGGGGTTGTGGGAGGGGGGATGGGTTAAATGGGTAAGGGGCGTTAAGGAATCTACTCCTGAAATCATTGTTGCACTATATGCTAAATAATTTGGATGTAAATTTTAAAAAATTAAAATTAAAATTAAAAAAATTTTTTAAAGAAAAAAAAAGTGTGCTAGGGGCTAGGAATACCAAATTGAAGAACTCAGATCAATATCAACCAGAATAAAAAGAAACACACATAGAACATAAGAAAAAACAAAAAAACAAAAAAACTAACAGACGATAGTGGAGTAAGTGCCCCAAGGAGGAAAGTAAAGGTTCATAGAGGAAGGAGAAACTAATTCAGTGGGGAGAGAAGCTCAAGAACTGCTGCTTGAGAGCAGACAGTATGGCTGACATCTTCTAGACCACAGGCTCTTTATACCTCTATCACTCCACCTGTTGCCTGGCCCGCAGTAGTCCTCCATCAACACCTATTGGTGGTTTTACTCCACTGAGCTCAGAGCAGCCCACAGAATATTAGCAGAGACCTCAATTTGGGACACCCCAAATAGTTCTCCAACCCTGCTGCTTGTTGTAGGCAAAAGAATCCTGCAGAGTTTCTGGTGCTTAAGAATTTATTCTGGGTGGCTCAGGTCACGATGTCACTGCTTATGAATTTGAGCTCCACATCAGGCTCTGTGCTGACAGTGCAGTGACTGCTTGGTATTCTGTCTCCCTCTCTCTCTGCCCCCCTCCCCACCTTGTGTGTGTGTGTGTTTGTGTGTGTGTGTGTGTGCGCGCGCGCACACATGCACGTGAGCAAACGCTTCTCTCTCTCTCTCTCTCTCAAAATAAATAAAAATAAACTTAAAAGAATGGGGGTAGGTACCTGGGTGGTTCAGGTGGTTAAGTGTCTGACTTTTGATTTTGGCTCAGGTCATGATCTCATGGTTCTTGAGTTCGAGCCCCCCATCAGGCTCTGAGCTGACAGCGCAGAGCCTGCTTGGGATTCTCTCTCTCCCTCTCTCTCTGCCCCTCCCACCCTCTCTCTCCCTCCCTCGAATGAATAAACTTAAAAAAAAAGGGGGGATTTATTCTGTGTGCTTTCTGGAGATTTCTGAACCATCCTTGGTGGCACCAAAGCAGCATTAGGGAGATTATCTTGGAGGTGAAGTCATCAAATGGGTCCTAGACCCTTCAGATGTGTATCAGTGGGCCATATGCTTGGAGTATAATTGCCAACATACATCTTGCCAGATAGAGATAAAGGAAGCTTCCAAAGGAATTTTTATATGTTTAAAGTAGACTCATAGGATTCTGGGGGGTCAGGCTAAGATTGCCCTTTGCCCTTAGCAAAGTGTCAACATGGAGGCAGCTGATTTCTTGGAGGAAGGTCACTCTGCTTATTTCAAGGACTTGTCAATGGGCTGTAAGTAGTAAGGAAATTTATTTTCCTTTTGCCTTTGTTCCCCGTATCACAGATTACTAAAAAAAAAAAATAAACTTAAAAAAAAAAAGAACTTATTCTGTGTGTCTTCTGGCAAGTTCTGAACCATCCTTGGCACTTGGGAGATTATCTTGAAGGTCAAGTCATCAAATGGGTCCAAAAGTCACCAGTGCAACCTGATAAACTCTGAGAGTGGGCTGGACTAAAGGGGTGGAGAGGGGACACAGAAGAGGGAAGTCAAGGCCCTGTCCCAAGTGGTGTCAGTCATGGGGACTGAGACAAACCCAATGAAGACAAAGGCTAGGAGGCAGTAGGCTGCAGGTAGAAGGTTCAACCAGTCCTGTAGCAGTTGAGGGGTGATGACCCCTGGCTGCAGGGGAGAGTGTGGGGAAAGAACTTCAAGTGGGGGCATTCCTGTAGGCAGCTGACTGCTATACAAAAACATGGAAGCTGCATGGCCCAGACACCTGCTGGAGAATAACAGGTAAGCCAGCTTGGCAGGAGAAAGGAGGATTAATAAGTGGAGCCTGGGAAGGTTCTGGAACAGGATTCTTAAACCTGGACCTGGACAAATTTCATGGCCTGGAGCCTGAAGCCAGGTGCGAAATTGGGAGACCACGTGTATTTTTCAGGGCACCGAGTTAACAGAGCACATCCTTTCCTCAAAGTTTGAGACTACTGTGGAGTCTCTGCAATGTCAGGAGACCCACTGCAGTTTCTGGGCAGAGCGAAATAAAACTCAAAAGCCGGCTGGGATAGGACCTTGCAATTTATCAACAGAGCCTGAAGTCGGTGGCCACTAACTCAGAGCTTCCTCCTAAAACCCTTGGCGGGGGGTGAGGGGGGACTGGTATAAATTGCCCTCAATTTACCAAAACTGGCACCTCATTCCCTTTCCATAATCCCAGGGGTCCTCTGGGAAGTATCTCTGTGATTCTGGAGGAGAGGATGCACAGCCTGAGGTGAGTACGGGAGACCCCGCATGCAAACATTCATTCTCTGGAGGAGACCCCGGACCCTGTCGCGAGGGAAGCCAAGGCCTGGGGAGGCCAAGGGCGCACAGCTAATTATAAATGTAACCACAATTTCAAGGAGCTCTCTGTTAGGGGTCGCTAAGGGTTTTGAGGGCAGAGAAGACTCCGGGCCCCGAGGCATCCGGTTTGTTGTGTACATCAGCTTCAGCGGGACGGAGGAAGCAACGCAGAAGTGACCGCTGGAGACCTGAGTGCGGCAAAATGTTCAGGAATCATGTACCTGGATGTAAAGGCCCGGATGGCGCGAAGCGTAGCTGGATGGGCATGGCAGCTCGTGACGCGCCGCCAGGCGGCCTTGGGCGCCCAGGGCCAGCTCCCGACCGCGGGTTCGCACCCACGCTTCCTTCCTGGAGGGTCATAGGCCGCACCGCGATGGGACTCAGTGGGCAGGAGGAACGGCGGTGCCGGGTGACAGGAGCAGTTCTAGCTAAGCCAGAAACCTCGGGTGAAGAGATCAAAGCCCAGGTGGAGGTGGACGGGCCAATCCCGCCGCCGCTAGGTAGTCCCCCAACCGCTCCCAAGCACCGCGCGGGACAGCAAAGCCGGTGCGCTCGGGCGAAAGCGTCCCCGACGCGGTCTCCGGCCCCGTGCAGCTCCTGGATGGGCCTTTGCTCATCACACCACATCCGCTCCCCGGGCCGCGGCCGGACAGCCCGCTTAGCCCCCCCAGGCCATCGATCAGTCTTGGAAGTGCCCGCGAGGTCATCCGCACAACAAAGGCGGCCCCAAGCGGCGCCTTCTGTCTTGTAAATATAGGGTCCCGCCCCCAGGCAAAGTGGAGCCCCTGGTACCAGCAGCCGAGGCACCAGCCCCCACTCCGCACCCCTCCCCCACAACTCCGGAGCGCTTTCATTTGAAATGTTAATGTTTCGAAGCTTCCTTCTAGGCCCGGATCTGTGTCTTTGAAAACCGGCTGAAACCTCTGGGATTAATAAACAAACCGGCATTCGGCCTGGGTGGGAACAGGGTAAACATTTGTAGGTCTAAAAGAGAGAGGCAGGAGTGCGTAGACAAACGCGGTAAATTATTACACAGCCCTGGCCACTCGCTTTAAAAAGACTGCTTTGTGCACCGATACCAGGATTTGGAGTTTTCCCAATCAAGAGACCCTTATTTGCACGCTCCAGGATGAGGACCCCGGCGGCGCTGCCTTCCGCCCCCTCCTGGCACTGAGGAATCCAGGTCACAGGTGGAGCACCGGCTGGGCCGCGCTCGGGCGGAGCCAAGCCCAGGCCCCGCCCAGGTCCTCCTAGGCTGGAACCCGGCCCGCAGCTCCTTACCCAGGCGGCCGCTAGGGCTCAGGTGTCCTGGGGTAGCCCTGACCACCGCGAGGCTGGGTTTCTCTGGCCAGGCGGCCTTAGCGTAACTCGCTCGGCTACTGCGCCTGCGGAGGACACAAAAGGGTGTCACAGCGGGTGCTTTTCAAAAGCCTTGGCGTGAGTTTCCCTGTACACATTCGATAGTTGGTCAGGGTTAGTGCCAAAATCTTATCAAGTCGGGTTCCTTGCCCAGCCCAGCTGCTAACGATGATAATGGTGCCCGCGGTCACTTTGGGAGGAGGGCTGACATTCTGCCATGCACTGTTCGAAGCCCTGCGCATGGAGTAACCTGTGATGAGATGACACAAGCCATCAACTTGCTTCTTTCTAGAATGGGAACATCACGTACTCTCCACTCATCCTTGCAGGGAGAGAGCAAATTGGGGCATGTGCCCCCGCTGGATATGGGGTCCCAATTGTGCAGGTATGACTCCACGTGCCCGGGGAATCATGTGTGCTGGGGAGGGGCTGTGGAGGTGACCAGGGCACCACTGTGGTCCTGGAACGCAGCCAGGTCCCCACAATTCCCCAACTTCAGAATTCTTTAATCCACTAAATCCTCCCAGGCACAGCCTGGCCTTCCAAAAGCTTTTGCCTGGAGCTGGGAAAACCCAATAAAGGAATGATCATTTTTCAACCATGGGAGTCAGTAACACTCATATAATGAAGCAAGTCACACAAAGGAAAGAATTCTTTCCCATTCTCCTGGGAGAGGCCCCTCAGCCCAGGCAATCTTCAGAGCTGCCCAACTGCCCAGACTATGGGCTCGGGGGGTGGGGGAGTATACAGAGGGGTGAGGGTTCACTGAGGAGATCTCCTACCCACCCAAACGCTGGAGTTGTCACTTGAAGAAATGCCAGCCCAGGTTATTCATAAGCATTTCTTACAGATCCCAATTCCTGCGTTTTCTCTGCCCCAAGTGTCAGTTGTGGATTCCCTGGATCAGCTGAGTGACAGAGAGAAGGGAGGACAAACAGCTTATGGTAGAGGACCCCCCACCTCCATCCTAGTAATAACATCTGGATGTTGTCAGAGGACCTGATGGACGGGGTGGAAAGAGACTGTATATCACCTGGTTAAGACAAAGTGCTTTGGCCTCCTATTGGTAAATTAGCCTGGCCTTGTAGACACTCATCTGCCCCTCTACCCTCAGTGGTCACAGATACATTATCTCCCAGGTTTGTTAAACCTTCCCACAGGCACAAGACTATTCTGACTCCAACCTGGTCTCTTCCTCTAAACACCCCTGAGGTCTTAACCAGATCCTTACTCCTCCAGGGGGCATGGACCTCTGGCTGGAAAGGACAGCAAAAGAATAGGGTTCCTCTACCCGGTGTGATGTTAACAACCTAGGGTAGCATATGCTTTATGTCCATGACCTTTGGAGAAAAACAGACACCTGTCAAGTAGCTGAGTGATCTTGGGTAAGTCATTTATCTTTGCTCGGTATTCCTTAAGTTTCCCACTGGCAAAGTGGTCAGAAATTAGAACATTCCTGAAAAGGAGGAGAGGTGGGGAAATCTGCATTGTAAACAGCACCTGGAAGCCTGCTCACTTCCTGCACACTTCACGCACGTTCTCACGCGTTCTCCTGAGGCCCCACTATATGGTGGTAGAAAGGGAAATGCCACTGCCACACTGTCATTTGCTCTGGAAGTGAAATACCTGAAACTCAATCGCCCTGGTATCCTGGCATGGGTGAGCAGCAGTCAGAGACAGATTGGCTTTCAGAGCAGGTGACAGCCCAGTGGCTTGTCTCCTATCACGGGAGGCAGGCGGTCAGCTAACACCACCTCACTGTTGGGATGGATCTTGCTCCCAGCACAGTATCCCACTGACTCCTTCCTGGGAGATGAGCCCCAGCAGATCTTCACTGACATTAAATAGCCTTGTTCTGCTTCCACTGTTTCCATCTCAAGGATATTAATCCCTAGCCTGCCTGTGGCTATCAGACTTCTTTTTCAACATTTCCATATCCATTTTCCAAACTTACTTAGAAAGAGGCACAAAGCTCCAATATGACCAAACCTTCATATGCACATTTTTCTGTATCTACTTTTCATTTAGAATTTATAGAAACAAGGAATAGAGTATGTTCGATTTATATGGGTGGGTGTATGACTCATTGGGTTCCACAAGTAGAGAGGAAGAAGGACTTTCCAGGTCATGGGGGCTGCAAGGGTCAGGCAGTGGGTGAACTTATTCTAGTAGACAATGGGGAGTCACCAAACTTGTTCTAAAAGAGGGAAGTGGGGGGGCACCTGGGTGGCTCAGTCGGTTGAGCGTCCGACTTCAGCTCAGGTCACGATCTCACGGTCCATGAGTTCGAGCCCCGCGTCGGGCTCTGGGCTGATGGCTCAGAGCCTGGAGCTTGCTTCCGATTCTGTGTCTCCCTCTCTCTCTGACCCTCCCCTGTCCATGCTCCGTCTCTCTGTCTCAAAAATAAATAAATGTTAAAAATTTAAAAAAAAAATAAAAGAGGGAAGTGGTTAAATTTTTGTTTTATTTGGTAGCTGTGCAAGGGTGAATTTTTTTTTTTTTTTTTTTTTTTTTAGTTTATTTATTTGAGAGGGATCAAAAGCATGGGAGGGGCAGAGAGAGAGAGGGAGAGAGAGAGAGAATCCCAAGCAGGCAGAGCCTGATGTGGGGCCAGAACTCACAAACCGTGACATCATGACCTGTGCTGAAAACAAGTCTTGTACGGTTAACCAACTGAGCCACCCAGGTGCCCTGGGTGAATTCATTTTTTGAAAGCTTTAAAAAAATTTTTTACAGTTTTAGGTTCACAGAAAAATTGAGGGTATATTAGAGCTCCCACATACTTCCATCCCTGCCCTCATAGTTTATTTTTATTATCTTGAATTAGTGTGGTATATTTGCTACAATCAATGAACCAATATGATGCATTAACTAGAGTCCATAGTTTACATAAGGTTCAGTCTTTGTCTTGTACACTTCTATGGGTTTTGACAAATGCATAATAGCATGTACCCACCATTCCAGTATCATACAAAATCGTTTCATCGCGCTAAAAACTCCCCCACACGTCACCTATTCATTATTCCCAGCTTCCTCCTTGTAAACCCTTGGCAACCACCAACTGCTACAGTGTTGTCTTTTCCCAAACATCATATGCTACATGGACTTTTCAGACTGATTCCTGTCTGTTAGTAATATGTATTTAAGGTTTTTATGTCTTTTTGTGGCTTAATTTCTCATTTCTTTCAGTAAGCCTTTAACAAATATTTTTCTTCCATAAACATTTACTGAACTTCTGTATCAGTACAGTCCAATAGAAATATAATACAGGTCACAAATTTGTTTTTTCTAGTAGTCACCTTAACAAAGGTAAAAAGAGGGGCACCTGGGTGGTTCAGTTGGTTAAGTGCCCAACTTTGGCTTGGGTCATGATCTCGCCGCTCATGGGTTTGAGGCCGGTATAAGGCTCTCTGCTATGGGTGCAGAGCCTGCTTTGGATCCTCTGTCCCCCTCTCTCTTTGCCCCTCCCCCCTCTCAAAAATAAATATTTTTAAAAAAAGGTAAAAAGAAACAGATGAGAGTAATTTTTAGTAAGACATTCTACTTTATATATTTAAAATATTATCATTTAAACATTTAATCACTGTAGAAATTATTTGGATACTTTATATCCTTTTGTTTTGGGCCCTAAGCTTTTGGAATCCAGTGTGTATTTCAGATTTTCAGCACATCTTAACTTGGACTAGCCACATTTCCAGCGTCCAGTGGACACACGCAGCAGGACAGAGCAGTACCACGCAGGGTGCAGAGGACAGAGCAGGGAACAAAACGGACAAGGTCTCTGTCCTCACATAGGTGACTCTAGTATGGGAGACAGAGAAAAACGAAGTAAACAAATCATTTTGGAGAGTGAGGTGTTACTGAGAAAATAATACATGGTATTATAGACTGGGAGGCTGATTTAGTTTGTTTGGGTAGTCAGGAAAGCATTTCTGAGGCTGAGAACCAAATGAGGAGGCATTAACCATCAATTCTCTGTTGCCACGATAATGCTGTGTAACAAACCAGTCCAAAATGCAGACACTTAACATAGAACTATTTGTTATTGTTCATGAGCCTAAAGTCGGCTGGGCAGTTCACCTGGCCCCAGGTGGGCTCACACACACATCTGTGGGCAGCTGCAGGTCAGGTAGGTGGCCATGCTAATCCTGGCTTGGCTTGCGTGTTTGGGGTCTGCTGGCTGTTGACTGGCATGGATGACCTCAGCTTTTTTCCACGTGGCGTCTCAGCCTTCAGCAGGCTAGCCCAGGCCTGTTCTTATGGCAGAGGCGGAGGTCCACGAAAGAATGTGGGCGCGTTCAAGTTTCCTTAAGACTCAAGCTCAGAACTCTATCACTTCTGCCATGCTCTTTGGGCCAACCCAAGTTACAAGGCCAGCCCAGATTCTGGGAGGAGCTGCAAAGTCACTTTACAAAAGGTGTGCATACAGGGAAGGATGGAAAATTCAGGCGATTTTTGTGATTAATCTCCCAAAGCACTTAAAAGGCTTTCAATTCCACCAGGATGTTATAAAAAAAATTCTAAGTTTGCGTGTGCCCAATAAAATATCCTCAAAGTATAAAAACAAAAATAGAACCCCAGGGAGAAATTGACACAATTACTCTTATACTGGGAGGTTTCAGTGTACCTTTTACTCTTATTGATAGGTCAAGTACACACAAAAACTAGTGGAGATATAGAAAAGTTGAACACAATTTATGAGCTATTCAGTCAACATTTATAGCCTACTTTCTGTTTGTGAGGTCCTATTCTAAGTGTGCTAGGTGCATGGCAGTGAACAAGTCAACAATCCCTGTCCTCATAGAGTTTATACTCTAGCGGAAGGAAACAAATAATAAACAAGTTAATAAGTAAAGCAAACATGAAGTCTGCCACGAAGAAAAATGACAGGGAAAGAAGAGAGAGAGTGCTGGGCTGGCAGGGTGAGGGATTTAACTTAAATAGCACCTCAGGGTAGGCACTACTGAGGAGACACCTGAGCGGAGGCCTAAAAGAGGTGAGGGAGTGAGTCATGTGCTTATCTCCAGGACTAGTGGAGGGAACAGCAGCAGAGAGGCCTGAAGCAGGAGCAGGTTTGGCAGGTTCTAGTAGACAGAGGCAGGATTGGTAAGATGGAGAGGGATAAGGAGTAGTCAGGGGCCAGATCACCCATGGCTTTACAGGCCATAAGATGGGTTTTGGATTTTAGTCTTGGCGATGGGAAGCCCCAGGAGGGTTTTTGTTGGGGAGGAGGAATATCATAGAACATTAGGGGTGAGGACACTGGGGAGTAGATGGCTGTTTGGAGACAAGGGTCAGGTAGCCAGACAGACCTTTAGAGGTTGCTGGGTACCAATCCTTGTCAGGCAACATGTCCCCAGGGAATTTTCCTTGTTTTGCTTTTCAACTACCAAGACAGCAGTTTATTCCCCAAAGGATGTCACCATCTCAGGAGAACATATTCCAATTATACTGGAAAACAAGACAATTGTGATTATAGTAGTATTCATCTTCTCAATTCTCAGGATGAAAACCTATCCAAAGCAAGAACAGGTTAGTCCAGAAAGCACTCCTCTCTCCCTTGGGAAAACCCAGTCAACTACTACTGACAGTTTCAAGTCACTTTCCTTTCAAGACACAATCTAACATGAAAGGAAGCAAATGGGGGGCAGGCAATTAAATATTTATTGAGCACCTACTATTGCTACACACTCTTTCATGAGGTAGGGATATACAAGAGGAGACAAAGATCCCTTCCCTCATAGGGAAGATACGTATGTAACATAAACACACAAAAAAATTAGATATGTTAGATGAGATAAATGCCCTGAAGAAAAATAAAGTAGAAATAGCATTTGGGAGTGGGGTGTTACAATTTAAAATAGGTTCGGGCACCTGGGTGGCTCAGTTGGTCAAGTGTCTGACTCTTGATTTTGGCTTAGGTCATGATCTCATGGTTTGGGAGTCTGAGCCCCACCTTGGGCTCTGTGCCAACGGCACGGAGCCTGCTTGGGATTCTCTGTCAAAAATAAACAAACATTAAAAAATAAATAAATAAAACAGGCTGGTCCATGGGAGATTGATTGAAAAGTTCCTTTTCCATACTGGGCAGAACAGAAAGGTTTGGGGAGTGTCAGGGAGGTAAGGGCAGGGCCTGGCCCTCATTTTGTAGGGCACTGTAATACAATCACCACAACGTGCAAGTGTATGATTTATAATTTTTATTATAAATTCTGATTCCCCATCCTAAAACAAGGAAACATTTCCTGTAACCAGTGTGGACATTTCTGACTTCAAGCTCTCTGAAGTGAATTTTGAAAGTTGTGATACATTGTACTACACATTATCAGAAAAAGATTACACAGTTCTACTTAGCAATTCCAGTTCTGACAGTTCTCATGTCCTGGCTGCAACAGAGACCCAACAATGGCACAACAGATTCTTCTATTAGTTTTCCTGGCAGGATTTTCTTTCTTCCACTGAAGCAAAGGATGAGTCCACCTGAGTGGATGGAGCTCAAGGTAGTGGAGATTCTACCCTCCTCCAGGCAGCACGCAGGAGGGCAGCCTGTAGCATCAAAGGGTACAAGTGTGGTTCAGATCTATGATTTTAGTCTCTGCCATAAACATAATTTAATGGGGGAGAAAAATCAGACATCAGACACGGAGGCATTCTAGCAAACAAAAAAGCCCTTATTTGCTACCTAATAATATGTGCGTGAAGCAGATTTGAATGAAGTGAAGTGAACCAATGGGGGGGGGGGGGTGCAGGGAGAGAGGGTGGGGGATGGGGATAGGCAGGTGGCAGAGTATAAGTTGAGGGAACTAAGAAAACCAAAGGAAAACCACCAACAACATCCAAAAAGCTGCTTTCCCACGTGTTATTCATACTGGAGTCCACATTGCTCACTCTGGTGTGGGACTCAGGGCCACGACACTGGAATGGAGTGGGGCTTTCAGGGTATTCACTTGCCTCACTGGAATCAGGGAGGTAAAAGGTAAAGGGAGTGGTGTGGCCTGAAGGCCCAGAGACCGAACTGTCTCCAGAAGGGGCCCTGGCGTAGGCAGTCATTAGTGTGAGGCACAGGAGAGCAGAGAGTCGCAGCACAGCTCTCTTCAGTATTAATATACTAAGCTTCCACAGACTAAACACACACACACACACTTTCCTACTCTTCAAATCACGTACCATTTTCTACCAGATTCAACAATGTCTATAATAACGGATATCCAATGTTCAAGAAAAAGTTTGATTTCTTTATTAGTTACCATACGTTGAGCAAATGCCAACCTCTCAATTTCCTCACCTGTAAAACAGGGATAACAGGCAGGGATGCAAATGAAGAGGCTGGCATCGTAGCTGATGTATAATAGGTTCTTAATGTTTTCTCTTCCTCCTTTCCCCCATCTTAACAAAAAAGATTAGACTTCTGTCAAAGGCTATAGGTGTACTTCAAAAATCAGGGCCCGTTGACCTTTAACGTGTGGGCCAGTTACCCGGTGAATCATGTTAAAAATGCAGATTCTGATTCAGTGGAGTTGGGGACAGGGATTCCACATTTCCACTAAGCTTCCAGGGTATGCCATGCTGCTGACTAGGGATCACTCTTTGAGCAGCAAAAATTTAACTCCACTAAGCTCCAATAACACAACTACTGCACAAGAAGCCCCTAAATGGGCTCCACGGATTATCTCTTTCTATAAAAAATTAACTCTTCTATTTAAGCTTCATGTGGAGTCACTGACCCAGCAAAGTAACCAGGCTAGGTCATAAAAAATGCATCCTTTGGTCCAGGAGGGTTCACAGCACTCTTCCACAGGAAGATCTTGCAATGGTCTCATCTCTGCACCACTTTCGGCTTTTTGATCTTAGCCTTTGCCTCTGATGATAATGACCCCTTAATTAGCACCCAGTACTCTGTCATCTAAATAATTATAGTAAGTGCAGCTTGCACCTCTGCTTACAATCTCTGAAGAAACTGATAAAATAAGATCCTATGCTGATTTTTTTAAGAAGACAAAAGTGGGGGGCGCCTGGGAGGCTCAGTTGGTTAAGCGTCTGACTTTGGCTCTTGCTGTTCATGGGTTCAAGCGCCACATAGGGCTTCTGTGCTGACAGCTCAGAGACTGGAGCCTGCTTCAGATTGTCTCCCTCTTTCTCTCAAAAATAAACAAGCAAAAAAAAAAAAAAAAAGACAAAACTGAGATGCCTAGGTGGCTCAGCCGGTTAAGTGTCCACCTCTTGGTTTCCGCTCAGGTCATCATCTCATGGTTGGTGAGTTCCAACCCCCTAGTCAGGCTCTGAACAGATAGGTCAGAGCCTGCTTGGGATACTCTCTCTGTCCCTCTACCCCTCCCCCACTCACGCTTGCTGGCTCTCTCAACATAAATCCTTTAAAAAAATAAAAAAAATGAAAAGACAAAACTGACCCAAATACAAGCCATGCACATACTGCCCACAGTGGAATGCACAGACCTGTTATAACTTCCAGTCACATAAGCTATCAAAAGTTGATTTATCAAGAAAAAGTACTGTTACAATATTTGGGAAACTTTAAATGTCAGAATATACATTTTGTAAACAGTAGGGCAAAAGTAAAACAGTTCAGCCATGCTAAAATCCACCTTAAATTTCTAGTGCGAAGGGCTGCAGGATATCTTAACTATTTTTTCTTGACTCAGAGTTTCCTGAATATACTTGGAGGAACCCGGTTAACTTCTGGGTGCATTCAAGGCAAATCATCCATTTGCGGAAGAAGGGGAGGGTTTTTCACTAGAAGCAATTAGTTTCCTAATTTCCCAGGTGTATCTCCATTAACCACCCACCAAACAGCTGGGCCGTCCAAGCCAGATGAATCATGCACCTCTCAGCACGAAACGATTGTGCTACTTTTTAGAACGCTGTTTTCCCACGGCAGCCTTAAAAAAAAAAAAAAAAATCCCCCCCATCCAAATTTCCAACTTTGATAATCAATACATTGACCCGAAGAAAACAAAACCAAAACCCAAAGACCACAAAGGAGCGTAGTGTAAAATTAACTCTTTTCTCCCATCAATCTCCCACCTCCCTGTCCTCCCCAGAGGCAATCACTGGTTCAATTCTCGAAATTTTTCATTTATGGAAAATTTCAGAAACGTTAGTGAGACTGGAATAATCAGCCCTTGTGTACGCATCACACAACAATGGAAAAACACCCTACTGGCTTTATTCTCCCTCGGTCGGTTATTTTCAAGTAAATCCCAGAGTCATAATCCTTTTACCCGTCAAAACTTCAGACTTTTTAAAAAAATTCTTACATAACCACGTTAGCGTTATTACACACAACAAAGTTAACGATAATACTATCCAGTATTCTTGGGGTCTCTCTTAACGCGTGCAGGGCAGACCGGAGAACTATGAAAGTATGAGCGGAGGGGTCGCGGGAGCATTCAAGCGCCGAAGCCGACATCGCGGCGTTAGGTGCCCAGTGCCCCGGGCTTCCCAGTTCCCGCAGCCGTTACCTGCGTCGGGTCAGCACTCGCCAGGCCGGGTAGAGGGCGGTTTCCAGCCGCGAACTCCGCGCCTCCGCGCTCCCAGGCCGCGGCCCCAGCAGGCCTGGCGCAGCTGCACAACCCACCGTCCCTAGACACGGGCGAGTCCCTGGAGGGGAAACGATTGACACAGCTGCCTGCACTGCGCCCCCGGCCCTCCCTGGCGGCACCTGCGTCTCCCGGCGTGGTCAGGAGCTGCAACGGGCTCCCGAGCCCGGGCGGGGAAAGCCCGCCACAACCGCTCCTCCCGCCGCCGGCTCCCGCGCCTAGCCGCGAGTATAGCGCCCTCGCGGACCCGGACTACAACTCCCGTCGGGCGCTGCGGCCGGGCCAATGGCGGGCGCCGGAGCATGCGGGGAGCAGCGCCTGCGCGGCGGTTTGAGTAAGCGGCCGCGCGATTGGCTGCGGGGTCGGACGGCCGCGCGGGGCCTGTGGGAAGCGGAGTGACGGAGCGAGCGGCTGTTGGAGGAAGGAGGTGGGGGCCGGGAGCGCAAATGGCGTTGAGATGGTTCAGGGCCCTGTTCAAACTCCAGCGCTGACCATTCACCGGCGGAAGCGGCGGCGCAGGAGGCGGCGGCGGCCTAGCGGGGGCACGTAGCGGGCTCCGGTACCTGCTCTGGCGGCGGCGGCCAGGGAGGCCTAGGCCCGGGCCCGGCCGGCGGCGCTCAAGGCGGGGAGGGAAGTTGCGGTGCCGCCGCTCCCCCCCCCCTCCCTCCACCGGGTTTCCTATTTACCCAGAGCGGAGTCGCGGGTTCTGACGGTGGCGGAGCCCCTTGCCTCTCTTCGCACACAAGCCGGCCCTGTTCTCTCGCGCGGGGCTCCCGCGCCCGTCCGTGGGCCGTTGGGAGCAGGAGAGGCGGAGGCGGCCCGAGGCCAAAGCACCCGCCAGGCGCCGAGGGTAAGTGAGGTCTCGGGCGGCTGCCTAGGCCCGGAGGGAGCCAGGGAGGGTGGGGGAGGCAGGGGTCTGGAAGTCTCGCTATTTCACCCACACAGCCTCTGAGGAAGTTGGGCAGGGGAACGACCTGGAGAACTCTCTTTTCCCTCTTTTATTTTTCCTTTTTCTGAGTTCCTTTCGGGCGGCCACTAATTTGCCTCCCTCCCCAAGCGCGGTCAAGTGCGTTGGTTTCAGCCCTGAATCCTTTGCCGTCTTTCCTCCACCCCTGGCCGCCACTAAGGCCTTACACTGCCCTGGGGATTCAGTGGCAGAGGCTTCCGGGGCGTCGGAAGCTACATCCCGTTCCTGGCGGTGGGGGTGGGGAGGAGAAAAGTTGCGTGAGCTTCCAGCGGGAGGGGACCGCGTCTCCCGCCCCCCCCCGGTGCACCGACCGCCCCCAGGTGAGAATCTCTAGGTGGTTAGCTTCATCCTTTCCGGCTTTCACTCCTGGGTGGAAGCCCCTAAGCCCCTGGGGGTCCTAAAGAAGCTACACTTGGTTGAGGGTTAAGTGTGAGGACTTTTTAATCCCAGCGCACGTTCCTGAAAATTCGACCTGGTTTTGGGCAGAGAGACAAGGGCCCAACGACTGTAAAGACTTAGTTGTGAATCATTCTTTCCTTTTCAGTTAGGAAAGTCTTTGGAGTTTGAAGCCTGACTGAGCAAGATAGCTTGTGTACTTGAGATATACTTAAAGTGTGTCAACTGTGTCCGCACTCTTTCACTAATTTGTACGTGCTTTACATTCTAGGCATTAATAATGTTATCGCGATAGTATGTCTAGTGACTTTACAAAACAGACATGGAAAACTATAAAATAAATCAAAAGTAGGGGATATTACATAATGAATTCCCATGTATTTGCCGCTCAGATACAACAGTTCTTAATTCTTAACCGAGTTTTTCATCTACACACTTTCCATTCCACAGCTAGAGAATTGCTGACATTATTTCATCAGTATTTTAGTACATAATTGTAAAAGACATGGACACTTAAAAAACAAGCATGATTTTCTTATCGCTTAAAATAGTTAACACCTTCATATCAAGTGTTCATCTGCAGACTTTCAACTTGCAACAGTGAATGCTTTGTGGTTCCAAGACCATTTTACTGCAAGACCACCAGTTTTTCTCCTGCGGGCCCAAAGCTCAAGTCTAAATTTTTGGTGTGTCATTTAGTCAGCATTTTTAGGTGGTTACCTTGTGAGTGTATACAAAATGTTCCAGCTTTGTTGGTGTACATGTAAATGTAGGTCTGTAGATGAGGGCTTTAAATTCTTGAAGGAATGAAATGACTTTTTTCTTTTGTTCTTGCAGCTGCTAAATATACTTAGTTTTGTTTAGACTGGACCTAACAGGAAAGCCAAAGATTCTTTAGTGTCAATCTACAGTAGATCTCAGGAAAAAGTTTTGTGACATTTTAAAAGGTCTTCACACTATTTTTTCTTAATGCAGATCTGTATGATGACTAAGTTATTACTTTGTCAAATTAGAATTGGTTTCTAGCCAAACACGAGAGAGGAAAATCATTATTGAATATACATAAAACTAAGTTTATAGTGACATAAGTTGTAAGAGTTTAAGTTAGTAAAGGAAAAATATGTTTAAAGTATAGACCAAAACGTATTCAAGAGTAGAAGTCAAATATTATTCTACTTGTCATATTTTAAATTTCAAATTATGAAGCTTTTTTCCCCCAAATCTAGACAGTGATCTTTTTTGGGTATATTTAATAAATTGACATTTAAACTTTAGGAGGTCAAAGTGTAGGAAATGATAAGAATTGATAGTGTTTAAGAAGTACTATTACTTTAAAAAGTGTTTTATTCTTTTGATTTACTATTTTGAATTTTTTTTGTATAGTACTTGTTATTATTATGTAGATACAACAGATGAGTCCACTTATCCTTTATAAAGCAAAGAGGAAAATTTACAGGTTTCTGTTGCTTCATTTAATAATCAGCAGACTGGTGTAATATGCTGGAATTCACCAGCTTCAGAAAACGTAACTCTGCAGATGAAGACAAAGAAGATAGAATACGTTTTTTTGTGATTAGGGAGATGACCGACTAGAGAATATTTTTCAAGTCACAGTTTAAACTACATTAGACCAAGGATCAGGGTCTTTAAGATTGTATGAAAGGCTGCAGGTTCTAATACATAAGAAAGTAGCACCATTTTCCCGACTTTTTCCCCCCTCCTATGAATAAATGCTTTGACATTTCAAGATCTAATTGAGTCAATTATTTGATAATTCTGAGATACTGAAAAAAATTAACATTTTGTGCATAAGATTTTATAGGAGTAATGACCCTATTCAGATTATTTTCTTAAGGTGAAAGTGATATTTATGAGAATAGTACATAGATTCATTTGAAATTTCAAAAAAAAATGGATATTCCACTCGTAAGTTGGTTTTGTGGATAAGTTGATTAATCCTTATGCTTGCTTACTTTGTAAGTGTATGACTATGTACTCATTATAAAAAAAAAAATTAGATACGGAAGTATGTAGAATAAAAAAATGAGCCCCTCTCTTTATACACCTTCCCTGTATGTATTCAGCCATTTTTAAAGTTTGTATCTTGACTATTGAAAAGCCCCCATGGGGGACAATCCCTGGGTTATTTTTATATTCAGTGTTAACGCTTGTTAAGTGTTTGGTGATTGTATATTTTCTTTTCTTCCCCCCCCCCCCCCCCCCCAGAGAATATGAAACAGGTGTCAAAATGACATCCAGATTTGGGAAAACCTACAGTAGGAAAGGAGGAAATGGCAGTTCAAAATTTGATGAAGTCTTTTCCAACAAACGGACCACCCTTAGCACAAAATGGGGAGAGACAACATTTATGGCTAAATTAGGGCAGAAGAGGCCCAATTTCAAACCAGATATCCAAGAAATTCCGAAGAAACCTAAGGTGGAAGAAGAAAATACTGGAGATCCTTTTGGATTTGATAGTGATGATGAGTCTCTACCAGTTTCTTCAAAGAATTTAGCCCAGGGTAAGGGTTCCTCTCATTCAGAATCTAGTGAAGCTGCTCAGCTGGAAGATGTCACTTCTGTACTTGAAGCTAATAGCAAAATTAGTCATGCAGTTGGTGAAGACAGTGTTGGGTCTGATAAATGCTTACATTTGGAAGAAACTTTGGTTGGGAAAGAAAAGAGCACAAACCGAATCTTAGAAGATGATGCAAGCAAAAGTAGCTGTGCTAAATTAATGACTTCAGGTAAGTTTTTAATTCCTTCCTTTCTTTCTCTCTCTCTCTCTCTTCTCTTTTTTTTTTTTTTTTTTTTTTAGTTAAGTGATCTCTATACCCAACTTGACTCATGGGGCTTGAACTCATGACCCTGAGATCAAGAGTTGGATGCTCTTCTGACAGAGCCAGCCAGGCACCCCATGAATTTCTTTATTCTGAGCCAGGAGACCTTTGTGTATGCCATTTAGTTATTAAATGCTTTAAATTCTAAAATATCCTGCTGCTTGGGTTTTCTTCCTGCATTTGTGATTAATGGGGGCTTTAGATAATTTGTAGAAGAGACTTAAAAACTTTAAAGAAACCAATTGGGGGTTGAAATTTTACTTAAGCAGCTTGGATATTAATGTTTCCATACTGTTACTTGTGGTGCATTTTGGGAACAGTTTTTCCTTCCTCCCCAACTCCATTTCTAGTAAGAAACATGTCTTTTTGTTGTGTTAGGATGACACAGTATCTTACATTAGTGGGGAAGATTTGTATTGTTACTGATAATGAAAATGAGATGAGCATTTACAATGAGGATTAGGTTTAGGAGTGTTAGACTTTTTTTCAGAACTAGTTTAGAAAGATTAAGGAGGTATTGTGGAAACATTGAGGAATTGAACTTCATTGCAATTTGAGATTTGTGGAGTCTGGTGCCAGTAGCAACTTGTATTAATAGATTTTAATCCACAAAACCAGTTGTATTTTTAAAGTGTTAATTTGTAAATCTGGCATCTAGGGTTCATTCGAAAAATAACATTTTATCCGTTTTACCTCTACTCCCTTCGTAAAGGATTTGAGACTTCGGGTAAACGGTAAAAGTGCAATTAACTGAAACACTAAAGAACTAAGCTTGGAGGTAGCAGGAGAGACCGTGTGCTTGCTTTATTAGCAATAGGACAAGGATGGCACTGTAGTTAAAAACAGACCTTAGTTTCCGACTTCTTGGCAAAGTTTGGTGATATGAAAGGTTATATAGATCTCATATTTTGAAAGGAAGTAAAGACAAAACTTTCCTAGTACTGAATTCTCAAGAGGAGTTTGTCCTCGAGGCTTAATGTAAGTGCCTCAAACAATATAATAAAAGACTTTGCCTTGCATAGTTTTACTAAAAGTGCTGGACATTTTTCACTCTTTCTCACCCTTGGATGAGAGGATGAGCCAGCTGTTATTGTCATTCCCTTGATCCTCTTGGTTAATTCTGATTTGGCTGTCCTTATGCTTTGCCCACATTTCTCTTGACACATTGTTCAAAACTTAAGGTTAGGTTAATCTTTCACTAAAAAAAAAAAAAAAAAACCAGCTTAGGGGCTCCTGCGTGGCTCAGTCGGTTAAGTGTCTGACTTCAGCTCAGGTCATGATCTCTCAGTTTGTGAGTTCAAGCCCACATCAGGCTCTGTGCTGACAGCTTGGATCCTGTGGCCTGATTCAGATTCTGTGTCTCCCTCTGTCTCTGCCCCTCCCTTGCTTGCACTCACTCTCTCTGTCAAAAATAAATAAACATTAAAAAAAATAAAAAACAGCTTAAAAACTTTCCCAATTCAGCTTCTAAGCATGTATTACAAGTCACAGGACTGTTGAACCAAAATAAACTAACTCAGTTCTCCTTACTGTACAGATGAGGCTCAAAGAGGTCAAGTGACTGTCCAAGGTTGGCTAGTGGCAGATTTGGAATGATATTCATTTATTGATTTTCAACATATTGAGCACATACTACATTACCTCCACTGTGATAGGCTATGAGAGTGCTGTTCCACTTGTGTTATCCAGTATTCTTACTGCTGTCTTGTCCTCTGATAGTTAATCCACAGTGGGGGCAGATAGGCTGGAGGAAGGAACGTGAGGCTGAGGAAGTGGCGAAACTGGTTAAGAAGGCAGACACAGCTTCCCCAAGTGCTAACTTTTGGAGAACTGGGCATCACTAGCAGGCAAAGTGTTTAGGTAGAGGGACAATAGAAACTTGGAAATTAAATCTACATAGATAGAAGTTGCTTATATTGCATATACATCTGTGTATGTCCAAACTGCCATTTGAAGTTGTTTGGTGGGAATTGGAAACAGTTTTCTGTAGAAATGAGATATTAGCTTCCCAGTCTGATAAAGCTAAATTGTAGTTCTAATGCTGATACTGTGGACTTAAGGAATCCAAACTGCATGGTAATGGTTTTATGAGTAGAAAACGGGTACTAAAATACAGATAGATGTTCAGGAACATCTTATCCCTCTTCCTCCTTCACAGGTCATCCTTAGTGTAAAGGGAATGGGGTAGCACTATGAACATTTTTTTCTCCTTTCCCTTGGCCACCTAGAGCTGCAGCAACCCTAGCAGCCCCCTGTAGGATAAGAAGGGAACTTTGAAGGAGTGCTTTTAGTTCTCATGGTAGTTGTAGTTCTGAGGTCTTAAAAACCATTTATAGGTTTTTATAAGTTGGTTATAGTTTTGGAAATATTTTTACATGGTATGACCTTGCTTTTCATTCCCCCTCCCCTCTAACATTTGGGCATTTCCCTATATCTAGACTCTTGCATTACTGTCTTATTGTTACTGCCGTTACTCTCATTCAGAAAGAAGCCTTCTGGTTGTAATTGAAGTTTAGAAATAGAAGTTAGAAACTTAAATTTGTGAAAAAAAAATTGTGTTTAATGTTTATTTATTTGGTGGGGGGGGGGGGGGGGACAGAGAGAGAGAATCCCAAGCACATTCCACGTTGTGAGCACAGAGCCCAATGAGCACAGAGCCCAATGCAGTCCTCCATCACACAAGCCGTGAGATTGTGACCTGAGCCAAAAGGATACTTAAGCGACTTGAGCCACCCAGGCACCCTACTAAACTTAAATTTTTGATAAAGGGGGTCTTTTTGGATTAAAGGTTCTTCTAGAATGATAATGTTTTGGACTTAAGATGAAACTGCTTGTACATGTAATGTCTCAGAAAACCCTTGCAGGTCGTTTTTACACACTTTATTCAAGAAAGAGCCTTTGAGAAATTTTATTGTAGTTTGTTCATAGTGTAGTAGCTAAGTTCCATTGTATCCTTCCTGTGGGAAGTGCCTGCTCCTTCAGATCATTTTCACTGTAAAATTATATTATTTCGGTGAAAAGGGCTTATCCAAGCTCAAATTTACTGTAAAAATTTCTCCTGGCATCAAGTTTTAAAGTGCATCTCTTTCTCTACAGGGGAATATGTGGTTAATTTTTAGCTACTTTTAAAATTATAGGTAAAATATTTTATACCAGGTATTACTTTTAAAAACTGTGGCTCATTTGAAGAGGAAACACAGAATAAGGTTATGATAAAATGTATTATGGTTGCCATTTTCCAGATAGATTTTTGATGGGTATGAGAACCAGAATCTAGATTATAAACTGTGAATGAGAACTGCAGAGAAGGATTGAGTTGCTAAAATGTCCTAACTCTTGGGGCGCCTGGGTGGCTCAGTCATTTGGTTAAGCGTCTGACTTTGGCCCAGGTCATGATCTCACACACAGTTCGTTGAGTTTGAGCCCTGCATCAGGCTCTGTGCTGACAGCTTGGAGCCTGGAGCCTGCTTTGGATTCTGTGTCACCCTCTCTCTGTTCCTCCCTGCTTGACACTCTGTCTCTCCCCACCCCCCCGCAAAAATAGAGATTAAAAAAATTTTTTTAATGTCCTAACTCTTGATTTAAAAAATAAAAAACTTATATCAGCTTCAATAGTTGTCAATATATGGCAAACCTTATTTTATCTACTCTACACACTACTCTTTCCACTTCCTATTCTCTAATCCCTGGATTATTTTAATGCAGATTCTTATTTTATGTGCAAATACTTTAGTTGTAATTGCTTTTAAGTTGAGTTCTCAAACAGCTTTACCACTTAAAAATGACTGTTAGCAGTACCTAAAGTTTTGTCCTTTTAAGAGATCTTGGAATATTCTGTAAAGTGTGGTATCCAGGGCTGTGTGCATTAAGGATGAAAGGTTTCTCTTGCCTTTTATATGAGGCTACTTCCATTTTCTATCTTTGTGCTTTCTGCTACAGGTTTTTAATCTGGACTCTAGAATAAAGTATGCAAAGACTTATATTTCCACTTGGCACACTTTCCTTGCCAGCCAGCTGGGATTCAGTCTACACATCTTGCCAAATATTGAGATAACTACTGCATAGGCTCTTAATTTGCATGACTGGTTTTGTAGCCAGTGCATTTTTTCCATTTGCTTAAAGCTGTACTAAGTGTTTGTGTGTTAGGGATATTATTGTCAGGAATTTAAGAACTTTGATTTAGAACTGAAGATGATTATTATTTTTTGAATGTTTATTTTTGAGAGAGGGAGAGGGGGAGAGAGAACGAGTGGGGGAGGGGCAGGGAGAGGGAGACACAGAATCCGAAGTAGTCTCCAGGCTCTGAGCTGTCAGAGCCTGTCACAAGGCTCGAACTCAGAAATCGTGAGATCATGGCCTAGCCTAAGTCAGACCTTTAACTGACTGAGCCACCCCTGAAGATGATTTTAGGAAAGGGAAATAAATTGTTCTATTCCTGAAAACTTAAAGTAGCCCAGGAACTTGTGAGGTGAGATGAGATTTTCATCTGCGCATTGGATAAAGTACAGATGATTAATGAGGGTGTTTTGTTTTTTTTTTAATTTTTAATGTCTATTTATTTTTGAGAGAGAGATCGAGTGAGCGAGCAGGGAAAGGGCAGCGAGAGAGGGAGACACAGAATCTGAAGCAGGCTGCAGACTCTGAGCTGTCAGCACAAAGCCCGACACGGGGCTCAAACTCACTAACTGTGAGATCATGACCTGAACCAAAGTCAGACACTGAACCAACGGAGCCACTCAGGTACCACTAATGAGAATTAGTAAAGAATTCTGAAAGTGTAGCATCATCAAGAGCTCCTAACCCTCATTTAGGTATTGGACATATTTGTTGTTTAGAATGTATATGTCAGACCTAAAATTCTTTTAAGGGAAGTCATGAGACCGATTATTTATGTAGTTCCTACTTTTGTGTTGAGCTCTTATATCTTATATATCAATTGATTCTTAATCAGAACTATGTAAGTCAGGCTTTGTTTCCATTTTATAGAGGGTAAATCACAGTTCAGTGAATAACTTAGATTACTAGTAGAAGATTCAAGAAACAAAGTGTTCTCTTCTGTATTCTGATGTGAATGGACTTAATTTTATCATATTTAGAGGTTTACATTTAAAATAACAGTGTCACCTGTTGGTGGGAATGCAAACTGGTGCAGCCACTCTGGAAAACAGTGTGGAGGTTCCTCAAAAAATTAAAAATAGACCTACCCTATGACCCAGCAGTAGCACTGCTAGGAATTTACCCAAGGGATACAGGAGTACTGATGCATAGGGGCACTTGTACCCCAATGTTTATAGCAGCACTCTCAGCAATAGCCAAATTGTGGAAAGAGCCTAAATGTCCGTCAACTGATGAATGGATAAAGAAATTGTGGTTTATATACACAATGGAATACTACGTGGCAATGAGAAAGAATGAAATATGGCCCTTTGTAGCAACGTGGATGGAACTGGAGAGTGTGATGCTAAGTGAAATAAGCCATACAGAGAAAGACACATACCATATGCTTTCACTCTTATGTGGATCCTGAGAAACTTAACAGAAACCCATGGGGGAAGGGAAGGGAAAAAAAAAAAAAACAAAAACAAAGAGGTTAGAGTGGGAGAGAGCCAAAGCATAAGAGACTCTTAAAAACTGAGAACAAACTGAGGGCTGATAGGGGGTGGGAGGGAGGGAAGGGTAGGTGATGGGTATTGAAGAGGGCATCTTTTGGGATGAGCACTGGGTGTTGTATGGAAACCAATTTGACAATAAATTTCGTATATTAAAAAATAGTGTCACTGTACAGTTTTAGTTTTACCTTGGAGTTGGAGATAATTAATAGGAACACATTCGATTCCCTCTTGCCTCTATTTAAATAATTTTCTTTTTTAAAAAAATATTTATCTTGAGAGGAGAGCACACTTATGAGCAAGCAGGGGAGGGGAAAGAGAATCCCAAGCACCTTTTGACCTAAGCCGAAATCAAGAGTCAGTCGTTCAGCCAACTGAACCACCAGGTGACCCTGAATAATTTTCTTTTCAATAAAAATTGTGGCCTGGGGTGCCTGGGTGGCTCAGTCCTTTAAGTGTCTGACTCTTGATTTCGGCTCAAGTCATGATCTCATAGTTTATGAGATTGAGCCCTGTGTGGGGCTGTATGCTGACAGCTCAGATTCTGCTTGAGAGTCTCTCTCCCTCCCTCCCTTTCTGCCCCTCCCCTGCTTTTGCTCTTTCTAAATAAATAAATAAACAAACTTAAAAGAAATGTGGCCTAAGTAATTATAATACTTAGCAAATAAAACTGATCTTATTTTTACAAGTAATAAGTATTTACTTTTTTCATTTTTTGCGATATGTATTATAAAAATGGAAATTTAGTATGCAAATTCTGAAAGACACTAATTTTAAATTTTGTTTATGAGTGGAATTTTAATTTCTTTTAAAGTTTATTTTTTTTTTAGTAATCTCTACACCCATCATAGGACTTGAACTCACAACCCTGAGATTGAGGCACATGCTTTTCTGACTGAGCCAGCCATGTGCCCCAGAACTTTAATTTCTTGTAAAATATTTTCTTAGTAAAAGGATTATTTTCTTTTTAGGACAATTTTTTTTTTTTAACATTTACTTATTTTTGAGAGACAAAGTATGAGCAAGGGAGGGGCAGAGAGAGAGAGGGAGACACAGAATCGGAAGCAGACTTCAGGCTCCGAGCTGTCAGCACGGAGCCTGACGTGGGGCTCGAACTCATGAACCACGAGATCATGACCTGATCATGAACTGAGCCACCCAGGCGCCCAAAAGGAGGATTATTTTCAAGGTCTGAGCAATAACAAAAGTGCACGTGACCACTGACAAGTTTCTTCTCGGATCCAGGTTGAATACCAGCCATAGGAGGTAGTATGTAGAAACTGTAAGCATAGTCCATGCCCTCTGGGAATGGAGTTACTGATTTCTGCTGGTAATAACTGCTTTTAAAACAGTGACAACACATTTGTACAACACTTGATGCTTTTCAGAGATTTTCCATATGCATTCCATATTTTTAGAATTTAGAGCCAGGTGATTCACACATTTTTCTTGCCCAATCTTTGACTCCAGGAAACAGTCCTCAACTTTCCCAGAGCGCTGATGGTAGAGGAGGATGAATTTGTTCATAGGGAAGTCTGGGGGTTGCTTTCCTTCCAGCCATTCAGCTATTATTTTAGTGTCCTGTGTATGCTGAATGCTCATGTATGTCAATGAACGAGATTTTGCCTTATTCACATTCTAGTGGGCAAGACAGAGATTGAATAGAGAAGAAGTGTGCTGAAAATTACAGAAAAATATAGGATCTGGGGTGCCTGGCTGGTCCAGTCGGAAGAGCATGGGACTCTTGATCTCAGGGCTGTGAGTTTAAGCCCCAAATTGGGTGTAGAGATTACATAAATAAACTTTAAAAAAAAGAAAAGAAAAATGTGGGGTCCTTTAAGAGTGTATGGTCTGAGTGAGGGATAGGGGCAAAGCTGACTTCTTGAAAATTTTGTAACAGTGTTTCAACTTTTTTTTCAAGTTTACTCGTTTTTTTTGAGAGAGAGTGAGAGTGGGTGAGGAGCAGAGAGAGGGAAAGAGAATTTCAAGCAGGCTCTATGCTGTCGGCACAGAGCCTGACATGGGGCTCTATCTTATTAACCGTGAGACCTGACCCGAGCCAAGATCAAGAGTCAGATGCTTAACCAACGGAGCCCCCCAGGTCCCCCAAAGCTGACCCTTAAGTTGGGACCTACTGCTACACTGAGCAAGCATGAAAGTAGCAGAGCTTAGTGGCGTGGACAGTGAGGAAGAAGGAGACATTAAGAATGTCTCTCAGTTATCTAATGTGAACATGTGAGCAGATGGTGGTATTGAGATAAGGGGACTTACTTTTTTAATGTTTATTATTTTTGAGAGAGAGAGAGAGAGACAGAGTGCGAATGGGGGAGGGGCAGAGGGGGGGGTGGGAAACAGAATCTGAAGCAGGTTCCAGGCTCCGAGCTGTCAGCACAGAACCAGACACGGGGCTCAGACTCAGCAACTGTGAGATCATGACCGGAGCCGAAGTCAGACCTTAACTGACTGAGCCACCCAGGTGCCCCAAGATAAGGGGATGTTTTGAGGTCAGGTTCATCAGTGTAGGTTTGGGCACATTGGATTTGAGACATTTGTGAGGCATAGGGTATGCCGGTATGAACGTAGATAAGACTTGGTTGGAGATGATAAATTTGAGATTCAGCATGTAAATATTACTTGAAATTATAGGATTAGGTGAAGTCATTAAGGAGAATATAAGAGGAGAAAGCACTGAACTATGAAGAACTTGTTATACTTAATTGATGGAGAGAAGAAGAAAAAAAAACTAGATTAGAAAATTGAATAGAGGCAGCTAGAGCACCAGTAGGAAAATTGAGCCAGTGGTATTTTATAGAAGCCAGTAGAAAGGTGTTCATGAAGGATCAACTGAATTGGAATGCTACTTGCAAAATCAACAAGAATGAGGACTGCAGAATTGGCATTGGAGTGTGCAGCTTGGGTTGGAACAGTCTGAGTAGTGAGTACACAGGATATGGGAGTAGCAAGTGTACATAACTTATTAAAGATATTTGAAGGGGAGAAGAGAGGTTCTGAAAAGTTATGAGGTGATGAGGGTTTCTGGAAGGTTTGATTGCAAAGTAGAGCCTTAGAGCATAGGATTCAAAGCACAAGGTGGGGAGATTGGTCTTGGAAGAAGGGAACCATGTTTGCTGGGTAGGAGGAAAGATGGATGAGAATGTGAGCTTAGTGAAAGGATGGAAGATAGAGTGGTTTTATGGATGAAGACATTATTTTCCCCCATGAAATGATAGAAGAGATTATCCCTGAAAGGAAGATAAGGGCAAGGAAATGTGGGGGCTAGAGTGGAGGGATAAAGTGTTCAAACAGGTGTTGCAGAAAATGGAAGCAGGAGCTGTATAGAGAGAATTTCTGGACGTCAATGAAGCCTTAATGAAGTCTGTATCATTAAAAACTTACGGTCACTTACCTCACTGTGAGTGCAAACACACCCCCCCCCCCCCCCCCCCCCGCTGCTTTAGTAGGCCCTGTTAGCCAGAACCTGCACAGAATGTAGAATATTAGATAGGAAAATTAGAATTTTCCTGGATTGTCATTTTTGTCTGACAAGATGTGGTGTGAACAGGTAGAGAAGAAAGAATTTAGGGTATTGTCCAGAGTGAGTGAAATGATTGTGAAATTTAAAACGTTTAGGAGTTGGACAAGGCTGGTGGATAGGAGAAAGGAAAGAAGAGAGGTCAGTATACTGAGTCTTATTATTTTTTTTTTTTAATTCTTTCCAACATTTATTTATTTTTGAGAGAGACAGAGCACAAGCAGGGGAGGAGCAGAGAGACAGGGAGACACAGAATCCAAAGCAGGCTCCAGGCTCCCAGCTGCCAGCACAGAGCCCGACGCAGGGCTCGAACTCATGGACTGTGAGATCATGACCTGAGCTGAAGTTGGCCACTCAACCAACTGAGCCACCCAGGCGCCCCCTGAGAGTCTTGTTAAATAAAAGTCAGGAATGGGGTTACTGGAACAGGTTGGATAGTTGGTAGGTTGTGATTGAGAAGTGAGTTACTAGATTTTAATATTTAAGAGGTGAAGCCTTCTAGGACATGACAAGTTTCTGGGTGAAACAGAACTGGTGGCTGAGCTGGAATGTAGAAGACTGTCTTTGGGAGAAGCTTAAAGAACTGTGAGGTCAGGGGATTGGGATTTGATGGAATTCAGGATGCTAGCAAGACTGGCATGAGGGATAGGTTATAAATCCTATGTAAAACCCTTAAATGAAGAATAAGAGGTTGTTAAATGACGAGTTTGGGGAAGATTAGAGGGTAACTAGCTAAGTGACACAAGCCTCAAAAGGATGGGCTTTTATAAGAGGGTGGAGTAGGAATAGTTTTATAAAAAGTCTCTGGAGAGTCAGCATACTAGTGACCCCAAAGCATCCTACTCTCAGATACTGAAAGGGGCTGCAGGGTAAGAGGCATATGTATGTAGTCAGGGTTCAGCTAGGGCCCGGAAGTGGTAGAGGGAATGAACCCCCAGGTATATGTGAGTGTGCTGATCACTGAGTCCTGCGTGATTTAGACTTAAGGGTTTGGGTGGTGATGGCAGTTGGTTGTTGGATTTTGAGATTGGAAAGAAGTACAGATACGTTTTGAGTATTAAAGTGTTTGGGAGAAGGTAGATGACAAGATGAGTTTACATTTTGGATCATGACCCAGAGAAACAGATGAGAAGCATGGTGTCTTTAGAACCAAATTTTCTGATGGCAGTTTTCAAACCTTCTTTGTTCATTCACTCATTGTCTGAAAAGTGTTTGAAAACTGTCCCTGCTTCATATATCCCCTATATATTTTTTTAAGTTTGAGTCTTAGTCAAGATCCCAGCTGGAAATAGGCGGCATGCCCCAATTAGGCTAATACCAAGAAAGTGTATTTATAAAGGGACAATTTACAAAGTTGTGGGGAAAATGTTAAGGAAATCACAAGGTGCCCTAGCCTTGGTTAGCAAGCAGAGAAGCTATTAACAACCATTTTCACAGGGACAGGGGGATTATCTGAGCTGTATAGAGGAAGCCACCTTAAGGGAGCAGTATCCTTTTGTTGAGAGGCCTAATAAGGAAAGTGCTGGTGGGAGGGAGGGGGGATGGGGGTGGAGAGGTGGGGGGGTGGGGCGGGGTGGTATACCTGAACCTAAAGCTCCTCCATTCATCCTGCTGGGGCTCCTAATGGGTAAAACCCAGTGGAAGAAGGAAGGAAACTTTTTGATATAGATCAGCCTCCTGGGGCTGAGATTAGGATGGTGAGTGGATCTGGAAGGACAAGTGGAATATACCTGGTGTAGTATTTTAAAAACAAACCCATATAGTTCTATGAAAATGTGTGTAATTAATTACTATCAAGATATAGAATATTTCTGTTATCTCAAAAGTTCCTTCATGCTCCTTTTTGGTCAGTCTCTTGTCTCACCTCCAACCCCTGGCATCCACTGATCTCTTTTCTGTCCCTGTAGTTTTTATCTTTTCCAAAATGTCATACACCTGGGATCATGTAGTATGTAGTCTAATCAGTCTGGCTTCTTTCATTTAGCATAATGCTTTTAAGAGTATTCCATGTAACAGTAGTTCATTCCTTTTTAATTGCTGAGTAATATTCCATTCTATATATGCCCAAATTCTTTCTTTAGTTGAAGGACATTTGGTTTTCAGTTTTGGGCAATTATGAATGAAGCTGCCATAAACATTCACATTTAGATTTTTGTTAGACCTATTTCCTCATTTCTCTTGGGTAAGTACCTAGGTTATGAAAATATTGATCTCAAATTTAAATGCTTGCAAAAGATATAATTTCCTGTAAAAAAAAATTTCCTATGAATATTGATGTTTTAAAATAAAACATTTAAGTATCTGTGATTTTTTGACCGTTTTATTATAAAAACACAGATACAGAAAACCATACAATACAATGTATAGAAATACCTGTTTGGTTTAATAAATTATTTATAAGAGCAACATGCTTATAACCTCCACCCACATTAAGAAATAGAATTTTGGCAACCACTCTAGAATCTCTTCCATCTGTCCCTTCCTTCACCCCCAGAATGACTGCTCTCCTGTCTTTTATCATAATCGCCTTCTTACTTGGAAATGTTGTAATTATTCGCTGTTCACTTTCAAATATTAAAAAACAAGTTCTTTCACAGCCAGAAGATTTACAGTGTCCCTTTATCTTTTTGAAATTGTATTTTTTTTTTTTTAACTTTATTTACTTATTTTGAGAGAGCATCCACGTGGCAGGGGCTGGTGAGGGGAACAGAGGGAGAGAGAATCCTAAGTAGGCTCCATACTGTCAGCATAGAGCCTGACGCGGGGCTTGATCCCATGAACCCTGAGATCATGACCTGAGCTGAAATCAGGAGTCGGATGCTTGTATTTCTATTCCACTTGCCTTCAGAATTTTATCCTAATTCACGTATTTATGTTTATTTAATAATTCATCCTTTTCATAATTCTTTGTACAGGAATATGTATATATGTTTAAATTTAAAAATTCTTCTAGATTGTTATGAGCACAGTTATTAGTGCATGGTTGGTCAACTATGAATACTATACATTTTAAAGGCAAAATTTATTGAAATTTTGGAATTTATTGGAAATGTACATCTTGGTGGGCAGGACTTTTTCCAATTAGTGCATGTGTATGAATGCCATTGCTTAGATAATAAAAAGCTTTGGTATCAATCTATTCTTGTTTCTTAATACATGTAAATATTGAGAAAGCATAGTGACAAAAGTAAGGGGAAGAGTTGTTACAGCAGTTTCTATCTGAAAGCAATAATTGGAAACTGCCTGACATGCAAAGGATGTTACCCATACATTAGAGTTACTCACGTAGTAAGCACAGAAGCCGGTAATCTATCATATTATTTTTTTATAGGTTATGCCAGAATTGGAGCAATATATCACAGTAAGATTAGGAATGGGTGAGCAATATGCCATTATTTATAATGTGGGAGAATGATTAAATCCCAGGTGGGTTGGCACTTCAGATTTTGGACCAGAGTACATGTGGAATTGAGGATTTAGAAATGAATTTTCTTTCTTTCTTTTTTTTTTTTTAAACGTTTATTTTTGAGAGAGAGAGAGAGAGAGAGTGTGTGTGTGTGTGTGTGTGTGTGTGTGTGTGTGTGTGTGTATTTGTGTGTGTGTGCATGCACGGCAAGGGTGGGGAAGTGGCAGAGGGGAACAGAGGATCCAAAGCAGGATTATGCTGTCAGCAGAGAGCTGGATATGGGGCTTGAACCCATGAATATCAAGATCATGACCTGAGCTGAAGTTGGATGCTCAACCAACTGACCTACCCAGGCGCCCCTGAAATGAATATCTTTAAACCTCAATTGTGCCTATATATGTTTTGAAAGGTTTTAGCGTAGTTCTGGGTGTCTCTGTATTAATTTGAAGAGTTAATTGCCACTTGGAAGGTAGGTGCACTGGTCGAGGAGTGACTGGGGTATGTTTCCTGTCTCCTGGTAGGTAGGCAGAGATGGGCATCTTGAGCAGGAGCCATGGGAGCAGGGGCATCTGGTTGGCTCAGTCAGTTAAGCGTCAGACTTCAGCTCAGGTCATGATCTCACTGCTTGTGGGTTTGATTTCTGCAGTCAGACTCTGTGCTGACAGCGCAGAGCCTGGAGCCTGCTTCAGATTCCCTCTCCTCCTCCCTCTCCCCCTGTCTGTGTCTCTCTGTGTCTCTCTCTCTCTCTCTCTCTCTCTCTCTCTCTCTCTCTCTGTTGCTCCCCCGCTGGAGCTCTGTCTCTGTCTGTCTGAAAAATAAACAAACATTAAAAAAAAAAAAAAAAGCCACTGGAGTGAACAAGCTCCTTACTTGCTGGTAGGTTGTCATAGTTAAGGCTTTCCGTAGGTAATGTTGATGGGGCATGTGGGAAGGTTAAATTGACCAGTACTGCTCTGTGATTTGGACTATCTGTGTAGTGGGCCCAGCTGAGTAGCACTTTTGAAAGCTGTTTGATATTTACTGTTTTATCTTTTTTTTTTTTTTTTATGGCTTTATCTTTTAAATTACATGTAACTTTGGTTTTTTGGTATACTTTATAAAATATAAAGATGTCTTTTTCTTGTTTTTTTAAAAACTATTTTTATTATTTTTAAATTTATTTATTTTTTAATTTACATCCAAGTTAGCATATAGTGCTATAATGATTTCAGGAGTAGATTCCAGTGATTCATCCCCTATGTACAACACCCAGTGCTCATCCCAACAAGTGTCCTCCCCAGTGCCCCTTACCCATTTAGTCCATTCCCCACCCGTAACCCCTCCAGCAAGCCTCAGTTCTCTGTATTTAAGAGTCTCTTATGTTCTGCCCCCCTCCTTGTTTTAATATTACTTCTGCTTCCCTTCCCTTATGTTCATCTGTTTTGTATCCTAAATTCCTCATATGAGTGAAGTCATATGATACTTGTCTTTCTCTGACTGGCTAATTTCGCTTAGTATGATACCCTCTAGTTCCATCCACGTAGTTGCAAATGGCAAGATTTCATTCTTTTTGGTTGTTGAGTAATACTCCATTGTAGACATATACCATATCTTCTTTATCCGTTCATCCGTTGATGGATGTTTGGGCTCTTTCCATACTTTGGCTATTGTCAGCTGCTATGAACATTGGGGTGCATGTGCTCATTTGAAACAGCACACCTGTATTCCTTGGATAAATACCTAGTAGTGTAATTGCTGGGTCGTAGGGTAGTTCTATTTTTAATTTTTTGAGGGATCTCTATACTGTTTTCCAGAGTGGCTGCACCAGTTTGTGTTTCCACCAGCAGTGCAAAAGAGATCTTTCTCTGCATCCTCACCAACATCTGTTGTTGCCTGTGTTGTTTATTTTAGCCATTCTGACTGGTGTGAAGTGGTATCTCATTGTGGTTTTAATTTGTATTTCCCTGATGATGAGTGATGTTGAGCGTTTTTTCATGTGTTGGTTGGCCATGTCTTTGGAGAAGTGTCTATTCATGTCTTTTGCCCATGTCTTCACTGAAGTGTTTTTTGGATATTGAGTTTGATTTTTTCTATAGATTTTGTATACTAACCCTTTATCTGATATGTCATTTGCAAATACCTTATCCCATTCTGTTGGTTGCCTTTTAGTTTTGCTGATTGTTCCCTTTGTTGTGCAGAAGCTTTTTATTTTGATGAGGTGCCCCAGTAGTGCATTTTTGGTTTCCCTTCCCAAAATATAAAGATGTCTTAAATTACCAGTTAAAGCGCTTTTTTTTTTTTTAATGCCTTTTACCATTCAGATCTTTAAGTAAAATTGATCCACTGAAGATGTGCCATTTTTCCTTTGGCTTTTTAGATACCTCTGATAAATAGCCACATATTTTTATTGACTGATGGTGAAAAAAATACATTCCCTTCCACAGAAGCAAATGCTGTTGACAATTTCTTATATAGCGTTTCACAATCTTCAGTATGCTTAGCATATGAATCAGTGTTTCTTAAACATGCAGGCACACACAAATGGGAGCATGATACATATATATAAATACATGTATACATATTATACGTATATATACATATATATATGGAGAGAGAGTGTGTACGTGTATACACACTCTCTATATATAGTGTATCGTGCCTTGCAGAACACTTAAGGGAAAATCTCTCAGATGTACACTTATCAATACTTACAGATTTACTTGTTCTTTTGTAGCAGTTCCATGTTTCCCATTGTATGAGTGTACTATACTTTAAAATTAGCCTGTTAGGGACACTTTGACTATTTCTAGTTCTTCGCTATTACAAATAATTGCTATATTGAACATCTCCCTACTTGTGTGTTGTTTTTTTTTTTAATTTTTTTTTCAACGTTTTTATTTATTTTTGGGACAGAGAGAGACAGAGCATGAACGGGGGAGGGGCAGAGAGAGATGGAGACACAGAATCGGAAACAGGCTCCAGGCTCTGAGCCATCAGCCCAGAGCCCGACGCGGGGCTCAAACTCACAGACCGCGGGATCGTGACCTGGCTGAAGTCGGACGCTTAACCGACTGTGCCACCCAGGCGCCCCTCCCTACTTGTGTTTTTGAGCATAATGTCTCAGTATAGTGGTAGAAGATGTTGTATACATTAAAAGAAATTTTTTTAATGTTTATTTTTGAAAGAGACCATGAATTGGTGAGGGGCAGAGAGAGAGGGAGACAGAATCTGAAGCAGGCTCTGCACTGTCAGCACAAAGCCCAGCGTGGGGCTTGAACCCATGAACTGTGAGATCATGACCTGTGCTGAAGTCAGACATTCAACCGACTGAGCAACCCAGGTGCCCCAGGGTGTATACATTCAGATTTTCAGTTGATGTCAAATTTCCAAGTAGATGTGTGGCGCCTTTTTTTTTTTGCCTTATCCTTCTATAAAACTCTGGGCTTTTTGCCTAGCTGAACGAATGCCATTTATTTGGAGAGTTTAATTTTTTCATTTTAGAATTTGTACATCTTTTTAAAAATTTCAAATCAAAATTTATTTGTGCATGGTAATGGTTGAAAGGTTCCCAGCCCTTTTCCCCAGTCACCCCAGTTCTCCCTGGAGTGACCATTTATTTTTTGTTTCGATCCTTCTGACAAATACTGTGCACATAGAATCAGTAAAAGTAGTTATGGGTGTGTGTATTTAAATTCACAAATGTTAACATGCCATTTTGTACCTTGCTCTTTCTCTTAATATATTTTGGGGCTAATTCTGTGGCAGTATATAAAAATGTTCTTTCTGGCCTCCCTCCCTTTTTATTTTATTTTTTTAAGTTTATTTATTTTGCGAGAGAGAAAGCATGCACACATGCAGGGACTAGGTATTCAGAGAATGAGAGAGAGAGAATCCCAAGCAGGCTCCACACTTAGTGCAGACTGATGTGGGGCTTGAAAATGCAAACCACAGGACCATGACCTGAGCGGAAACCAAGTCGGATGCTTAACCAACTGAACCACCCAGGTGCCCCCCCTTTTTAATTTAAAATGCTGCTGCATGGTCATGTCCATTTCTGTATGTGCTATAAATTCCTTAAATGGTTTCTGTTGATGTGAGACTTTTGGGTTGCTTCCGGTATTTTTGTTTTCTTTTTAAGTTGCTTTATTTTTCAAATACCACTTAATAACTGTGTGACTGTTAGACAGTAACTTATGTCTGTTATCCTTTATCTGCAGAATGGGATGCAGGTTCACATTTCTTTATCTGAAACCTTTGGGACCAGATTTGTTTTGGAATTCAGGATTAATTTGGCAAACAGAAAGTGTGTATATTTTACATCAATACCCCATCAGAGTCTGAGGCAGCATTCTAATCAGTGTTGGTTCAGAAAAAGAAAATACATTTCTAAGTAGGATACTCTAAATAGCCTCACTTAGGTGAGGTCAGGTTTTGCTTCAGAATGTATTATGAAAAAATTTAGTTTTCAGAGCTTTCTGGGTGTTGAAATTGTGATAAAAGCATATGAACTGGTAGTAGTACCTACCTCAAAAGGTTACTGTGAAATCAAATGAATTAAGATGGCAGAAAGTATTTATAACAGTACCAGGCACATACTGAGGGCTAAGTAAGTATAGGTATAGTTCAGCCTGGTTTTATTTCGTTCCCCTCCCCCCCATCAGCTTTATTGAGAAATAATGAACATATAACATTGGGTACTTTTTTAGTTTTTGATTTTTAAAAATTTATTATTTTTTAAGTAATCCATACATCCAATGTGGGGTTCGAACTCACAACCCTGAGATTGAGTTGTATGCTCCACTGACTGAGCCAGCCAGGCACCCTGTACTTTGATTATTTGTGTGTGTGTGTGTGTGTGTGTGTGTGTGTGTGTGTGTGTGTATATGTATATATATTTTGGGGGGGAGTGCAGGCAGGGAAGGAGTGGGGCAGGGTGGGGGGCGGAGGGGACAGAGAATCCAGAGGTGGGCTCTGCACTGACAACCTGACAGAGAGCCCAGTGTGGGGCTGGAACTCATGAACTGGGAGATCATGACCTGAGCTGAAGTCAGATGGTCAACTGACTGAACCACCCATGTGCCCCTTTTTTGTACTTTGATTTTTAATTGTGTATGAAATAAAGTATCTTTTCATAAGTTATTAATTCCTTTCTGTTTCTTTTTCTATAAATTGTCTATGTCTCCAGCTTTTTTGTGTTTGTGTGAGATGTTGGACTTACTAATGTGTACGAATTTATTTTAATTAAAGAAAAATTTTTAAGTTTACTTTGAGAGAGAGTGCATGAGCGTGGTGGAGGCAGAGAGAGAGGGGAGAGAGAATCCCAAGCAGGGCCCAATGTGGGGCTTGGACTCATGAACTGAGGTCATGCATCATGACCTGGGCTGAAATCAAGAGTCAGGCACTTAACCAACTGAGCCACTCAGGCACCCAAGAATTTTTAATATATTAAGGAAATTATTAGCTTTTTGCATTTCCCTAATGACTAATGATGAGCATTTTTCATGTGCTTATTTGATGTCAGTATAGTTTCTTGGCAGATACCTGTTCACATTTTTTTGCTCATTTTTAATTGGATTGCTTATTTTCTCATTGAACTTTAAGAGCTCTTTATATATTTTATATAAAGGTCTTTTATCAAGTCTATTTATTGCAGACGTTTTCTCTTGAGTCTGTGGCTTGTCTTTGCATTGTTTTAACAGTGTTTTCTGCAGAGCAGAAGTTAACTGATTTTAATCAAGTCCCATTTTATCAAATACTTCTTTTATGGCAAGGGAGTACACTCTCTTCTTCCCTAGGTATTCCGTTGTTGGACAGTTCTAATTGATCTTTAGTATTTTTGCTCATTAGTCCTTATAGTTTCAGTGAATTGAATGATTTTTACGCACTGAATACGTTTGTTCCCTCTTCTCATGACAACCACTCTGATATTTAAAGGCAGCTTGCATATGATGGAGGTACCCCTTACTGCCCAAATTAACTTTTCTAGTTACCTCACCTGTATTTAAAAGTCAGTAATCGTCTCCAAAGCCTCTTTATCTGTACAGTCGTCTTTGTCAAAAGTCAAAGGTTTTGTTTAAATTTAACCTTCAGCAAATCATGTGATACACATTTGTCCAAAACATTAGATGTTTAACTTCTTTATCTGGATCTCTTCTATTAATGTGGATTATGATGGTTTATCTGCTTTAGTATTTCAATTTTTAGCTGCTACCAAAGATAATAAAATGTAATAGAACTCAGGGTGGATCTTTTTATGGGGTGTTTTGGCCATTTGTTTAATTGGTAACTGTTCATGTCATGAGCCTCGCTGGGCCTGTTTTTCCTCATCTGTGTTGATGGCTTTGGTGAAAGTGAAAGGAAATATATTCACTTTTTTACAAGGGTGAAAGAAGTATATATGTTGTTAGTACGTATATACATACTATACGTACTAGCATACAGTTACACAGATGTGTATATCTGTATGTACCTAGCTTCAGTAAACATTAATTCATGGTCAGTCTTGTTTTATTTTTATTCTTATATACTCTTTTTTTTTTTTAATGTTTATTTAATTTTGAGAGAGACAGAGTGCCAGGAGGGGAGGGCCAGAGAGAGAGGGAGACACAGAATCTGAAGCAGGCTCCAGCCTCTGAGTTGTCAGCAGAGCCTAATGAGGGACTCGAACTCATGAACCAAAGACCATGACTTGAGCCAAAGTTGGATGCTTAACTGCTGAGCCACTCGTGCGCTCCTATCTACTCTCCTTTTTAAAGTCTCCCTTATTTTGAAACAAATTCCAGACATTGTATTTCATACATAGATAGAATTCTTTAAAAGATAAGGATTCCAAAAAAGGTAACTGCAATACCATTGTTACTCTTTAAGGTACTTAATATGTATCTTTGGCAGTTTTTATTATGTTTTAAGCGTATGAACAGACTATTCTCAGACTGTAGGCAATTCAAGAGATAGGAAAGTCTTGTCCCTCATCCCATCCTTAACAATGACCTTATCTCTACATAACACAGATCTGCCTCATTCTTTCTAAATAGGTACATAGTATTTAGATATGTGGCTGTATGATACTTTAAGTTGTTCTTTATTGGTAGGTGTTCATATTGTGTATGAAAGCAAAAACCAGGAAACAAAGTTGTGAGTTTCCTTGTTACTTATGTTAATTTCATACTTATTTTAGAGTAAATGCATGTAAATAAAACTGCTTGCTTCAAGGGTAAGTCTATTTGACATGTACATTTTTGAAAATATTTATTTTGAGAGAGAGCTTGTGTGCACAAGCTGGGGAGAGAGAGAGAGAGAGAGAGAGAGAGAGAGAGAGAGAGAGAGAGAGAGAGAGAGAGAGAAAATATCCCGTGCAGGCTCTGTGTTGTCAGCACAGAGCCTGATGCAGGGCTCGATCTCACAAACCCTGAGATCATGACCTGAGCTGAAATCAAGAGTCAGAGGGTTAACTAACTGAGTCACCCTGTTGCCCTAGAAATGTAGTTTGGTTTTTACTACTCTGTAGAATTTCTTTGTATGAGCAGACCACTTTATTGACTGTCCTGTTAATGAATATTTAGATCTCATTGTTTTAGAATGATGTTGCTATGGGCATAGTTCTGTTATGCTGAACCATGTGGAATTGCTATTAGTTGATTATTTTTAAAACGGAGATTTCATATGGTTCAGCTGAATACATCTTTTGGTGTATGTTTGCACGAGTATCTATTTGGTAAGTACTTTGAAATGAAATTGTTGTGTCATAAGTGTTCTGTTTAGTTTTTATAGATAATGCCAAAGTTCAGTTTCCTCTACCACCAGTTGAAGCTGCTTTACCTTCCCCACAATACTTGATATTGTGAATTTTAGCTCTTTTGATGGTTGTGTTGTGGTATCTTATTATGGTTTTAATTTGCTAATGAATTAGGCATCTTTTAATGTATTTTATATGTTTATTGAATATCCTTTCTTTTTGAGTGAGTTGTCAAGTCTCTTGATCATGTTTTAATTAGGTATCTTTTTATTCGTTATATGCATTCTTTATATAGACTCAATACCTTCCACTCTAGTTTGGTAGTTCTTTTTAAAAAATTTTTTTTTTCAACGTTTATTTATTTTTGGGACAGAGAGAGACAGAGCATGAACGGGGGAGGGGCAGAGAGAGAGGGAGACACAGAATCCGAAACAGGTTCCAGGCTCTGAGCCATCAGCCCAGAGCCTGACGTGGGGCTCGAACTCACGGACTGCGAGATCGTGACCTGGCTGAAGTCGGATGCTTAACCGACTGCGCCACCCAGGCGCCCCTGTAGTTCTTAAATAGTATTGTTTTATGGACAGATTTAATTTTGGTGAAATTTCTTTCTTTTCCTTTATGGTTAGTGCTTTTTGTATCTGGTTTAAAAAAACTTAACCCACCTGAGGTCCTAAAGATTCACTTCTGTATTCTAAAAACTTTGCATTTACCCCCATATGTACGTCTCTAATGCATCTGGATAGGTAAGAACTCTTGTTAAGTGAAGGAAATTTACCTCTTTTTTGGTAATACTAGTTGCAGTTAGGTTTTTCACATTTTATTGTTTCTTTTAACTTTAACATGCTGAAATTTTAGATTTTGTGTAAATTAATATGGATTATAGGCTTTGTATCTGAGAATTTCCCCATTCCAGTGTAATGTATTTTTTAAAATTCTCTTTTATAATATATGTATAGTTCCATTTTCTGTATGTAAGTCTTTGATTAATCCAGGATATATTTTAATACTTGAGGTAAAAATCCAACTTTATTTCCCTCAGATATTCCAGTACCTTTATTGAATAATCCATCTTTCCCATAGAGATTTGAAATTCCACAATCAATATACACTGATGTCCTGCATATATTTTGCTCCTTCTCTCTTTTAAGCCAGTAAAAATATTTTTTAGTTTGAAAATTTGCTGAAACTATGCATACTCTCCCTGAGAAATGTGTGCACATTTTCATACAGTTTCACAAAATGTGAAGAAACTGTGAAACCCATTCATAAATCTCTGATCAAACTTATCAATTTTTTAAATACTTCAAGGAGTATCCTTCATTCACAGAAGACTTGTTACCCCACCTATTTATTTTTCTTTACAAAACTATGTATACTCCTAGTATTTTAAGGACTGATAATGTTTGTGTTTCTGTTGCTAAGGGAATCATCCATTTCCTTTCAAAATTAAGAATCCTCAAGGGAATAGTGGGTATTTAATCTTTTATGTGCCATTGCTTTCTGTGTTTTAGATAAGCAGTATGAGGCCTAGAGAGATAATACGGCTTGCCAAACTTTTGCACATCTAGTTACTGGCTTAGCTATGTTGTTTAACATCATGCTTGTCATGTGTTTCCTTCATTATGATAAATTCCCTCTTTTATATGTTAGCTAATGTACTAAAGATTGAGTAACTAGTGATGCTAGAATCTAGTGATGTTGGGGCACCTGGCTGGCTCAGTCAGAAGAGTGTACAACTTTTGATCTTGGGTTTGTGAGTTCGAGCCCCATGGTGGGTTAGAGATTACTTAAATAAGAAAATGTTAAAATCAAGTGATGTTAAGAGACATTTAATAAGTATCTGATAGCGGATAGTGCTGGGCTAAGTTTTAAATTAAGAACTTTCTATACATCCAGTCTTCACACTTAGCTTGAGGAACAGTAGGGCTTAGAATGTAGTTTTGGATTCCTTGCATGAAGCTGGTAGACACAGGGCGCATAAAGGAGAATTGATGAACTTACAGGTTAGAGCCCACTAAGAAAAATCTTGCTAAAAGATTATTAAAAATACGTCCTGTATTATGGCAGAGTGGTAATAGCTATGTTAATTTGCATCTATGTGATGTTGTATAACCTATAAAATATACTTATCTGTTCAACCTGCCCTTCAGAAATATTTTGTTAATTTTTTGCTGAAGAAATAGCCTGAACTTCTTAAGGCCTCGTTTTAGCCAGAAAGTGGCAGAATTGGCACACGTTCATTGAACTCCTAAACCTGTCTTAGCTAGGAACATGTTTCTGTTTATATAGTCAATTTAGATTAAAACAGTAATGCATAGCTTCTCTGGAAGAAAATAACTGATATTTATTTACTTTTTTTTTTTAACACTTGATGTGTTAAGATACCAAATGAGTTTATGTGACAGAGAAGCTGGGATATTTGAGGGAGGAAAGCAGTTGGAAGTAATTGTTCTGCATTTTAGGATAAGATAGCCTTGCTCTCTCTTCTAAAGATATAGTTGTAAATACTTGTTGCAGAGCTAAATGATGAAGGGAAGGTGTTTATTTTATATATTAGAATACTCTTGTGGAGAACTTGGACAGCATTTATTATGCAGAACTCTGTTGGTAATGTATGTTTAGAAATTTAAAAATAGGTAATGTATTTTAATAATTCATCTGTAGGGTTGTTTTTGCTATACAATTGAATAGATGAGTTGATTATACTTGCTAATGTAACTTTTAGTTACAACTTTTAATGAGAATATTTTCTGTAGGGCTCTTTATTACTTTGTACTTAAAGTAGATTTATATAATAAGCACACAACAAAGTTAGACATAGGAAAGATGGCTTATTTATAAGAATAGTAACACAACATGACAACATGTATTTTCTCTGATTTTAGGAGAAATGGGAGTAATAAAAGTGAAACTTGAAGTAGTTTCTTTTTTAATTTTTAATGTTTTGATTATTTTTGAGAGAGAGAGAGAGACAGAGCATGAGCAGAGGAGGGGCAGAGAGAGAGGGAGACACAGAAGCAGGCTCCAGGCTCTGAGCTGTCAGTACAGAGACCAACATAGGGCTCAAACTCGAGATCATGACCTGAGCCGAAGTTGGATGCTTAACCTTAACTGACTGAACCACCCAGGTGCCCTGAAGTAGTAGTTTTCTTTCTTTCTTTCTTTTTTAATTTGTTTTATTTTATTTGTTTTAATGTTTGTTTATTTTGGGGGAGGGAGGGGCAGAGAGAGAGAGGGAGACAGAGGCTCGGAAGCAGGTTCTGTGCTGTCAGTACAGAGCCTGATGTGGGACTTGAACTTAGAAACTATGAGATCATGACCTGAGCCAAAGTCGTATGCTTAACTGACTGAGCCACCCAGGTGCTTCCCGAGGTAGTAGTTTTTACAAATAGGGATACTGACATTTATTGCTCATGTAAATGCTGTTCTTTGTTTTTTAGTCAGAAAGATATTTATTACATAAAACAATTAGAAACAGCCTACATAAAATTTGGCATTAAGATGGTAGAATGCTATGCAGTGGCAAAAGTGATGTGATAATACATTTAATGACATCTCACAGACCTTTGTGAAGCTAAACATACTAAGCACTCCCATAATGTATTCATTAGGAAATAATTCCTTCGGTAAGGCTGTAAAGTAGCCTAGGTCAGTGACTTCCCTTCTGAACAGATGAGGAAATTGAAGCCCTCAGGAAAACTCCTGAAGTTAGGGATCTTGCCTGAGCTCTGAAGAGCTCGTTTAACCAGGGCAAGTAAGTCTCCAGACTCAGCTACCCCTACTCTTTCCACTTGTTAGTAAAAGCTGTGGTGGTATTTCTTCTGGCTTGATTTAGACTTGACTTTGCTTGACTCAGATGTCAGAGTCACCTTTTAATTTTCAACTTTTCAGTATCTTAGGCTTAGTGATTGGTACTTCTGAGATTATGAAAACTATAGTTCCTTGCTTTCTGCTGGAAAATATCTAAGAATAAAACAGGTATTAGGTCCCTTCTAAAGGTAAGTAAATATTAATCTAACAAGTTAAATTAGATTTAAAGCCATTGGGTAGTATTAAAAATTGTGCATTGAATTCATGTAATCATCCCTTTGCCTATATTTGATGGTTTGTTAATTGGGATCTGTAATTTGGCTTTTCTTAAATGTAAGTGCACTTTTTAAGTATAAACAATAAGTTTGGCATAAACATTTTGCCGTTGTTTTTCTACTGCTAAGTTCTGGGAGAATTAATCATAATACCAGTTTGAGTCATATTTTCATCTTGTTTTTAGAAAGGCTAACAAAAAATGTTTATGATGATAGAAATTAAAGATAGTAAAAATGAATTGCCCAAGTACAAAATGAATAGTAACTGTAAGATTTACTACTTGCGGATATGCATAGATAGCCACTGTAGTCACTTAGGCACCAGAGCAGCTGTTAAGAAAAAAAATCTTTGAAGTTATATGGCTTTTAGGGTTAGGAGAAAGAATGGAAACAGAATTAGAGAAAGAAACCTGACCCTGAGATGGGTTTCTAGACAGAGCTGGCATACCTTATGGGCAGCCCTACACCAGAGAAATAAACTGCTGGAATGTTTTCATTTATTGTGTTACACTGTTTAGATTCTACTAAATAAATTTTAGTTTAAGCATTTTTATTTGAAAAACCCATAATAATCTCCAAGAAGGTTTGCTGAGTCCTTTAATTCTGAATTGATCTAGTTGCTTAACGCTGTTGAAATCTCTTGAATTAAGGATAACAATTTTAAGGGACTTGAATGACTAGGGAGAGGTCACTAAAAGGCATAAGAGCTCTATACTAAAAGGTGGAAGGGGAAATGTCAAATATGTAAACATTCATTAATTTCTTTACAGTTTAACCTTATTGCAGTTATTTCAAGACTGATTCTGTGCTCTTAGCCAGATATCATTATTTGTTAAATTTTACATTGATGTCACTTAAATTTTTATCCTTGACTTATTTTTAATTTTTATAGATAAAGTGGAGAATTTTAGTGAAGAATATGAAAAGAATAGTCACCATATTTACAAAAATGCTGAAGACAGTACTAAGAAATCGAATGCAGAAACAACAGTAGCTTCTGGATACAAAGCTGATGAAATCAAGGAAACAAATGATACTTGGAACTCCCAACTTGGAAAAAGGTCAGAATCTCCATCAGAAATATCTTCCATCAAGGGATCTGTAAGAACTGGTTTGTATGAATGGGATAATGATTTTGAAGATATCAGATCAGAAGATTGTATTTTAGGTTTGGATAGTGATCCTCTTTTGGAGATGAAGGATGAAGATTTTAAAAACCGGTTGGAAAATCTAAATGAAGCCATTGAAGAAGACATTGTGCAAAGTGTTCTTAGGCCAAGCAACTGTAGGACGTACTGTAGGGCGAATAAAGCAAAATCCTCACAAGGAGCATCAAATTTTGATAAGCTAATGGACGGCACCAGTCAGGCCTTAGCCAAAGCAAACAGTGAATCAAGTAAAGATGGCCTGAATCAGGCAAAGAAAGGCAGTGTAAGTTCTGGGACCAGTTTTCGAGGGACGGTTGGACGGACTAGAGATTACACTGTTTTACATCCATCTTGCTTGTCAGTTTGTAATGTTACCATACAGGATACTATGGAACGTAGCATGGATGAGTTCACTGCATCAACCCCTGCAGATTTGGGAGAAGCTGGCCGTCTAAGAAAAAAGGCAGATATTGCGACTTCTAAGACCACTACTAGATTTCGACCTAGTAATACTAAATCCAAAAAGGATGTTAAACTTGAATTTTTTGGTTTTGAAGATCATGATGAGACAGGAGGTGATGAAGGAGGTTCTGGGAGTTCTAATTACAAAATTAAGTATTTTGGCTTTGATGACCTTAGTGAAAGTGAAGATGATGATGAAGATGACTGTCAAGTGGAAAGAAAGACAAGCAAAAAAAGAACTAAAACAGCTCCATCACCCTCCTTGCAGCCTCCTCCTGAAAACAGTGATAATTCCCAGGACAGTCAGTCTAGTACTAATAATGCAGGTAAGACTTAAAAAAATTATTACAAGTAAATGCATTTTAAGTTTAAGTCAACAGCTACTGAGTTTCTGCTTAGGTACTTAATTTTAATTTGTTATGTTTAATTTTAATAGAAGTATTATTTAGAACCACAGATTGTACCTTATCCAGAGGTACAGTGTTTTAAATGTTCATAATCAAGTTCCACATTGTAAGGATCAAATTATAGATTGGGTCTTTTAATTTTGTGTTTTAATTTTGCCTTTAGCACTTGAGAATTTTAAAGTGTGTGTGTGTACAGGGATATTAGACATCTTGATGTTTCAACTTTGAAAATCCAAATGCAGTTGGGGACTTGGTAGATTTTGGACATTTAGAACTACATAGATAATAGATGGTTTGTAATGAGGGAAATATTAGAAAATTAAAATTGATTAAAAGCATTTGTAGTTGGCTCAAAATTAAACTAATGTTTTAAAACATTGTCAAGAAATTTTAAGTTTAAAGTTAAAAGGTAAATGTTAATCTTAAAAATCATCCTCTTGAGTTGATTTAATAAAATTGAAAAGTGCTAGTTAAGTATTTATTCACTCTTACCAGTGAAAATTTAATTTGTCTCTTAAGATAGTAGAGCCAGTAATGACTGGAGGCTCTCAAGGAGTTGATAGTTTCTACTGTGAGAGACCAACACAAGTAGGTTAGCTTCACTATAATTAAGTCACTACCTGACAAGGGCTTAGTGAAGTGGATTGATTGTTGAGTGAGGAAGAGTAAGCAAAAGCCTCTGGGATCCAGGGGCTATATTTATATATATTTAACCAAATACATAGTTTCTCTGTGTCACTTTACTTGTTAAATAATGTTTTTGTCTGTTAAGTCATATAAGAAGTGTCATTATGGTGAATTAGAATTCTAATAGTATTCTTACATATAGATTCTTGTGTACATTATAAGTCATACTTGAGACTACCTAATGTTTTGCTTTATTTGGCCTAAAAATAGTTTTGTTAGATTAGAGTCACTCTTTAAAACTAGAGGCATATAAGAATAGTCCCTAAGGGCTCACTCCTTACTCCTCTAACTGTAAAAATTAATAAATAAATAAGGGGGTTATCAATTCAGCCAGTGTTGTCTTGAATCTCTTCTGGAGAATTGAAGTTTGCAGCATCCTTGCTAGTCACATGAGATGACTGGGCAGAGAGCTTAGGGTTGCTTTGTCAGGAGGATGATAGTAATCATGCACAAAACCTGAACTCCTTTCTTCCTGCAATTTACTTAGCTCTTTCTTCTAACTTTGGTAGCAAGTTATTTTGATCAGCAATTGAAAAATCTCTGGCTGAAATTTACATTTTGGGGTAGTGTAACTTTTTAAGCTTTGAAATGTGAGATCATCAGGCTCCCTTTCAAAAACTTCTTTCATATTGCTACCAAATAAAATTAAAAAATTAGAGACCATTTGCTACATCCAGGGTCTTCAACTGATGTATGAAATAGCAAACATTTTTTAAAAAATTTTTTAATGTTTGTTTATTTTTGGAAGAGAAAGAGCATGAGCAGGGAAGGGGCAGAGAGAGGGGTACACAGAATCTGAAGCAGACGCCAGGCTCTGAGCTGCCAGCACAGAACCCAATGCGGGGCTCGAACTTACAAACGGTTGAGAGCATATCCTGAGCCGAAGTCGGATACTTACCTGACTGAGCCACCCAGGTGCCCCATGAAATAGCGAACATTTTTAATGGTTGGGCTAGTGATAGTGAAAAGTCTTCCTATTTTACTTTTTTGTTTAGGCTAGAAGAAATTTAACGGCTTAGGAATTTATCTAATTATTTGGTTATTTTTGTATGAAGACCCACAAATCATTGAGCTACATTGTACTAGGTCATTTTATATCTTTTGCCAAAAATAGCTGTCTTTTTTTTTTTTTTAATGTGACTTTTGTACGTGCAAGCAGACATTCTTTGAAGGCCAGCATGATTCAGTATACTTAAGCTCTAGAAAAATGTTAAAGGTAGATAACTGTGTGTATATTTAAACTAGAATGCCCAATGTCAGTGTCCCTAGATACCCAGCAGTTATTTTAGAAAAGAATCGGTTTTGCCATTTACAGAAAATAAAACTGAAGCACATACATACTAACTTGGTTTCTGATTTTCTTCTAAAGTTGGGGTCGGCAAGCAAGAGGGTGAGAATGGCAAAATGAGACTTATCGTTAGGGATGTTTTGTCAACTGAATGGTGCTTTTATTCCTGTATTCTTTTACCCTGCAAATGCCACTCCCCAAATGCTCATAGGTTGTTTGGTAGATAATTTGAAATATTGGAAAGCTAGCTAGTTTTGATTACCATTTCAGAAAACTTGGATTTTACAGAGGATTTGCCTGGTGTGCCTGAAAGTGTGAAGAAGCCCCCAAATAAACAAGGAGATAAATCAAAAGAAAACACCAGAAAGATTTTTAGTGGTCCCAAACGGGTAAGTAAAGCATTATCAGTGATTTGTATTATTTATATATTATTGGAGGACTCAGTTCTGGATTTTTTAATCTGAAAATTACTAACAAATTTTGGGTTCAAGGGATGTAAGTCAATTTTTAAAAAAATTGTAAGCATTTTTTTGAAGTGTGGTAAAATATATACTTAGCATAATTTTTATTATATGTACAATTCAGTAACCTTAAATACATTCACAGTGTTTTGTAACCATCCCGTTATCTATATCCAAAACATTTCATCATAGCAAAAACTCTACCCATTAAACAATAACTCCCCCTTTGTCCTCCCAGCCTGTGGTAAACACTATTCTACTTTTTGTCTGTATGAATTTGCCTATTCTAGTTATCTCGTATGAGTGGAATCTTACAATTCTTACCTATCTGTGTCTGGCTTATTTCACTAAGCATAATGTTGTTAGGGTCCATCCATATTGTAGCACATATCAGAATTTCAGTCCTTTTTTATGGTGGAAGAACATTCCATTGTATGTATATACTACATTTGTTGTTGTTTTTCAAGGGTATTTTATTGAAGAGAAGACCAGACTCTGCCATCCACTGGTACAACTCCTCTATTATGTGATATAAATATATTGAAGGTTACTGTTTGTATTAGTTTTAAGCCATAAACTGGCTGGCTTAAAACATGTTTATTCTGTCACAGTTCTGCATGCTAGAAATCCAAAATTAAGATGTTGGGAGGGTCTTGCTTTCTAAAAGACACTAAGGGGGTTATTTGTCCTTGCCTCTTCCAGCTTCTGGTGGCTCCAGGTGTTTCTTGGCTTGTGCTGCATAACTCCATTGTCTGTCTCCGTCACATGGCCTTCTCCCTCTTTCCCTGTCTTCTTTCTCTTAGAGGAACATTTCGTATTTATCACATTGTGTTTATTCATCTGTTGGTGGACACTAGGGTTGTTTTCACCTTTTGGCCATTTTGAGTCCCTGCTTTCAATACTTTTGGATAAACAGGAGTAGAATTTTTGAGTGAGTAGGTGTGTGTTTAGCTCACTGTTTTATACCTTGACTAAACCACTTTACATTCCCACCAGCAGAGGGTTCCATTTCCTCCATGTCTTCACCAACACTTATTTTCTGGGTTGTGTTGTGTTGTTTCATTTTGTTTTGAAGTAGGCTTCACGCCCAGTGCAGAGCCCAATGCGGGGCTTGAACTCACACCCTGAGATCAAGACCTGAGCTGAAATCAAGAGTCAGATGCCCAACCACCTGAGCCACCCATGTGCTCCCCCCTTTTTTCTGATAATAGCTATTTTTTCTTTCTTTCTTTTTTTTTTTTTATAATAGCTATTCTAACGGTGAGAAATGGTATCTAATGGTTTGATTTGCATTTCCCTGACTAGTGATGTTGAGCATCTTTTTGTGGCACTGAGTGGTCATTTGTATATCTTTTTTGGAGAAATATCTTTTCAAGTCCTTTGTGCATGTTTGATTTTTTTTTTTTTAATCTTACAAAATTGTTCATTAACATTTTTTAATGTTTTTATTTATTTTTGAGACAGAGAGAGACAGAGCATGAGCAGGGGAGGAGCAGAGAGAGGGGGAGACACAGAATCTGAAGCAGGCTCCAGGCTCTGAGCTGTCTGCATAGAGCCTGACGTGGGGCTCCCAACTCACGGAGTGTGAGATAATGACCTGAGCTGAAGTCAGACGCTTAACCAACTGAGGCACCCAGGAGCCCCTAACATTTTTTAAAATTTAAATCCAAATTAGTTAACATACAGTGCAGTAATAATTTCAGGAATAGAATTTAGTGATTCGTCACTTACATATAATAATACCCAGTGCTCATCCCAAGTATCCTCCTTAATGCCTCTCACCCCTGATTTTTTTCCTTAAATTTTTTTTTTTTTAATTTTTTTTTTTTTCAACGTTTATTTATTTTTGGGACAGAGAGAGACAGAGCATGAACAGGGGAGGGGCAGAGAGAGAAGGAGACACAGAATCGGAAACAGGCTCCAGGCTCTGAGCCATCAGCCCAGAGCCCGACGCGGGGCTCAAACTCACGACCGCGAGATCGTGACCTGGCTGAAGTCGGACGCTTAACCAACTGCGCCACCCAGGCGCCCCTCCTTAAATTTTTTTTTAATTAAACAATTTTTTTAAGTTTATTTATTCTGAGAGAGAGAGAGAGAGAGAGAGAGAGAGAGAGAGAAAGAGAGAAAGAAAGGGAGCATGTAGGGTAGGGGCAGAGAGAGAGAGGGAGAGAGACTTCCAAGCAGGCTCTGCAGTGACACATCAGAACTCAGGAACCGTGAGATCATGACCTGAGCTGAAATCAAGAGTTGGGTGCTTAACTGACTGAGCCACCCAGATGCTCCTTTGTGCATGTTTGAAGTGAGTTTTTTGTTGTTGTTGTTGTTAATAGTTCTTTATGTAGTCTAGATATTAATCTCAGATAAATAATTTGCACATAGATCCTTCATTCTGTGACTTGTCCCTTCATTCTCTTGATAGTGTGCTTTGATGCACAAGTTTTTAATTTCAGTAAAGTCCCAATTTGCTTTTTCTTTTGCTGCCAGAATGTCATTGCCAAATCAGATGCATGACTTTTCCTTTATGTTTTCTCCTAAGAATTTTATAGTTTTAGGTCTTCGATCCATTGTGAGTTAATTTTTGTATATGGTGTAAGTTAAGGGTCCAACTTCATTCTTTGGGTGTGGGGGGGTGTCCAACTTCATTCTTGTGCATTATGTAAGTCATTTAATATGGTCCAGCATGGGTATTCAGAATAATTTGCTTGACTTTACCTGTTCAATAAAAAATTCCTTATATAACTTGTTCTTTTGTTGTTGAAAGTTGCAAGTTGTCAACATCTTTTGCAGATTGAACTGCTTTTGAGCAGCTCAAGAATGAGTAAAGCCAAGTCTTACGGCCTCATTTTATTTTTATTCTTTTACCTCTGTAAAGAGCTAATTGGGAATCTTTTCAAAGTAATTATGCTATACTTTTGTACCCCTTCATGTGACCAACCCCTCACCAGAAAAAAAAAAGTGCTTGATGCTAATTTTTTTTAATTTAATTTTTTTTGAACTTGAGTTATTTCTTTAATCTTTTTAAATGTTTATTTTTATTTTTGAGACATTAAGAGACAGAGCACGAGTCGGGGAGGGGCAGAGAGAGAGGGAGACACAGAATCGGAAACAGGCTCCAGGCTCTGAGCTCTTAGCACAGAGCCCGATGCAGGGCTCGAACTCACAGACTGTAAGATCATGACCTGAACCCAAGTCGGACACTTAACCGACTGAGCCACCCAGGCGCCCCGGTGCTAATATCAATAAACTTAAAACTTCAGAGCTTTGCTCTGGGGCGAGAACCCAGGGGCCAGGGCAGTGTGGAATATAGTCTGTATGGAATATATAGACTATAGTCATTAATGCTTAGGTGCCGCTTTTGGTTTGTATGAAATTGTGCATGGCATGTGTTAATTCCAGAGCAATAGTTATCAACTTCTTTGGTCTCAGGATTACTTTATAATCTTAAAAAATTTACTGAGAATCACAAAGAACTTTTTTTTTTTTTAATGTTTTTTTTTTTCAACGTTTATTTATTTTTGGGACAGAGAGAGACAGAGCATGAACGGGGGAAGGGCAGAGAGAGAGGGAGACACAGAATCGGAAACAGGCTCCAGGCTCTGAGCCATCAGCCCAGAGCCCGACGCGGGGCTCGAACTCACGGACCGCAAGATCGTGACCTGGCTGAAGTCGGACACTTAACCGACTGCGCCACCCAGGCGCCCCAGAACTTTTTTTTTTTAAAAGACCTTTTGATTATATGTGCAGATCAGTATCAAATTATAAGTGAAAACATTTCAAAAATACATATTAATAATTCACTTAAAATGACAACCCATTACATGTTAGTATAACATTTTATGAAAATTACTTTCTCAAAGTGAGAAAAATAACATTGTTTTACATTTTTTGCAAATCTTTTTTAAAGTTTGGCTTAATGAAAGACAGCTGGATTCTCATAGCCCCTGCATTCAATATATTTCATTAATGCTTATTTGGTTGAAATATATGAAGAAAATCCAGCCTCACACAGATAAGTATTTTTAATAGCCTTTTCAGGTAATTGTGAATGTTGTTCTTCCATAAGATACCAAGACTCAACAAATAGGAGTTTCTTAAAGATTAGTTGCAGTTTGGAATTTAAAAGCATACCAATGAACCTTTCATATTGTTACATTGAAATCTGTCGGTCTTTCACTTTTCTTTTTGTCTTCTCTTTGAATGGAATTTTTACACGTACATACTTTGTAACATCATCCATTGGTCATTTGGAAAATACTGGTTACACTGATTTATGTGCAGATCTTTCAAATGGTGACACATCTCGTTATATGGTATCAAAATCACAGTATCACTGCCAAAGTCATCAGAAGTCTTAAGTATTGGGAAGCTATCAGTTTCATAGTGGTAGGTAAAAGGTCTAAAATTTTAGTTGCTTAAAAGTTGAAATTTTTTCATTGGCAGAAAATACTTCAGGGTGAATGACTGACAGTGATAGGTCCACTTTGTTCATATTTGAGAAAATGTGTGCCTAATACCAAGTCTGTATTACAGACCTGTAAGCATAGTTTGTCAATTAGTTTTTCAGATAGAGAATGGTGATCCAGAGGTGCCTGGGTGGCTCAGTTGGTTAAGTGTCCAACTCTTGATTTTGGCTCTGGTCATGATCTCAGGATTGTGAGATTGAGCCCATTATCGGGCTCTGCACTGAGTGTGGAGCCTGCTTGGCATTCTCTCTCTCCCTCACTTTATGCCCCTCCCCAACTCTAAAAAAGAATCCTTCATCAGAAGCTTTTTCTTATATGAAACTGCATTTTATTTTTAAACTACGAAGTATCTGGCAGTAAAGAATATGATTGCTTACACAGTTTGGAGCCCCTATCTAGATTCATGCTAAGACTCCAACAGCTTTACCTGTTGTTTACTATTGTTTTCGCACTGTCCTTATGAATGACTAGACAGTGAAAAAGGCAAATAACATCTTATTATTGTTGTGAAAGTGGTTGAGTTTTGTGGATGCCTAGCACATGTTTTGAGAACTGCTGATTTATAGCATTCTACTTTATTTTCCTCCCTCTAGACTTTTTATTATGAAAAGTCTAAATTTTTAGAAAATGTGAAAGCAGTGTGATGAATACCCACATCCTCTATCTAGATTGATTCCCAGTTAATATCTTGACTCAGTTGCATATACATGATCTCCTCCCCTACCGTATATAAATGTATGTGTAACTTTTTTCTGTCTTATTTGAAAGTTGTGGAGTTATAGATGGCATACATTTTTAAAGAAAAAGGACAATCTCATATTCAACTGTGGTGATATGATTACAGTACTTGAAAAAATTAGCAATTCTTTGCATTGCCTGGGTGGCTCAGTCTTTTAAGCATCCAACTCTCGATTTCAGCTGAGATCCTGATACTGTGGTTTGTGAATTCAAGGCCTGCTCTGCACGCTGACTGTGCAGAGCCTGGTTGGGATTGTCTCTCCCTCTCTCTGCTTGCACTTGCGTGTTCTATCTCTAATGAACTTTTTAAAAATTAGAAATTCTTTGATATTATCTGATATCTAGCCTGTATTTCATTTTCTCCAGCTATCTCCTGATTGTCTTTTAGTTTTTCTTTTTCCCTCAAACCATGATCTTTTAGTTGTTAATATTTCTTGAGTCTTAAACAGTCCCATCATCTTTTAAAAATTCTTGTGGCACTGATTTTATTTTAACGAATTCATGTTATTTTTCTTACAGAATGTTCCACATTCAGAATTTATATGATTTTTCCTCTGGTGATGTCTTCTAAGTCATTACTCCACTATATTAAAGTAGCATAGTTGCATAGACCACTGGAATTCTGTAAGTTTGATTAGGTTTGGGTTAAACATTTTGACAAGAATAAGTCAAAGTGATAATTGTGTATGCTGCTTTACGTCAGAAGCTACATAACACCTGGTTATTCTACTCTTAATATTGTTTGACCACCAAATGAAGGTTGTGATCACCAGCTCTCCAATAAAGGCATATTTTTCCTTTTATAATTTAGTAATAATTTAGAAGTAAGCTTCTAGGTGCCACCTTGGCACCATGCGAATATCCTGTTCCCCATTATGTTTCAGTTCATCATTTTAGCATCCACTGTTGCTTGCATCATTTATTACACTGATAGTTGCAGAATGGTGAGATTTCTAATTGCCGTTTCTTCCGCATTTAAAAACTGGAATTCTGTAAAGAATGTTCTTCCTCCTCTCCCTACTCCTTTGCTCTCATTCTCTTCTACCCTATAGGCTCAATACTTTTTTTAAATGTTTGTTTATTTTTGAGAGAGAGCGTGTGTGCATGCATGGTGGGGGAGGGCAGAGAGAGAGGGAGACTGAGGATCCAAAGTCGACTCTTCACTGAAAGCAGAGAGCCTGATGCAGGGCTTGAACTCACATTGTGCGAGATCGTGACCTGAGCCGAAGTTGGACGCTTAACTGATTAAACTGCCCACATGCCTCAAGACTCAGTAATTTAAAAAAAAATTTTTTTTTAACATTTATTTATTATTGAGAGACAGACTGTGAGCAGGGGAGGGCCAGAGAGAGAGGGAGACACAGAATCTGAAGCAGGCTCTAGGCTCTCAGCTGTCAGCACAGAGCCCGAGGTGGGGCTTGAACTCATGAACCGCGAGATCATGGCCTGAGCCGAAGTCGCACTTAACTGACTGAGCCACTCAGGCGCCCCTCAATTTTTTAAAAGAATTTTATTTATTTTTTTAATTGTTTATTTGTTTTTGAGAGTGAGTGAGCAAGCAGGGGAGGGGCAGAGAGAGAGGGAGACAGGATCCAAAGTGGGCTCTGTGCTGACAGCAGAGAAGACTCAATAACTTTTACTTATTAAATGTATTTACAATAGATTTGGCCAGTGTGAACCATTTCAAGGTATCTCTTGTGTCCTTTTGCTATAACCCCATCATCTTTTTATTTTATTTTATTTTTAAAAGTAACCTCTACACCTAATGTGAGGCTCAGTCTCACAACCTCAGCATCAAGAGTCGCATGCTCCACTGACTGAGCCAGCCAGGAGTCCCAACCCCATCATCTTTGAGTACTTCCCTTGCTTCCTGCACAAGAGATGACTTGAGATTCATCTTGGTTTTTTTTTTTTTTTTAAGTTTATGTATTTATTTTGCGAGAGTGCCGGAGGGGCAGAGAGAGAGAATCCCAAGCATCTGCACTAGAGGCACAGAGCCCGACACAGGCCTCAAACTCCTGAATCATGAAATTATGACCTGAGCCAAAGCCATGAGTTGGACACTCAACTGACTAAGCCACCCAGGCACCCCTGAGACTCCTCTTATATTTTACCTGTTTTAGTCACAGAATCACCCATTTATGCAGGGATCCTTGGTTCTTTTTGTATGGGTATAGTATTTAGAAACCCAGATCTGAATGCTGGCTGTATTTGTTTCTTATAGTTTCTTTTGTTGAATGGAGCTATGAAACATGTAGAAAAAATAAACTATGAGTTCATGTTGATAGTTTTCATTTCAAATGTAAGATTATGAAAGTTTGTACTTAGTTTACGTGCTTTATTCTTACAGTATATGTTATTTTTAAAATGGCGATACTAGTATTATTATGAAAAATAAGTACATTGAGTGAAGTTTAAGATTTTTCCAGTTCTTGTGGTCTTTAGATTATTTCACTAAGGATGAAATCATAGTAATGTGTTCCCAAATTTTGAAGTAATTTTATCTTGTGTGCTTTTGTTAATTTGATATTCATTTGCAATCATTTTTACTCATTTGTGTTCAGGTTTTTAACTTAGTTTTAATTTTAATATTGGAGTCATTTCTTTGCTACTAATGTGGCTTAGAAGGCAGCAGTGTATATGTACTTGACCCGATTATGAAGGAATCTGTCTGGCCTAAAGTAAATCGGGTCATATAACCTAGTAGGCTGAAGACCTATTTACTGTTGATGGATAGTATCTGAGAAAAATTCAGAAAGTGTTTGTTAATTTATAAAACCAAAAGAACTTATGAAATTGAACTCGTTTGAAAAATGTAATATTGGTGAAGCACACCTAAAAACAATAGTCCTAAATAACATTTTATTCCCTGAAGAGGCTTAACTTCAGTAAGTGTTTTGATTTCCTTTTTTAACAGCCTACTGAAATATTTGCTGAAACCCTCTTTATTTTAATTGGGATTGTGTCAGAATTTCTTCACATATATTAGTACTATTTAGGTGGAGCAGCAGTTTTCAAAAAGAAACTTTGATCATTACTGTACCTTAATAAAAATAATAAAAATGTTTTAGATCCCATGGAAGTTACGTACTCTTATGAAAATATCTAGGTAAAGGATTTAGAAGCTTACTTCAGGAAGAGAGCAACAAGAAGTTAAATGGTATAAAATAGCTCATAAGAAATAGGTCATCCATTTACCTTCAGGACACTAAAAGACTACTTCAGAGTTGTTAAAAAGGAGAGAGCCATTGAGAAACAGAAATAAGGGATATTTTACCTATAGAGTTTTGATGAGTATAAAGGAATAGAGGAAATAAGTGGATCAAAATTTTAAGCATTTAGTTAAAACATGTGTAAATTAATACAGTGGAAATGATAGGTGTTTTATATATAAAAATTAGGATTCATGTTGTCTGTGCAAAAAAAAAATAGATAAGCTCAATTCTCAAAGGAATTTTTATGTAGGTTACCCCAAATCTCCAGAGGAGAAGGAAGGGGGGGGGGGGGTAAGTAGCTGGGTGTAGAAAATGTTCTCAGCCGTTGTTCCCGTTTTCCAGTTCTCCATTATAATAGAAACACCTTCATGTAGCTGATAGGTCACTGGGAGTATCTGGGTCTTTTCTAATCTGATTAGATTTAAAGACACTAATGACCTCATTTCCAAGTGAAGAGTTGGCTTGTGGTGGCAAGCCTTCCTACCTATTGGGCTTTTCTTAGGCTTGGTACTGTGGATGTTTTGGACTCAATAAATCTTACTTGTGGTGTTGGCCCTAGTAAATCGGAGGATATTTAGTAACTGGCCTCTATCCATTAGATGCTAGTAGAACCTGCTTCCCATTCCAATCCTTCTCCCCACTGCCCAACCCACCACCAGTTGTTTCAACCAAAAATGTCTGCAGATATTGCTAAATGTCTTGTGGGGATCAAAGTGGGCTTCCCTCCCATTGGAGTGTGTGTGTGTGTCTTGAGAATAAGTTGCAGACTTGATGCCCATTATTCCTAAATCCCTTAGTCTGTACTTTTAAAACACAAGAGCACTCTCCTCTGTAGCTACAGCATTCCCATCAAAACCAGGAAGTTGGTTTGACATTGATACTGTAATACAGTCTAAGTCACAGATCCCATTCAGATTTTACCAATTGCCTCAATAATGGCTTTATGGCAAAATAAATGCCCTGCATTTCTCCCAAAGAGCCCGTAATCCAGTCCAGAATCACATGTTGTGTTTTGTTGTGACAAGTCTCTAGTCTCCTTCAATCTGGAACATCTTTCTTTCTTGGTCTTTTTATGGCTTTGACATCTTTGAAGGGTTAAGATCAGTTATTTGTAGAATGACCCTCAATTTGTGTTGTGATTTAGGTTATATGTATTTGGTAGAAATACCACAGAAGAGATGTTCTGTTCTCATTGCATCATATCAGGTGGCACACAGTTGTGTTTGTACCATTACTATTGATATTAACTGATCCCTTGGTGTTGGTCAGGTTCCTCAGCTTTCCTCATTAAACTTTGATCCACTAGTTTTAGCACTCATTCTTGCCCAGATCAGTTTTTTTACTGTGATGGTTGTTGAGTGATTTTTCCTAATTACATCATTCCTTCTACAGTTATTAGCAGTTGGCCTTTTCCTATAAGGTAGATCTTTTCCTCACATCCATGTATTTAAGAATATGTGTATGTATGTATTTATATATTCATTTCTTTATGTCAGTATGAACATGGATTCCTGTTTTATTTAATCATTTGTTACTGTTATTAAAAAAAATTTTTTTTTAACGTTTTATTTATTTTTGAGACAGGGAGAGACAGAGCATGAACAGGGGAGGGTAAGAGAGAGGGAGACACAGAATCTGAAACCGGCTCCAGGCTCTGAGCTGTCAGCACAGAGCCCGACGCAGGGCTCGAACTCACGGACCACGAGATCATGACCTGAGCCGAAGTCGGCCGCTTAACCGACTGAGCCACCCAGGCGCCCCTGTTACTGTTATTTAAATGATACTATCATTATTTCAACACTCAGATTGTTGTGGATTTGGCAGGTGGATGTTTCTTCAAACTGACTTGTGATGTGTCCAACTATTTTGCATTTCTTACTGACCTGCTGAGATGTTCAAAACTCATCATATACATTCCTAGCCCTGACATCACCCATTTATCTAAAGGCCCCTGTTTTGTTTCAGTGGAAAAGTGGAAAATGGTATTTAGAAATAAAAATCTGGTCATTAGGTATGGTTGTTTCTTCTGTGTTGTCATTCTAGGCCTTCTTTGAGTTGACAGAGCTGGGAAGCATGTAAATATATGCATCTCTTTCTCTCTCTCTCTCTCCACATGTAAATATATGCATCTCTTCCTTCCTTTCTCTCTCTCTCTCTCTCTCTCTCTCTCTCTCTCTCTCTCACACACACACACACACACACACACACACACACACTTTGTATCTATATTTAGAACCATGAGTTCACACTGATAACTCACATTTGAGTGTAACACCATGTTTTATTCTAGCCTTTCCACATTTTACTTCACTTTGCTGACAGAAATCTGGTTTCCATTATTGTCAACATATTCATATATTTTCTCAATCTTCATGTAATAACCAGTTTCCTGACAACACAGGCCATCTCCTCAGCTTTAGTGCCACTAGTCAAGAGGAGGTCCCTCTTCCCTCTCCCCATCTGCTCATGTTAGAAAACATTAACTTTTTTTAATTTCAATGTTTGTTTATTTTTGAGAGAGAGCATGAGCAGGGGAGGGGCAGAGAGAGAGGGAGACACAGAATCCGAAGCAAGCTCCACGCCCTGAGCTGTCAGCATAGAGCTGGATGTGGGGCTCAAACTCACGAGCGGTGAGATCATGACCTGAGCCGAAGTCGGATGCTTAACTGACTGAGCCACCCAGGCACCCTGAAAACATTTATGTTTTAAGTATGCTGCTGTGATGATCTTTCCCAGCACCTAACCAGGGATACAGAGAAGGGTTGTTCACAGGATTGAGGGCTGGGTAGGGGAACACATGTGGCAGAATGAAGATGAGCAGGGTGAGGAAAACTTCTGGTAAGAGTATAGTTGAGGGGCAACCTGGGTGGCTCAGTTGGTTAAGCGTCTGACTCTCGATTTTGGCTCATGTCGTCATCTCACGGTTTGTGGTGCCCCGAGTAGGACTCTGTGCTGACAGTGTGGAGCCTGCTTGGGATTCTCCCTCCTTCTCTCTCTGTCTCTCAAAATAAATAAATAAAGGGCGCCTGGGTGGCTCCGTCAGTTAAGCATCCAACTTCGTCTCAGGTCATGATCTCACGTTCATGAGTTCAAGCCCCACGTCGGGCTCTGTGCTGACAGCTCAGAGCCTGGAACCTGCTTTGGATTCCATGTCTTTCTGTCTGTCCCTGCCCCACTCACGCTCTGTCTCTTTCTCAAAAATAAACATACATACATAAACAAACTTTACCAGAAAAAAAAAAGAATAGTTGAAATGATTACCCAGAAAAGTTGTCACTTGCTAGGGAGGGAAAAAATGAGAGTTTGAGGAATTAGGTTGGAATGTATCTGTATTTAAGTGCCTGTTGTTTCTATATATGGTTTTATTGGTCATTTGTCAATTTTGATGCCTTTTTGTTTTGTTTTGTTTTGTTTTTAAAGTGCCATCCTGGGGGACCTGGGTGGCTCAGTTGGTTAAGTGTCAGACTTAGGCTCAGGTCATGATATCATGGTTCGTGTGTTTAAGCTCGGCATTGGGCTCTCTGCTGCCAGCATAGAGGCCACTTCGTATTCTCTGTCTCCCTCTTTCTCTGCCCCTCCCCTGCTTGTACTCTTTCTCTCTGTCTCTCTCAGAAATAAACATTAAAAGAAAAGTGCCGGGGCGCCTGGGTGGCGCAGTCGGTTAAGCGTCCGACTTCAGCCAGGTCACGATCTCGCGGTCCGTGAGTTCGAGCCCCGCGTCAGGCTCTGGGCTGATGGCTCAGAGCCTGGAGCCTGTTTCCGATTCTGTGTCTCCCTCTCTCTCTGCCCCTCCCCCGCTCATGCTCTGTCTCTCTCTGTCCCAAAAATAAATAAACGTTGGAAAAAAAAAAAAAAAAGTGCCATCCTATTTCTGATTGTTGGATATCGTTTTCCTGCATTCTGTTATTTGCGGTTGTCATATATGTGCTAATATACTTAATTTCTTTTGCTTTCCCTGCTTTTTGTTTGATTTCTAGCTTTCCATTCAGCTGCTGCCTTTCTGCCCTCTTTTCTTTCTGCCCCATTATCTGTGTGATCATCCTAACTAATCTTCAGTGCTTGGAGGGTTATATTTTACCTGGGAGTTTGGCCATCTTATTTTGCTAGTAAAGACTGCTGCTGGGTCACTGATGAAACTAATTGTATTTGTCAGTCTCTGTTTCAGTTCCCAAATACCCAGTATCTTCATTTTTATCATTTTCCTATAGTTTAGTGTTGGGCCCATCTGGTAGCATCCTTTATCTGACTCTCAAAGGAACTCTGTGGACTTTATTTTTTTCTTCCGTTCTGTCATTCAGTATGATACTGAATAGTGGGCTTCTGAGTAATTGAATTAAAATTTGATTATCTGGGGCTCCTGGGTTGAGGCAGTTGAGCATCTGACTTTAGCTTAGGTCATGATCTCATGGTTCATGGGTTTGAGCCCCATGTTGGGCTCTCTGCTGTCAGTGAGGAGCCCACTTCAGATCCTCTTGCCTGCCCCCCCCTCCCTGCGCTTTCTCACTTTCTTTCAAAAATAAACATTTAAAAAAAATAAAATAAAATTTGATTATCAGTGTAAATTGTGGCTATATATTATACTTGTTAAGATTACATAAAGCTGCAGTTTTAAAGTTAAGTGTAACTTTATAATTTTATAAGCCCATTTTTTTGTTTCATAAAATGAATTTATATAGGTTGTCAACTCTTACAACAGAAGAGATTTTTAAAGGACAAGTAGTTCCACCTCCCACCCAAGAGCAGATGTTCCTTCACAGTATCCTCCTTCAGCAGTTAAAATTCACTCTCATGAAGTAGCTTATTTTTCTATCAAATTGTTTTACCCGTGATTACCTTTGTTCTGTGCCTGGGGATTCACTGATCATCCTGGGATCCAGTCATCAAGGTGGTAGTGTGAAATTTACTATATTCTCATGGACTAGAAACCTGAGATATAAATGGGTGTGGTGCCTGGAAGAAAAAAAAGAGACTAGCCATCAGCTTGCTAATGGGGGTACTGGCCAAAGTGTACAAGTAAAAAGCCACAACTACCCATTTATAGCTCCTAGGTGGCTGATCCAAAGAGTTGTTGAAGCTGAGCATGTTCTGGCTGATCCAGGGTGTGAAAGAAGGTCAGTTTTAGTTGGCTTTTCTTTGTGATTGTTTTTATTATTAAACATATAATACTTGCTTTCACGGTGTTAGGTGCTGAGGATACAAAAAAGAATAAGTCTGTAAAAGGCTGTCTGAGGTAGAATGTTTTTCTCTCTATGAGAACTTTTGGTTAGTCTTAATATTTCATCATTGTGTTTGTTTCAAAGCAGAAGCAACTGTCACCTTTTTATATAGGTAGAATTTAGCTTAAATAGTAAATCAGGTACTTAAATTGTTGATCTGATTTACATAAAGACTTAGGAAAATACAAATTATTTTCTTGATTAATTCTTGTGGGGTTTTTTTCTTGTAATATTTTAGTCTGGAAGGATTTTAATAAAGAATAAAAGTACTATTAATCTTTTCATTTTCTATAGTTCAAGTGCCTTTAAAGTTTGAAAGTTCAAAATATTTTTCTGTAACTTATTTCCCGGAAAATGAAGTTTGAAATGAAAAAATAATAGCTGTAGGTTATCAAGAACCTGATAGCTTTGACATACATTTGACACTTAGCCAAAGAGTGTGTACATGCGTATTAGGGTGCTTATTTTTTGGAATTTGTCTTTCCAGTTTGTAATATATTTTATTTAGAGTTCATCGGATTCAGACATCCAGAAAACTCTTAGCTAGACTTTATTTTCTTGATGCTCTGATGACTTCATGCTAATGATGATCACAAGTTAACAAAAGATGTGTAATTTTTTGAGGATGGTGACCATATTTTTTTACCTTCACATTCTCAGTGTCTGAGCTACAGAACGAGTTCATAAATGTTTATTGCTGGGATTCATGGAAGTATATATATATATATATACACACACACACACACATATATATATATATATTTATTATTTCAAGATTGGTAAGCCTATCAGATTTGGAAAAATTTCAGCCAATATCCTTCAAATACTTTTTTCTTTATCCCCCTTTCAGAACTTGAGTTACACTAGTCCTACCTCAGTCAGCCAAAAATCAGCTGCTAAAACCTGTAGTCTGACAGAATGTTATTGACTTATGTCAATAAAGCATACTGCACACCAGAAGAATGATGGAGCATCTTACCAAAGAATAGTTTTTGTAGAATTTTGGGGGAACTGGGGAGTTTGGGTGAAACTTAAATGAAATGGTGTCTGAGAGGCTCACAGCAAAGTGGTGCTGTTTGTGAAGAGATCAATTTGAGGTTTGGGCTGCAAAGTGGACCCAGGGGTCCAGTTTACTTGGAAATTATGAAGTTAAAGTAATTGTGGGATGTTGTGTCCAGAAACTCTTCATTTAAAGCTGTGCATCTCTTCAAAGTAACTTAGGTCCTCCAAGCTAGAATGGGATATTTTCACCTTTTTCTTTTTTTTTAATGAATCAAAAATCTGTATTACTGTATTTTTAATTACCTATATAGCTAACAATACAGTGTTCTGTTAGTTCCCAGTAGTATAGGGATTCAGCAGTTCTGAACATTACTCAGTGCTCATTGTGATAAGTGTATCATTAATCCCCATCACCTATTTCACACATCCCCACCCACCCACCTCCGCATTGGTAGCCATCAGTTCTCTGTAGTTAAGAGTCTGTTTGTTGTCTGTTGTATTTTTGATTGTTTCTGCTATTGCATTTTGATGTTCTGTAGTGTGTAGCAGGTATTAATCCCAACCATTACAATTTTCATCTCTGAAAGTTTAGATCTGTTTTGTATTTTTATTGTCTATTTCACATATTCAGTATTTTCTTTATCTTAAGTATCTGGAATACAGTTATAATTATTTTTTAATGTTCTTGTCTACTGATTCTATCATCTGTATTGTTTCTGTGGATTGATTTTTCGTATTATGGGTCGTATTTTCCTACTTCTTTGCATGCCTGATAATCTTTGATTGAATCCTACTCATTTAGGCTTTTACTTTGTTGGACATTGGATATTTCCTTATATGATTTGACTTATTCTGAGATACATTTAAGTTATGTTTGATCCTTACAAGGCATTTAAATTTTAGATGGGTGAGCAGCCTTTAGGGTTCACCCTCCCCCCCCCCCCCCCAAAAAAAATATATCACCTGATTCCCCTGAATTACAAGGCTTTTCACTGTGGCTAGTGGGGACATGAACTTGCCCCATCTCTGAGAAAGAACAGCCTAGGAATTGTTTCCTTGCTTTTCTGAGGGAAGTTCTTTCCCTTAAGTATTTTCTTCACATATTTGCTCATCATTACTCAGCTACATATTCGGTGGGGCCCCTTTGTATATCCAGAGTTCTTTGAACAGCTCTCTTCTCTGGTACTGTGCTGTACAAACTAGCCACCTTCATCTCCCCGGGCTCCTGGTTCCATCTCCATAAGAGAGACTGCTACTGGTTGGACTGTGAATTCTTCCTTCCTGTGTCACTCCCTGGGAACTCAGGCAATTATAGGGCTTACCTTATATATTTGCCTTCTTAGGGATCATTGTGCTATATGCTATTTGATGTCCGTTGTCTGAAAACTGTTTCATAGATTTTGTTCAGTTTGTTATTTTCATGTGGCAAAGTGAATTTGGTCCCTGTTACAACATTGTGTCCAGAAATGTAAACTCTAGATTCATGTATGTGTTATTATGATAGTCATTATGTTCTATATCCTTGAAGTCTAAAAAATAAGGTTTTTTTCTCTTCATGAGGACTTAATAAAAGAATTGGGGCACCTGGTGGCTCAGTCAGTTAAGCATTTCTCTCTCTCTCTCTCTCTTTTTAACTTTTTTTAAATGCTTATTTATTTTAGAGAGAGAGAGAGAGCCAGAGTGGGAGTGGGGGAGGGGCAGAGAGAGAGGCAGGCATAGAATCTGAAGCAGGCTCCAGGCTCTGAGCTGTCAGCACAGAGTCCAGTGTCGGGCTCGAACCCACAAACCATGAGATCGTGACCCGAGCTGAAGCCTGACACTTAACTGACTGAGCCACCGGGGTTCCCCAAGCATCTGACTCTTGGTTCAGCTCAGGTCAAGATTCCATGGTTCCTGGGATCGAGCCTTGCATCAGGCTCCAGGTTCCAGAGCCTGCTTGGGATTCTCTCTCGCTCTCTCAAAATAAATAAGCATCAAAAAAAAAAAAAAAAAAGCATATAAGGATTACCTCCAAAACTAATGGTCCATTCTTGTTTCTGTCTCTTGTTTTTTCTGTTTTAGCCTTTTAATTTGACTTGATTTGAAATTTTATATTAAATTGAAATACAGTTGTATCTATTTATGCTTAATTATGATTTATATGTTGCCTATATAAAAAAACATTGGAGAAAATATACAGATAGAAGTTTGGTAGGACCAGGTTAAAAATAAATGAGGAAATTCTGTTAAGAAACAGTAAGGAATAGAATGAGGTAAAGACAAAATTCAAGCCTTTTGTCTTGGTAGATTTCCTAGGGCCTACCACAAATACAACTTCAAGCTTAGAAGCCAGGGCAGAGATGGTTGTTAGTGGCCCCTTTACTTTTTAGGAAGGACTATTAAAAATAGAAAACCCTTACCACCCTTGGGCCAAGTATGGGTTATATTTTGATTTTTTTCTGTATCTCAACCAAGTAAGGTATTGCTATTAAACTTGTTGGGGCACTTGGCTGGCTCAGTCGGAAGAGCATGTGACTCTCGATCTTGGGGTCATGAATTTGAGCCCCACATTGGGTGTAGAAATTATTGGAAAAAAAATTAGCCTAAAAAAACTTTCATTTGTTATTGGTAGGTTACTTAATTAACAGTATTTAATTTCAGGTTATTAGTGAAGGATATCTTTATCCCTTCCCACTTGTAAGATTGCCTGTTCTAAGGTTGTATTCATTTTTTTTATTACTCTTTGACTTCCTACTTTCTTTAATTTATCTGCATTTGATATAATTGCTTCATGGAAATTAAAATATTAACTGATACAATGGTAAAAGATTTCTACCTTGTTTTATTTTTAAAGTTAAAAATTTCTTTTAATTTAGTAAGAGAGAGAGAGAGAGAGCATGGGCAGGAGAGGGGCAGAGAGGGAGAGAGAACCCCACACAGGCTGCATGCTGTCAGTGTGAGATCATGACCTGAGCTGAAAATGAAGAGTTGGGCGCTTAGCCAGCTTAACCAGGTGCCCTAATTTCTACTTTCTCTATTTTACAGGTTTTCTAAGTTTACTTATTTTGAGAGAGAGAGAGAGAGAGTGCATGTTAGTGGAGGCATGCGTGTGAGCAAGCAGGATCTGGGGAGGGGCAGAGAGAGAGGGAGAGAGAGAGAATCCCAGCATTCATATTGCAGTCGGTGCAGAGCCTGATGAAGGGCTCAAACTCAAGAAGCACGACATCATGACCTGAGCTGAAATCAAGAGTTGACAATCAACCAACTGAGCTACCCAGGTGTCCCTAAGAGAACTTACATTTTTTTCAATTTGGAAAATAATTTAAATTAAAATTTTTTATTTGGAAATACTTCCCCCCCCCCTTTTTTTTAATGTGTTTATTTTTGAGAGAAAGAGATAGAATGTGAGTGGAGAAGGGGCAGAGATAGAGGGAGACACAGAATCTAAAGCAGGTTTCAGTCTCTGAGCTGTTAGCACAGAGCCTGATGTGGGGCTCGAACCCACGAACTGCAAGATCATGCCCTGAGTGGAAGTCAGATGCTTAACAGACTGAGCCACCCACGTGCCCCAGAAATATTTTCAAAACTACAGAAGAGTTGGAAAAATAAAATAGTACAAAGAACACTCCTTATCCTGACTAACTTAACACGTATGTTTTTCATTTGTTCTTTGTCTATATTTGTCTGTATACATCCATATACTTGCATACTTTTTTTTTTTTTTTTTTTTGGATATTTAGGTCACATATATCCTGGCCTTTTACCCTTAAATACAGTGTGCATTTCCTACTCAGTGCTAGGTCCACATCATAGTACTCAAACCAGTAAATTTAACATTGTTCCAATATTTTTACCTAAACTGTTGTTTCAATTTAGTTAGTTGACACAATAATGTCCTTTGTAGCATTTTCTTCTCTTCTGGTACAGGATCCAGTCTAGGGTGAGGTATTTCATTTAGCTGTTAAATCTCTTTAGTCTCTTCTAAAACTGGAGTATTTCCATAATCTTTATCTTTTATGACTCTGACACACCTGATCCCTTAAAGAAAAGGCATCTCATTTTGGTTTAGTCTCAAGCTTTATCTTGATTGGATTCAGGTTATTCATTCTAGATCCAGATACTGCATAAGTGATGGTGTATTCTTTTCAGTGTATCACATCTGGAGGATGTTCATTATGATCACCCACACAAGGGGTTGTCTATGCCTCTACTGTATATAACTGTTTTTTTTTTTCCCCTTGAAACTAAAAAGCAGTCTTTGAGGAGATACTTTAAGACTATTCAAATACCCTATCTTTCATTAGACTATACTCTTAGATTTAGTATACATGATGATTCTTTGATGATCCAGTGTTTATTACTATGCTGGTTACAAAATAATCCCCATCTCTCACACTCCCTCCACATTCTTCACTCTGCATGAGCCCATCTCCCTTTTTTTTTCTTTTATCAGTATAGACTTATGAATCTCTCTCTCTCTCTTTTAATGGTTTATAATTCATTACTTATTTTGGAGCTAAATTTGTCCTCTTTTGGCCTCTTAAAGCTGACTCTTTTGTGCCTGTAACATACCATCTTCTGTATGAGCACTTCTGTACTTTTTTGGCAGAACACAATATTCCAGGTTCATCTTGTACCTCTGCTTTAGCCCTGGAATCAGTTTCATTCTCTAATGAGTCCCTCTTCCCTATGGGCAGTGGTATTAGAGACTAGGATCTGGGTACTAGATGTGCTCATTGCTTCTTGGCCCTTTTAGCAGATGACAGTAGAAAACATGCATGTATATGTTCACCTGCATACATGTTTCTGCATATGCATATATCTGTTCTAAAAATCATGAATGCATACTATCTCCAATATTAATCTATCCCCATAGGGTTCTTTCTTGCCTTCTCTCTTAACCTTGACTCCCAGCAACATAAACACATTGACTCAATGCACCTACAATACAATATCTACAATACACCTAAAATAGAGAATTGCTTTGTCCATGTATTACAATAAGTCTAATGTACTCAGGATTTTTATTTTATTTTAATTTTTGCAATCCTGTATTTACCCCACCCAATGCTGCTACCCACTGAGGGTATTAAGTGAAATAGTATGTTTGTAAGTTGCTTTGATTAGTTCTGTCTGCCTGCCTCTTAGTCTGTCGTTCTGTTTTTTCTTCAGTGTATTTGGTATTCATTTGAATTATGAATACTTTTTTTTTTTTCTGGCTTGCTTCCAGTTTTAGTTTTTTTTTCCCCCTTCCGTTCTTATTGATTTGTTTTTTGAATATTTACAGTGGTAACATGCTTCCAAAAGTCACAAATACACAAAAAGGTAAGTTCAGTTAAGAGTCACGTCGTTGAGATATGTTTCAGCCCATCAGCTACCTTGTGTAGAGAACCAACTTCATTATTTTCTACTTTATCCTTTCTGTGTTTCCTATCTTATTCATTATTTAAAAGAAGGCTTCATGCCCAATATGGGGCTTGAACTCACAACCCCGAGATCAAGAGTTGCATGCTCTACCTACTGAGCCAGCCAGGCACCCCTGTGTTTCCTTTTTAAAAAATAAGCACAAATTATCTCATTTTTCTTCCTTCTTATATAAAAGGTAGCATCTGTATGTGCTGTTTTGTGCTTTTTTAAATTTGATAACTCTTGGAAATCACTCTGGGTTTATCCTCAGAGTATATATAGTTCTAATTTTTTTTATGTTGGGTTTAGATTGCATTTTTTCCTGGTTTTTTTTTTTTGTTTGTTTGTACATTCTCTTACATGTTTTCATCTCTTATTTATTTATTTTTTAACGTTTGTTTATTTTTGAGATAGAGAGTGAATGTGTGAGCAGGGGAGGGGCAGGGAAAGAGGAAGACAGAATCCCAAGCAAGCTGTGCACTGTTAATGCAGAGCCTGATGTGGGGTTGAACCCATGAGCTGTGAGATCATTACCTGAGCTGAAATCAAGAGTCAGACAGTTAACCAACTGAGCCACCCAGGCAGCAGGCATCCCTGTTTACATCTTTTAAATTGTAGTTACACATGTGTAGGTAATGTAGATACACAAATACAGTGTTGGTAAAATTTTGTATATTCAGTACATCACTATAATTATTTGGTCCTAATTTCAGCTGAAGATTATTCAGGTGTTTTAGGATTTAGTTTTGCTTACTATAAAAGACACTCCAAATAAATTTTTAAGTAGGTAGCTTACTTTTCTCAGTCCTTGGCTGTTTACCTGTGGACTATTTTCCAGTTGCTGTATTGTCAGAGTCGAGTTTCCTCTGTGATAGTGTTCTGTCATCTCTATACTATTAAAGCATATAGAAGGAATGGGAAGGTGTGAGCAGTGATCCATTCCTAGACCAGGACCCACAAGGTGTACTGTACTTCTGTTCACTCATCATTGACTTGGACTTAGTCATGTGCCACACAAGCAGCAAGAGAGGTTGGAAAATCAGGACAAGCATGTGTGCATGTGATCTCTCTCTCTCTCTCTCTCTCTCTCTCTCTCTCTCTCTCTCACACACACACACACACACACACACACACACACACACACACAGTTGTGTGTTGCAGCACTTGATTCTTTCAGAACTCATTTCGTTGTACAGCCTGCTGATTGAATTACTGGTTAGAGTGTGATTCTGTTCTCATGATATCCTTGTGTGGGTAAGGCTAGATGAATTCTAATCAGCTTACTATTTTTGTCCTCATTTAGTACATAGTCTTCTTTAAAACTCAGAAATAAATTTGGTACTGTTAAAAAAATTCATATGGCTTAAAAGCAATTATCCAATTTTTTTCCCTTTTGGGAGCCATCTCAGTGAAGGATAGCATAGTATTGTCATTTCTTCTTAGCTTTTGGTGAAGGAATTCTTTCCTCTGCTTTGTAATTATGATTCAATAAGCCAATCTGTTAAGCATGGCCTTGGCATTAAAATTGTAAAGACCCAATTTTTATCCATTGTTCTCATAGAAACTGGATTCTCTCTCATGGATAAATGCTCCCATAGGTCTGTTACTGGAATGTTTCCCCTTAGCTCTAATAGAGTGTTGTACTTAGGGTTCTTGTTTGTCATGCCCCTGGAGAGTTGAATAAAATAGTATGTGTTTAAGATTACTAAGATTGAAATATGTTAAAATGATTCCAGATCTTTAAAATGTTAGAGTATTCTTGGTCATCTGGGTGGCTCAGTCGGTTAAGAGTCTGACTCTTGGTTTTGGCTCAGGTCATGATCTCACGGTTTGTGAGCTTGAGCCTGCATCAGACTCTGTGTGGAGCCTGCTTGGAATTCTCTCTTTCTCCCTTTCTCTGTCCACTTCTGTTCACATTCTCTCTCTCTTTCAAAATAAATAAATGTAAAGAAATATAAGGGGCGCCTTGGTGGCTCAGGTGGTTAAGCCTCCGACTTCAGATCAGGTCACAATCTCATGGTTTGTGAGTTTGAGCCCCACATCAGGCTCTGTGCTGACAGCTCAGAGCCTGGAGCCTGCTTTGGATTCTGTCTCCCTCTCTCTCTGCCCCTTCCCCACTCACGTTCTGTCCCTGTCTAAAATAAATGAACATTTTAACTTAAAAAAATGTTACAGTGCTCCTTTTTTGTTGTTTGTTTTGAGAGAGAGAAAGGGGGGGAGAGAGAGAGAGAGAGAGAGAGAGAGAGAGAGAGAGAGAGAGAGAATCCCAAGCAGGCTCTGAGCCACAAACTGTGAGATCATAACCTTAGCTGAAACCAAGAGTCGGACATTTAATCGATTGAGCCACCTAGGCACCCCAAATGTTTGAGTATTCTTAAGGAGCTTTCTTACTTATTTTGTAATATTCTCCTTATTAGATTACAGAACGAACAGAACCCACAAATATTTTAACACAGCGAAAAGTTAAGGAATTTGTTTAATGTGATATGTCTGGTTTTTAAGCGAGAATAAAATTAACGAGATTGAAGGTAAGCCTAGTGTAGTGGTGCAGTCAGAATGACCTAGTTTAAACTTAGCTAGGTTGCTGAATGATAAGGATGATTTCATCTTCCATGAAAAGTCGATTCTTAAGTGGTATTTTTGCAGGTACTATACACAGTCACTTTCACTGAGTGAACTTAGCATGTGACATAGTATTTTTGTGTAGTCTCCATAAACAATGCACTTCAGTGCATGTGCAGTTGTCATACATCATTTTGGAATGATGTAAAGAGCTCAGAGTCTGTCAGTGTTGTCCTTACCCCCCAAACCATTGCCCCTTGTGTGTCCATGTGCATGCCACCTGCAGATTTTTTTATTTTAATTTTTAGATAATAGTATGTATCTTCATCTCCTCCTCCCTTTATTAAACCTATATTAATCACATAAAACTTTGAAATAATAGTTGAGGATCTAATTAGATCCACTTTCATTTAGTTAAGTACTAAAATGGTAAAAAGTCAAAACCTTTTTTTAAAGTTTATTTATTTTGAGAGCATGAGCCATGAGTGGGGGGAAGGGCAGAGAGAGAGAGAGAGAGAGAGAGAGAGAGAGAGAGAGAGAAGAATTCCAAGCAGATGTGGGACTTGATCCCACAAACCCTGAGATCATGACCTGAGCTGAAATCAAGAGGTGAATGCTTAACCAATGGAACAACCCAATCACCCTACAAAAACTTTTAAAATAACTGTATTACTGGGGTGCCTGGGTGGCTCTGTCAGTTAAGTGTCCGACTTCGGCTCAGGTCATGATCTCGTGATCTCATCTTTTCATGAGTTTGAGCCGCACATAGGGTTCTGTCCTGGCAGCTGTGAGCCTGCTTTGGATTTTCTGTCTCCCTCTCTCTCTCTGCCCCTTCCCCATGTGTGCCTCCATACCTGCTCGCTCGCTCTCTCTCTCATAAATAAATAAATAAATACATACATACACACATACATACATACATACATACATACATACATCTAAAAAATAAAATAACAGTATTACTAAATCTCTTTGTTCAACAGAGTAAATAGAAAGTTCCTTGAATATGTCCCTTTAATATCAGTTATTTGGTTATTCTGTATCCTGTTAGGCTTTAGGGGCTTTTCAAAAAGAATTTATTTTGGTAAACACAACATGGAATTTACCTCTTAGGAAATTTCTAAGTGTACAATACAGTATTATTGTTAACTATAGGCACAATGTTATATAACAGAACACTAGAACTTTTTCATTTTATATTATTTTTTTGTATGCAATGAATAGCAGCAGCCCCTTATTTCCCACCTCCCTTAAGGTCCTGGCTACTACTCTGCTTTCTTTTTGTATGAGTTTGACTACTTTACATACCTTACATAAGTGGAATCATGCAGTATTAGTCCTGTTAGGCTTACTTCATTTAGCATAACATCCTAAAGGTTCATCAGTATTGTAGCATATGATAGGATTTTCCTGTTTTATGGCTGATAATAGTCTATTGTATGGATATATCACATTCTCTGTATCCGTGGTTTTTTTCTTTTTAAAAATTTTATTTTTAAGCAATTTCTACACCTAACATAGGGCTCGAACTCACAACCCTGAGATCAAGTTGCATGCTCTACCAACTGAGCCATCCAGGTGCCCCTATCCATTCATCTTTTGATAGGTTTTCACCTCTTGGCTATTGTGAATAATGCTACAGTGACCATGAGAGTGAAAAATTTTCAAGATCTTGATTTGAATTTTTTTGATAATTGGTTCTATTTTTTTTCCTTTTTTTTTTTTTTTTTTTAATTTAAATTTTTTAGTTAACATACAGTGCAGTATTGGTTTCAGGGATAGAATTCAGTGATTCATTACTTAGATACAACACCCAGTGCGCATCACCAGTTTCCTCCCTAATAGCCATCACCCATCTAGCCCATCTCCCACCCACCTTCCTCTGTCAACCCATAGTTTGATTTCATTAAGAGTCTCTTGTGGTTTGTTTCCCTCTCTTCTCTCCCCCTTCCCATATGTTCATCTGGTTTTTTTTTAATTAAAAAATTTTTAATGTGTATTTATTTTTGAGAGAGAGAGAGAGAGAGAGAGAGAGAGACAGTGTGAACAGGGGAGGGGCAGAGAGAGAGAGAGGGAGACACAGAATCTGAAGCAGGCTCCAGGTCCTGAGCTGTCAGCACAGAGCTCAATGCAGGGCTTGAACCCATGAACCACGAGATCATGACCTGAGCTGAAGTTGGATGCTCAACTGACTGAGCCACCCAGCTAGCTGCCCCATCATCTGTTTTGTTTCTTAAATTCCACATGAGTGAAATCATATAGTATCTGCCTTTCTCTGATTTATTTCATTTAGCATTATACTCTCTAGCTCCATCCATGTTATTGCCAGTGGCAAGATTTCATTCTTTTTCATTCTTTTTGATGGCTGAGTAATATTCCATCGTGTGTGTGTGTGTGTGTGTGTGTGTGTGTGTGTGTGTGTGTGTACACATACGTACGTACACACTACATCTTTATCCATTCATAAATCAATGGACATTTGGATTCTCTCCATAGTTTGGCTATTGAGGGAAGTTCTATTTTTTGTTTTTTTAATTTTTTTTTTTTTCAATGTTTATTTTTATTTTTGGGACAGAGAGAGACAGAGCATGAACGGGGGAGGGGCAGAGAGAGAGGGAGACACAGAATCGGAAACAGGCTCCAGGCTCTGAGCCATCAGCCCAGAGCCCGACGCGGGGCTCGAACTCACGGACCGCGAGATCGTGACCTGGCTGAAGTCGGACGCTTAACCGACAGCGCCACCCAGGCGCCCCGAGGGAAGTTCTATTTTAACGTGTTTGAGGAATCTCCTGTTCCTCAATTGTTTTCCATAGTGGCTGCACCATTTAAATTCCCACCAGCCAGTGCACGTTTATTCCAGTTTTTCTCTGCATCCTTGCAACACTTGTTATTTTCTGGGGTTTTTTTTTTTATAATGGCCATTCTAATGGGTGTAAGGTGATATTTATTACGATTTTTACTTACATTTCACATGTGATTTGTGATGATGAACTTTTCAGAAACCTGTTGTTTCTTTCTCTTCTTTGGAGCGATTTCTGTTCAAGTCCTTTGCCTATTTCTTAAATCAGTTTTGATTTGGTTTTTTGTGAGATTGAATTGTAGGTATTCCCTATATATTTTGGATAGTGACCCCTTATTAAATATATGGTTTGCAAATATTTCTTCCATTTATAGGTTGCCTTTTTATTCTTTTGATTCCTCTGCTGTGTAGAAACCTTTCAGTTTGACGTAGTCCTGAGCCACAGCCGGATGCTCAACCAACTGAGCCACCCAGGTGCCCTTATAATGTGTTTTGGTACCAGGAAGTGTGAGGCCTTCAGTTTTTTTGTTCTTTGTGAAGATCGTTTGGGCAATTCAAGGTCTTTTGTGATTCCATATGAATTTTAAGTTTGTGTTTTATCTTTTCTGTAAAGAATACATTGGGATTTTGATAGGAATTGCATTGAACCTATAGATCCCTTTGGGTAGTATGGCCATTTTAACAATATTAAGCCTTACAATCCATGAACACAAGATGTCTTTCCATTTATTTGTGTCTTCCTTAATTTATTTCAGTAATGTTTTGTACCTGTCAGTGTGTACAGTCTTTTGCTTCCTTAGTTTATTCCTCAGGTTTCTTATTCTTTTTTCTTTCTTTCTTTCTTTTTTTAATGCTTTTGTAAATGGGGTTTTCTTCATTTCCTTTTTGGATTTGGATTGTTCTTTTGTAATTGTATAGAAATGCAACAGATTTTTGTATGTTGAGTTTGTATCATACAACTTAAGTGAATATATTAGTTCTAACAGTTTGGGGTTTTTTGGTGGAATCTTTTGAGTTTTCTTACACACAAGATTGTGTCATCTATTAACAGATAAAATTGTACTTCTTTTCCACTTTGGATATTTTTAATTTTTTTAAATTTTTTTTTATTTTTTCAATGTTTATTTATTTTTGGGACAGAGAGAGACAGAGCATGAACGGGGTAGGGGCAGAGAGAGAGGGAGACACAGAATCCGAAACAGGCTCCAGGCTCTGAGCCATCAGCCCAGAGCCCGACGTGGGGCTCGAACTCATGGACCGCGAGATCGTGACCTGGCTGAAGTCGGACGCTTAACCGACTGCGCCACCCAGGCGCCCCTATTTTTTATTTTTTTTATCTTGCCTGATTACTTTTTGGTATGTCTATGTTAAATAGAATTGGTGAGAATGGCCATTCTTGCCTTAATACTGATCTTGAAGGAAAACCTTTCAGTTTTTTACTGTTGAGTGTGTTAGTTTGGGGCTTTTAATATGTGACCTTTATTATATTTAGGTAATTTCCTTGTATTCCTAGTTTGTTGAGTGTTTTTGTCATGAAAGGCTGTTCAGTTTTGTCAAGTGCTTTTTTTTTTTTTTTGCACCAAATTGTGATGATGGACAGAATTTTGTCCATTCTGTTAGTTTGATTTATCACATTGGTTGATTTTCATATTTTGAATTATTCTTGCATTCCATTGATAATTTTTCTTGCATTCCACTGATAAATCCCACTTGGTCATGGTATATGATCCTTCTAGTGTGCTGTTGAATTCAGTTTTCTAGTATTCTGTTGAGAGTTTTTCCATCTGTATTCATCAATGATATTGTTCAAAGACTTTTGAGATGAGTTAGAATAGTGTATCCCAGTCTGATTTTTATAACAGTAATACTTGGTAAGATGTGTTTTCATGTCAGTTATTTCATTTCTTCATTGCAATTCTCTGTTAGATGAATAGACCACATACTCCCAATTTTCTTTTGGAGATGCTAGTGTCAGAATTACACATCATCACTTAGCAACTATTACCATTAATATTATTAATAATAGGTAATACTTAGCACATATTCTTTTCGGCACTCTTCTAAATGTTTTATATATTTTCATTTAATCCTCAGATAAGTAAAATGTTTAGTAACTAATAGTAGAGCTTACTGTTCATCTGGATTTTAATACAGACCATCTGGTTCCTAAGTCTGCTTAGGTATATCACCACTCACAGTTAACTGGAAGGTGGTCTATTTGATTTAGATCTGCCCTGCTGTTTTGTTACCTGTGAAACCAAATACCTTATTATTATCCAGAAGATTATTATTGGAGATCAGTGCTTTTTAAAAAGAAGTATAGTGATTGGGCTTTGAGGCATCTGTTCTTTCCAAATGTCCTTTAACTTCCTGGGCTCACGACTATGCTTTGGGTGTCAGAAGTTGCTTAAATGAAGAATCTAACAACTAGCAGGCATATGGATTATATAGCTGATGTTTGAGAGAAGAACAGTAAGAAATAGAGAGCTAGATTTTAAAATTTATGCTGGATCTTTTCTATGTGGTAGTACCTCAAGAGGCCTGATTAAATCATTGTTGGAGTGCATAAATTGCTTTAGATTACTGATGCATCCTCACTTTATGTAAGCCGGTATGTAAGAATAATGGGTTTATATACGTAGTATAGGTGAGAGACTATGCAAGTTTCAAAGTAGGATTCCTTTTAGTATTACGATTTTTCTGACACATTTAATATGCAAATCAACTTAAACTTTATCTTTCAATAAACTAGTTATTGTAGAGCTTACACTGTTACCTTGATGTCACAACATGGTTGTTTTAAAGATAGTATTTGGAAAAATATAACTTTGATGCTTGGTTCCTGTTATGTTTGTTTACTGCAGCTAGTAAGGGAGGAAGGTTATTTGTTATGTAAATTTTTGGCCTGTCTTAAAAGTATGTTTCCCAACTTGTACTTTTTTTTTTTTTAAGTTTGTATATTTATTTAGAGTGAGCAAGTGCCAGCAGGGGAGGGACAGAGAGAGAGGGAGAGAGAGAGAGAGAATCCCAGGCAGGCTCTGAACTATCAACGCAGAGCCTGACATGGGACTTGAACCCACAGAACCATGAGATCATGACTTGAACGCTAAAATCAAGTCAGGTGCTTAACCAACTGAGCCACCCAGGCACCTCCCAACTTGTACTTCTATTTTTTGTCTGTAGTACTGAAAGTGTGAGTTATTATACTCTTATAAACAGAAAATCTCTTAAGGAGATCAAACATTTGACGATTAAAGAACAAACTTGAACATAACTTTTGTAAAGAATGGCAAAAGTGTTCTCAGCTTTTGTTTAATCAGTCACCTTTTTTTTTTTAATTTTTTTTTTAATGTTTATTTTTGAGACAGAGAGAGACAGAGCATGAATGGGGGAGGGTCAGAGAGAGGGAGACACAGAATCTGAAACAGGTTCCAGGCTCTGAGCTGTCAGCACAGAGCCTGACGTGTGACTCGAACTCACGGACTGTGAGATCATGACCTGAGCTGAAGTCGGTCGCTTAACTGACTGAGCCACCCAGGCGCCCCAATCAGTCACCTTTTAAAAGTGAAGATTTTTGTGCTTTTCATACAGATTTAATTCTATGGATTGATTATAGGGGTTCATAGTTCTTTATTCTCAATTCTGAAATTGAGAATGTTAAAATTAAAAATTATTTTAAGTTTATATTAAATTAACTTGCCAGCACACTAACCTGGACTGAGGTGGAGCATGTTCATTTATATCTTTATCCCACTTCATGTGAATATGCAGACATTTTGCTGCAGAAATCATATATGTATTACATAGTACTGCTTTAGATTCCACTGTATATAATATATGTTACGTAATATATGGTAACTACTTTTTAAAATATATATATGTAACTACTTTTTAAAAATTTGTAACTACTAATTTACACTAATAGTTACTACTAATATTTAACTATTTAAATATATGTACTTTTTAAAAATTTGAAAACTTCTCAGTAATGGTACTCATCTGGCCCCCCATAGTTTCACTTACATATGAATATACGGAACTTTATTACTTTTCATAAGCTGCCTTATTTCCACCACTGGAAGAATATGGAGCATGAATCAGTAGTAGGAGGAATACAATATATGTTGAGTAGACTGTGTTGATAAGTAAGTTAGTACAAGATTGGTAATAGTTGCCCACAGCACTAATTGTTGATTTTGTGGCAGAATACCACAGTGATTCCATAGGCATGAGAGCACGGTGGTAATACAAGCTAGGTATTGTCTGTCCTGCTTTGTCTAGGATATATGTTTATGTATTTAAGTTATTCTTAGTGAATTTTTATTTATTAAATGAGTTACTTTTATAATGATGCAAAATAAGGAAACAGGTGGCCTTTTTCTCATCTCTCTAGTCTCCTACAAAAGCTGTATATAATGCCAGACATTGGAACCATCCAGACTCGGAAGAGCTGCCTGGGCCACCAATAGTAAAACCTCAGAGTGCCACAGTAAGTGAACTGTACATTTTATTTCATTTTTTGTTTAATAGATTATAAATTAAGCCATTGCTATCTTTATTCACAGTTTGAAAATCTTTGATTTCAACAGTGTATTTTGGACTTCCTCATTAAAATTGAGTGGCTTCAGTTTAATCATTGGAAAAGTGAGGATTATGGACAGGATAATGGAAAATCTGGTGCTACTAGTTTATAGATAAGAGCCTTAAAAAATATTGGACCACTTTTTACCCTTGACCCACATTTTCTGGAATTACTGTATTTAGTGTTTTAAGGGTAAATTATTCCATATTTGAATTTTGTAAGTAGCTACTAGAGCTATATTATAAATTACATCCTGCATAGATCTTAGAGTAGCTTTGAGTGGTTCATTTACTTTTCAGAGGAGAGCTTTATCCTTCATTCCAGTAATACCTTTCCGTTCAAAACACATTTGAAAAGGTTATCAAATTATTTTCTTCAGAATAACTGAAAGGACCATAGATTAATATTTCTAGGTTAATGGTAATACCTCAGTCATCTGGAGCTATCAAGTGATGAATTCAAAAGAGTTAAGAATAGAGATCTCTATATATACAGTTCCCTGTCTCCTTAAGTTGAGTATATTCAACTGTGTTTACTAGTATAGAATCATCATTGTGTCTATTAGTAATTATATACCAGCCTTTCATTATGACTATTTATACCCTAAATTGAAGATTCTTGTACCTTTTCTTTTTTTTAGTGTTTGTTTATTTTTGAGACAGAGAGAGACATTGTATGATTGGGGGAGGGGCAGAGAAAGGGGGGATACAGAATCTGAAGCAGGCTCCAGACTCTGAGCTGTTAGCACAGAGCCTGATGCGGGGCTTGAACTCACAAACCGCAAGATCATGACCTGAGCCGAAGTCGAATGCTTAACCTACTGAGCCACCCAAGCGCCCCCAGATTCTTGTACTTTAAAAGTTCTTTTGTGTATCTGTTGTAGTTTGATTGTCCCTTTCCTAGCTTTTCTCAGTGTTATGTATGTAATTGTGGTTCTTTATTCCTTCTAATGGTCCTGGAGACAAATAATTGATTGTCTGTGAAATCTGAGGTTAAAAAAGACCAGAAAGAATTCCCGAGTGGTTCTTTTGTTGAGTCTTACCTAGTAGTGCATGGAATTTCAAAGTAGCCCTTTATGACCTTTCAGAGGCTTTTCCCACTTTTTTTTAAGCCAAATTTACTAGGTAGATGAGTTATTACTATTTTTTTTATATTTATTTAGAACAATAATTTAATACCTTTATTAATAGGTGAGGCTGTCTTCAAAGGAACCAAATCAAAAAGATGATGGAGTTTTTAAGGCTCCTGCACCACCACCCAAAGTGATAAAAACTGTGACAATACCTACTCAGCCCTACCAAGATATAGTTACTGCACTGAAATGCAGAAAAGAAGACAAAGAAGTAAGCAGCTATATACAGTTTTACTGCACGTGGATAGATTTTTGTATGTAACATTTAGCCTTTTAATGTCTTGAACATTTATCCACGAACTTATCTTTTCCTAGTACTACCAATGATTTTAAAAACATTTCTTTTAGTTGCCATATATTGAACTGTTTTATACACTTTTAAATGAAGTACAGCAAGCCCGTAGATTTAAGTATGCTAGTTCGTGGTTATAAAAGAGGAGGACTTATTTTTCTTGGCAGTTATATACAGTTGTTCAGCATGTGAAGCACTTCAATGATGTGGTGGAATTTGGTGAAAATCAAGAGTTCACTGATGACATTGAGTACCTGTTAAGTGGCTTAAAGAGCACTCAGCCTCTAAACACACGTTGCCTTAGGTAAGATCTTATTTTTATATTTGATAATTATGTGCATGCTATATCTTATTAACACTTTCCAGCCGAGTAGAGCCAAACATTTGTGAGTTTATTATCATGAATGTATTTTATAGTCAGTGATAAGTTAGAATGTGATTGATTTCTCATGAGGAACTTGATTCTACATGGACAATGGAAAGTTGGATGATCATAGCCATTTAGTATAGTATAGTCTACAGATGCTTAAAAGAAGTGTTACATTAAAAAAATCATTAAAATTATTTTTCATCCCTAAATTTTAGACAAGTAATAAATTTAAGCATGTTTTGATTTGGATCATCTTTTGCATACTATAATAGATTGAATATCTTAGTTTGAATTATCCAGTCAATTGGAATATATCCAATCAAACATTGTCTATAGTCCTGATACAACAAAAGTGTTAGTTACAAAAAGTAGCTGAGACCTTTCGCTTTTAATGGTAGTAGTAATACACTAAAGACTACTGTGTGTTAGTTACATTTTTTAATATAGCATACCTAATCACTATGCATCAACAGGTTTTTAATAATTCATTTTGCCCATGTGTTTTATATTGTGATCTCAATGGGTAGTGCTTTGACACCCCTCACCTCTCCCCATTTGCTTGTTTTGGTATTGCACAACAAACAACTAATGCACTAGCTATTTTCAGTCCCCTTAACCTAGTCTGTTTTCTCCTAGTGTTATTAGCTTGGCTACTAAATGTGCCATGCCCAGTTTTCGAATGCACCTGAGAGCACATGGAATGGTAGCAATGGTTTTTAAAACCTTGGATGATTCCCAGCACCATCAGGTATTTTTAAGTTTCTGGGATTAGGAAGCATTATTTTAAAATTTTAGTCTATTTAGCTATTGAAAAATATCTTCATTGGTTATTCATAAATGAGTATTTCCTAATTTTGGGTTCAGTTAGTTTTATTTGCTGAATATGTAGAGCTTAATGCTAGAAGTTTTTTGCTTAATACATTATTTAAGGATGTTTTCTCATGACCCTGTTTTCTCTTAATTTGTTAATTTATACTATTAAAACGTCATTCTGATTTCATACCTAACATACTATACCATACTATACTGAATATTTAATTCTGTATGCATTGATTTCCTTTAATCATAAGATGCTGAAAAAAAATCTTTAATTCTATTGAAAGCATGAGAAAAGGTTTGAAATTTAAAAAAAATATTTAGACATTTTGTTTGGATGTTGAATCTAGTTCTAGCCCATTGTGAAAAGAAATCTCATTTTCATTATGGCTTTGACACTATCTCTTAAAAATCAAGCATATGTAATAAAAGTTGGGTTTAACATTTTTCAAATTGGGAAAAAATCATTTATCATTATCAGTAGTGGTGTTTTCAGATCATTTTATTATATTTTTGCTCAAGGAAATTACGTTTTAAATGCAGATTAGGTGGCACAGTTTGATAGTGAATATTCTGAAACTGAAAACAGTGTACTTAACCCTGAGTTGGGAGAACTCCATTGCCAAGTTGTAGCAGATACAGAACAATGAGAGGAAGAGAAAAGAACTAAGAATTAATTTGCTTTGTTACACAGTTAGGAGAGGACCAAGGCATTAGTGTGTGCTCTTGGGGGCAGTGGATTTCCCAAGGCCTATACTGTGACATCCTAATTTCTAAAAATGATTTGCTCTGTAAGCATTTAGTCACCTAGTCAAAAATTTTTCTACTTTGGGAGATTTAGAGTTTAAATCTTTAGATAATTATGTTTCTGTACATATGAAATAAGTGTAAGTACAAAATACTCCAAATGTTAGACTATCCCAACATAGACCATTTTGTTAATATTAATGGTTACCTAAAATATATTACCTCAGTACTCTGGCTTTTAGTATCTATTATAAGCAGAGTATGCTAATAACTGCCTGATCTCAATGATTTTGAGAGCACATTATATTAATGTGAAAACATTTTTTTTTTAATGTTTATTCACTTTTGAGAGAGAGAGAGAGACAGAGTGTGAGTGGAGGAGGGTGAGAGAGAGAGGGAGACACAGAAACTGAAGCACACTCCAGACTTTGAGCTTTTAGCACAGAGCCCGATGTGGGGCTTGAACCCATAAACTGCAAGATCATGACCTAAGCCCAGCATCAGACACTTACTGACTGAGCCAGCCAGGCACCTCCTGCTTGATTTATTTTAAAGAAATGAGTCTAAATATGTTTATTTGAGCATCTTAACTTTATAGTATTGACACAAACTCAGCTGTGTTTATTTTATAGAAAAAAAAATACCTAGTGGTACAGATTTTAAAACATGCTCTTGATTTAAAATCGAAATTCAACTTTATCAACTATAATATCCTAAAGTGAACTATTGTATAAAAACAGGGGTGTGTGTGCGTGTAGCTGGAAAAAATGTTTTATAAACTCTTAGCACAGAATGGCTAAGAAAATATGTAATTCCACTTAACATTTTTCTAGTTTGGGAGCATGCATATAGGGAGCACTGATAGAAAGGAAAATTTTAAGTACTGATAGAAAGGAAAATTTTAAGTAACAGACCTTTATTCATTTAATTCATATTTTCCTAGAGTATGCCCCTTAAGAGGGCAGTTTGCACTGAATATAACATTTTTAAGGCTTCCAACAAATCTCAAAACAGTCTCATAAATGAAATTGTCACCAGTTGTGTACATTAACTTTTATTTTTGTCTGTTGAAGAATCTGTCCCTTTGTACAGCAGCCCTCATGTACATATTGAGTAGAGATCGTTTGAACATGGATCTTGATAGAGCTAGCCTAGATCTAATGATTCGACTTCTGGAACTGGAACAAGATGCTTCTTCAGCTAAGCTACTGAATGAAAAAGACATGAACAAAATCAAAGAAAAAATTCGAAGACTCTGTGAAACTGTACACAACAAGCATCTTGATCTAGAAAATATAACGGTAGGTTTCTTCCTTCCGTCCTTTATAAAATGAAAATTACTTTCAGAAAGTTTTAAATTAGTCACAGCAGGTGTGTGACTTTGGACAGATCATTTAATCTCCTGGTCAACAATTGGGCAAGTTCTTCTAAGGCTTAGCTCTGAGCATGATTCTGTTCCCTGCCTAAACTAGCCCATCTATATTTAGATTTTTTGCCAGTAAATTTTCTGTTGTGTTCTGTCTGTCCTTTTGTCTTGCTTGGTTTTTTTTGTTTGTTTGTTTTTTGTTTGTTTTGTTTATTTTGTTTATTTTTATAGTGTATTAACTATATTTAGACTGTTAGGAATTTGAATTCTTATTCTCTGTAGGTTTCAGGAATAAAGATCCAGAGGATTTTCAGGGGCCGTTTAAATGAGCATTCACATATTCCAGAGTATCTCAAGGTGTCTGGTTAACTCCTCAAGGGCCCAAGGCTCTGAAAGAAGTTTCCTGCCAACAGCAATTGGGGTCATGGCCAGTAACCCTTAGGCTCAACACAACTCCCGAAGTTTAAGATGACTGTGTTGCTTCTGGTTGATTCTAGTTCTCCTTTCCTTTGGTGCTTTACTTGTAGAATCAGTAGTATCCCCACAGGTTACTAGGTCAGTAGAAGATAATTGGCCTTGTCATTTTGAAAAAAGGTTGTTTGTTTATATATAATCTGACTTTGAGATATTTCCAGTATCAAAACTGTATTAGCATTGTTTTTTCTACTGACTACTAATAAACTGAAGACTGCAGCATTTGCCTCAAAAATTATAGAATGCTTTGTAGTAATTAAATATGATTTAGGGATAGTGCTCTGTTTAATTAAGGTAGAGTCGGTGATTTGTATAAAGTGGGGTTTGAGGGGAAAGTAGGTTAACATTAAAAGACAAGATATAGAATTGAATGTATTCAGTACTTAGTAAAGTTGGGAAAATAGCTGTTATGCTCAGCTGGTGGATAAAGATCCCTGTACGTCACCACATTGTTTGTATACTACATTAAAATATATATGTAATTTTTATTTTCCTTTAACCTTTTGCAATGCGTACAAATTTTTTAATGATATGAAAATTTGAGATTTTTATTTTCTGCATCATTGAATAAATGTATCTTTTTTGTGGGGGTTTCCCATATTCAACATTTAAATTCTTTCCAAGCATTTGCTGTTAAATAGCATGATGATAAACTTGTTCCTTGAAATTTCTCTATGGTTTTTTGAATTCATTAGGGTGGCAAATAGCGGTATAATAACTTTCTTATGTTGTATTAAATAATTTACTTACATGGTTAAAATGAGAACACAGTTGCTAATTTTAGGATGCCTCTTTTTCCTCCCAACTTCAGCTATACTTGAATGTTGTATTTGTTTTAAATTGTACAGTAGACATTGTTTTGTACAGTGACTGTTCCCCTACACATTAGTTTTGGTTTTTTATTAACTGCTTAACTTCTTAAAAATACATTCCTATTCCTAATGCACCTTGGGAAGATAATTTAAAATATATTATGTTTTCAGGTATAATTCACATAACTGAGAGCTAACAATTGCTGGTTAGTATTCTGATTAATGATTTGATTGTGCTTTAACTCTTTAAGGACTATTCCAGTTTGCATATAAAATGTTTGATTTATAGGCTGTTTTTAATGAATATAGCTTAACATATCAAACCATCCTTTTTATGTGGATAGAGACAAACCAAGGCCCCTTTTAGCATAAAAACTTAATGATTGTTTGCTGTATATTGGCATCAAATTACTATTCCCTTTCGTCCTTAACAAAGAAAGCCTCATTAGGCTTCAGCTTTATTACTACTGTGACTCTTGAGCTAATATACCTGAACTGATCTCATTAAATTACTCTTTCAGGGACTTAGAATGAGAATTGGGCAAAACGGAATCTGTTTTTATAGTGACAATTTCTCATTCTATATATGTCACCTTGGACATCAACCTTGTTTTTTTAATGAATAGACTAAAATATTCTAGATCTCCTCTAAATCTGTAATACTAGTAAGATTTTTGCTGGTAAGCTCTGTTTTTTCCATTTCTAAATATTTATATTCAGTTCCAAACCAGGAGGACTTAATGTAAACTTGTATCTTTGAAAGGAAAGAAGCTTTGGAAAGAAAACCAGGTCTTATCAGCTTTGCTAATTTTGTTATGCTGAAGTTCCATATTGTTACAGGAACCAGATTGTTCTTTCTTGGGGGGGTGGCTGTATGCTTTTAAAAAGAAACATAATAAGAAAGAAAATGAATAATTAAAGGCAAATGAAGAGAAAGAAAAACTCTGGTCCGGTTGTAAATACTACTGACTTTACTGTCGTGACTTTACTATTCTGGGCTTACTGTAGTGATGGTCTTCAATCATTATTTACATATAATTTTGTCACGATAGACATATCATGTGTATCCAGGCTGCTAACACTGCATGTCAAGTTCAAGACTAGTGAATCTGAAACCCTAAAAGTAACAGCATTTTTATTCAGAAGAGATAAGAAAATATACAGAATTTAAAAACAAAACAAGCAAAAAATCCCAAGCAGCTTTGCAAGGAAAATAAAGAATTACTGACAGGGACTCAGAGTAGAAGAAATACAGTTAGCTTATAAATATGTGGAAAAAATGTACAAGTTTACTATAGTTCGAAAAATTCAAACCAAAGCAATAAGATATCATTTTTTATCCTTTGGCAAAAATTTAAAGTGATAGCTAGTGCTTTTGAGGATTCAAAAGCAAGGTGTACTGATAACACCTACACTTTGTTCCTAGAGTTAAATGTTACAACCTTTGTGGTAAATTATTCCAATATAGTGTATTACAGTTAATACATAGGCACTTTGATTCAGCAGTCCTATTTTTCTATCTTTGTGCCTCTGTTCTATAGAAAGAACAGTATCAGCATTTATTTTATTGAATTGACAAATGATAGACTTTTTTTTTTTTTTAAGTGAGCTCCGTGCCTGATGTGGGGCTCTAACCCACAACCCTAAGATTGAGAGCCACATGTTCTATGCCCTGAGCCAGCCAGGGGTCGATAGACTTCTTTCTTTTAAGCTTATTTATTTGTTTTGAGAGAGAGAGAGATCTCGAGCAGGGGAGGGGAAGAAAGAGGGAGACAGAGAATCCCAAGCAGTCTCCATGCTGTCAGTGCGGAACCCGATTCAGGGCTGCTCAAACCCATGAACTGCAGAATTATGACCTGAGCTGAAACCACAAGTTGGATCCTTAATGGACTGAGCCACCCAGCTGCTCCTAGATAGACTACTTTTAATAAGGGGTTTTCTCTGTAAAAACAAGCCAGTGGTTTAAAGTGTTTCTTCAACTTAGACTAGCCTGATAAAAATTAGTTCAGTTTTACTTATGAAAGCACTTACTGTTACAAAAAATACTATGGGCTGGTAGCATGCAGTGAACTTTTCTAAAGTAAAACAATCTGTAGAAGTGTTGCCTCAGAAATCTCACCAAGATTCAATATTCATTAATGATGCCTCTGATTTTTAGACTGGGCATTTAGCTATGGAGACCTTGCTGTCCCTTACTTCTAAACGAGCAGGAGACTGGTTTAAAGAAGAACTCCGGCTTTTGGGTGGTCTGGATCATATTGTAGATAAAGGTATGACATACACATGTATATAACATTTAAAAAAAAATTTTTTTTTTTCAACGTTTATTTATTTTTGGGACAGAGAGAGACAGAGCATGAACAGGGGAGGGGCAGAGAGAGAGGGAGACACAGAATCGGAAACAGGCTCCAGGCTCTGAGCCATCAGCCCAGAGCCTGACTCGGGGCTCGAACTCACGGACCGTGAGATCGTGACCTGGCTGAAGTCGGACGCTTAACCGACTGCACCACCCAGGCGCCCCAACATTTTTAATGTTACTTAAAGCCTGAAGAAAATAATCTATTTACATACTTCAAAAAAATAATGGCATCAATTTAAACATATTTTACTTTTTTTTTTTTTTTTAAGATATATATATATTTAAATGTTTATTTTGAGAGAGAGAGGGAGGAGAGAGAATCCCAAGTAGGCTCCGACACGGGGCTCGATCCCACAAAGGGATAAACCGTGAGATCATGACCTAAGCCGAAATCAAGAGTTGGATGCTTAACCAACTGAGCTACCCAGGCATCCCTGTTATTTTTTTTTTTTTTTTAATGTTTATTTGAGAGAGGGAGGGAGGGAACACGTGAATGTAACCGGGAGGGGGGGAGGGGGGGAGCAGAGAGCAAGGATAGAGAGAATCCTAAGCAGACTCTGCTCGTGGGGCTTGATCTCACAAACTGAGATCCTGACCTGATCCAAAATCAAGAATTGGATGCTCAACTTACTGATTACCCAGGTGCCCCAAGATCTGTTCTTTTAGCAGCATCTTGCAAATCTCTGACTTTTAAAGGAAAAGCCATTAGCACTCTGATATTGGGGAGTTATGGAAATAAAAGAGCAACAATAAGAGTCTCCTATATTTCAACATTTCAGTGTTCTATAAAACTCAGAATAAATTATATTCAGAGAGGTTCTGGCATGTTCGTGGGTGCAGATGGCGTTTAATGTTAGTTAAGGAGATAAATACTGAGGTGATGAGACATACTAATTTTGTATCCATTTTGTTTCTCCTAGTGAAAGAATGTGTGGATCATTTAAGTAGTGATGAAGATGAAGAGAAACTAGTAGCCTCATTATGGGGAGCAGAGAGATGTTTACGAGTTTTAGAAAGTGTGAGTATAAGTATGGACAACTATGTTGAGAAAATTGTGACTGAGTGGGTGAGAGACCGTCAGATATTTTTTATGAAGTATCCCAAAAGTTTACTTTGCTAATCCAAACTGAAATTATAATGCATTCGTTGAGCAGCCAGTGTTAATGAACAAGCTAAATAACCAGTTTGGTTTAAGAATGCATATTGTCACTCTTTAGGAAACCTTGCAGGTTAAGTTTGTTTTTATTATAAAATGTCCTTGTTCTTTCCTTAATGTGGAATTCTGCTTAAATATATTGTTTGTGGAAAATGGTAATTAAGAGCTGTCAGGTTTTTGTTTTGTTTTTTTAATCAGTAAGGATTTTCTTGATTTAGCTATTTGAGCCAGATCGTAATCACAGCTCTTAATAATATTTGACTTTGAAGAATGCTACTGTTGAACTGTGTATGCCATAAGTATATTTGTTCTTTGGCTTTTATGAATGATTAAACCTAGTTCGGTGTAGGTTATAATTTATGCTGGCAGTGCATTTCAGGATAATATAGAATTAAAAGTTCTTGGTGTAGACAAAATTGAAATTTTTCCTGCTCTTTTAGAGTGTTTCAGGTGCATTACATTAAACAGGTAGCATTTTTTTATTCTAAATTAATCCATTTAGGGACTTTAATAGTTTATAAGTTAGAGACTGCTCTTTTCTGACATTGAGAGTGATTGGTAATTCATTACAGTGAATGTGTAGTTCAGAATGTTACTTATGAGCAAACAGTTGTAAAAATGCTTTAATTTTATAACAGAGGAATAGCTCTATTATTCTAAATATGGAACATGTTGGTTATTCCCTTAGATGACAAGGGCTGATTCTTCCCTATCTTTGTCTTTACAAGGGATCGTATGTTGTATGTAAATGAATAAAAGCTGTGTATTGCCACAATTATTTCATATTTTTCCCTTTTAGGTAACAGTACATAACCCAGAGAATCAAAGCTACTTGATAGCATATAAAGATTCACAGCTCATTGTTTCTTCAGCTAAGTAAGTTTTTTTGAAATATCATGCTGTTTATTCAAAGCATTTGAGTTGAGGGGCGCCTGGGTGGCTCAGTTGGTTAAGCTTCCGACTTCGGCTCAGATCATGATCTCACAGTTCGTGAGTTTGAGCCCCACATCGGGCTCTGCACTGTCATCTCAGAGCCTGGAAGCCTGCCTTGGATTCTGTGTCTCCCTCTCTCTGCCCCTCCCCCACTTGCACTCTGTCTCTGTCTCTCTTTCTCAAAAATAAGCAAACATTAAAAACATTTTAAAAAGGGGGTGCCTGGGTGGCTCAGTCAATTGAGCATCCAACTTCAGCTCAGGTCATAATCTCGCATTCATGGGTTTGAGCCCTCTGTTGGGCTCTGTGCTGATAGCTTGGAACCTTGAGCCTGCTTTGGATTCTGTCTCCCTCTCTGCCCCTCCCCTACTTGCACTCTGTCTCTTCTTTGTCTCTCAAAAAAATAAAGTGTATATATAAAAAAAAAAAAAAAAGGCATTTGAGTAGACCATAAAGGAAGTATGATTGTATCACCTTCCTTCATAAAACACTTTTGTCAAGTTCTGTGAACAAGAGGTAGTACAGTGTAGTACAAAAGTTAGGAGTGCAGATTATGGAGCCAGAAAGACTGAGTATGGATCCCAGCTTCATAACTTTAGCCCTGTGACCTTGGGCAAGTCATTTACTTGCTACAAGTGCTTTAGAAGGGGGTAATAATTGCATCTACCTACCTAAGGTTGTTGTTACTAAAGATAATTTGTATATATGCTAATATATGTTATATATAACATTTTCAAAAATGTTTTAAATGGTATATTTGTAAAATATTAAAATATTTTAAATGATTTTTAAATGTCTTTCTTGTCTTTGAATGTCTTATTGTATACAATGTATATATTACGATGTTAATATATATGTGTATGCATAAATTAATTCTTAGATATGGTAAAAACTAAGTATTAGTCCTTATTTTTATTGTAAATGACCTTTTCTAACCCTCTCCTGTCCTTTATATGTGTTTTTCCAGATCTATATGTAGCTCTCTCTATTGTACTCTCTTTGCCCAACTTGCATGACATTAGGTTAATGCTGTCACCTCAGTTCACATAAAATTTCCAGTTATGTTTCCAGCCTTGGTTCAAGTTTAGTACAACAGCCTCTTCCTAATCTCCATCCTAGTTCTTGATATCTCGCCTTCAGCCTGTCCAGCCCAATACCACAGGGGCTTAACTTTCCCAAATCTCTGCTTTGTAAATATAATCCCCAATGCCAAATCTCTGGTTCCTTTTTTTTTTAATGATTTATTTATTTTTTAATTTCCATCCAAGTTAGCATATAGTGCAACAATGATTTCAGGAGTAGATTCCTTAGTGCTCCTTACCCATTTAGCCCATCCCCCCTCCCACAACTCCTCCAGCAACCCTGTTTGTTCTCCATATTTAAGAGTCTCTTATGTTTTGTCCCCCTCCCTGTTTTTATATTATTTTTGCTTCCCTTCCCTTATGTTCATCTGTTTTGTATCTTAAAGTTCTCATATGAGTCAAGTCATAGGATATTTGTCTTTCTCTAATTTCACTTAGCGTAATACCCTCTAGTTCCATCCACATAGTTGCAAATGGCCCAAATCTCTGGTTCCTTATTGGCCTTGGATGTGTGTTCATAGTCCTTGGAATGAAATCAAAAGCCCACTGTAGCCTGACTCGAGTTCATGTGTTTTTAATCCTTATTTTACTGCATTTCAAACACAGACAAAAATAGACAAAGTAGTATGATAAATCCTTTTTTTTTTTTTTTTTAAGTTTATTTATTTATTTTGAGAGAGAGTGCGAGCCGGGGAGGGGCCGAGAAAGAGGGAGAATCTTAAGCAGGCTCTGCGCTGTCAGCACAGAGCCCAGGCAGGGCTCGAACTCACAAAAACTGAAATCATGACTTGAGCTGAGATCACGAATCGGACACTTAACAGACTGAACCATCCAGGCGCCCCAGTAGTATGATAAATCTTGATGTATGTACCATTAAGCTTGGATAATCATCAACCATGGCCCGTCTTGTTTCCATTTGTAACCCTGTTGATAACTCTTCTGTATTAATTATTTTGAAGCAAATTACAGATTTCATTAATCCATTAAATACCTGAGTATATAAAGTCTCTTAAAAGAGGACTCTTTAAAAGATGTAACCACAGGGGTGCCTGGCTGGGTCAATCAGTGGAGCTTGCGACTGTTGATCTCAGGGTTGTGAGTTTGAGCCCCACGTTGGGTGTAAATATTACTTAAAATTTTTTAAAGTTAATTTCTTAGTTAAAATCATCTGGCAGTCTGGGCTGATAACACAGAGCCCGATGCAGGGCTTAAACTCAGGAACTGCAAGATCACGACCTGAGCCAAAGTCAGACACTTACCCGACTAAGCCACCCAGGCACTGGCCCCAAAATTCTAAACGAATGAATGAATGAATGAATGAATGAATGAATGAGTGGTGTAACCCCAATACCGTTTTCATACCCTATAAATTATTGACTTAATGTTATCATACATCCAGTCAGTATTCAAATTTCTGGTAGTCTTTAGTTTCCAGTAGATCTGTAGGTTTCCCCTGGGTCTTATTTTTTGGCCTTACATTTGTAAATTTTGTATCACATTTAGTACCTTTAAGGCTTGTGTTCTAGTTGTTATTATGTTTTATTCTCCCTTACCAAACAGTATTCCTGCAGGTTAAATCAGTTTCTTCCTTTAAAAACGTCCTATATATTTCATGACCCCTGTACACATGGTGTCTTTCAGGAGGTATTTAATATGACAGTTTTCATCTCTTTCATTGTGATTAGGAATTTTCTGTCAAAAATCTTAGAAGTAGCCGTAGGGGTCAGAATTGGATGTTTGTGGGGCGCCTGGGTGGCACAGTTGGTTAAGCGTCCGACTTCAGCCAGGTCACAATCTCGCGGTCTGTGAGTTCGAGCCCCGCGTCAGGCTCTGGGCTGATGGCTCGGAGCCTGGAGCCTGTTTCAGATTCTGTGTCTCCCTCTCTCTCTGCCCCTCCCCCGTTCATGCTCTGTCTCTCTCTGTCCCAAAAATAAATTTAAAAAAACGTTGAAAAAAAAATTAAAAAAAAAAAAAAAGTAAGTAGAAACAGATAAAATTATTAAAAAAAAAAAAAAAGAATTGGATGTTTGTGAAGTAACACTCCTCTGACTTTTTAAACTTTTCAGTAGGACCCTGATAAATGCAGGGATAGCATATTGAAAGATAAAATGATATACCTCTGATGTTTTCCCCTCATTTACCAATCAAAACCAAAACCATGTTTTAGCTCAGTACTACTGAAGGCAGTTAACAATAATAGCACAGTTAGTTCTGGCTCACATCCTCAAACATCTAAACAACAAATTTATTTTATTTTATTTTATTTTATTTTATTTTATTTTATTTTATTTTATTATTTTTATTTTATTTTTTATTTCATTTCATTTTATTTCATTTTATTTTAACTTTATGTTACGTTTGTTCATTTTTGAGAGAGAGAGAGTGTGTGTGAGCAGGGGAGAGGCAGAGAGAGAAGGATACACAGGACCTGAAGCTATCAGCACAGAGTCTGACGTGAGGCTTGAACCCACAAATTGCGAGATCGTGACCTGAGCTGAAGTTGGATGCTTAACTGAGTGAGCCATCCACAAGCCCAAGCAACAAATTATTTTAGATTAGACATGAGGAACACCTTCCTAATAATATAATGTGTTTTAACAGGAGAGGCTAGAGAAGGATGAGTTACAGTACAGTTTTCTTTAGGAGTTTTGTGTGGTGTATATATAATCAACTGAGAGAGCATGTACTTTTTTGAACTAATGGACTTGGTGATTTAAAGACAGTCTTCAGAAATACTAGGCTCACTTAAAGATTATATTTCCTTGTTATTTTGGATAGCATCTTGAAAATCCTTGGGATGTAACTGATAACCCTTATGGCTGCCAGGAGACATGTCAGTTAAATGACCTCATGTTAAAAAAATATGATGTACTCTAATGTTTATAAAGTATTTAATATCATCTATACAAGGTTATTTATTATGCATTATTAACATAAATAATATTCTTTACCTTCTCAGAGTTTGCATCCTAAATGAAAATCATCTAAATGAAATTCAGAAGTGTAGTTCTTAAATTATCTTGTTTAGGGAGATTGTGGTAGGTCTGTTTTGGAGAGATTGGTAAAGTGGGGACAACTGTAAGTAGTACAGATGTAAGCTTCTCCACTGAGTTTATAGTTTTAACTTAGAAAAATTTAAATTATCGAGTTTTCTCAAAATAAAATTTAGCACTTAGTGTGATATTAGACCTACTTGGTATATGATTAAATAGTTAATACATTATACCTCTATAATAGAGATTAATTTGGCAGCATTTATGACATTTAAAACATTAAGGTCCAAGTAAATAGAAATTCTTAGTATAACTAATTTTGTTTAGCATAATAGTCTACATTTTGTTTTCTCTTAAGAGCATTACAACATTGTGAAGGATTGATTCAGCAGTATAACCGTGCTGAGAACAGTATATGCTTACCTGACAGTAAGCCTCTGCCTCACCAGAATGTAACCAACCATGTGGGCAAAGCAGTGGAAGACTGTATGAGGGCCATCATTGGGGTATTGCTCAATTTAACTAATGACAATGGTAAGTTATATTTTCTACATGTATTCTCATTGAAAGATTGTATATTACATGTAAAAACAAGTTATTCCCCTTATTTCTTTCCTCGATGTAGTGATTTTTTAATTGCCATCATGTAACTCACTCATGTATAGATTTAACTACTTGTAGGTTTTTTTATTTTTTATTTTTTTAAGTTTACTTTTGAGAATGAGCAGGGGAGGGGCAGAGAGAGAGGGAGAGAGCGAGAATCCCAAGCAGGCTGTACTCTATCATCATGGAACTTCAAACTGCCAAACTGTGAGATCATGACATGGGCTGAAATCAAGAGTTTGATGCTTTACTGAGCCATTCAGGCACCCCAGTATTTTTAGGGTCAGCCTGGTAGCTTGGTTTGGAAATAGTATGGTCAAAAATATATTTTAATAAAGAAATAGTTATGTATTTCTAACTTTTTATATCAGTGTTAATGAATATTGGTTGGTAGTGTCCTAGAGAAGAATCCATAACAATTTTCATATTCCTAACATTCCTAACTCTTTCAGAGTGGGGCAGCACCAAAACGGGAGAACAGGATGGCTTGATTGGCACAGCAATGAACTGTGTGCTTCAGGTTCCAAAGTACCTACCTCAGGAGCAGAGATTTGATATCCGAGTGCTGGTGAGTTGGAGTGACTATTTCAGAAATTAGTATTTAATCTATTAAAATGATAAAAACTTCATCTTAGTTTTGGGTTTAAGAACCAGCTGTTCAATATATTGAGGGTTTCAGTGGATTACTTGTGAACACACCTCATATTATACAAAAGAGAGCCAGGAAGGGCTCTGTGCAAAAATAAAAAAAGTATTAAGTATGAAAACAATCTAAAAGTTAAAAAAAAAAAAACAAAAAAAACCTAAAGGTTGTGATTTTTAAAAAGCAGTGAAATCATTGTGAAGATCATTATCTTTCACACTGGTTTTAAACCATTTAGTGGATGGCAGAACACAGGTTTCTAGCTGCCAATAAAAGTTACATATACTGTGTTGATTTGCTTTTAATTCTCACCTGTGGTAATATGCATGTTTTAATTTTTGTAGGGTTTAGGTCTACTGATAAATCTAGTGGAGTATAGTGCTCGGAATCGGCACTGTCTTGTCAACATGGAAACATCATGTTCTTTTGATTCTTCCCTCTGTAGTGGAGAAGGAGATGATAGTTTAAGGATAGCTGGACAAATTCATGCCGTTCAGGCTTTAGTGCAGGTAAGCAACAACTTCAAAACAAGCTAACACCTTCAGTTTGTTGCATTGTCCAACTTCTTCATCATTTGCACCTTTCCCACCTCTCTCCCTCCACTTTTCTGTTGTGGGTGTGTATGGGTGTCTCTATCTAGCTCATCTTCGCCAGTTCACTGAAAGGTACACTGGGTTAGAATGTATACCCTTCCTTACTGCACTCCACTGACAGTTTAACTATAATAATCACTCCTTAGGCATTGTTAGTGAAAAGCAGAAACAGGGCGTATTTGTTTTATCAAAAGATTGCAGGTCAAGAATCCGTTTCCATCCCCAATCCCATCCAGTTCAAGTCCTCTAGCATTTACTTCTTCGTGTGATCCGTGTCTCGGACTTTTGTGTTTCTAAATATTGGGCCATACCTTTCCTGTTTTTGGAAGCGGGGGTGGGGTGCACACTTTTCAGAGTATGTCTGTGGAGTAATTTCCTGGCTTAGGAATTGTGTTAAGAATAACTATATTTAAAAATTAATGTCCCTGTGGGGCATCTGGCTGGCTCAGTTGGAGGAGCATGATCGTGGGGTTGGGAGTTTGAACCCCACATTGTGTGAAGAGATTAAATAAGTGAACTTAAAAATAAATAAATAAATAAATAAAAATTGATGTCCTCAATTCAGTGAATCCCGGTCACCAAACACACTCCCTGTCCTCAATTTATGCTTCTCCCAAAAAACTGCATGGCTGTGTTTCTTGAACAATAGTGGGCACTGTAGTTTTTCTTTTCCAGTCTAACAGGATAGGTTCCTAACTACCTTTTTCTTTCCTTAAATGACAATTTGCATGTTCAGAATTGATAATGAACTATCCTTTTCATTGTTTCCAAAACTTTTACTATCCTGTTAATCCTTTTGGCCTTTTTGAAAATACCTTTTTTTTTCTTTTAATGTTTATTTTACTTTTGAAATACAGAGACAGAGTGCAGGCAGGGGAGGGGCAGAGAGAGGGAGACACAGGATCCAAAGCAGGCTTCAGGCTCTGAGCTGTCAGCACAGAACCCCAACATGGGGCTTGAACTCACGAAGTGTGAGATCATGACCTGAGCCAAAGTCAGTGCTTAACCAGCTGAGCCACCCAGGCACCCCTGAAACTACCTTTTTAAAGAAGGTAATCAGTCCACAACAATTTGATCTTTTCCTGAGTCATAACTATGACCCCATCATTCTCTTATCAAATATTTTGATCCCAGGGGTTCTTTTATACTCTTAAAAATTATTGGAGACTTAAAAAGAATTTTTGGTTTGGGGTGCCCCGGTGGCTTAGTTGGTTAAGGGTCCGACTTCAGCTCAGGTCATGATCTCACGGTTCATGGTCGAGCCTTGCATCAGGCTCTGTGCTGATAGCTTGGAGCCTGGAGCCTGCTTCAGATTCTGTGTCTCCCTCTCTTTCTGCCCTTTCCCTGCTCATGCTCTCGCTCTCTCTCGCTCACTCACTTGCTCTCTCAAAAATAAAAATAAGCGGGCGCCTGGGTGGCGCAGTCGGTTAAGCGTCCGACTTCAGCCAGGTCATGATCTCGCGGTCCGTGAGTTCGAGCCCCGCGTCAGGCTCTGGGCTGATGGCTCGGAGCCTGGAGCCTGTTTCCGATTCTGTGTCTCCCTCTCTCTCTGCCCCTCCCCCGTTCATGCTCTGTCTCTCTCTGTCCCAAAAATAAATAAACGTTGAAAAAAAAAATTTTTTTTTTTAAATAAAAATAAAAATAAGCATTAAAAAAAATTATAAAAAGAATTTTTTGTTTGTGTGTTTGATCTGTTGATATTTACTGAATTTGAAATCAAAGCAGAAAATTATAAAACAGAGGCCTTCGTTCCCTTAGCCATGAAAGCATTAACATAATCACATGGTATGTAGATTCTGGAAAACACTGTACATTCATGAGAGAAAGAAAGAAGTCAGTTGACCTCTTATTGTTATGAATGTGATTTTTGACCTCACAGATTTTCTAAAGGGATTTTGGGGACTCCTAGAGATTCTTGAACCAATTTTAAGAAATACGGCTTTTGTATAAAGCTCAAATTTTATTTTCTTAAGGGTATTAAAAGTTTCTATACCACTCTTCTGTATACTCAGCAACTTTTTGAGATTTACTTGGCATTTGATTTTCAGGCAGTTGTTTTTAGTAACTTGGAGTTTTCCCCAGATTCTATCAGTAAATACTTTCTGTACATTCAGCACTAGCCCAGCACAAGGAAAATAAAGTACATGAAGGCAAGGAATTCAGTACGTTCCCTTTTGACTTAAGAGTTTTCCCTGTGTACTTCCACTGACAATTACATTTTCATTGTTAATAATATTAGTTGAGATTGATCCAGTTCTGAGTGTTTTCTCTGAGACCTTTTGCTTTTTATTTTTACTGGTGCTTGTTTATCTCTTTAGATTTCTTTTAAAGAAGCCATGTTGCTTTTCCCTAATATTATATAGGTGTGTGCACGCGTGTGTGTGTGTGTGTGTGTGTTAATGTTATATAATTTTATTTAGTGTCCTTTCTTAATTTTATCCCGTCTGCTCAGGCTTAAAAAAAAATTTTTTTTTTTTTAAATCAAGTTTGTATTTTTGCTTGAAATATCCTGTCATTATTATCCAATTTAAGGGCACATGTTGAGATTTGCATTCTTACAAACAGAATGCCTATAACATTAGTAGATACATTTAATTTACTTGATTGAATCCCAATAGCATTTATACTTTCTTTTTTGCCTTCAGGTGGATGTAGAACAAAGCCTTTTATCGTAACTTACCCTTTTTAACCAGACAGCATGCTTCTTAGGGTTAGTGATTTTGAAAGCAAACAGATCTTACATTTGGGTACATACATGTTGGTTGGTGTTCTTTTAATGATCTTCAAAAAAAATTTTATCAGCTGTTCCTTGAGCGAGAACGAGCAGCTCAGTTGGCAGAAAGTAAAACAGATGAATTGATCAAAGATGCTCCCACCACTCAGCATGATAAGAGTGGAGAGTGGCAAGAAACAAGTGGAGAAATACAGTGGGTATCAACTGAAAAGACCGATGGTACAGAAGAGAAACAGAAGAAGGAGGAGGACGATGAAGAACTTGACCTCAATAAAGGTACATTTATTTTAAGTCGTGTATTCAAATTGAAAATGTTTCCCTCTTAACACCTTTTTAATTCGTGTGTTGTCATAATCTTGCTATGATTGTTTGGCCTCTCTAGTTCAGTGCAGACAAGCTTTCATATTTCAGTGCTCACAGGAATTCTTCTTTGCTGGTTTCCTAGTGGTGAGGAAGGCACGTGTGCAGTGTACGAAAGGTCTGCCTTTCCCAGGCTGGGCTTTACTCAGTGAAAAGAGAGTGGTTGAACATTGGGACTCCTAAAGGTTTTTACAGTTTTGAGATTTTTTTATGGGTCTCACTTTATAAAGTGAGATCTGTTATCAAAATTACAGTAACAGTTCTCAAATGGTATTAGCTTGCAAGCACTGTAAGGAATAAACTGATGGAGTCATTACATTTATTAGCCACTGTTGTTAGCAGCTGATACTGGGTTTACTTTTTATGCACGTACTGCAAAATAGCCATTTGTAACTTCATGTCACTCTGGTTATGAAAGTAAATAATATGGTTAGCTTTACCAAGCTAGGAGGCAAGCCCCAGCAAGTGTCTTTTTCTGAGCTTAGTCTTTCTCTTATGTCCATGGTTCCACTAATGCCATTAGTTCTAATATTGTAAAAAATTGCTGTCCCATTCTCTAAATTTTTTAAAATTTAATGTTTATTTTTGAGAGAGAGAGAGAGACAGAGCATGAGCAGGGGAGGGGCAGAGAGAGGGAGACACAGAATCTGAAGCAGGCTCCAGGCTCTGAGCCATCAGCACAGTGCCCACCACGGGGCTTGAACTCCTGAATTGCGAGATCATAACCTGAGCCGAAGTTGGTCGCTTAACTGAGCCACCCAGGCGCCCCAGCTGTTCCGTTTTCTCAGTGTTCATGTTTCCTTTGGGATAATATTTTTGGTTGTGTAGCATTCTTTTTAAATAATAGCTTTATTGGCATAAGTGTTAGCTTGTGAGGACCTGCTGTAACTGTAGATGAGCAGCTTAAACAACAGAAGTTGATTCTGTCCCACTTCTGGGGGCTGTAGGTCCAAGAATCAAGGTGTCAGGGTTGGTCTCAGAGCTGATCTCTCCTTGGATTGTAGATGGCCATCTTCTCCCTGTCTTTTTACATGGTCTTCACTCGATGTATCTTTGTTCTCATTTCCTCTTACGAGGATAACAGACAGATGAGGACCCACCCCAGTGACCTCATTTAAACTAACTTCCTGTTTAAACACCCTATCCACCTCCTACCCTGAGGCACTGGGGGTTAGGAGCTTAGCATATTCAGGGGGTGGGGTAATAGTTCAGCCCACAACAAGATAAAATTCAGCCTTTTAAAGGAAACTTTGGAGTAGTTTTCACTGTATTCACAAGGTGCAACCATTACCACAGCCTAATTTCAGAACATGTCATCATCCCCAAAAGAAACCCTATGCCCATTTAGCAGCCACCACTCTCTGTTCTCCCCTCCCCTGCCAGTGGCAACCACTAATTCTGTCTCTGGATTTGCCTATTCTGGACATTTCCTGTAAATGGAATAATAACAGTGGCCCTTTGTGACTGGCTTCTTTCACTTAGCCCAATGTTTTCAATGTTTTTCATGTTATAACATGTTACCAGTACATAAGTTCCTTTTTATGGCCAAATAATATTCCATTGTTGGTATGTACCACACTTTAGTCTTCAATTGATGGACATTCAGGTTGGGTCCACCTGTGGCTCTTATGAATAATGCCGCCATGACATAACATTCACATACAAGTTTTTGTGTGAACATATATTTTCAGTTCTCTTGGGTATATACCTAAGAGTGGAAGGTGCTGGATTATTTGTTAACTCAATGTTTAGCATTTTAGGGAACTATCAAACTGTTTTCCAAAGTGACTGCCTCATTTTACATCCCTGCCAGCCACATAACAAGGGTTCTAGTTTCTCCAAATCCTTACGAATAGTTATTTGTCTTTTTCATTTTAGCCATCCTAGTGGGTGTGAAGGTATATGTTACTTGATTTGCAGTTCCCTGTTGAATAAATGGTGTTGAGCATGTTTTCACCTGCTTATTGCTCATTTACCTATCTATGTTGTCTTTTCACTTTCTTGATGGTGTCTTTTGAAATGCAAAAGTTTTGAGTTTGACGAAGTTTGGTTTATCTAATTTTGTCACTTGTGGATTTGGTGTGGTGGCTAAGAAGCCATTTCCTAACCCAAGGTCATAAAGATTTAGTCCTGTATTTTTGTCTAAGAGTTTTATGGTTTTCATGCTTATATTAAGGTCCCTCTTCTATTTGAGTTATTTTTTGTTAATTTGTGTGGATATCCCATTTTTCTAGTGGCATTTATCGATGTTTAAGCAGTTCTGAAGAAAAGATAACAGAATTGGTGGTTTTGTGGGGTGGTTTCTTGTTTGTTTTGATATACTGTTACAGTTTTTTGTTTCAACATTCTTAGCCCTTCAGCATGCTGGCAAACACATGGAAGATTGCATTGTGGCCTCGTACACAGCGCTGCTTCTCGGGTGTCTCTGCCAGGAGAGTCCAGTAAGTAATGGTTCAGTATTATGTGTCTTGAAAAGATTCCATTGTGACAACTTCATACCATTACCTAATTTACTTATGTATTACTTTATTTTCATCTTCATGTTAAAGCTTTCAAATATTTGATGACTTTTTTTAAAAAGCTTATTTATTTTGAAAGAGAGTGGGAGAAGGAGAGAGAGGATGTAGGACTCAAAACTCATGAACCATGAGATCATGACCTGAGCCCAAGTCAAGAATTGGGCACTTAACCAACTGAGCCACCCAGGCACCCTTATTTGGTGAACTTTTAAAAGTATTAATTATTTCTTACTCCAAAATAAGAGTACATTGGATTTAATGAGAAAGGTTTTTTTTGTTTGTTTTTTTAATGTTTGTTTTTGAGAGACAGAGACAGCATGAGCGGGAGAGGGCAGAGAGAGAGAGGGAGACCCAGAATATGGAGCAGGCTCCAGGCTCTGAGCTGTCAGCACAGAGCCCAATGCGGGGCTTGAACTCACGAGCCATGAGATCATGACCTGAGCCGAAGTCGGATGCTCAATTGACTAAGCCACCCACGCGCCCCAATGAGAAAGTTTTTGATGGATGGATGAATTTATTGAAATGGCTTTGGTTGAAGTAAAAGCATAATATAAAACCTGTGCTGAGCTGGCTTTAGTCTCAGGGGGGCTGGGGGAGTGGGGGGAAGGAAAAAATCTAGTCTCAGTGATATTATTATTAAGGACTCAGATAATGTGTCTTTAAACCCAACTGTCCTCTGCATGTTGTTTTGTCTTGTGCTTGGTCTCCTCCTGGCCCCATACTGGCTCTAGCTACCAGTCTCCTCTAGTTAAATAAGGTCCAATAGAAGAAGGTAGCCTTCCTCCTGTATATTTCTTCTTAAGAGCAGAGTTCCGCTCCCCATCCCTCCACACCCACTGCACCAGGTAGACGTCCTCTTATCTTGGCCAACTTTGGCTCACATGGCTTTTGTTTAAACAACTTACTTATTGGCAGGGAAAATGGGATTACTATGTAAGATTTAGATTATGATGGTTTAACTAGAAGTATTAGTGTCCAGATGGTAGGGCTGAGTCAGCGTGAGGGCAGACAGTTCTGGCTAATGGGACAGTCATTGGGAGGACTTTTTAAGGGGAAGGTCTAGTGAAGAGCCAAATTTTAAAATGAAAGGGAAGTTCTTTTCCTTAGGAGCCAAGGGCATTCAGGAGGCAAGAATGGAAGTCTATTCTATAGTGAAATTTTGGGTTAGCTTCTTGCTCTCTTTTTTTAATGTTTGAGAGAGAGAGCATGTACAAGCAGGGGAAGGGGCAGAGAGAGAGGAGACAGAATCCCAAGTTAGGCTCCATGTGGATCTCACAAATCCTGAGATAATGACCTGAGCCAAAATCAAGAGGTGGACGCTTGACTGACTGAGCCACCCAGGTGCCCCAAGTTTGCTTCTCTTTTGTGTTAAATGTTTTTTCTGATCCTTTCTTGTCCATCTCTTCCATATTTATATTCTAGTCAAGCTCTGATCTAAATGCAGACTAGCGTGCTCCGTTGTGGCCCTTCCTGGCACATGGCTTTCAAGATCAAGACCAAAGTTCTCATCATGGCTCTAAAGGCCCTGCAAGATTTTTTCAGCTCAGCCCTTTTGTTTCCTTAAATTCAGAGATTTAAAAAAGTTTTGTTTTTTTTTATGTTTAATTTTTGAGAGAGAGAGAGAGAGGGCAAGCAACCACAAGCAGAGGCAGAGAGAGGCAGACAGAATCCAAAGCAGGCTCTAGGCTCTAAGATGTCAGCACAGAGCCCAGTATGGGACTGGAACCCACCAACCCTGAGATCATGACCTGAGCTGAAGTCAGACGCTTAACCTACTAAGCCACCCAGGCGCGCCCTTGAATTCAGAGATTTTAAGGGCAGATGAGAAATGCTTATCAAGCAGAGGGGAAAGAGGAAGAGGCAGTTGTCAAAAACAGTGGGCATACTATTTAACAATTTTTAGGTATTCTGTTTTGCACACACTCTAGTTTCATTTATATTCTTTCTTAAATAACAGGTCTAGAAATTAATTTGTGGTATTACCACATATGATTCACCTTTGGCCATTTTTCTCATGTATAAATTTCTATTTATCTGTATCTCTTATCTCTAAAGAGGTCATAAGGCCTTAAATTGTAGGCAGTGTTGTGAATTCATAGAACCCTGGATGTCTTTATTGCCTTGGGGCATTATTATGATTAACCCCAGAAAGCTAGCTGATACATAAAACGTAATGGAAATTGGTTTGCTGAATGTGTAAGTAAAAGAGACACAAGAAAGCAGGTGGTTATATTATAGTAAAAGCTGCCTGTAGGAAAGGGCTGCATGCTTCGGAAGCCCAGGAGCTTAGGTCATTTTCCATTGCATACCATGTATCTAGTGCATTGTAATAGTCTCCTCACTCGTTTTTGTCTTTCCTGCTCTCTTGACTCCATTCCTGAAATCTTGGACACTGCACCATAGCTAGCTTTCTTAAGACCACCTTTCTTGTCTCCCAGTCATTTAGGGAATCATAACTTTGTTTATGGCTTCATGTAAAACTTGTTAAAACTGCCTTCTCCATTTTCCAAATCTGTTCTTCCCCTTGGGTACTTTTCTAAATTTCCCAAATAGGCCATGCCATTTCTCATTTTTTTCTTTTTATTTAAGTAATCTCTACAACCCAACATGAGGCTTAAACTCACGACCCCGAGATTGAGTCGCATGTTCTTCTGACAGAGCCCCTCTCATTTTTTTCTTTTTGTACTTGCTGCTCTCTGTTTAAAAGTAAATGCTGTGACTGTCCTTCCCACGCCCCAGCCACTATATGTTGCATTCTGTTTTGATGGAAAGGGATTTGATTATTGAGGCTTTCACTCAAAACCTTGGATCTAATCATTTATTCTGTGTCATAGAAATCGCTTTTCTACTGAGCAGTCTTCATAGCACCATAGCTACTGCTTTTGCCACCACTATGCTAGCACGCTGCTCTCCTAGAAATTGCTTAAAGACATTCTTAAATTAGCTTTCATTTAGCTCTATAGTTTCCATCATGATTGCCCTTATAACATTCATCACTTCAGTATATTTTTTAAGCATTTTGTAAAATCTGTTTTAGGTGCAAGATTAACTCCGGAGTAAATATGCACAGCTGGGGGCTTACGGTGGCTTTCAGTGGCTTTCGGTGGGGAGGTGGTTCACTTAGATTATGGGCGATTGATAGCACATAACTTAGCGTAGTTATTTTAGTAACATTTATTAGATCTTTTCTAAAACTGTATCCATACATTATTTTGTTTCTTTATAATTTCAAAAGTACCCTGACAGGAATTTTTTTTACAAAGGGAGAGAGGAGACTGCTGGCAAATGTCTTAAAAGCATAGCATGTAATCTCATTCCCTGCCCCCATCACGAAAATCTGAAGTTCAGCCCCCACCTTCTGGCCCCAAACTCAGGACAACATATTTTCTTTTGTGCTTTTTATTATAGGTGAACCTTCTTAAAAGAGCCTTTCCTTTTATTATGAACCTTTAAAACAGTTCAAAAATATATTGAAATAGAACAGGTTTTTTAAGCAAGTTATATATTTTCCTTGTAACAGATTGGTTATATATATATATAGTTTGGCTGCTTCTTGCTAACAGTGAAGGGAAACACCTTAATGTCCTTTCTTGGCATTGCTGACATTCTCTCTCTCATGAAACTAGATTATCTTTGGAAAGATCTAGTTAATTCGTAGCCTACATAGGAACATGAGGATTTTTTTTTTTTTTTTTTTTTTTTATTTCATAAGCACTTCTGAGGACATTTTCAACTTCCCTCTTGTCTTCTTGACGTGCCTGCCCCCCACCCTCCCGCCCTCAACAGTGCATTTTGTTATCTCAGGCATTTTTCTCTGTACCTTTACAAAAGTAAATAAGGACACAGTGTTTCATTGTAGCCTTTCCCAGTTTTACCTTTCTGAGGATGGGATGGAGTAGGTAATGGACACATATACCGGCAGATTTAGGAGGGTAGAAAAGGAAATTGCACATTAACCAAGGAGTTCAAGGACCTTGTGGAAGTTTCGAACAGGGTGTGTGCCAAAACCAACAACCCAGTGCCGGGGGCAGACTCCTGTTTTCTGCTGCCTGACCCATGTTTCTTTGATCTGTTTCCTCAGATCAATGTGACCACGGTGCGGGAATATCTGCCAGAGGGGGACTTTTCAATAATGACAGAGATGCTCAAAAAATTCCTGAGCTTCATGAATCTTACTGTAAGTAGCTTCTGTTGCAGCTTGTGTGGTCTTAAATATGATACTGTCATTAAACGGTAGGAATTAAAATGCTGTATGGCCATAGTGACTAGAAGCGAAAAGGGATTCTCTTTTAATGTGTTCTTTTTAAGATAATTGTTCATTATTATGGCCATATATATTGGCATTATGTTATCAAAGCCACAATTTAATCTTCATATGTTCTGATTCATAGTGTTCAGTTTAGTAAAGCAAAGATTCTAAGCTTTGATTTGATGCTTGATAAAATTGGTTAAATATTAACTGTTACTTCCTTTCTGCCCCTCCCCACCTTCCCTTCAGTGTGCTGTTGGAACCACAGGCCAGAAATCTATCTCTAGAGTGATTGAATACTTGGAACATTGCTAGCTGCTTTACCTTTGCTTCAGGTGCTCGGTAATGCTGGAGCTATTCTTAGACAAAGAAAAGTCATGAAAGAAGTCCTTGAAGATATACCAAGAACATTCATCAGTATCATTCATGTTTGGATTTTTAAGGCCACCTGATTTCTTCGTCATGCATTCTGCATTTGCTAAATGACAGTTACTACATCAATCTGCAACTATCAAAAATGAGGGAAAAGGTTCAGGCTGTTAACAATTCCATGCAGTATTTAAATACACTTAACTTTGGCAGAGTTTATACTCTCCCCTCTTCTCTTGCTTCATTCTGGGCAAGTTTTAAGGGGAAAATTTGTGCTGCTGTTAGTGCAACTGCTGTGTATGTTGAGCCACTGTTGTCATGCCAGCCAGGTGCAAAGGCAGCTTAGCTACTGAGGTATCGAATGTTTTGAGGACATTCTAGACAACAGCTTAGTTCCTTTTTCAGGCTCATTTGCTTTTGCTTTTTTGTTGAATGATTCCAATCGTAAATAAAGCTTTTAATAATTTTGTGAATTTTTTTTTGTTGTTGTTCCCTGAACTACTGTCTATATTTAAAATTAGATGGAATCCAAAGACACAAGGGATTAATAGTATATTTTTTTATTTTTGATTTGGTTTGGGTTGTTGAGCTGTTTTTCACTTTTGAGACCATGACCATATTATCATACCATAATGAGTCATAGCTATAGACACAAGAAAACAAACAACAGTTTGAGGGAATATTATGTAAGATGATGTGCCCTGTTAAAGGATGAAGCAAAATAGACAAACAAACCCAGGGTAGTTTACGCTTAATGCTAGAGGAGGCTCTTGAAACACTGTTTTGAGGGAGGGCTCTCTAGATATATTTTCTAATGTTCAGTACAATAAATATAAGGAAGCTAAAACACCAATGTGGAATTCATGTTTCCAGATAATGTGTATATTCTTCTACAGAGTGACAGGATCAAATGCATAAACGCAAAGCCTTAAATTGCTGGTTCAGAGAAGATCCTTTTTTTCATTCAAATTCTTAGTTCATAGAACAGTGTGTTTGGAAAACAGTCATGGAACACACAAAACACATTTTATATATTTAATTTCACAACATTGCAACTCTTTCTTATGTTAATTGTTCAGACCACTGGTTAAACTTTTTTTGTTGATTGGGCCTGAATACAGGCTTTCCAGAGATTTCTTTCATTAATACTTTTAAATACCTTTCAGGTAGTTATATCATGTTTCTTCATTGGATTTGTAAAACTTGAAGCCATAAAAATATATTAGTTTGGTGTGTATTGAGGAAAATAGCTAAAAGTCTAATTGTTATCCATTTAGACTTTGTTATTTCCTTGTATAAAGTGACAAATCGGGGCTCTTGTATCAGTGCCAGCTGTAATGTTTTTTAATGCAGTGGCTGCCTTCTATTGTCTTCCTATTTTTGATAATGCAGATTGTTGGGAAATCTATAAGGAAGTAACTGATTCCAGGCAAATTGTTTTCTTCCTCCTACCCACCCAACCCCCACCCATCACCTCTTAACAGCATAGTTCTAGTTATGCCAGTGTAACTTGGGAAGGACCGAGGTTTTATTTGCCCTGAGTATAAATGCTAGCGTAGTGACCTATTTTAAAAGTATATCAGTAAATGATATCCATAAAATTGAATTAGTTAGATATATTTTGTTTAATAATTTTAAAATGCATTGATATTAATCATTGGCTTTAGGAATTGAACAGATTTTTGGTTAAAAAACCTGACTTGTGGCAGATGGTAAAGAATCTTCTAAAATGTTTGGATGAGAAAAGTCAGGGCGAACTACATTTTTCTGTTACACTGGTAATCATTTGAGAATTGATTTACCTCCGTGTTTAACAGTTTTTTTTTTTTATTTTGTTTTGTTTTTTAAATAATAACTAATTGTCAAGCACTGATAGAGATGCAGATTGTGGTGGGGGTGGTGGGGGAGAAATCACCTCACCAACTGCAGTGCATTTGTGTGTTTTTAACCCTCAGAGAACTCTGCATTTTAGGGTACTTGAGGCTGACTTGCAAATTAAAGTTTTAAAGTAACCTTTTTTCCATTGTAAATATTTCTGTAAATACTACCAATTGGAAATTAGAACAGTAGAGTACTTTTCTGAATCCAATCCTATTTTTATTTTATACAGTATTTCTCAGCTGTGATCTTTGGAGCAAAAGCCAACGGCAGGAAAAAAATAGTTTGTACCAGTTTCATGAAGTATGTCTTTGGGTTTTTGTAAATAATTTTAACTCAAATAAAATTGCTACTTTCAATACACATGTTGTCTTTAACATAAATCTATTGAACTGTTTTGGAGGAAGAAAGCTCATGAACTTGATATAGCTAAGGGGAGATATGATGTGTTATGTGAATTTCCCTTTCAACATACACATAAACATTTAACCAGTTTTTGTTAAACGTTACATAACTTCTCCCTTCCTCATACTCATCCGAATGTCAACTCTTAACTTGGATTCGTTTAGGGATGGTGATTTTCTGCTTGTATGTAGTTAGGCCCGTGATTCATTTGTTAAGTTGCCTTAGTCTTTTTGCCCCTCTGAATATGACCCAAGACTTTGTTGATTTGTTTTACAGCTGCTTTTAGTTTTTCAGTTTTCTTAGATGTCAGATTCTAAGTTTCCTGCACAAGTGGATTCGTCAACCTGTCCTCACTGCTTTCAAAACTAGATTCGAAGGGGCCTCTCCCGTGAGCTCGCATCCACTCTCCCCTTTTGCACACATACACAACATGTATAACCGTGTGGAAGCGGGCAGGCTATGCATATAGAAAGACCTAAATCACACACGTACATTTGGAAAATAAGTGCTGATGTATGAGCAGTTTCCCAAACGACTTGTATCTTGCTTACTCAGACACAAATGGGGCTCTCCCTGACCTCAGGACCGTGAAGACTAAACGGAACCGTGCGTATGAAGCATTAGCACCCTGTTTCAAACCTAGGTCTTGGTAAATGGTAGCTTTCGCCAAACAATTCTGTTTCCACGGTCAGGAAATGAAAATGTTCTAAACAGAGTAGACTACTGTGACTCTGTCCACACCTGAGATAAGAGCTTTCCTATTGCTGAGGTCCTTGGGTTTGGGTCCCTTTAACTGCAAGTCTCTCAAATTATTTCTAAAGTAGTTAATACCTTGTTAGTGACTAAAGCAGGGAGAAAATGGAACAAACCAGTGTGATTATTAAAGTGTTTCAAACGTACCACTGGTATTTTGTTACATTAGAAGGAAGAACTGGAAGAGTTTGCATAATTCAGTGTCCATTAATCTGATATTGGATGCACAGATTAAAATTTTTCTAGATGAAGTTATTTTTTTTTTAGTGGTCTTCACACCCAACATGGGGCTTGAACTCACAACCCTGAAAACAAGGGTACCATGTCTTCCAACTGAGCCAGCCAGGCTCCCCTAGAAAAATCTTTGAACAAAGAAGAATATCAAGTGTGCTGGTCAAACGTCTCTTCCCTTAGCTTCTGTGCAATTTGAATACCCCAAAGGCCCTGTACTGGTGTGAGCAAAAATAGAAAACAGTATCTGTGTATTACCTAGTTTTCAATGGTCTGAAATGAACTGTTAGCCACAGTTGTATTACAGAGGGTGCGGGTAGGTGGAACTATGCTGTTGGAAGGTTCATAAATCTTAGTGTAGTTTAATAGTAGATTGTAATAAAGATGCATGTTCTAACCCCTACAGCCTCTAGTAAAAAACAATGTGAAAGCATATAGCCAGAGCTGCTTACAAGAATGAAAATGGAACACTGAAAAGTGAGTATACCAAAGGAAGACAGGGAAGAGTAAAAAAAACAAAAACCTATGAGAACAATAGAAAATACCAAGAGCAAATAGATTTAAGTAAAAGCAAAGAAATCCTTTTATAAGACAGGAAGAAGTCAAGAATATCCACTAAATCTAACAGTACCAATAATTCTAATGAATGTAAGTAACCAAATACTCCCCAATGACAAGGCAGAGATTGTCAGACTGAAAAGGAGATGTACTCTAGGGGTGTCTGGGGGGCTCCGTCAGTCAAGCATCTGCCTTCGGCTCAGGTCATGATCTCGCAGTTCTTGAATTCAAGCCCTGCAATTGGTCTCTGCACTGACAGTGCAGAGCCTGCTTAAGATCCTCTGTCTTCTCTCAGCCCCTCCTTCCCTTGTCTGTCTCTCTCTTAAAAATAAACATTAAAAAAATTCTTTGAAAAAGAGATGCTAAATACAAATAGTTTTTGAAGGAAAAAGGATGGGAAAAGATAGACCATGCGAGCACTAAGTTGGAGTGACTGTTTTAAGACAAAAGACAAGTATTGGGACTAAAAACATTTCATAATGATTAGGGGAGAGGGAAAATGTATCAGTAAGGAATAATTATGCACCTAGCAGAACTTTTAAAATACAGCAAAAACCAAAAGGTAGAAGTAGACAAGGTCACAACCATAGTTTGACATTTTAACACCCCTCAGGAATCGATAGGATATATTTTTTAAAATCGGTAGGAGCAGGTGATCTGAGTGATCAACTACCTTAACTGAAATTTATGGGACGCTACTCAGCAGTTCTTCTGATGCATGTGAAACTTTCACCAAGACAGACTACATGATGGGTCATAAAACAAATCTCAATATTTCAGATGACTGGACCCTGTGCAAGGAATTCTATCAGTCAATACAGTACAATATCTAGAAAATAACACTAAAAAGTCATATATACTTCTAAATAACCTATGAGTCAATCACAAAGGACATTAGAAAATAGTTGGAATTGAATAACAAAATACAAATAAAATCTATGGGATGCAGGTAAAATAGTGCTTGGAAAATTAGCTTAAAATGTTTAGGAAGAAGGCTTAACATCTAAATTTCTACCTGAAGAAACTAAAGGGATAAAATGAGCAATTTAAGCCCAAGTAAGCTGAAAGAAAGAAAGCAAACTAAGAGCAGAAAGCAATAAGAGACAACTAAAGAGAAATTTTACCTAAGCCAAAATTTGGTTCTTTGAAAAATTAACAAAATTGGTAGACACTTAGCAGGACCAATCAAGAAGAAAGAGAAGTCACAAATTACCAATGTCAGGAATGAAAAGTGGACTATCAGTTATAGACGCTACAGATCTTTAAAAGGATATTAACATTATGATTAAGTCATTAAGTTTTATAATTGGACAAATTCCTTGAAAAAAATTTAAGACGGACTCAAATTTATTTGCCCTGTATCTTAAAAAAGCAATTTATATTTTAAAAACCTCCTACAAATAAAAGTACTATCCCAGAAGATTAGTGGCACCTTGTAAAACATTTAAGAAAATACCAATCTTAAATAGACTTCTCGAGAAAGAATAGAAGGAGGTACTTTTCAAGTCGTGGTATGAGGCTCACCCATAATGCCCTAATATTAGAGGCAAAAGGAAAGAAAAAAAAAAAACAAAACAAAACAGACCATTTCATGACCATAGATGCGAAGTCTTTAATAATAAAATATTAGAAAATAAAATCCACCCGTATATAAGAAGCATAATACATCACAACCAAGGAGTTGTCAAAGGAGTCCAAAGTTGGTTTTACATTTGTAATCAACATAATGAACTATAGGGGCGCCTGGGTGGCTCAGTCGGTTAAGCGTCCGACTTCAGCTCAGGTCACGGTCTTGCGGTTCGTGAGTTCGAGCCCCGCGTCGGGCTCTGGGCTGATGGCTCAGAGCCTGGAACCTGTTTCAGATTCTGTGTTTCCCTCCCTCTACCCCTCCCCCGTTCATGCTCTGTCTCTCTCTGTCTCAAAAATAAATAAACGTTAAAAAAAAAATTAAAAAAAAGAAAGAAAAAAGAAACATAATGAACTATATCAACAAAGGACTAAAATCATATGATCCCCTCTGCACAGAGAAAAAGTATTTGACGATGCAATAACCACTTATGATCTTAAAAGCTCAGCAAACTAGTATACTGGAATTAAAATGAAAATTTAAAAGCCTCAGCAAACTGGAAATAGATGAGAATTACCTTAACCAGATAAAGAGCATATATAAAAAGTGCTGTTGTATAATACTTCACTCCTAAGGTCAAGAACAAGGCAGAGATGTTCAAGCTCAACACTTCTATTTTTATTTTTTCTTAAACTAGAATTTAGAAACTGACCTAAAATTCACATGGAAATGCAAAGGAGCTAAAGTTGTCAAAATAATCTTTTAATAACAAAACTGGAGGATATACACTACCGAACTTTGTTTCACTATAAAACTACAGTAGTCAAAACCATGTGGTATTACCTACCGCAGGGAGAAAAAATCAGTACAAAAAGAGCCTAGATGAACACCTACATGTAATGGTCAATTGATTTTTGGCAGAGGCACCAAAACTCTTTAATGTAGAAAGTATTTTTAACATGGTTCTGAAACATCTGGATATCCATTAAAATGAAACCAAAAAACCTTGACCCCCTACAACCTCATGCCAAACACAAAAATTAATACCATGTAGATCATATAGACCTAAGTGTAAAAGCTAAATCCATGAGGGTTTTACAAGAAAGCATGAAAGAACATATTCATGATTTGGGGATTGGCAAAGATTTTTTAGGATAACCAATAAAGGAGAAAATGGATTAGACTTCATCCAAATCAAGAACTTTTATCAAAAGACACCATTAAGAAAATGAAAAGGCAAGGGGCGCCTGGGTGGCTCAGTGGGTTAAGCATCGATTGATTTCAGCTCAGGTGATGATCTCGCAGTTTCTGAGTCGGAGCCCCACATCAGGCTTGGTGCTGACAGTGTGAAGCCTGCTTGGGATTCTCTCTCTCTCTCTCTCTCTCTCTCTCTCAAAATAAATAAACTTCAAAAGAAAATGAAAAGCCAGGTCTCAGATTGGGAGAAAATATCCACAAATCGTATGCTTGACAAAGGACTTGTGTCCAGAATATGTAAAGAACCACAACTCAATAATAAAAAGCAAACAATCCAGTTTTAAAATGGGCAAAAATCCTGAATAGGTACTTCATAAAGGATGAAAACATGAAAAATAAATACATGTAAAAGTGCTCAACATCATTAGTCATCATGGAAGTGCCAATTTAAATCACAAGATGGTACTTGTATTCAGTAGAACAGACAGAATTCAAAAGATGTTAATGCTGGCACAAGATTAAAACTTTCTTAATGTAGTTGGTGGGAATGTAAATTACCACCACTTTAGAAAAATTTTCCAAATTATAAATTCCTTGTAAAATTAAAAATACAACTGGTCTTTCAATCCATTTCCATTTTGTCCAGGAGACATTAAAACATTCAACAGAAAAACTTGGGGAGGGGTGCCTGGGTGGCTCAGTTGGTTAAGCGTACAACTTTGGCTCAGGTCATGATCTCACAATTCATGGGTTTGTGGGTTCGAGCCCCATATCAGGCTCTGTGCTGACAGCTCAGAGCCTGGAGTCTGCTTCAGATTCTGTGTCTCCCTCTCTCTCTGCCTGTCTCCTGATTGAGCGCTTGCTTGCTGTCTCCTCCCCCCGCCTCTCTCTCTCTCAAATAAACAAACATTAAAAAAAAAAACTTGCAGAAAAAATGTTGAATGCTATTATTAATGTAATAACACTAGAGGGGTGCCCAGCTGGCTCAGTCAGTAGAGTGTGTGATTCTTGGTCTTAAGGTCATGAGTTTGAGCCCCAAGTTGGGCATAGAGATTACTTAATAAAAAAGGAAAAAGCTATTGGGGCGCCTGAGTGGTTCAGTCAGTTAAGCATCTAACTCTTGATTTCGGCTCAGGTCGTGATCTCACAGTGAGTTCGAGCCCCCCCCCCCCCCCCATCAGGCTCACTGCTGTCTGTGCAGAGCCCACTTCAGATCCTGTCCCTGCTCCCCACCCCCATCCCCACTCTGCCCCTCCCCTGCTCACACTCTCTCTCTCAAAAATAGACATTAAAAAAAAAAAAGTTTCTGTATCTAATTTGAGAAAGAGCGGGGTAAGGGCAGAGAGCAATGGAGAGAGAGAATCCCAAGTGGGCTCCATGCTCAGCACGGAGCCCAACGTGGGGCTCAATCTCACAACCATGAGATCACGACTGGAGCCAATATCAAGTCAGATGCTCAACTGACTGAGCACTCAGGCACCCCAGAAATCGATTGCATTCTATACACAGAATATATTTCAAGTAGCAGAAAGAGAAATTAAGAAAGCAATTCCATTTACATGTACAGCAAGAATATTCAAATGCCTAGGAATAAATTTAACCAAGGTGGTAAAAGACCTGTACTCTGTAAGCTAAAAGATATTGATGAAAGACATTAAAGAGGACACAAATGGAAATATATTTCATGCTCATGGATTAGAAGATTAATATTGATAAAAAGTCCATACTACTCAAAGCAATCTACAGATTCAATGCAACTACTATCAAAATAACAACAGCATTTTGCACTTAACTAGAACAAAAATACTAAAGTTTGTATGGGGGTGCCTGAGTGGCTCAGTCGGTTGAGTCTGACTCTTGATTTCAGCTCAGGTCATGATCCCAGGGTCATGGGATCAAGCCCTGCATTGGGCTTTGCACTGACAGTGCTGACCCTACTTGGGATTCTCTTTCCCTCTCTCTCTCTGCCCTTCCCCTGCTGGCATTCTCTCTCTCTCTCATATAAATAAAATGGAAAAAAAATTAAAATAAAATTTGTATGGAACCAGAAAAGACCCAAGATATCTAAAGCAATCTTGAGGAAAAAACAACACAGCTGGAGATATCACAATTCCAGATTTCGAGATATATTACAAAGCTGCAATAATCCAAACAGTATGGTACTGGCACACAGACACTTAGATCAATGGAACAGAATAGACAGCCCAGAAAGAAACACATGCTTACATGGCCACTTAATGTATAACAAAGAAGGCAAAAATATCCAACAGGGAAAAGACAGTGTCTTCAATAAATGGTGAAGGGAAAACTGGACAGCTACATGCAAAAGAACGAAACAGGACCACTTTTTTACACCAAACACAAAAATAAATTCAAAATGGATTAAACACATAAACTTGAGCCCTAAAACATAAAACTAGAAGACTGTAATTTCTCTGACAGTGGCTATAACAACATTTTTCTAGACATGTCTCCTTGGGCAATTGAAAAAAGAGTAAAAATAAACTATTGAGCCTACAGTAAAATAAAAAGCTTTTGCATTGCAAAGGAAACCATTAACAAAATGAAAAGGCAACCTACTGAAGGGGAAAAGATACTTGCAAATGATATGTCCAATAAGGGGTTAATATCCAAAATATACAAATCAACACCAAAGAAACAAAGAATCTGATTTAAAAATGGGCAAAGGACCTGAATCATCATTCTTCCAGAGAAGATGTACAGCTGGCCAACAGACACATGAAAATATTCTCAACACTACTGATCACCAGGGAAAAGCAAATCAAAATCACAATGAGTTATTACCTGACAAAATAGCTAGAATCAAAATGCGAATCAAAATCACAATGAGATATTACCTGTCAGAATAGCTAGCATCAAAAGGACAAGAAATAACAAGTGTCAGTGAGGATGCGGAGGGGACAAAACCCTTTGCACTGTCAGTGGGAATGTGAATTGGTGCAGCCACCCCAGAAAACAAGGTGAAGGTTCCTCAAAAAAAATTAAAAAAAGAAACACCATAGGAGCCAGCAATTCTACTACTATTTACCCCCAGGAAATGAAAACGCTAATTCAAAAAGATACATGTACTCCTATATTTATCGCGGCATTACTTCCAATAGCCAAGACATAGAAGCAGCCTAAGTGTCCACTGACAGATGAATGGATAAGTCTATTGAATTGTGGGAAATACATACAATAAAATATTACACGGCCATAAAAAAAGAATGTGATCTTGTCATTTGTGACAACACGGATGGACTAGAAGGTATTATGCTAAGTGAAATAAGTCAGAGAAAGTCAAATGCCATCTGACCTCACTTATATGTAGAATCTAAAAAACAAAACAAAACCAGACCCTTAAATACAAATAACAAACTGATGGTTGCCAGAGAGAAGGTGGGTGGGTAGGGGATGAATAAACTAGATGAAGGGGATTAAGAGGTATAAACTTCCAGTTATAAAATAAAGAAGTCACGGAGATGAAAAGTATGGCACAGGGAATACAGTGAGTAATATTGTAATGATGTTGCCTGCTGACATGTGGAGACTGCCCTTACTGTGGTAATAAGTAATATACAGAATTGTTGAATCATTATGTTGCACACCTGAAGTGAATATAATATTGTATGTTAATCATACTTAAGCTAAGCAAACAAATGAATAATATTAGTGAGTCATATTTGGATAGACTGTAAATAAAGGGGCAATGAAGAAATTATAGGAGTTCCAGCTTCTACTCCTAAGTTGTTTCCAACTTTCACTGGCAATACTGATTTTCTGGTAAGACTGTTTAAACTGCAATCATTTCTGTCAATTATTTTAATGTTTACTTATTTTTGAGAGAGAGTGTGAGCAGGGGAGGGACAGAGAGTGAGGGAGACGGAGGATCTGTAGCAGGCTCTGTGTTGTCAGCGACGAGCCCAATGTGGGGCTCAAACTCACCAACCCTGAATTCATGACCTGAGCCAAAGTCGGTTGCTCAACTGACTGAGCCACCCAGGTGCCTCAAATTTCTTTTAATTGTTAAAATAAAACCAATATTTACTTTGCAACAGCTGAGTTATATAAATGTTGTTACTGTTTGATAGAGAGAGCACCAGCATGGAGAGGGAGAGGGAGAGAGAGAATCCCGAGTGAACTCTGCAGTGTCAGTGCAGAGCCCCACACGCGGCTCCATTCCATAACTCTGAGATAGCTGATCTGTGCCGATATCAACGGTTGGTTGCTTAACCCACTGAGCCACCCACGTGCCCCTATGCAAATATTTTTGAAGCACTTTCTGGAGCTATTCATTGCTCAGATATTGGCCAGAAACTGTGGCGAAGGAATTTGGTAGCTTCCTACTGAAAAGTCTTACTGGGGGGGGGGAGACATTAACTGAAGACTCGACTAAATATATGCTAATGAACTCAGTAACTTAAATGAAATGAATAAGTATATAGAAAAATAAAGTGAAAAAATTGACACCAAAAGAAATGGAAACAAGAGTTTTAAAACTTAAAAAAAATTTTTTTAATGTTTATTTTTGAAAGAGTAAGAGAGTGTGAGAGGGGGAGGGGCAGAGAGAGAGGGCGACACAGGATCCAAAGCAGGTTCCAGGCTCTGAGCTGTCAGCACAGAGACCAACGTGGGGCTTGAACTCATGAACGGGGAGATCGTGACCTGAGCCGAAGTCGGATGCTTAACTGAGCCACCCAGATGCCCGAGTTTTATAACTTCTAAAGAAATTGAATTAGCGTTAAAAAAAATTCTGTAACACATATAACAAAGTTAATGGTTTTGAAAGCTGTTACCACTAAATTTTCAGGAAGTAAATAATCTGAATCTTATGCAAATTATTCTGGAGCACTGAAAAAGAGAGAAACACCCTAAAAACTCAGTGAACTGTATACAACAAAATAAGGACAACAGGGAAAAAATAAATTGTAAGGTTATCCCACCCATAACCATAGACACTAAATTCCTTTAAAATATGCTAGCAAATTGAGTATGGCAATTTTAGAAAATATAGAAAAGATACAACATGTCCAAGTTGGATTTATCACAGGAATGCAACAGTAAGTGAACATCAGAAAAAAACAACTCATCACATTAACAGAGTAAAGGAAGAAAACCATGGGTTCTTCTAAGTGGATGCACAAAAATTAAACTCAAGTACTATTCGAAGATATATATTCAAAATAAATCAAAAGAGTAGCTAAAAGAAATATTTTATTTGAAGATTTGATATTAATAAATCAAATGCAAAGATAGATATCTGTGCTCATCGCAACAAGTGCACTCCTTAATCCCCATCACCTATTTAACTTATCTCCTCCACACCCAAAAGTGAAGATATTGAAAGAAAAAAAATCTTTTAACAAAGTAGGAATGGGACTTCCTTGAAACAATTGAAAGTATCCAATAAAAACCTACAGAAATTCATCTTAAGTAAGATCCTAAAAACATTTGCTTTAAATTCAGGAACAAAGCAAGGATTTTCAATGTTAGTACTTCTATTTAATATTATATTAAAGGTCTTATCTAGTGTGATAAGACAAATAGTTATAGATGCAAAAGTTTGAAAGGAATACATAAAGCCTGAAAGTATTTACAGATGATCTATGTAGATGTTGTCTACATAGAAAATCCAAATGTTCATAGATGATTTTTAGAAATAAAAAGATAGCTTAGCAATGTGGTAGGTGGAAATTCAAAAGACAAGCAGCCAACAGAATTCAGACCAACCATTCTGCTGAAGACAGTTAAAACACTGGAAAAAAATCAAAAGAAAAATCTTTTTACAGAAGAATTGATGAGGTTAACAGACTAGTAAGACATTATTTGGCCTCAGAAAAGGTGAGGAGGAAGAACCCAGCATTCACAATCACTTTTGCCCTGAGGGATTTGCCAGTCCAGAAGAAATAACCGTGAAACTTTAAAGCAAAAAGTACTACAAGTCATAAGCATTAGATTGTCATTTCCTAACGATAAAATGGTCAATTCACAAGGAAGATACAAAAATTAAAAATTATTTTTTACCTAATAATATGACCTCAAAATATATGAAGCAATAATTTTCAGAATTCCTTAAAATTTTTTTTAATGTTTATTATTTATTTTTGAGAGAGAGAGAGAGAGAGACAGAGCATGAGTGGGCGGAGGGGCAGAGAGAGAGGGAGACACTGAATCCGAAGCAGGCTCCAGGCTCTGAGCTGTCATCACAGAGCCTGACGCGGGGCTCAAACCCACGAACTGTGAGATCATGACCTGAGCTGAAATCAGATGCTTAACTGACTGAGTCACCCAAGCGCTCCAATTTTCAGAATTCTAATGATAAATTGATAATTTGGACTTTATCAAAATTAAGAACTTCTGTTCTTAGAAGGCCACTGCTCAGAGAGCCAACACATAAGCCACAGACTAGGAGAAAATATCTGCAAATCTCCTATCAGATAAGACTTGTACCAGAATATATAAAGAACCCTCAAAACTCAATAATAAGAAAACAACTCAATAACAAATGGGCAAGAGATTTCAATAAAATCTTTTAGTAAATACAATACACACATCAACAGTTATGTGGATTTGTAAGGGAAAGGAAGAGTAGGAGGGAGGGATTCCCAAGGAGCATGAAAAAACTTCTGGGGGTGATAAGAATACTCATTATTTTGACTGTGGTCATGGTTTCATGGGTTATACCTATGTCAAAATTTATCAAATTGTATACCTTAAATAAATGTAGTTTTTTATATATCAATTATACCTCAATGAATCTCTTAAAAAATAATAAATCTTCCTATAAAGAAAACACTAGGCCCATTTACCTTTACTGGTGCCTTTTCACCAGTTTTTTTGAATCTTTACTTATTTATTTTGAGAGAGAGAGAGAGGCAGAGAGAGGAAAGAGAAAATCCTAAGTGGCTCCACACTGATAGTGTGGAGCCTGATGTGGGGCTCAAACCCACGAACCATGAGATCATGACCTGAGCTGAAGTCAAGAGTCGGATGCTTAACCAACTGAGCCTCCCAGGCACCCTGACTTTTCACCATTTTAAGAAAAAAATAACAGTCTACACAAATGCTTTAAGGGAATTGGGGAAAAAAAGAAATACTTCCCAACCAAACCACTGTTTGCCCATGATATCAAAACCTGACAAGGACATTATAAGAAAAATTATAATCCAGTCTTCCATGTTTAGATGTGAAACACTAAATAAAATATTAGTGAGTTGATTCTAGCAAAATATAAAAATGTTAATACCTCACAAACAAGTTGAATTTACGTTAGGACAAACACCAATCAGGGTGCAGGTATAGAAGCTTCTTGAGCGCCCGTGATCTCCATTCATGGCCCTTGATTCTCCCTCACTCTTTGGTGGTCTTATACAAATTCATAGCTTTGAGTATTGTCTCTGTGTTGATGACTCCCAAATTGAGACCTTCAATCCAAACCTTTCCCTGAATGTATATATCCAGGTACCTATTCGCCCTTCCCACTGGATATCTCATACCTAAGGTCTATAGTGAACACTGGGTCCCTCCTCACCCCCAACTGTACTTAACCCATTCAACTTTCGTGTCTCTTTGCTTCCATTGAGCTCCTATGCTCCCAACTTGGAATAATTTTGACCCTCCCACTGGCTTTACATTGAATTTATCCATTATCCTCTCATCTCTATCTTCAAATATACCTGGAATCCAACTATTTCTCACCACCTTTTCTCATTGCCAGATATATTTTTATTATTCATCTGTTTCTCATCTCTCTCCCCTACTAGCATGCAAACTTCATGAAGGTGGGGCCTTGTCTTTTTCATTACTTCTAAATTCTAGTGTCCAGATGGCGACTGACACATAGTAGGCATCCAATCAATATTTTTACAATTAATGACCTACAGTAACTTCTCACACATCACAAAAACTTAAAAGATTGATATTACCAATTCTGTAAGGATGTAGGGCCATAGATCCACATTCATACACTGTGGGTCTGAGTATAAAATTTTTAGAGGTTAATTTAATGGGGTCGGTTGAAATTTTACAGATGTCTATCTTTGACCTGGAAATTTGATTTCTAGCAATCCACCAGAGAAAACACTTGCATTGTACACAAAGAGTGAATATGAATATGTTCTCTACAACACCAGAATAGTGAAAGATCAAAACTACCCGAATGTTCCCTAGAAGGGGAATCTCTGAAATATCATGCACTGTCCTTATACTGACAAGGACTCAACCTCATACTTTTGGCAGGGGGGTGGGGGGGGGAGTGTGGGGGGGAATTAAGTTGCGTAGTAATATGTACAGTATACAATAATCAGTTAAAGTATAGATAATGTGCATGTATGCTTGTGAGTGCATAGATAGAAAAGTTCTCGATGGCCACATAGCCAAGCGATAACAGTGATTATTTCAGGGGGAAGATGAGATGAGGGAGATATCAAGGTGAACTTTGTCTAAACTTTATTGACTTGGGGCACCTGGGTGGCTGTCAGGTAAGCGTCTGACTCTTGATTTTGGTTCAGGTCACCATCTCACCATTCGTGAGTTTCAGCCTCCTGTCAGGCTCTGTGCTGACACCATGGAACCTGTTTGGGATTCTCTGTCTCCCTCTCTCTCTGCCCCTGTGCTCTTTGTGCTCTCTCTCTCTCTCTCTCTCTCAAAAATAAACATTAAAAAAATCTTTAATGCTTTGATTTCTTTTTACTGAAAATATATTTGTTCATATGTATTGAAAATTAAAATTAGAAGGACAGAAAATCAAATGAACAGACAAAAAGTTGGTATTGTTGGCATTGCTACTTAGTAGTTGTCCGCAAAGGGTGCTAAGTATCGTGTATCGATCATAAATGATTTGGTTACATTCAAGAGTGTCCCAGCAAACCACACTTAATTTAATTAAAACTGTCCTAATAGGTCAGTGGAAACTTGACTTTTGTGGGAACAAATCATCACTTATTGCCATTGGCAAGTGGTAAATATTAACATGGTATCTGCAACTAAGAATTCTTGAGGGGCTAACATGCAATGTATATTTCAATGAGCATAATATTAATAGATAAATGCAACCTTGGAAATAATTCTTGTTCTTTTTGTGAATGTCTTGATCCTTTTAAGCTACCCTGGAAAGGGGCACCTGGGTGGCTCAGTCAGTTAAGCATCCGACTTTGGCTCAAGTCATGATCTCACGGTTCATGGGTTCGAGCCTTGTGTCGGGCTCTGTGCTGACAGCTCAGAGCCTGGAGCCTACTTCGGATTTCGTTTCTCCCTCTCTCTCTGCCCCTCCCCCACTCACACTCTGTCTGTCTCTCTCTCTCTCTCTCTCTCTCTCAAAAAAAAAACATTAAAAATTAAAAAAAAAAACTATCCTGGAAAAGAGCAAATACTACTGAAAACAGAGTCCATTTCCAAATAATTGAAAGTATATAACGTGTTTGAAAAACACCAGGAGCAAGGATGTAATTCAAAGTAACTCTATGCAAGGATATGATGAGAATGTGACAACTATTTGCTGACAACCAACGAAGACGTTGGGAGGAAAAGCAGGAGCATGAACAGCAGGAGCCTGACCCTCTGATGGAGAGCCAAGCTGAGCGAGGTGCCATAGGATCATCACACTGTTTTTGTTTTTTTTTAATGTTTATTTATTTTTTGAGACAGAGAGAGACAGAGCATGAACGGGGGAGGGTCAGAGAGAGAGGGAGACACAGAATCGGAAGCAGGCTCCAGGCTCCGAGCTGTCAGCACAGAGCCCGACGCGGGGCTCGAACTCACGGACCGTGAGATCATGACCTGAGCCGAAGTCGGACGCTCAACCGACTGAGCCACCCAGGCGCCCCTCATCACACTGTTAAAACCATCCCTTTAATTTCAAGTAATACTAATGGACGGTTGATTGAAAACATATATACTTCTTGCGGCTCCTGTCTGGCTCAGTCAGTAGAGCATGTAATTCCAGATCTTGGGGTCATGGGTTCGAGCCCCCTAGTGTGTGTAAAGATTGCTTAAAAATAAAAAATCTTTAGGGGCGCCTGGGTGGCTCAGTCAGTTGAGTGGCCAACTTCAGCACAGATCGTGATCTTATGGTTTGTGGGGTCGAGCCCGGCATTGGCCTCTGTGCTGACAGCTCAGAGCCTGGAGCCTGCTTTGGATTCTCTGTCTCCCTCTCTCTCTCTGCCCCTCCCCCACTCGTGCTCTGTCTCTCTCAAAAACAAACATTTAAAAAAATTATTAAAAAAAATTTAAAAACTTAAAAAAATGTATACTTCTCTTAGAATATGAAACATGAGAATTTTTACTGGGGGGATTTTTCTCACAACCACTGCAAGGAATTTCTGACACACAAAACTTGAGTCAAGCTCTGAAGTGGGCGTAAACTGAAATGAAGTCATTGCCTTCCAGTAACATTTGGCTTTTCTTTCCTTTTCTTTTACAAAACTGTAAAAGTGCAAGAAAATTTTATGGTGATTTTGGGAGGATGATGGCAGCATTCAATTAATATTGACATAAATCATAAGGTATGTAACCCTTGGATTCTATTTGGAGAGTCTTTCTGAGACTGCTGAGGTTGAAGGGCCATTTCAAGGGTCAGTTTGGTACCACGTGCTTTCATGTGTCTTTTCTCTGACATCACCTCTGCAACATCCTGGGAGGAAGAGTGGTACCCATTTCACAGAGAAATAAATCCAGGCTCTGGCAGGTTAAGTGGTTAACTGAGGTCCCAGAAGAGGCAGAATCAAGATTTAAACCCAGATCTGCCTGATTCCAAAGGCAGGGGCCTCAGTACCCCATGCTGTCCTCTCTGGGGTAACCTCTCATCGTATTTCCCTTGTCTGTAAGTATCCCTGCATCTTTCTGTTTCACGGCTTTCCTGGTCCAGACTGAGCTCGTTGAGAGCAGGAAGCAGGATTTATTCATGTTTGAATGCACAGGGTCCCGATGGAACTAGCTTAAAATAACTTTTTATTTTTATCTCCACCAATTTCTAAAATAAATTCTGATTTCTTACAGCAAGGAAGAAACCATTTAAGGTTCCAGGGATGAGACTAATTAGAAGCAGGACTCCAGGAAGGACAGACACAGTTAAGAAAAAGAAAAAAAAAAAAATTCGGCTGATAGGATAGCTCATTGGTTTGAATGTTTTGAGAAGTGATTTACATGTCATTTGGCAGTGTGGGATGAATCAGAGATACTTAGAAAAGAAAGTAAATTATTAATTTAGAGGTCAGAAAAAAGTTGCACAAGGAAAGAAGAAGTGTAATTGTGGTATGTATATATGGTTCGTCTGGGAGTAATATATGTGTATATGGTTGCAGTAATGAATATTAACCACTGATTTCCCCCAAACCTGTGATCTAGCTATTTGGGGAGAATAAGTATGTGGAGGCAAGGGACATAGGAGAGAGAAATCCTAATCTTCTAGGTCAGCCAATCCGTGGAAAAATCAAGAAATAGTATAAGCATATTGTCTAGAAATACAGAGGTGACTGACATGAGCTGAAGAAATAGCCAGAAGGGCCAGTGCTAGATGCTTCTGGGGAACAAGCTCAGCATGTATTGGAGGAGAGCCCAGAGAACTATTATTTTTCATTGTAAGCTATTTCACTGTAAAACTTTTTTTTTTAATATTTTATTTTTAAGCAATCTCTACACCCAACGTGGTGCTTGAACTCATGACCTTGAGATCAAGAGTCGCTTGCTCTACCGACTGATCCAACTGGGTGTCCCTCATTGTAAAAGTTTTGACTTTTTAAGGTGCATACACATACGCACACGCTTTGGGAGAGAGAAAATCTAAATTGTGAAAGTCAAGTGAGTGGCAGCTGAGCCTGGCTTCGGGGTGGAAACCACATCCTGAGTTGAACCTTCAGACCATGGAACAATTTCTAAAGCACTTGAGCATGAATGCTCACATGATTGGCCACGGGAAACATCAAATCGTTTTTGGTGGCTAAACTGAAATTTCAAAAAAGGCTCAGGGCTTCAGTACTGTCATCATCAGTACTCTCACGATACAGCATATCACGGAAAATAAAATAATGCAAAGCGGACGCTACTTAAGCACATGTGCCTGCTCCAAGATTTTCCTGTTTTCCGTGGCTGTTCTCCGAGGGGAAAATGAAAGCCTATCTTCATAAAAACGGCCCACCTGTACTGAACGTTCCCTCTATACATGCCAGACCCCTGTCAACCACATCCTGCCTTTGACCTTTGGATCACTGAACAGTTTCTGAACTGGTAAGCATGAGTGACTGCACAATCTAGCGTGTCCGTCCCGAAATAGCTTCGGTGGCCTAATATTAAATATGACATTTATTTTTAGGGTTTTAGGAGTAAGTGACATAGCAAAATCACATACATGAGAGACCAGAGTAAAGGAAGCCCATCTATTTAAAGTACCTGTTGTTTTTCCAACTACTACCTCATTCATCTTCCTTTCCAAACCTAGGGTGAGTTTTGGAGGATAATTTTTAGGATAAACTGCTAATGTTTATTGAGCCTCTAGGGTGTGCCTGGCACAGGTTTCAATTTTTAGATACTTCCAGAAGAAGCTGTTGTTTCAGTTCTGGGACTCCAGGTCCGTGCTGGAAGGGTTCATGAAATGTGCACAAGCTATCTTTTAACTAATTTTCAAGGCAATGTGAAGTTAAGAGAAAAAAGGAGGCGAGGGGGCCTGGTTGGCTTAGAGTAGAGCATGAAACTCTTGATCTCGGGGTTGTGAGTTCAAGCTCCATGGTGGGCATAGAGCTTACATTAAAAAAAAAAGAAGAAGAAAAAAAGAAAAAAAAGGGTTTTTTTGCGCCTTGCCTAGATGTTAACAAGTCATTTATGATGTGGCATACACATCTCTTCTGCCCATCAAAGTAATGCAGTGTTGTTTTAATCAAATCTACCTGGTAAAGTGACTTGATGGTGATGTACGTATTGCAGGTGGAGACGGGGAGCCACAGGCATGTACAGCCTCGTGCTGTAGGAAAATGAACCACTCCTTTGCAAAAAGCAGTGCTGAGTGCGGACAGCCCACGGCCTGGTTCCACTTTATCCTGGTTTGGTAAAGTGGGCAGACGTGGGCAGCTGTCTGGAGGGTGGGGCTGCTCCAGGTGTCCCGGTAGAAGCCAACGTTTACTGAACACCTATGAGGTGCTATGTTCAGTGCCGCGGGCTGTATGTGCCCCCTCTCATTCACGGTCACGCCAATGGTGTGGGGACTCTGGCCTAGAGAAGGCCAGGCTCACAGTTAGAAGGGAAGGGCTAAACTCAGGGCTGTGACCCAGTTCTCCAAGCCTGTCCTGTGACAGCAGGTGCTCCCTGAGTCTGCCAGCCGTGCAGGGCACAGGAACTTCCTGTCTGAGCTCCGTGGGTGTCTCCTGAAATAATCTGCTGGATCAGAAGGCTGATGGATGTATTTTATCTGTGCAGCTTTGACATTTATTTCTGTTTTGCTCCACCTCCATTTGTACTGATGCCTTGATTTTATGAAGATCTTATCTGAAGAGAAATTGAGGAAGAAGCTGGGTAAAGTGGGGAATACTCCCTTCAAGAGAAGGGAGTGACTTAATCATTCAGTATGGGGTTTACCCAAGATAAAATTTCTTCTTCTCCTTTTTTTTAATTTTAAAAGTGTTTGTTTTTGAGAGAGAAACGGGCACAGGTGTAAGGGGGAGGGGCAGACAGAGAGGGAGATTGAGGATCCTAAGGGGGCTCTGTGCTGACAGTAGAGAGCCTGACACGGGGCTCAAACTTGAACTGCAAGATCATGACCTGAGCCGACATTGACTCTTAACCCACTGAGCCCCTTAGGATCCTTGTCTCCCTCTCTCTCTGCCCCTCTAGCACGTGTTCTCTCTCTCTCAAAAATAAACATTAAAAAATTTAAAAAACAAGAAGGAAAGAAAATATTTTTAGACCAGCCTTAGTCTCTTAATCATAGAATGGACACTATCTCTGTGTGTTTCCTTACATTTTTTTTAACTTTATTTATTTTGGGGAGACAGAGAGACAGAATGCAAGCAGGGGAGGGGCAGAGAGAGAGGGAGACACAGAATCTGAAGCAGGCTCCAGGCTCTGAGCTATCAGCACAGAGCCCCATGTGGGGTTCGAACCCACAAAATGCAAGATCATGACTTGGGCCGAAGTCAGGCGCCCAACCTACTGAGCCACCCAGGCGCCCCTCTGTGTGTTTCCTTATGCATGGTTGTTTAGAAACACAGAGGACATCTGACATTTGTTTATGTTTGGGTTAGGGATTATCTGCAGGCATTATCTGCAAGTTTTGTAAGAGCTCAGTGGGCAAGGAGCTGATGTGTTCAAGTAATTCCTAATGAGTCAGCCTTGTTAAGAAGGGGGAAGCCCCAGCTGAGCCACCCAGATGACACCATGTGCAGGAGAAGCCACACCCACTGAGTCCTGCTCAAATCCCTGACCCCCAGCACCAGGGCTGACAAAAATGACTATGGTTTGAAGCTACTAAATTCTGGTGTACTTTGTTACACAGCTATAGCTAAGACAGACACTAACTAGGAAGAGCCTGAGCTGGGAAGATGCATAGATTCATCGGCCAAGGCTGAATTCAAGTAAGCTAAACTCATGAGATATACAAGGTGCACACAGAAGGGGGTGAAAAGGCGAGGGAGTGGAGGCAGGCACAGAGGGAGCAGAGTCACCACGAAGGGGAAGGAAGGTCAAGCCAGCTCTGTTGCTGAGGGGTGAATAAGGTGGCCTGATTCTTAGCAGAGAACTGTACGATGTGTGCACGTGGCAAAAGTTGAAGTCTTTGTCGAATAAACAAGTGAATTCAGGAGGCAGTCAGCTCTCCTGTTCTACCTATCTCCATTTCATCAGTGAAATACATTCCTCTCAATGGTGTCCTCTGGTTTCTTATTTATTTTGCAAGCCATTTTGTGCCCCCAGTGATACTGGGTTTCTTTGCTGTGCTTGCTCACTGTGACTGCAGTTTTCCTCAGACAAAATGTCAAGGGTTCCAGGATTCTTACACAGAGCATGCCGAGAGGAGAAACCTGGTTGGAAGGCAGTACTAGAGGACTTTTTTTTAAAAAAGATATCACCTATACATAATACACAAATCTTAATTGCTTACCTATGTATACACCATGTAACTACCACTCAGATCAAATCTAGAGAACATTTCCATTGTCCCGGAAGGTTCCCTTGTGCACTTCCGTCGGCACCACGAGGTAACCGTTATTCTGACTTCCATCTTCACAGATTAATTCACTTGGTCTTGAACTTCATATGTATGGAATTACACAGCATGTATGTGTTTCACTTCTTTTGCTCAACATAACGTCAGAGATTCATCCATGTTGTTGTATCAGTAATTTCTTTTTTATTGTATGAACGTGCCGCAATTTATTTACCTTGTTAATGAACGTGTACTTTGTTTCCAGTCTGGGGCTATTATGAATAAAGCTGTAATGGATATTCTCATGCATGTCTTTTATGGACATAATGCATTCAGTTCTCTTGGGCAAATATCTAGGAGTGAAATTGTCAGATCATAAGGCTGGGCATTGGTTTAACTTCAGTAGATAATGTCCAACAGTTTTCTGAACTGGGTAAACCAATTTATGCTCCCTCTATTTAAAAAAACAATGTTTATTTTGAGAGAGAGAGAGAGAGAGAGAAGAGAGAACGAGTGTGGGAGGGGCAGAGAGAGGGAGAGAGAGAATCACAAGCAGACTCCACGCTGTGAGCACAGAGCCCTATGTGGGGCTCGATCCCACGAATCATGAGATCATGACCTGAGCTGAAGTCAAGAGTTGGATGCTTAACCAACTGAGCCTCCCAGGCATCCCTTCCTGCCTGGGAATAATAGTCTATTAAAGACTATTTCTAGGTGCTATACTATCCTTGTCAGAACTTAATACTGTCAGTCTTTAAATGTTAGCTGCCCAGTTGGGTAGGTAGTGGTAACTCACTGAGGTTTTAATTTGCATTTTCCCCATGAGTGATGAGGTTGAACACTTTTTCATGTGCTTATTAGCCATCTGGATACCCTCTTTATGAAGTGCCTCTGGTCCTTTACCCGTTTTCTAATTGAGTTGTTTGTCCTCTTCTTGGTGATCCGTCGGTGCTCTTGTGTCAGACAAATGCATGGTGAATCTATTCTCTCAGTTGCTGGCTTTCCTATCAGTGATGTCTTTAGCTTAACATAAGTACTTAATTTTAATGAACCAGGACTTTAAGAATATATAATGTATATGTACGTTATGATAATAAAATGAATACTTGTAAAGCTATCCCAAAGTAGAACATGAGCCCTGCTTTGGGGTAGCATGCTCCTTCTTAAGTGAACTGCTCCCTTAGAGAGAACTACTGTTACATTCTCATGCTTTAAAAAACTGTCACCTAGTATGAGTCCATCTCTAAACAACAGGTTGCTCAGTTTTGCTTGTCATGGAGGTTAATAAAAATAGTGTCTTACACGGGGCGCCTGGGTGGCGCAGTCGGTTAAGTGTCCGACTTCAGCCAGGTCACGATCTCGCGGTCCGTGGGTTCGAGCCCCGCGTCAGGCTCTGGGCTGATGGCTCAGAGCCTGGAGCCTGTTTCCGATTCTGTGTCTCCCTCTCTCTCTGCCCCTCCCCCGTTCATGCTCTGTCTCTCTCTGTCCCAAAAATAAATAAACGTTGAAAAAAAAAAAAGTGTCTTACAGTGTTTTTGTTGTCTTCTGAGGCTTTCTTTTTTTCACTCATTGTTTGCTTCTAGGATTCATCTTTATTGCTGCAGATAGGTGTAGGTCCATTCCCACAGCTGGATAATATTCTATTGCATGGAGTTTTCACACTTGTGCTTTCGCACATCCATGGAAATAAGGCTTGTTCTCAGTATTTTTTTTTTCTCAAAGAATGCTATTGTGGTCCATCTTGCAAATATCTCCTTGTTCACCTGTGCAAGAGTTTCTCTACAGTGCATCCCTAGGAGTGGACTCTCCTGATCATGGGATGTGCACATACTGGGTTTTACAAAATACCGAATTTTCCAGAGTGGTTTTCCAAATGCCTTTGAATGTTTTCCAACATGGTTTTACCAATTTATACTTCCACCTGCAGTTAAAGTTGCCCCCATTGTCCCATGTTTTCCCCAACACTTCGAATGATCTGATTTTAAATGTTTTTCTAATTTTGTGCATATAAAATGTCATTTCTTCATCTTTCTGAAAAAATCTCTGGTTTTATTTAAAATTTTTTTTCTTAAATAAGCTCTATGCCCTATATATATATATATATATATATATATATATATATATACACACACACACACACACACTCCCAGTTTGGGGCTGGACTTTCACTTTCTTTACAGTGTTTTCTAATAGAAGTTCTTAATTTTGATGTAGTTGCATTTATTATGATTAGAACTATTTTATATTGTTTAATACAGGCATACTTTGGAGATATTGAGAGTTCAGTTCTAGACCACCACAATAAAGTGGGTCAAATGAAGTTTTTGGGTTCCCAACGCATGTAAAATATATATTTATACTATACCATAGTCTCTTAAGTGTGCAATAGCATTAAATCTTAAAAATGTACACCCCTTAATTAATACTTTAGACTTGCTTTCAGCATATCATAATTTTTTTGCTGGTAGAGGGTCCTGTCTCCATGTTGATGGCTGCTGACTGACCAGGGTGCTGGTTGCTGAAGCCTGGGTGACTGTGGCAATTTCTTAAAATAAGACAACAGTAAAATTTGTTGCATTTATTGACTCTTCCTTTCACAATTTCTCTGTAGCAGGTGATGCCTGTTTGATAGCATTTTACCCGCAGTCTGACTCTTTTCAAAATTGGAGTCAGTTCTCCCAAAACTTGCTGCTGCTTTATCAACTAAGTTTATGGAATATTCTAAATCTTTTATCATCATTTCAACAATCCTCACAGCAACTTCCCCAGGAGGAGATTCCATCTCAAGAAACCACCTGCTCTGCTCATCCATGAGGAGCGACTCCATATTTGTTGGAGTTCCGTCATGAGGTTGCAACCATTCAGTCCCATCTTCAGGCTCCACTTCTGATTCCAGTTCTCTTGCTATTTCCACCACCTCTGCAGTTACTTCCTCCACAGAAGTCTTGACCATGAGGGCTGGAATACACGTCTTCCAAGTCCCGTGAATGTTGATATTTCGACAGTTTCCCATGAATCACGAATATTTTTAATGGCATCTGAAATGGTGACTCCTTTCCAGAAGGTTTTCAATTTACTCTGCCCAGATCTATTGGAGGAGTCACTATGGATGGCAGCTACAGCCTTACAAAATACATTTCTTAAATAATAAGACCTGAAAGTTGAAATTACTCCTTTGTCCATGGGCTGCAGAATGGATGCTGTATTAGCAGGCACAAAAACATTAATCTCAGCATACATCATCAGAGCCCTTGGGTGACCTGGTGCATTGTCACTGAGCAGTAATATTTTTTAAGGAATCCCTTTTTCTGAGCAATAGGTCTCAACAGTGGGCTTAAAACATTCAGGAAAGCCTCTTGTAAACAGATGTGCTGTCACCAGGCTTTGTTCTTTCATTTACAGAGCACAAACAGAGTAGATTTAACATACTTCTTAAGCGCCCTAGGGTTTTCAGAAAGGCAAATGAGCATTGGCTTCAACTCAAAGTCAGCAGATGCATTAATGTCTATGAAAAGAGTCAGCCTGTTCTTTGAAGATTTGAAGCCAGGCATTGACTTCTCCCTAGCTCTGAAAGTCCTAGAAGGCATCTTCTTCCAATATAAGGCTGTTTCCTCTACAGGAAAACCTGTTGTTGAGTGTAGCCGTCTTTATTATCTTACCGAGATCGTCTGGAGAACTTGCTCCAGCTCGTGCATCAGTACTGGCTGCTTCACTTTGCACTTTTATGCTATGCAGATGGCCTCTTTCCTTAAACATCATGAACCAACCTCTGCTGGCTTCCAACTTTCCTTCTGCAGCTTCTTCACCTTTCTCAGTCCTCACAGAATTGAGGTGAGTTGGGGCCTTGCTCTGGATTAGGCTTTGGCTTAGGGGAATGTTGTGACTGGTTTGATCTTCTACCTAGACCACTAAAACTTTCTCCATGGCAGAAATAAGCCTGTTTGGCTTTCTTATCATTTATGTATTCACTGCAGTAGCACTTTTAATTTCCTTCGCAAATTTTCCCTTTTTATTCACAACCTGGCTAACTATTTGGTGCAAGAGGCCTAGCTTTCAGCCTATCTCAGCTTTCGACATGCCTTCCTTGCTAAGCTGAATCATTTCTAGCTTTGGATTTAAAGTGAGAGACGGGGACTCTTCCTTTCACTTGGACACTTAGAGGCCATAGTAGAGTTATTAATTGGGATAATTTATTTTTGTTTTTCTCTTTTTTTTTTTTTTTTTGAGAGAGAGAGAGAGAGAGAAAATCTTAAGCAGGCCCCATGTGGAGCGTGATGCAGGGCTCGATCGAACAACTCTGGGATCATGACCTGAGCCAAAATCAAGAGTTGGATGCTCAAGCCACCCAGCTGCCCCTAATGGCCTAATTTCAATATTGCTGTGTCTCAAGGAATAGGAACCTGGGGCAGAGGGAGGGGGTGGAATAGCTAGTAGAGCAGTCAGAAAATACACATCTATGATTTAAACTTGCCCTTAGATGGACACAGTTGTGGCACCCCCAAATGATTATAATAACATCAAAGATCATTGATCACAGATCATCATAACATGATAATGAAAAAATGTGAAATATGGTGAGAATTACTAAAATGTGACACAGACACAAAGTAAGAAAATGCTGCTGGGAAAATGGTTCCAATAGACTTGCTGGATGCAGGGGTGCCACAACGTTTCAAGTTGCAAAAAAAAAACCTCAATTTCTGCGAAGTGCAATAAAACAAGGCACACCCTATGATGAGGTATGTCTGTAAATCCTTCTCTACCTAAGTTGATAAAGACATTCTTATGTATTTTAAAAATATTGAACTTTCCTTTTCACATGTAAGTGCATGATCTATTTGGAATTGATTTTATGTTAAAAATATCAATTTCATTTTTCCCATGTGAACAACCAATTATCCCAGCACCATTTCTGACCCTTCTCTGTCAGTCTTTGTGATAAGCTGAATAATGGTTCCTCAGAGATGTCCACTTCCTAGTCCTTGGAACTTGCAAATGTTCTTTTATATGGCAGAAGGAAATAGGCAGCTATGATTAAGGATCTTGAGAAGGGGAGGTGATCTTGGATTGTGTCTGTGAGCCTGATGTAGTCAGAAGGGTCCTCATAAGAGTGAGGCGTAGACTTAGTAGACATTGATGATGCACTTTGAAGAAAGAGGAAAGGAGCATGAGCCATGGGATTGCAATGTGGTAGCCTCTAGAAGCTAGAAAAGGCATAACAACACATTCTGCCCTAGAGCCTCCAAAAGGAACACAGCCTTGTGGACATATTTAGAATTCTGGCCTCCAGAAGTGACAATGAATTTGTGTTGCTTTAAGCCACTAAATGTGTGGCAAATGGTTGCAGCAGCAACAGGAAACTAATATAGTCTTCAACATCACCTTTGTCATATGTAAAGGTTTCATGCTCTTCTGAGGCTGTTTCTGGGCTATCTGTTCCATTATTCTTCTGCCCACACCACACTGTTTTAGTTATAGTAACTTTATAATAAATGTTGATACCTGGTAAAGCAGATCCTTCATTCACCTTCTACCTATGTCTTGGCTACTTGACTCTTCTTAGGCTTTTGCATTTCCAGATACATTTCAGAATCCACTTGTCAAGTTCCTCAAAAAAGACACTTTTGGAATTCTACTTAGAATTACATTGACTCTATAGTCAATTTGGGGAAAACGGACCTCATTCTTTTAATGTTTATTTATTTGAGAGAGTGAGAGAGAGCATGCAACTGGGGGAGGGGCAGAGAGAGAAGGAGACAGAGAATCCCAAGCAGGCTCCATGCTATCAGTGCAGAGCCCCACACGGGGCTGGATCGCACGATCCTTGGATCATGACCTGAGCCCAAATCAAGAGTCCGGTGCTTAACCAATTGAGCCACCTAGGTGCCCCTTAAGATTATGTTTTCTAACTGCTGTTGGTATATAGAAATGTAATTAAATTTTTTTTCATATAATCTCTTACTACAATAATTTGTCTATAGATTATTTTTGGTTTTCTATTAGACAATATCACCTGTGTAATGAAAGTTTGATTTCACTGTTTTTTTATACATTTTTTAAATACATTTTTTCTTCTCTTACTGCATTGGCTAGCATCACCAATATAACATTGATAGAAGTGGTAATTGTGACAATCCTTTCTATATTTCTAGTTTTAAAGGAATTTTAACGTTTTCCCATGACAATAATATCTGGTATAGATTCTTTTTAAATTATGATCTGGTGTTGAACTTCATCAAATGGTCCTCCTCATGCTTTCCTTCCAGTGAAATACAGCAACATTTTCTAGTAAGAATGGACTGTCCCTGCTGTTGTCTTTGATTGCTTCTCTCTGGCATCTCTATGAGACATGTCATTCAACTTCTGACCTAATGTGCTTTGCCAAAGCTCAGGAAGGGGAGCCCTGGGTGATCTCAGCTAAGAGTAGACACATGACCCAATGCACATGTGGCTCGATGCTGGCCAAGTATTCCAACGTCAAGACCCTAACCTGTGTTCAAAAGTGTGGAGCCTGGGAGCTTCCAAGCCACAGAGATGAGGGGTCAGAATTGGTCATGGCAATGCTGGATCACTGCAAGATGAAGTCACAGGGAGCAGAAACCTGGAACCATGGAGCATAGGGCAGAGTCACAGGAAGGAGATATGTAGACTCCCCCGCTCCCCCTGCCCCCCCCCCACACATGCAAAGAGTTGCCTCTTTTGATCCTAATGATTCTCAGATCCCAACCTTGTTCTCATGAAGCCTCGCTCTGCTTCATTTCTGCTCTTACAGAAAATTTCTTTTCCTCTTACTAGTTGTCTCAGTGGGCTTCTCCACACGATTAACCAAGCCTGACCCATATCTCCTGCCACATCAGTTCCTATGATGCTGACCTCCACAGCATCTGTCACACTAACCCTTGCTTTCCCATCCCCAGAACCTCATTCAGGTCTTTTTCATGTCTCTGTAGAACTCTCATGCTGGTGGCAAACAAGTCTCTAGGCTGGCCCTTAGGCAATCACCTTCCCTGGCTTCCAGATGCATTAATCTACAGCCTAGCTCTGAAACTGCCTCTGCCCTAACCTAACTAACAACTGGCCATGGCTGTCCAGCCTTTCCGAAATCTGAACACATCACCTTGGCATTCAAGGATCCGCGGAGTTTGCTCTCATTACCTCTCAAACATTTTTTACCTCTCAGCTACAAGTGACCCACACTGCGACAAAACCATTATTTGCTTTGGGCGTCAGTGCGCTCACACTCTGCTCCCCAGGAGCCCTTGCTTCACCTGCAGGCCGATTCTCTTTAGGTCCTCTCAGGCTGCAAAGAACCACCACCCTCTCAGGTTCCTTAGAGATGGAGACGCTGGAAGTCAGGACACATCTCAGCAATGGTGACCAGCCCTCAGGAGCACATGTACACTGGTCCCCTGCCTGCAGTCCTGCTATTCCCATGACTCCTATGTTCTGCTATGGCTCCCCTGCTCCATCAACAAGCCCCTCTGTCCCTACTTCAGAGGCATTACCAACACCTGACTCTCAACCGCTGAAGCTGCCACTCACTAGGAAGGTTCTGCCCACATCGTTTCTTCAGAAGCACCTGCGGGTCCTAAAGATGCCCACAGTCCTCCGGGATTCCTCTCCAGGATAACTGCCTTTCTTTTCTTCTTTAGGTTTCCCTACTGGATACATATGCTTACTGTATTTTGAAATTAAAAAAAATTTTTTTTAAGGTTTATTTATTTTTGAGAAAGAGAGAGCAAGCGCTGGCATGAGCAGGGGAAGGGCAGAAAAATAGGAAGACAGAGAATCTGAAGCAAACTCTGCTCTGTTATCTCAGAGCCTGATGCAGGGCTCAAATTCAAGAACACAGACCATGACCTGAGTCAAAGTCTGGCACTTAACCGACTGAGCCACCCAGGCGTCCCTAAACTTAATTTTTAAAGTGAAAAAACCAAAACAGTGATAAAGCTGGAGTCCCACTGACTCACTCTTCTAATCTGGTTTCTCTTCTCTGAGGTACCCATTTGGGATGTCTTCTGGCCTTTTTTTTTTTTCATAAATTATATCCTATTTTATGTACAGATGACCCCCACAGCCTTATTTATTGTTGCTTATTTTGAAATACTTTCTCTTTAAAGAAGAAGAGAAATTTGGAAGGTTAAGAGATGTACATAGGCCAACATTCACCAGGTAGAAAAGGATAAGCAATGAAAAATCTCGGGTATCCCTGTCCCTTAGCAGAGGCCTTCTCCACCTAAGACACCTCGTCCCATCCCTCGCCTGGTTAACTTGTTTTCAAGGTCCTTGTTGCTAGCTGACACAGAAGTATACGCGCCAGTTTCTGTTGTCCCCAGCACTGATTGGAGGCCACCACAGAGAAGGGACCGAGTCTGTCTCGCCCAGAGCCTCTCCCAGCTCTTAGAACAGCGCCCCACGCCCAGTAGAAAGCAGATTGAGGAGTGGAAGGCGGATCTGGCAGTCTCGGGCAGTGACGGGGCGGGGGGGGGGGGGGGGGGGGGGGGGGGGGGGGGGGCTCTGGAAGGTGCGGTCCTGGGAGTGAGTGATGTCCTTTGAGGAAGGGCACAGAAAAGAGTTGAGGACAGAGGTTCAAGCGGAAGAAGGAGGGAAGGATGCGGGGTTGAAGGATGACCGGGGTATGGTGGGGACAACCCTGGGCACCGGGTCTGGTTGGTTCTGTTTCTCGGGTACTTCCCTGCTCAGGGCTACTGGTGTGTCCTCCCCTCCCATCGGCCCATCCCGAGGTGCAACCTCCTTGGAGACCGGCCGAGCTGGGCCGCCTTCTGTCCCCAAACCCAGCTCAAACCTGTCAAGGAGCAGCGGCGGCGAGGGTGTGAGTTGCCGCTGGTGGGCTCCGAGTCTAGCGCCTGTCCCCGGGCGCGGCTCTACGCAGGCTGGCCGGTGGAGAGAGCGCGGCGGGACCAGAAGCCCCGCTTAGCTCGCGTCCCGTGGTGCCATCGGAGGCCCCGGAAGGGCCTCACCGCCCCTCCCCCTCCCCCGGGGGGCTGCCTGGAGAGGAAGCTGGCGGGGGCTGGAGGGTGCGGAGCAAGGCCTCAGGTCCCGCGCCTGTCCTCTGTCCTTTTCGGTCCTGTCCTGGAGTCTTGCCAGCACCCTGGGGCGGCGCTGGGCCCGAGGTGGCGGGTGTCCCCTGCTCGGGGGAGTTATCGGGAGGGCGTGCAGTCTGTGGGCGTCCGACAGGGGAAACCGGGCCCAGCCACCTCTCCCGCTTCTTCCCCCGGGGCGGGGGTCATCAGCCCCCATCCCGCCCCCATCCGTCCCCGCACCACCAGCCCCGGCCTCCATCCTCCCCGGTGGCCTCCGCCCTCCCCGCCTGGAAGGTGTGGGTGTGGGGCCCCCAAGCGCCATACTGGGGAAATCCCCAAAGGTTTCTGGGGAGAAAAAAGTTGGGCCACCAAAGGATCGGTGGCTCGGGCAGCTGCATGGGGTGGACCGCCTGCTGCCTGCCGGGCTGGTTCTCCCGGCCTGCGCGCCCGACCCCGGCTCCCCGCCGGCCTCCTGGCTGCGCTCCCCGCGAGCCGGCCCCTCTCTTCCTCCCTCGCTCCGCTTCTGAGTTTTCTGACCACACCGGAGACTGCAGTCCCGGCCCGGGTCCCAGGTGCCTGCAGCGCCCCCTGCAGTGAGTCCCGAGACATACCCCAACCCAGCCATGAGTGGAGGCCCCCAGAGCCTTCCTCTCTTCTCCGCCTCTGTGGGCGGGTGGGTATTAGTTCTTAGTTTGAATCCAATGTCCAATATACAGGAAACGACACAAAACAAATGTGAAGCTTAGGAAATTATGATGAAATGAACAACCTTGCCATCACCAAGAAATAGTACTTTTCCAGCCTCTCCATATTACCCGCCCTAAGTCCCATCCCAATCTCACCCACTTGCCTCCTTCCAAAAGTACCCACCCAGTGCCCTGACTTTATAGTTGTTACTCCCCTTGAGGTTCTTTACAGTTTTTTAAAAAAAATTTTTTAACGTTTATTTATTTTTGAGACAGAGAAAGACAGAGCATGAACAGGGGAGGGACAGAGAGAGAGGGAGACACAGAATCTGAAACAGGCTCCAGGCTCTGAGCTGTCAGTACAGAGCCCGACGCGGAGCTCGAACTCATGGACCGTGAGATCATGACCTGAGCCTAAGTCGGAGGCTTAACCAACTGAGCCACCCAGGCACCCCAGTTCTTTACAGTTTTTATCATTCAGGTGCCTCTCTAGATGCTAGAGGTTAGCCTTGCTCATGTCTTTTAAACGTTTTAATCTGCAGGTTCCTTCTGCATCTCTCTTTTCATTACAATGTATCTGGGGAAGCAAGTGAGCCATTTCCCCTGTAGGGTTTTCCAGCCCGGATGTTGCAAATGGCCTTCTCAGTACAGTTCAGCACATCCCCTGGTCCCTAGAGCTCCTACAAATTGACCACTAGATCCAGAGGCTTGATCAGACTCAGGATCGAGATTTTTGATGATACTCTAGGTGTTGATGTGCTGTTTCATAGGGGAGCACATAATGTCTGCTTGTCTCTTTTTCCAAGATGTTGGCAGAGAGGATATTCAACTTTTCAAGGCTTACATTCATTAATTCATTGCGAAAAATGGAGAAATTCTAATTCCATCATTTCTTTTTCATTTAGGAGCTGGGTTGATTTTATAAGGACACCTCCCTTCATTTACTATTTGGTCACCCAAACAGTTCATAGAGGAAAGGCAGGATAGCTGATTCTTTTCATTTATTTGCCCATATTCAAGATAATGAACTGCTACACTGTCATCCTCCAAAGATGATAAATTAGTTTTTATTTTTATTTTTCAAATGTTTATGTATTTATTTTGAGAGAGAGAGAGAGAGAGAGAGAGAGAGAGAGACACGATGTGTGCATGAATGGGGGGGGAGGAGGGGGTTGGGCAGAGAGAGAGGGGGAGAGAGAATCTTAAGCAGGCTGCATGTTCAGCATGAGCCTGATACAGGGCTCTAGCTCACAACTGTGAGATCATGACCTGAGCCAAAATTAAGAGTTGGACCAACTGAACCACCCAGGCACCTCGATAAATTAGTTTTTAAGAATACCACAAGGAAGTTAAGGATTTAAACATATTTGATGGATTTCAGTACATTGCAGTTATTATCATCACTGATGTTCAAACTGTCCCATCTTTGGCCAGCGGGAACTTCTTCAGGTTAACTCTTAAGTCCTTCCTACATGACCCCATTAGGATGAGTGTTTCCTTGCTATCTGGTTTCCTTGCTATCCAGATGTTTCCAGCTCATCTTGTATTATTTCCTGCCCAAGACTAGAATCAGCCATTTCTCCAAGAAGCCCTGGTTTCTTTTAATGGGAAATAATAGTGAAGACCACGGCTGGGATGTTAGGGATCCTCCTCACTGCTGGGTTGCTCATAGAAAGGTCTTTTTGGTGAGAAAACCTAAAAATAGCATATATGATAAAATACTCATGCTTCTCCATCCAATTCCAACTGAGGACTTCAGGGTTCTTACTTAACCTTTTCTGTTACATCTATATTTCCCCTTCCACACAGGGAAACCTGGTTCTCAAGGACACAGTGAATAATTAAATTAGAATATCCAATTAGTCACTTATTTTTTATCTCAATTTATGTACACATGGGTTCAAAATAACAATCACAATACTACCACAAAAGACACTGATGAAAGAAATTCAAGATAGATAAGTGAAAATTTATTCCATGCTTTTGGGTTGGAAGAATATTGTTAAAATGTTCTTTCTACCCAGAGAAATCTACAGATTCCACGGAATCGCTATCAAAACTCCAATGGCATTTTCCCACAGAACAAATAATCCTAACATTTGTCTGGAATCACAAAAGACCCTGAATAGCCAAAGCAATCTTGAGAAAGAGGAACGAAGCTGGAGGCATCGCCCTCCCTACACTCAAACTATATTACAAAGCTATATCAGTCAATGCCATACTCATATAGCAGTATGTATTAGCATTAAAAGAGACACATAGATCAGTGGAACAGAATAGAGGGCCCAGAAATAAACCCATGCATATCTGGCCAGCTAAGTTACAACAAAGGTACCAAGAATATACAATGGAATGAACAGTCTCTTTTTTAAAAAGCTTTTTAACATTTATTTATTATTGAGAGGCAGAGAGACACAGAACATGAGCAGGGGAGGGGTAGAGAGAGGGGGAGACACAGAATCTGAAGTAGGCTCCAGGCTCCGAGCTGTCAGCACAAAGCCTGACACAGGGCTCGAACTCACAAACTGTGAGATCATGACCACCGCCGAAGTTGGATGCTCAACTGACTGAGTTGGATGCTCAACCGACTGAGTCTCTTTAATAAATGATGTTGTGGGAGGGCGCCTGGGTGGCTCAGTCAGTTAAGCACCTGAATCTTGGTTTTGGCTCAGGTCGTGATCTCATGGTTTGTGAGACTGAGCTCTGTGCTGACAGTGTGGACCCTGCTTGGGATTCTCTCTCTGCCCATCCCCTACTCGCACTCTTTCTCTCTCAAAATAAACAAACAAACTTAAAAAAGTAAATGACGTTGTGAAAACTGAATAGCCACGCATAAAAAAATGAAACTGGATCCCTATCTTATACCACACACAAACATTAACTCAAATAGATTAAAGACTTGAATGTAAGACCTGAAACCATGAAACTCTGAGAAGGCAATATAGGCAGTAAGCGCCATGACATCAGTCTTGGTGCAGATTTTTTTGGATCTGACTCCAAAAGCAAAGGAAATAAAAGCAAAAGCAAAAGCAAACAAGTGAGACTACATGAAACTAAAAAACTTTGGCCCAGCAAAACCAATGACAAAATGAGAATGCAACCTGCTGAATAGGAAAAGATACTTGCAAATGATGTATCTGCTACGTGGTTAATATCCATAGTATATAAAGAATTCATACAACTCAATACCAAAAAAAATCAATTAATAGGAAGAAGATCTGAATAGACATTTTCCCAAAGAAGACATACAGATGGCCAACAGATGCATGAAAAGATGCTCAACATCACTCATCATCAGAGAAATGCAAATGAAAACCACAGTGAGATATCACTTCATACCTGTTAGAATAGCTAGCATCAAAAAGACAAGAAATAGCCAATGTTGGGATGTGGAGAAAAGGGAACCGATGTGTGCAGTTGCCGGGAATGTAAATTGGTGCAGCCAATTACATTCAGAAGACAGTATGGAGGGTCCTCAAAAACTTAAAAATAGTAGTGTCATATGATCCAACAATTCTACTTCTGGGCATTTATTCTGAAGAAAACAAAAACACTAACTCAAAATGATATCTGCACCCCCATGTTCATTGTAGCATTATTTAAAATAACCAAGATATAGAAACCAGAGTGTCCACAGATGAATGAGTGGATTACAAAAATGGTGTGTACACACACACACACACACACACACTGGAATATTATTCAGCCATAAAAAGGACTGAAATCTTGCCATTTGCTATAACATAGATGGATCTTGAGGGCATTATACTAAGTGAAATAAGTCAGACAGAGAAAGACAAATACCACATGATCTCATTTATACGTGGAATTAAACAACAAAACACTCAGCTCGCAGATACAGAGAACAGACTAATGGTGCCACGGGTGGGGGCAGGGAGGAAATGGGTGAAGGTGAGGTACAAACTCCCATTTATAAAATAAATAAGTCCTGGGCATAGAATGTACAGCATGGTGACTACAGACAGTATTAATACTGTCTTGCATATTTGAAAGATGTTGAGAGTAGATATTAAAAGTTCTTATCACAAGATAAAAACATTTTTGTAACTGTATGGTAATGGATGTTAACTAGACTTACTGTAGTGATCATTTTGCAGCATATACAAATATCAAATCATTATGCTGTACACCTGAAACTAATATTCTATGTCAATTGTACCTCAATTAAAAAAACAAAAACTACTATATCCTAGGAAAAAATAGCAGAACTAGACTTCTGAAAACAGTTAAAACTCTTTCTGCATAATATTTAAATTCCACTTTCCATTTTTTGTTTGTACCATACCTACATTCTCAGGACGTAAAGCTGTTACATAGTATCATCTCTTTTTGACTCTCATGTAATCTTAATTCTACAAGTAACTATATGGATTTACTGCTCTCCACCACCTCTTACCATAATGTCTCTTTAGTTATTCTGGTTTGGAAGCTGATTATTCAGTGCATTCCTCAGGGGGCCTGGTGGATCACTCTTCTATAACAGCATAATAAAGGCAGGGTCAGTATTACTGATTTTCCCCTTTGACTCAGGCTCCGATCTGGCTCAGCACAGAACTGTTAATGATTCTCTCTTCATTTAAAAGTTGAGATTTTGCTCATCAAGGATTTTTTGGCATTAAATTTGCTTTTTAAAAAAGTATTGCATTAAAATCTCATTTACCTTGATTACTGAGTTGTTTGAGGCTCCCTAAAATTTTGCGCCTGAGGACAGCACCTTTCTGGCCTCACTCTGGTTCTAGCCCTAAGTTGGAGCTTTTCCTTTGTCTTTCCTCTTCCCATCCCACTTAATTTTGATTCCACTCCTGTCAGCTGCCGTCTATTGTCGGGTCCACTGCCAAGAGAGCTCAGGCAGCTTAGTGTGAGAATTCACAGACCTTCAGACCTTATTGTACAGCCTTACCTCGCCCGCCAGTGGGGTGAGCCACGCCCTCCCAGTCTCAGCTGCACATCCTCGCTCTGCCCCCCTACTGTGCCCAGGAGAGGCTCTCCTGCCAGGAGTGAGTGGGGGCTCATTCTGCTCTTATACTGAGAGTGTGCAGGGCCCTCAGGCCTCTAGTTACCCTATTGATTCCTTCTGCTTTCCCTAATACTCATCGTGATGTACTACAGGTCTCATGGCTCTCGTCCACCCAGTTCCATTTTGTGGTGATGGGGGATACACCATATCACCCAGTCCTGTAAAGACTGTCCATGGGTTTTGGTTTTAATATCTTACTGCTCTGTTTGTATTTGTGTGGGAATTTTGGAAGGCACAAAACTATGTTTCCACTACCACCGCCATCTTCCCAGAATTCTTATATTTTTAACAGGATACTTTAAAAGAAAACAATGGAGAGCCAGAATTATTTTTTCATGTACACAAAGCATTAAAAGAAAAAATGACTGCATAAAAAACAGACTGTTGTCTACTCAAGGCCTGGGTCTGTTCTCATTGTTAACAAGGGACATTGCAACTGCTAGGAATGTAACAGGTCCTGGTCCAGGCAAGACAGTCCAAACCCCCTTGTGCTACAAACACTCAGACATGTGACGGCCTAGACAAGCTCAGAAGAAAGGCAAAGTCCCCTTAGTGAAGAGGAAAGGGAAAATCCTGGGTTGCAAGACTATGATTCAATATTTCAGCTGCCAGGGTGGGGGTCCTGCTATGGGTCTACATTGCCAAGGTGACTAAGTTTCATTGCTTTCTGATGGGAGGCAGGGATTAGGGATGGGGATACACATACAATAGGCCAGGTCCCTGGGTGGTTTGTGCCCCTAATAGGAGGTTGACTTGAAAACATTCTGCTTGGAGCCCCTGGGTGGCTCAGTCAGTTGAGTATATGACTTTGGCTCAGGTCACATCTCCCGCTTTGTGAGTTCGAGCCCCACATTGGGCTCTCTGCTGTCTGCGGAGCCTGCTATCAATCCTCTGCCCCCCCCCCCGCACTTCCCCCGTTTATGCTCTCTCTCAAAAATAAATAATAAAACATGTTTAAAAACAAAAAAGAAAACATTCTACTCATCAAGGAAGCTTTATTGTCTGGGCTCTGGGGAAGGAAAAGACTCCCCTGAGGGGGAAAAATTCCTAAGCCTCTGCTATGGACTGAATGTTTATATCCACCCCCCCCCCCCCAGTTCATATGTTGGAATCCTACCCCTATGGTAGTGATATTAGAATGAGGGGTCTTCAGGAGGGCTTTGGCCTCAGGAATGGGATAAGTGTCCTTAACAGAGGCCTGGGAAAAGCCACCTTGCCCCTTCACCATGTGAATGCACAGTGAAAAGATGGTTGTCTATGAACCAGAAAATGGGCCTTCACCAGACACCAAATCTGCAGGCATCTTGATCTTGGATTTCCAAGCCTCTAAAACTGTGAGAAATAAATTTCTGTTGTTTATATGCCAATTTGTGGCAGTTTGTTACAGCAGCCCCAAAGGAATAAGGCAGACTGTGATTTGGACAGCTAGTGTCTGATAAGTCTTATGGATATAAATAAAATAGAGGAAGGAGGTGGGAACATTTTATTTTAACATTTTATTTTAAGTAAAGTCTTTGTCCAGGAGGAACATAAAGGAAATGATATGTAAGAAGAGAACTATATGTTCATCTCCCTGGGGCCTAAAAATGCATTTGAGAAGATTCAATATTCTTTTCTGATTGAAACCCACTTAATAAAGTGGTAATAGGGGGGATTAGAACCTCCAGAATTTTGGGAAAATTCGGGAAATAGAATAATCTGATAAAACTATACAACATGATTAAGTTACAAAATATAAATATAAAATTGGGTTAAAGACCTAAAAGACTTCATTGAAACCATAAGTGAATTAGAGAATATGAAAAACCAATGAAAAATGGAAAAACAAAAAAAATACATAAAAAGAATTTCTACAACCCTCCTCTCAAAAAGCCAGGGAAATGACCATGCCATTGGATGAATAAGGTAATAGATCTGTGACCTAGAAGACAGAGTAATTGAAAGCAATCAAGCTGAACAGGAGAAAATAAAAATAATGAAAAGTGAGAATAGATTACGGGAATTCAGCAATACTATTGAACATAACAACATTTGCATTACAGGAATCCCTGAAGGAGAAGAAAGCAAAAAGGGGACAGAAATAATAGCTGAAAACTTCCTGAACTTGGGGAAGGAAACAAAAATCCAGATCCACAAGGTACAGAGAGTCTCCAACAAAATAAACCCAAGGAGGTCCACACCAAGACACATAGTAATTAAAATGGCAAAAAAGTAGTGACAAAGAGAGAATTTTAAAAGCAGCAAGAGGAAAGAAAATAGTTACATACAAGGGAAACCCCACAAAGCTATCAGCTGATTTTTCAGCAGAAACTTTGCAAGCCAGAAGGGAGTGGCAGGATATATTCAAAGTGCCGAAAGAAAAAAAGGTACAACCAAGAATACTCTAGCCAGCAGGCTGTCATTCAGAATAGAAGGAGAAATAGAGTTTCTCACACAAACAAAAGTTAAAGGAATTCATGACCACTAAACCAGCCCTATAACAAATGTTAAAGGGGGGGCACTTGGGTGGCTCAGTTGGTTGAGCGTCCAACTTAAGCTCAGGTCATGATCTGACAGTTTGTGGGTTTGAGACTTGCGTTGGGCTCTGTGCTGAGAGCTCAGAGCCTGGAGTCTACTTTGGATTCTATGTCTCCCTTTCTCTACCCCTCCTCTGCTTGCACTGTCTCTCTTTCTCAAAAATAAATAAAAACGTTTTTTTAAAAAAGATGTTAAAGGAGACTGAGTGGAAAAGGAAAGAGCATAAGTGGGAGTAAGAAAAGCAGAAAGCACAAAGCAGTAAAATCAAGTATATCTGTAAAAATCAGTCAAGGTTTTCACAAAATAAAAGGATGTAGAGTATGATACCATAGACCTAAAATGCGGAGGGAGAGAGGAGTAACAATTTAGTGCCTTCAGTAACAAATTTAAGCGACCATCAACTTAGTGTAGATTGCTATATGCAGAAGATGTTATATATAAATCTAATGATAACCACGAATCAAAAACTGGTAATAGATACGCAAAAAATAGAGAAAGGAATCCAAGTCTATCACTAAAGAAAGCCAGCAAACCATGAAAGAAGAAAAGAAAGGAACAGAGAAGAATTCCAAAAACAATCATAAAACAAGTAATGACAACAAGTACATACCTATAAATAATTACTTTGAATATAAATGGACTAAACACTCCAAACAAAAGACATAGGGTGATAGAACAGATAAAAAAGCAAGACCCATCTATATTCTGTCTACAAGAGACTCATTTCAACCTAAAGACACATGCAGACTGAAAGTGAAGAGATAAAAACCCACTTATTATTCAAATGGAAGTGAAACAAAAGCTGGGGTAGCATTACATACATTGGAGAAGATAAACGTTATTATTAAAAAAAATTTTTTTATATTTTATTTATTTTTGATAGAGAGAGACAGAGCACAAGTGGGGGAGGGGCAGAGAGAGAAGGAGACACAGAATCCAAAGCAGGCTCCAGGCTCCAAGCTGTCAGCAGAGCCCAACGCAGGGCCTGAACTCACAAACTGAGAGATCATGACCTGAGCTGAAGACGGACGCTCAACCAACTGAGCTACCCAGGAGCCCCAGATAAAATAAACTTTAAAACAAAGAGTGTAACAAGAGACAAAGAAGTATACTATATAATCATAAAGGAAACAATCCAACAAGAAGATAGAACATTTATAAATATTTATGCACCCAACATGAAAGCACAGAAATATATAGAGCAGCTAATAACAAACTTAAAGGAGGTAATTGGTAGTAATATAATAACTGTAGGGGACTTTACCACCCCACTTACATCAATGGATAGATCATCTGAACAGAAAATCAATAAGGAAACAGTGGCTTTGAATTACACATTGAACCAGAAGGATCAAACAGATGTATTCAGAACATTATCAAGTATATCCTAAAACAGAATACACATTCTTTTCAGGTGCACATGGAACATTCCCCAAAACACATCACATATTAGGCCACAAAACAAGCCTCAACAAAATCAAAAAATATCAAAGTCATACCATACATCTTTTCTGACCACAATGCTATGAAACTAGAAATCAACCACAAGAAAAAATGTGAAAGGACACAAATACATGGAGATTAAATAACATGCTACTAAATAATGAATGAGTCAACCAGGAAATCAAAGAGGAAACAAACAAACAAACAAAATACATGGAAACAAATAGAAATGAAGACACAACGGTCCAAAAATCTTTGGGAAGTAACAAAAGCTGTGCTAAGAGGGAAGTTTACAGCAATATAGGCCTAAGAAAAATCTTAAACATCCTAACCTTATATTTAAAGGAGCTAGAAAAAGAACACATAAAACAGTAGAAGGAAGGAAATAATAAAGATTAGAGCAGAAAGGGGTGTCTGGGCGGCTCAGTCGGTTAAGCATCCGACTCTTGATCTTGGCTCAGGTCATGATCTCATGGTTCATGGGTTCAAGCCCTGCATCAGGTTCTGTGTGACAGTATGGAGCCTGCTTGGGATTCTCTGTCTCCCCCTCTCTCTGCCCTCATCCACTGGCATGTGCTTGCTCTCTCAAAATAGACAAACTTAAATTTTTTTTAAAAAAAAGATTAGAGCAGAAATAAAATAGAAACTAAAAAACCAATAGATCAATATAACCAGGAACTGGTTCCTTAAAAAGACCAGCAAAATTGGTAAGCCTTTAGCCAGACTCATCCAAAAATAAATAAAAAAAGAGAACTCAAAATCACAAATCAAGGTGGAGAAATAACAACTGATACCACAGAAACATGATCTTGTGGTTCATGAGTTCATGCCCCTCATCAGGCTCTATGCTCCCAGAGCAGAGCCTGCTTGGGATTCTCTCTCTCCCTTGTTCTCTGCCTCTCCCCTGCTCACACTGTCTCAAAATAAAGAATGAAACTTAAACAATTTTGAAAAGGACTATAAGAATATGAAAAACTTAGGCCAATTGGACAACCTAGAAGAAATGGATAAATTCCTAGAAACATATAACCTCTCAAAACAATTAGGCAGAAATAGAAAATTTGAACAGACTGATTACCAGCAAAGAAATTGAAAAACTAATCTAAAAACTCCCAACCAGACCAGATGACTTCACAGGCAACTTCTACCAAACATTTATTTAAAAAAAAAAAATTTTTTTTTAACGTTTTATTTATTTTTGAGACAGAGAGGGACAGAGCATGAATGGAGGAGGGGCAGAGAGAGAGGGAGACACAGAATCGGAAGCAGGCTCCAGGCTCTGAGCCATCAGCCCAGAGCCTGATGCAGGGCTCGAACTCACGGACCGTGAGATTGTGACCTGAGCTGAAGTCAGATGCCCAACCGACTGAGCCACCCAGGTGCCCCAAATATTTAAAGAAGAGTTAACACCTATACTTGTCAATTTATCCCCCAAAATACAAGAGGAAGGTAAGCTTCCAAATTCATTTTATGATGCCTACATTACCTTGATTCTAAAATCAGATAAAGACACTAAAAAAAAGTTCACTATAGGCCAATATCTCTGGTGAACACAGATGCAAAAGTCCTCAATAAAATATTAGCAAACAGAACTCAAAACAATACATTAAAAAAATGAGTCATCACAATCAAGTAGAATTTATTCTTGGGATGCAAGGGTGGTTCAATATTCACAAGTCAAAGAACGTGACACATCACATCAACAAAAGAAAGGATATGGGATGCTGGGTAGTTCAGTTGATTAAGCATCCGACTTCGGCTCAGGTTATGATCTTACAGCTTGTGAGTTCAAGCCCCACATTGGGCTCTGTGCTGACAGCTCAGAGCCTGGAGTTTCAGATTCTGTGTCCCTCTCTCTCTCTCTGCCCCTCTCCTGCTTGCACTCTACACACTATCTCTCTCTCAAAACTAAATAAACATTAAAAAAAAAACAAAAACAAAAACAAAAGAAAGGATACAAACCATATGACCATTCAATAAATGCAGAAAAAGCATTTTAAAAAGTACAACATCCATTCATGATAAAAACTCTCAACAAAGTATATTTGGAGGGAACATACCTCAACGTAATAAAGGCCATATATGAAAAACCCATAGCTAACATCATACATGATGGTGAAAAACTGCGAGATCAGGAACACGACAAGGATGCCCACTCTCACCACTTTTATATAACATAATACTGGAGGTCCTCACCATAGCAATCAGACAAGAAAAACCAATAAAAGCACCCAAATTGGTAAGGAAGGAGTAAAACTTTCACTATTTGCAGATGACACGATACTCTCTGTAGAAAACCCTAAAGATTAGCAAAAAACTACTAGAACTGATAAATGATTTCAGTAAGGTCCCAGGATACAAAATAAATGTATAGAAATTCATTACATTTCTATACACCAATAATGTAGTAGCAGAAAGAGAAATTTGGAAAACAATCCCATTTGCAATTACAGCAAGAACAATAAAATACCTAGGAATAAACTTAATCAAGGGAGTGAAAGACCTGTACTCTTAAAACTATAAAACATTGATGAAAAACATTGAAGATGACACAAACAAATGGAAAGATATTCTATGCTCATGGTTGGAAGAACAGATGTTATTAAAATGTTTATATTACCCAAAGCAATCTATAGATTTAATGCAATCCTTATCAAAATAACAAGAGCATTTTTCACAGAACTAGAACAAATAATCCTAAAATTTGCATGGAACCACAAAAAAGACCCCAATAGCCAAAGCAACCTTGAAAAAGAAGAATAAGAGTACCTGGGTGGCTCAGTCAGTTGAATGTCTGACTCTTGATTTCAGCTCAGGTCACGATCCCAGGATCATGAGATTGAGGTCCACGCCGGGCATGGAGCCTGCTTGGGATTGATTCTCAACCTCTCTCTCTCTGCCCCCTCCCCAACTCATGTGCTCTCTCTCTCTAAAACAAAAACAAAAACAAAACAAAAAATTTAAAAAAAGAATAAAACTGGAGATATCAGAATACTAGATTTCAAGTTATACTACCAACCTGTAGTAATCAAAGCAATGGAACAAACAGCTCAGAAATAGACCCACGATTTTATGGTGAATTAATCTTTGACAAAGGAGGTAAGAATATGCAACAGGAAAAAGATGGTCTCCTCAAAAGAAAGAAAGAAAGAAAGAAAGAAAGAAAGAAAGAAAGTCTTTTCAATAAATGGTGCTGGGAAAACTGGATAGCTACATGCAAAAGAATGAAATTGGACCACTTTCTCACACCATACACAAAAATAAATTCAAAATGTATTAAAGACCTAAATGTGAGGCCTGAAACCATAAAAATCCTAGAAAAGAGCATAAGCAGTAAGGTCTCTGACATCAGCCATAGCAACATTTTTCTAGATATGCCTATTGAGGGGACAAGGGAAACAAAAGCAAAAATAATCTGTTGGCAATATATCAAAATAAAAATCTTCTGCGCAGCAACAGAAATGATTAACAAAATGAAAAGGCAACCGACTGAAAGGGAGAAGATATTTACAAATGACATATCTGATATACATCCAAAATATGCAAAGAACTTATACAACTGAACACTCAAAATATAAATGATCCAATTAAAAATGAGAATACATGAACAGACATTTCTCTAACACAGATATACAGATGGCCAATAGACACACGAAAAGATGTTCAATATCACTCATCATCATAGAAATGCAAATCAAAACTATAATGAGATATCACCTCACAACTACCAGAATGGCTAAAACCAAAAACACAAGAAACCATAAGTGTTGGCAAGGATGTGGAAGAAAAATACCCCTCCTGCAGTGTTGGTGGGAATGAAAACTGTTATAGCCACTGTGGAAAACAGAATGGAGGTTCCTCAGAAAATTAAAAATAGAATTATCCTGTAATTCCACCGCTGGATATTTACCTGTAGAATTTAAAAACACTAATTTGAAAACATACATGCATCTCTATGTTTTGCAGAATTATTTCCAATAGCTAAATTATTGAAGCAATGTAAGTGTCTATTGATAGATGAACAGATAAAGAAAATGTTGTGTATTGGATGGAATATTATTCAGCCATAAAAATAATGATATCTTGCCATTTGCAACAATATGGGTGGATCCAGAGGGTATAATGTGAAGTGAAATAAGTCAGATAAAAACAAATACCATATGATTTTCCTCCTAAGTGGATTTAAGAAATAAAACAGGGGCACCAGGGTGACTCAGTCGGTTGAGCGTCTGACTCTTGATTTCAGCTCAGGTCACAATTCCAGAGTTGTGGGATCAAGCCCCACATCAGGCTCTGTGCTAGGTGTGAAGCTTGCTTAAAATTCCCTCTCTCTCCCCCCCTACACTTCTCCCCTGTTTGCGTGCCCTCTCTAAAATAATAATAATAATTATTATAATAATAACAATAATAATGATAATAATTTTGAAAAGAAATACAGAAAAAAAGAGACAAACCAAAAACAGACTCTTAACTATAGAGAAGAAACTGATGGTTACTAGAGGGGAGGTAGGTGTGGGGATGGGTGAAATAGGTAAAATAAGAATATACCCCTATTGCGCTGAGCAGTGAGTAATGTATAGAATTGTTGAATCACTATATTGTACACCTGAAACAATATAACACTATGTTAATTATACTGGAATTAAGATTTAAAAAAATTAATGTTTAAAATTCACTAAAGGGAATCCATGACAAATTAGAGAATGCATAAGAATGGAACATCAATCTGGAAGACAGGGTGGTGGAAATCATCCAAGCTAAGCAGCAAGAAGAATTTTTTACGATGAGGATAGGTTAGGAAACTCCTGGAACAGCATCAAGCACACTAACATTCACATTATAGGCATCCCCAAAGAAGAGTAAAGGGGGCAGAAAACTTATTTAAAGAAATAATAGCTGAAAACTTCCCCACCCTGGAAAGGTAAATAGACATCCACTTCTAGGAATAACAGAGAGCCCCAAAGAAGATAAACACCAAGAGGTCCACACAGAATAATTAAAAAGTAAAAAAATTAAAGAGAATCTTAAAACAACAAGAAAATAGCAATTAGTTATGCACAAGGGAATGCTCATACAGCTATCAGCTGATTTTTCAGCAAAAATTTTGCAGGTGAGAAGGGAGTGGCATGATGTATTCAAAGTGTTGAAGGGAAAAACCTACAACCAAGAAATACTCTATCCAGCAAGGTTAGTGTTGAAAATTGAAGGAGAGATAAAAAGTTTCCCAAACAAAAGTGAAAGGAGTCCAGCACCACTAAACCAACCTTTCTAGAAATGTTAAAGGGACTTCTTTAAGAAAAAAAAGGTCATAACTTGAAGAAAATTATAAAAAGGAAAAAATTTCGCTGGTAAAAACAAAGATAGTAATCTTTGTAAAACAAAGAGGTAGTAATCACTTATAAACCTACTATGAAGGTTAAAAAACAAAAGCAGTCAAATCAACTATATCTACAAAAATTGGTTAAGGGAGGGTGAATCTGCAAGATAGCAACATAGGAAAACCCTGAACACACCTCCTGTGTGAACCCACCAAATCTACACCTATATATAGAGTAATTTCTCCTGAAGATGAAATGAGGGCAGACTGAACAGCTTTTGCACAACAAGGGATGGAGGGATCACACGGAGAGTGGCAGGAGAGATGGAGACACAGGGACTCCACACTGATGCCGTGAACCACAGTGAGGAGGACAGTATGAGAAACCTGGAGCAGATCCCTCTGCCGGGAGCTATAGGGAGAAAGCCATGGTACAAAAGGGCAACCAGAATATGAAAGAATTTACTTTCAGTGGGGGACCTGCGAGATGCTTTCCAGGGTTGGAGGGGCTGGTGAGTGCCACTGTTTACATTCCCCCTCCACCTTGACAGTGCAGACAAAACAAGGAATGAGTGCTCTAGCCAACCTGCTGCTTCAGGGGGTTCTGGCCGCTAGTGCACATGAGCTCTGGCAGTGCTGGGGCACAAAACAAGAAGCCATGAGTTAAAAGGAAACTAGAATATAAAGGAACTAGCCCTAGAACTTCTGCCAAAAGATGGGGGAGCTGCTGGAATGCTCTCTGGTGTTGTAGGTGCTGGTGAGCATCAGTGTTTTCATTTTTCTTCCACCTTGAAAGCACAGACAGAAGCAGGACCTGGGCTGTCTACTTGGCCTGCCATCTCAGTGAGTCCCAGGCTACTATCCAATGCCAGCTCCAGCTGCTCCTCCAAGATGGCTCCCAATACCTGTGCCCACCAGAGCTCGGCTCTCCCACCACTGTGGTGACAGTGTGGTATACACTGAGAAATCACCAGAAAGCACCCATGATATATCAAGCCATCCCATCAAGGCTACACAGGTACAAATCATCCTGGGACATCCCAACCCACACTAGCTTCAGCTCCAGATGAATCATCAGAGCACCTCCTGTGTGGAGTTCCCCAGGAACTCCCAGGCTGCACTTGTGTCAGCCTCAGTTGTTTTGCTAGGACACTTCTGGCATGGAGTACCGTGAGATTACCTGGATTGTGTCCACCTCAGGTCCAACCATCTCACCAAGGTGCCTCCAACATGGGGCACTCTGGGATTGCTGGTCCAAGCATGCACTGGACCAGACATCCCACCAGGGCACCCCCTACAGAGAGCACCCTAGGACTCTCCCCTCCATGGCCTGCACCCACTTCAGTTCCGGTGACCCACCAGGATGCCTTCTGTACGGAGGGCCCTAGAACCACCAACCACACAAATGCTTTAGCTACAGCTATCCTGCCAGCTATCCTGCATCTTTTTCACAGAGCACCCTGGACGCAGTGGCCAGTGCTTGCTTCAGCTCCAGCCACGTCAACAGGGTGACCCCAATGCAGAGTGCCCTGTGACCCCAGCCTGCACTTGCTACAGCTCCAGCCAGCCAAAGAAGGTAGGTACATATAGTATACACAAGGGAAGTTCCTACACAAGGCCATTCTTTCAAAAGTAGGAGACTAGCTATTCTAATTCATAGAAACACAACAAATCAACAACATGAGATAAAAGGAATATGCAAAAAATGAAAGAACAAGACAAAACCTCAAAAAAGAACTAAATGAAACAGAGATAAGAAGTCTACCAGAAGAAATGTTCAATGTAATTGTCATAAAAACTCACCATAATGGAGAGAAGAACTCAGTGAAATTTTCAAAAAGAGAGACGGGGCGCCTGGGTGGCACAGTCGGTTAAGGGTCCGACTTCAGCCAGGTCATGATCTCGCGGTCCGTGAGTTCGAGCCGCGCGTCAGGCTCTGGGCTGATGGCTCAGAGCCTGGAGCCTGTTTCCGATTCTGTGTCTCCCTCTCTCTCTGCCCCTCCCCCGTTCATGCTCTGTCTCTCTCTGTCTCAAAAATAAATAAAAAACGTTGAAAAAGAAAAAAAATTTAAAAAAAAAAAGAGAGAAACTATGAAGAATCAAGGCTGAAGAATATAATAACTGAAATGAAAAATACACTGGAGGAAATCAAAAGTAGCATAGAAGATGCAAGAAAAAACAAGCAGTCTGGAAGACAAGGTAATGGAAAGCACCTAAGCTAAAAAGAAATAAGGAAAAAGAATTTAAAAAGATGATAGGTTAAGAGCCTTCTAGTATAACATCAAGTGTAATGGCATTTGCTTAAGAGACAGGAAGAGAGAAAAAAAGAGGTAGAAAATATATCTGAAGAAATAATAGCTGAAGAATTTACTACCCTGGAAAAGGAATGAGACATCCAGGTCCAGAAAGCACAAAAGGCCCCAACAAGATGAACGCAAGAAGGTCCACACCAAGACAAGTAAAAATTCAAACATCAAAAATTAAAGAGAATATTAAAAGCAGCAAGTGAAAAACAACTAGTTATGTACAAAGGAACCATAAAGCTATCAGTTGATTTTTTTTTCAGCAGAAACTTTGCAGGTGAGAAAGGCTGAAAGAAAAAAACCTACAACGAAGATTATCTATACAGCAAGTTATCATTCAAAACTGAAGAAGAAAGAGTTTCCAAGACAAAAGTTAAATAAGTTAATCACCACTAAATTTACTAGAAATGTTAAAGGTCTTTAGGCAGAAAAGAAAAGGCCATAACTAGAAAAAAATTATGAAAAGAAAAAAATTTCATGAGTAAAGCAAACATAAAATAAAGGAAATAGAGTAATCACTTATAAATCTGGTATGAAGGTCAAAAGACAAAAGAAGTATAAGCAATTATGTCTAAAAATTAGATAAGAGGGGTGCCTGGGTGGCTCAGTCAGTTAAGTGTCTGATTCTTGATTTCAGCTCAAGCCATGATCTCACACTTCGTGAGATCTCTGACAGTGCATAGCCTGCTTGGGATTCTGTCTCTCTATCTCTGCCCCTCCTCTGCTTACTTGCTCACATGCACGCCCTCTCTCTCTCAAAATAAATAAACATTAAAAAATTAGTTAAGAGGCTCATGAAATAAAACATAGAACATGACATCGTGAAAATAAAATGTAAAAGAAGGGGTGAAATTAAGTGTTTTTAGAATGTGTTTGAACCTAAGTGACCATCAACTGAAAGCAGACTGCTATATACAGTGTTATACGTGAACTTCACAGTAACACAACCTAAAAACCTATAAGAGATAGACACACGCGTGCACACGCGCACACAAAAAATCCAAGCATAACACAAAGGAAGTAATTAAATCATAAAGGAAGAGAACAAGAGAAGGGAAAAAGAACAATGAAGAACTACAAAACAATCTGAAAAGGATGAACAAAATGGTACATACTTACCAATAATTACTTTAAATGTAAATGGACTAAATGCTTCAATCAGAAGACAAAGGGTGACTAAATGGATTAAAGAGAAAGACTCATCTACTTGCTGCCTACAAGAGTCTCATTTTAAACCTAAAGACATACAGACCAAAAGTGAAGGAATAGAAAAAGATACCCCATGTAAATGGAAATGAAACAAAACCTGGGGTAGCAAAACTTACATCAAACCAAATAGACTTCAAAACAAAGACTGTAACAAGAAACAAAGAGGATAAAGGGGAATAACTTCAACAGGAGGCTATAGCAATTGTAATTATCTATGCATCCAACACAGGAACACAAAAATGCATAAAAGCAAATGTTAACAGACATAAAGGAAGAAATTGACAATAACACAATAATACTAGGGGACTTTTAACACCCTAATTCCATCAATGGATAATATCATCCAGACATAAAATCAATAATAAAACAGTGGCTTTAAATGACACATTAGACCACAAGGACTTAACTGATATACACAGAACATTCAATCCAAAAATAGCAGAATATACTTTTTTTTTTTTGAAGTGCACATGAAATATTTTCCAGCATAGATCATATGGTGGGTCACAAAACAATTCTCCCAAACTTTGAGAAGAATGAAAACATATCAAGCATCTTTCCCAACCACAGCAGTATGAAACCAGAATTACAAAAAACAAGACAAAACAAAACAAAACGTGGAGACAAATGAAAATGGAAACACAATGTCTCAAATCCTTGGGACACACCAAAAGCAGTTTTAAGTTTATAGTGACACAGGCCTATCTCAAGAAACAAGAAAAATCTCAAATGAACAGTCTTACATATCAAGAAACTAGAAAAAAGATGAACAAACAGAGCCCAATGTTAGTAGCAGGAAAAAAAATACCAAAGATCAGAAAGGAAATAAATGAAGACTAGAAAACAATACAAAACAAAAAACTATTACGAAGGATCAATGATACCAAGAGCTGGTTCTTTGAAAACATAAAAAAAAAAAAAAATTGATAAAACCTTTGACCAAGCTCCAAGAAAAAAAAAAGGAGAGAAGACTCAAATCAGAAATTAAAGAGAAGTGACTGACACCACAGAAATTCAAAGCATTAAAGAAAAGTACTATGAAACATTACATGCCAAAAATTGGATAACAAAGAAGCAATGAATGAATTCCTAGAAACATAGAATCTTCTAAAGTAGAATCAGGAAGAAATAGGAAATATAAACATATCGATTTCTAGTAATGAAATTTAATTGATAATCAAAAGATTCCTAAAAGTCCAAGACCAGATGGCTTCACAGGTGAAGTCTATCAAGCATTGAGAAGTATAGGCATTAATTGTTCTTTAAAACTATTAAAAAAAAACAGAAAGAAGAAAAATTTCCAAATTAACTCTTTAAGGCCAGCATTATCTTGAGACCAGAACCAGAGAAAAACACTACAAGAAAACTACAGGCCAATATCCCTCATGAACATAGTTGCAAAAATCCTTAACAAAATATTAGCAAACTGAATATAATACATTACATTATATTGTAATGAATCAACAATACATTAAAAGGATCATTCACCGGGGCGCCTGGGTGGCTCAGTTGGTTAAGCATCCGACTTCGGCTCAGGTCATGATCTTGCGGTCCGTGAGTTTGAGCCCCGTGTCGGGCTCTATGCTGACAGCTCAGAGCCTGGAGCCTGTTTCAGATTCTGTGTCTCCCTCTCTCTCTGACCCTCCCCCATTCATGCTGTCTCTCCCTGTCTCAAAAATAAATAAATGTTAAAAAAAAAAATTAAAAAAAAAAAAAGGATCATTCACCAAGGTCAAGTGGGACTTATTCTGTGTATGCAAGGATGGTTTGATACCTGCAAATCAATCAGCATGATATATCACATTAACAAAACAAAGGATAAAAACAATATGATCTCAATAGATGCAAACATAGCATTTGATAAAATTCAACATCTATTTATGATAAAACTTCTCATAGCAGTGGGTTTAGATGGGACATGTCTCAACACAAAACAGGCCATGCATGATGAATCCATAGTAATATCATACTCATTAGGGAAAAAACAAGAGCTTTCCCCTAAGATCAGGAACAAGACAAAGATGTCCAAAAGGGCTAGTATCCAAAATCTATAAAGGGCTCACCAAACTCCACACCTGAAAAACAAATAATCCAGTGAAGAAATGGGCAGAAAACATGAATAGACTCTTCTCTAAAGAAGACATCCAGATGGCCAACAGGCACATGAAAAGATGCTCAACGTCGCTCCTCATCAGGGAAATACAAATCAAAACCACACTCAGCTATCACCTCACACCAGTCAGAGTGGCCAAGATGAACAAATCAGGAGACTATAGATGCTGGAGAGGATGTGGAGAAACTGGAACCCTCTTGCACTGTTGGTGGGAATGCAAATTGGTGCAGCCACTCTGGAAAACAGTGTGGAGGTTCCTCAAAAAATTAAAAATAGACCTACCCTATGACCCAGCAGTAGCACTGCTAGGAATTTACCCAAGGGATACAGGAGTGCTGATGCATAGGGGCACTTGTACCCCAATGTTTATAGCAGCACTCTCAACAATAGCCAAATTATGGAAAGAGCCTAAATGTCCATCAACTGATGAATGGATAAAGAAATTGTGGTTTATATACACAATGGAATACTATGTGGCAATGAGAAAGAATGAAATATGGCCCTTTGTAGCAATGAGGATGGAACTGGAGAGTGTTGTGAAATAAGCCATACAGAGAAAGACAGATACCATATGTTTTCACTCTTATATGGATCCTGAGAAACTTAACAGGAACCCATGGGGAGGGGAAGGAAAAAAAAAAAAAAAAAGAGAGAGAGGTTAGAGTGGGAGAGAGCCGAAGCATAAGAGACTCTTAAAAACTGAGAACAAACTGAGGGTTGATGGGGGGTGGGAGAGGGGAGGGTGGGTGATGGGTATTGAAGCGGGCATCTTTTGGGATGAGCACTGGGTGTTGTATGGAAACCAATTTGACAATAAATTTCATATATTAAAAAAAATTAAAAAAAATACAAAGATGTCCACTCTCACTATTTTTATTCAACATAGTACTGGAAGTCCTTTCCACAGCAGTCAGACAAGAAAAAGAAATAAAAGACATCCAAATTGGTAAGGAAGAAGTTAAACTGTCACTATTTGCAGATGACATTACATACAGAAAGTCCTAAGGACTCCACCAAAGGCAAAAAAAATCTTTTTTTTTTTTTTTAATGTTCATTTTTGAGAGAGAGGGAGACACAGAATCCAGGCTCTGAGCTGTCTCGAGCCCATGGACCACAAGATCATGACCTTAGCTGAAGTTGGACGCTTAACCAACTGAGTCACCCATGTGCCGCACCCCCCCCAAAACCTATTAAAGGTGAAAAATGAATTCAGTAAAGTTGCAGGACACAAAGTTAATATATGGAAAAATGAAGCATTTTTATGAACTTATAGCAAAGGAGTACAAAGAGAAATTAAGAAAACAATGCCATTTACAATTGTACAAAGAATAATAAAACACCTATGAACAAAGTTAACGAAGGAAGTGAAAGGCCTGTACTCTAAAAACTAGAAGATACTGGTGAAAGAGATTGAAGGCTACATAAATAGAATAGTATAGCATGCTCATGGACTGGAAGAACTAATAGTTAAAATGTCTGTATTATCCAAAGCAATCTACAGATTCAATGCAATCCCCAAAATACCGATGGCATTTTTCACAGACTAGAACATGTAATCCTAAAGCTTGCATGGAACTACCAAAGACTCCAGATAACCAAAGCAATCTTGAGAATGAAGAACAAAGCTGGAGGTATCTCAATGCCAGATCTCAAGATACACTACATAGTAATCAAAAACAGTATGGTACTGACACAAAAACAGATACATAGATCAATGGAACAGAATAGAAAACACATGCTTATATGGTCACTTAATGTATGACAAAGGAGGTGAGAACATACAAGGGGAAAAGACTCTCTCCAATAAAAGGTGCAGGTAAAACTGGAGAGCTAGATGCAAAATAACAAAAGCGGGCCATTTTTTTTTTAATTTTTTAATGTTTATTTATTTTTGAGAGAGAGACACACAGAGTATGAGCAGGAGAGGGTCAGAGAGAGAGGGAGACACAGAATTCGAAGAAGGCGCCAGGCACCGAACTGTCAGCACAGAGCCTGGTGTGGGGCTCGAACTCCCAAACAGTGAGATAAGACCTGAGCCCAAGTCAGAAGCTTAACCAACTGAGCCACCCAGGCGCCCCTGGACCACTTTCTTGCATCAGACACAAAAAACAACTAAAAGTAAAGACCTAAATGTGAGACCTGAAACCATAAAACTCCTAGAAGAAAGTAAAGGCAGCAAACTTTTGACATTGGCCCTAGCAACATTTTTCAGGATATGTCTCCTTGGGCAAAGGAAACAGAAGCAAAAATAAACAACCACACCAAAATAAAAGCTTTTGTAAAGCAATGGAAACCACTGACAAATGAAAAGTCTACCTACTGAATGGGAGAAGACATTTGCCAATAGTGAATCTGATAAGGGGTTAATATTCAAAATATATAAAGAACTTACACAACTCAACACCAACTCCCAACCCCCCATACACACATATACAAAACAGAATCTGATTAAAAATGGGCAGAGGACCCAAATAGACATTTTTCCAAAGACGACGTGTAGATGGCCAACAGATACATGAAAAGTTGCTCAACATCACTCATCATTAGGGAAAAGTACATCAAAACCACAATGAGGTATCACTTCACACCAGCAGACTGGCTAGGATCCAAAAGACAACAAAAAACACAAGATGGCAAGGATGCAGAGAAAAATAGCCCTTGTGAACTATTGGTGGTGAAACTACCGTGGAAAAGAGTATGGTGGCTCCTCAAAGAATCAGAAATATCATCGAATCCAGTAATTCCACCCCTGAGTGTTTATCCAAAGAAAATGAAAACGCTAATTTGAAAAGATATATGCAGCCTTATGTTTATTGCGACATTATTTACTATAGACAAGAAGTAAAAGGAAGTAACCTAACTGTCCCTTGATGGATGAATGGATAAAGAAGATGTGCTGTTTATACATACAATGGAAATATACATACAATGGAATGGTAGCCATAATAAAGGATGAGAGCCTGTCACTGGGAACAGCATGGATGTACCTGGAGGGTAATGCCAAGTGGAGTCAGACAGAGAAAAAGAAATACCACATGTTTTCACTTAGACGTGAAATCTAAAAAACAGAACAAATGAACAAGAAAACCAAAACTAAATAGCTCCTCTTCCCCCCTCCCCCACCCCCCAAAACCTCCCAAATAAACTCATAAATACAGAGTGAAACTGGTGGTTGCTGGAGGGGAGACAGGTGGGGGAGGGGGAGGGATGGTGAAATAGTTGAAGGAGATTAAGAGATACCAACTTCCATTTATAAATTAAATAACTTATGGGATGAAAAGGGCAGCATATCATCAATGATACTGCATGAATGCTGTGTGATGACAGATGGTGGCAACACTTATGGTGATGAGCACTGAGTAATGAACAGAATTGCTGACTCACTAGTTGTGCATTTGAAAGGAATAGAACATTGTATGCAAGTATACTTATATTTATTTTATTAAGTTTATTTATTTATTTTGAGGGGGGCAGGGAAGAGGCAGAGACAAAGGGAGAGAGAGAGAATCCAAGGAGGCTCCATTCTCAGTGCAGAGCCCGACACAGGGCTCAAACTCACAAACTGTGAGATCATGACCTGAGAGGTGATCAAGAGTGCAACACTTTGGGCACCTGGGTGGCTCAGTGGGTTGAGCATCCGACTTCAGCTCGGATCATGAACTCGCAGTTCCTAGGAGGCTTGTGAGTTCGAGCCCCCCATCAGTCTTGCTGTGAGTCTGTCAGCGCAGAGCTGGCTTCAGATCCTCTGCCTCCCTCTCCCTGTCATCCCCCTGCTTGTGCTCTCCCAAAAATAAATAAATATTTAAAAAAAAGAATCCTAATCTAGGGGTCAAAAAATAAATAATAATAGATATTAGAAAAACATTTAAAACTAAACTATACTGAAAACACTGCATATCAAAACTAGTGGCATTAGCTAGTGTTTCCAGAGAAATTTCCAGATGGATTAAAAAATCTAACCATGAAATTGTAAAATGTTTTATAAGAAAATGTAGAAATATTTCTTATGGCATCAGAGGTAAGGAAGAGCAGGCTATAAGAAGCAAAACCTAAAAAATAAAATGATAAATTTGATATTAAATTTATAAAGAAATAATAAAAAGGCAAAATACAGACTAGAAGAAGGTACTTCCAGTGCATATAATTGACAATTAGCCTACATATGACAAATTCCTAGAAAATAGTAAGAAAAAGATAGGCAACCCTATCAAAAATATGTGAAGGATAAGAACGGGCATTTCCCTAAGGAGAAAAATATGATTGGTTTGAAGAATCTCCACCTTACTAATAACAGGGAAATGCTAATTTAAAAAACGAGATATATATTTTTACATACCCATAAATTTTGCAAAAAATTAAGACGCCTGATAATACACTGAGGTGGTAAGACTGATGGAATCAGAAGACTTATACTTTGCTTGTTGGAATATAAATGAGTGGACTTGGAGAGGAACTTGGCAGTTCTACTTAGGTCTGCAAACAACGATGGAGACATTTGTAAGTGTTTGCTCTAGAGAAGCCCTTTCCCATCTTCATTAGGACACGTGCACCAAGATGTTTACTGGGTCACTAGTGGTCATCCTAGAAATGTGGATGGAAATGACTCAACTCTACCTTGGTTGGGGAATGGGTAAGTGAACTATGGATTGCTGTAAAGCAGCAAAGCCAGAGAGAAAGAACTCCACCGGCAACACATTTAAATATCAAAAAAAAAACCCCAAAACAACCAAACATGCAAGGAAAGAGCAAGTGGCAACACGCTATGCATTCCATTATAATAATTTATGTAAAAAACACACTGAAACTGAAATATACATCATTAACAGAAACAGACATCTATCAAAGTGTAGAAAAGTCAACCAGGGCTTAGAGCGCAGTACTTAACCCAGTAACCGATACTACATACCAAAGCTACGGGGCCTTCCCACAGCACCTGCCCTCCTCTTCCGAGAAGGGCCCACAGTGCTCAGCCTCGCCCTCTCCTCCCGCGGGGACCTGCTCCCACGCCCCCGCCTTCCTTTCTCTTTCTCCTGGAGGATTCTCCCTGCACCCCGACATGGCCAGGAGGCCCCACCCTAGAAAGAAAACAAGTCTAACTTCCCTTGACTCCACAGGTCCCTCCAGCTACCGTCTGCTGCCTCCCCTTCTTTTTACGCCTACAGGCTTCTAAGAGGAATTGTCTACACTCGCCCTGCTGCTCACACCCTCCTCTGCCTATCTCCCTCAGTGCCTCTGCTTTCCGGTTTTGGCTCCTATCTGCACCCAGCGTCTTGTCTGCCAAGGTCCCCCGTGACCTCTGGGGGCCACGTCCAAGCCCTGCTGCCCCTGACTTCCGCAGCTCGAGCGCCTGCCTCTTCCCCAGTCCCCGCGGTGCTGCACGCTCCTGGAGCATGCTGCAAGCTCCCACGCTAGGGCCGGAGTCGCAGTCGTTCCCTCGCTCCTCCTCCTGAGCCCGCCGCTCACACAGCATCCCGCCCTCCTCCACCACCGCTTCTCTCCCTTCTGGACCTCTCTCGGCCAGAGCTTCTCAGCCCTAGCGGTGCACTACAATCGCCTGGGAAGCTCGCTAAATGCGGGAGCCCAGGCCTTTTGCATCGGAGCCCGCAGGGGAGGGGCGGGGTCGCTGAAGTCTTTTATCCCAGGTCTTTCTGACGCCCACTTTCCCTCCCTACCTGATTCCTCTGCGGAGCTCGGGCTGCCAGTGTGAGAGCTCCACCTGGCGGCTCTCTCAGGACGTACGGTGGGATGCAAAGAAACTTAACTTGTAAAATCTGGTGAGCTTATTAAAGAAATCTGTGGTTGCAGTTAGAGTAGGTCCAAGGGACTCGCTCCCCTCCCTCCCGCCCCCGTCACGGTTCTTCCTAATCAAATAGCAAACCCTCCACAATATACGGGGCACTGTTTTAAGTGCCTCCCTACAATCATATGACATGGATATAATTCCCATTTTACAGACAAGGAAACTGAGACACAAAAACTTGCCGGAGGCCATGCAGGTAGCAGGAACTGACATCACAAACCCAGACAGTCTGGCTCGGCTGTCCACACATAAGCATAGTGCTGGGGGCAGGAGGCTGCTGCCTTCACTGGGCACTGAGGATGGCAAGGTCGGCTTCTTTGACCGGGCACATAGTGTGGCACAGGGATAGGCAGGCAGATGACAGCCTGCCATCACCAGAAACATCTGGTGTTACAGCCAGCCTCAGTTTTGGGGAGAGGCAGTTACAGACAGAAATATAAAGGGAGCAGTAAATGAGATTGTCAGGTGTATCTGGGATGCTTAAAAGACAAATCTGATCCTGTCATTCTGCTAGCAAACAGTAAAATTATTAGTGGCTCTCTGAGAAAAAGCCCAAATCCTCGGCCAGACCTCGAGTTTCTCCTCCGCCTGGCAGCCCTCCTTGCTTTGCTCCCCTCAGTTGAGCCACACTAGCCTTGGCTGTTCTCCCTTGAACAGTCCCGTACCCAGTTTCAAACGCCCCAGACTCGAACACTTTACCCGGATAACGACTCACCCGTCAGGTTTAAGCTCAAATGCCGGAGTCCCTCCGCTTGGGACCCGCAGTTCCTCCCCCATGTCTCGGTCCAGAGCAGTCAGATGCGCCTGCTCGGCCCCAGCGCTCAGATGAGGAGGGGGCGGGAGGCTGCGGCTCTAGGCAAACTCAGGCGAGGAGCCCTGTGGCTCCCTTCGCCCCCTGCGCCCAGGTGCGCCCGCGTGCGCCCAGGTGTGCCCAGCGGGCTCTGTCGCCCCCTGGCGGCAGCAGCGGATCTACACGCTGGTCCTGCCAACCGGCCCTGAGAGGCCTGGCGCCGACCGCCAACCCAGGAGAAGAGGCGCCCCCTTGTTCCTCTGGCCCTGCCACTTAGCTGGCTTCCACTAGGAATTTAGGGAATTCCTGGAAAAAGCAAGGTCGGAACTGGAGGCGGGGCTTCCCGATACGGATCCCGCCCATCTCAGGCCCCGCCCCTTCAGTTTCCTAGGTGGTTAACCAGGTAGGTCTTCATCAGATCGCTGATGGATGCAAGTCCTCACTCCTGCAGCTTTACAGTAAGGGTTATGCAAATCACCTTTTTTCTTTTGATACATGGCGGCTGATCGTTTCTATGTGCCAGGGACTGGGAATGCTGCAGGGAATAAAACTGACAAAAAGCCTGCCTCTTGGAGCTTACAGTCTAGTGTGGAGAGGCTGATAATAAAATGCATAGGCTTTAAAAAGCATGGTATATTAACAAGTCCTTGGGGGAAAATGAAACAGGAAAAGAGGATAGGGACTTTGGGAAAGAGGGCTGCAAATTTAAGTCGGGCGATTTGGGAAGGCTTCCCTGACAGGGAGCGAGTGATTAAAACTTGAAGAGGTAGATATCTGGGCACAGAGCCTTCTGGTGGAGCAAACAGCAAATGCATAGATGTGTTCAAGGGATTCAAACAGGCCAAGGTGCTAGAGGCAGGGGTGGGCAGAGCACCTGGGATGAGGCCAGGGAGGAAACCCTCATGAGGAGGGGGACTTTTTCTCTAAAAGGAAAGGAGAAAGAGGAGGGGGGAAGGGCTCTCTACCCCGGAGGAACAGGATTGATACACAATAACTGAATCTCCGTGGTTGTTGCTATGGAGAACACACTGGAGACGAGTGGTGGGGCCAGTACCGGTGGTAGTGGTGGAGGGGTGAGGAGTGGCTGGATTTCAGATCTAAGTTGAAGCTAGAGAGGATACGATTTGCTGCTGGATTGGATGCGGGGTTTGAGGGAAAGTCACAAGTTTCTGAACTTCCGGAAGGATGCAATTATCTAGGATGAGGAAGGGTGTAGGAGAAGCAGGTTTGGGGACAGGGAGATGAGGAGCTCCCCTTGGACATGTCCAGTTAGAGCTGAGTTTTGACCTATCAGTGGTGATGCTGGTTAGATGCCGATTGGTTAAAGAGACGGGAATGCATGGGAGGGCAAGGCTGGAAATCAAGATTTGGGAGTCATGATATAGAGATGGTATTTAAAGACTTGGAACTGGATAACATCATCCAGAGAGTCAGTGTGGAAAGAAAAGAGCAAAGGCATGTGTGTGGGGGTGGAGGGGGAGCAGAGGAGACTGGACAGGAATAGTTGGGGTGGTGACAGAAAAACCAGGAAGGGGGAGCCCAAGAGCCAAGTGGAGAGAGTGTTTCACAGAGGAGGAGATGGTCAGCTGTAGCAAATGCTGATGGCACAAAACGAAGACTGCAAACTGACCACTGGATGTAACAACGTGGATGCCACTAGTGACCTTGGCAGAGCAGTCTGGGTGAATGGTGGGGGTAAAGCCTAACTGGAGTGGGTTCTAGAGAGAGCCAGGAGAGAGGAGTTGGAGGTGAGTCTAAACAAACCTCCGACAGTGTTTGCTTTAACATTTTTTAAAATGTTTATTTGTTTTAATGTTTATTTATTTTTGAGAGAGAGACGGAGCACGAGTGGGGGAGGGGGAGAGAGGAGACACAGAATCGGAAGCAGGCTCAGGGCTCTGAGCTGTCAGCATGGAGCCCGACGCCGGAAGGCACAAACCCACAAACTGTGAGATCATGACCTGCACCAAAGTCAGACGCTTCACCCACTGAGCCACCCAGGCACTCCTGATGGTGTCCGCTTTAAAGGGAAGGAGAGAGATGGGGTCATGACTAAAGGGGATGGGAGGCACCCAATTACAAGAGAGAGAGAAACATTGATGCGAGAGAGGCGAGAGCTGCTGACACAATATCCTATGTTGGAGCGCTTGATTTTCCAGGAGCGAGTACACTTTATTCATAGCAACCAGAGAGAGAACAGATATGTGTGCCAAGATGCAACTTGTGGAAGTTCTCCCTGCCCCCCCCCCCGATTTTTTTTTTAACTTGTGAAATGTATTTATAGAAAGGCACACAAAACACATGTGTACCATTTTATGAATAAAGTAAGTACTTATGTAACATCACCCAGGGCAAAAAAAAAAAAAAAAAAAAAGGACATTGTTAACACCCTAAAAAATCTTTCCAGTGATCCTCTCCAATCAGAATCCTTTCCTAGATGTAACCACCATTTGGTCTCACTGATAACAGTTTAAATATTAATTTTACCACCTAAATGTATGCCTAAATCATTTTGGGCTGCCGTTTAACTTCATTTGATTTTTAAAAACTTAATCCCCCCCAGCTTTATTGAAGTATAACTGACAAATAAAATTGTAAGATGTTTATTAATTTATCTATTTATGTATTTACTGAAGTACTCTTGACATGCAATGTTATGTTAGTTTCAGGTGTACAGCCCAGTGATTTGCTCATTCTAGACATTACTCAGTGCTCGTCTTGTGAGACATGTAAAGTGTACAATATTATGATACGATACATGTATACGCTGTGAAAGGTATCCCTTTGAGTTAACACATCCATCACCACATTTATTTATTTATTTATTTATTTATTTATTTATTTATTTAAATAATATTTATTTATCCACCATATATAATTATTATTAATTATTAATATATATATTAAATAAATAATATCCACCTAGTGTGGAGCCCAGTGTGGGGCTTGAACTTAGCGCCCTGAAATCAAGACATGAGCTGAGATCAAGAGTCAGATGCTCAACTGACTGAACCATCCAAGCGTTTTGTATTCACTTTTTTGTGTGTGTGAGAACACTGCATTTCTCCTCTTTCATCAAGCTTTAGTTACACAAAGCAGTGTGATCAGGTACAGTCACCATGTTACACAACAGCCTCAGATCTTACTCATCTTATAATTGAAAGTTTGTACCCTTTTGTCACCTCTCTTTCCCCCAGGCCCAGTCCCTGCCTGGCGACCAATTTTCTACTCTTTGTTTCTAGGATTTCGACTTCTTTTTTGTTTTGTTTTTCATTCCACATAGAAGTGAACCCATGCGATATTTGTCTTTCTCTGGCTTATTTAACTTCATTTTTTAAAATGTTTATTTATTTTTGAGAGAGACAGAGCACAAGCAGGAGAGGAGAAGTGAGAGAGAGGGAGACACAGAATCCGAAGCAGGCTCTAGGCTCTGAGCTGTCAGCACAGAGCCCGATGCGGGGCTCAAACTCTTGAACTGTGAGATCATGACCTGAGCCCAAGTCAGCTGCTTAACTAACTGAGCCACTTAGGCACCCCTAACTTCATTTTTTTAAAGTTTATTTTTATTTATTTTTGAGAGAGATATAGAGAGCAAGTGGGGGAGGGGCAGAGAGAGAGGGAGACAGAATCCCAAGCAGCCTCCATGCTGTCAGCACAAAGCCTGATGCAGGGCTTGAACTCACAAACAGGGAGATCATGACCTGAGCTGAGATCAAGAGTTGGGTGCTTAACTGCCAGGTGTCCCTTATTTAACTTCATTTGAATGGAGCCCTACTACATATAGTCTTTCTGTTTTGTTTTGTTTCCATTTCTTTTGTTCAACATTGTTTCTGAACATCATATCTTCTTTTTTTTCATGATCTGTGATTTTGTTTTTAATTATCTTAAGCTTTATCGTATAATTTACAAATTTGTGCTGATGATATATCTCCTCTACTTTAATCCTTCTAATGAGCTGGCAAAAGCACCATTACCAATCGTGCGTATGTGGTAATTCTGCAGTTGTGTTCCTGAACAGCTGTTTAGAAGACAATCCTGAATTGTAACTTAGTCTGACTTAGTAAAGAATTCAGAAGCCAAGTTTGCTACTATAACTTGCCACACTGAATTTTAAAAGCATCTTAGCTTATAGAGTATCTGTAAAATGTGAGAAGTAGTAAATATTCTTTATGTAATATTATACATAAACCATACTAAAATGCCTTTCATTAAGCAAAAGGCAACATTTTAGATGCAGGGAATTTTAATTAAATTGGCACAGTTAAGATCAAAAAGATAAAGTGGACATTGCCAGCCTATCTTCAGCCCTTACCTTTAACAGGCTAATGAACACAACCTGAAATACAGCTAAATCTTGCTGTTCTATGAGACAGTGAAAGGTTTCCTCAGTATTTAAATATATTAATATGACCAGTTACATAAATCTAAATATAAAACCAATCTCTGATAGGTTTAGAGATGGCATTTACCATCTCTATGAAAGGACGAATATTACTGATCAATTCCAATCCTTTTATTTATTTTTTTAAAGATTTTATTTTTAAGTAATCTCTGCACCCAACGTGGGGCTCGAACTTACAACCTGAGTCAAGAGTCGCCCACCAAGTGAGCTGGCCAGGCTCCCCTCCAATCGTATCTCTAGAAGGGGAAACCAGTGACAGCACTTGCTGACTCAGAATTACTATCAACGTTCAAAAAACTGATCACATGCATTTAACCATAAGCCAATCTTATTTAAATCAGGACTGTCCAAAAGAAATATTTTGCCAGCCATTCATGATCTGGATTCTGGTGTGTGAGATCAACTTAAATACGGTACACATAAAAGGAATCATGAGACATTTTTGTTTTGTAATAAATAAGGCAGTGGCCAACTTTACTCCTTAGCAGCTCCTGAGATAAGCTGTCAAATCTGCCCTCTCTCCTCTCTTCTTAATGCCAGTGAAGATGCCATTTTTGTTCCAGGGATGTACTTCTTGGGATTCTCCAATATTCCATCAGTGTCTCTTCTCCCAAGTAATGCCTTTGTTCTTCATGGCATCCAGGTAAGAAAATCCAGGGGCTTGAGGTGCCTGGCTGGCTCAGTCGGTTGAGTGTCTGACTCTTGATTTTGGCTCAGGTCATGATCTCACAGTCGTGGGATGGAGTCCCACATAGAAAAAAGAAAACCTAGGGGCCTGGACTGCCTTTTGTCCAAAGAAACCATGGAGACTTGGCCCAGTCTTGGGCTTGCTTCCCTTTTCCACAGTATGGCATTGGGCACACTTCTGAACAAAAAATTTGCCCTTCTCAACATCACCTGTTTTTAAATTGCTCTTTCTTCACGCATGAAACAAAGGTGGACATCCTGCTCTCTAAGCATTCATATTTTCTGTAGTTTTAGCTTATCTATGTGTCTATCGTTTGTGTACATGTGTGGAAGTGTCTCTAGGGGATAGTGGAATGGCTGGGCAAGGGCCTAGTGTATCCTCAGCTTGGATAGATGGTAGCAAACTGTTTCCAGAGTGGATATACAAATTTACACTCTGGTAGTTTGGTGGATGTCTGATGGTTTCTTGTTCCAGTTTTAATTTGCATTTCCCTCATCATTGACGGATTTCCTTTTTTGAAAAGTGCCTATTCAAATTTTTTGCCCCCTTTTCTATTGGGTTGCTATTTCAGTTCTTTATTGCTGCATGAAAAACCACTCCAAAACTTAATGATTTAAATAGCAGCAATAATTTACTTGGCTCATGGATCTTTAATTTGAGCAGGGTGCAGCCTCAGCTGGGGTGTTTCAACGGCTGCTCTTTGGACCGGCTGGAGAATAGCTTCCTCACAGCATCAAAGACTCAGGGCAATCAGACTTCTTACATTGTAGCCAGTTTCCCCCACAGCAAACATTGCAAGAGGTGTAGGTGGAAAATGCAAGGCTTCTTTTGATCTAGTCTTGCACAACCGAGCAGCAGCGTTCTATTTGTCAAATGCCGGGTGCCTGACTGGCTCAGTTGGTAGAGTGTGTGGCTCTTGATCTTGGTGCTGTGAATTCAAGCCCCACTTTGGGTGTAGGGTTTACTTAATATTTGTCAAACGAGTCACTAAGGCCAATCTAGATTCAAGGGAATGGGGAATTAGATGCCACCTTTCAATGAGAGGAACAGGAAGAATTTATAATCATTTTCATTTCCTGCAGTTGTAGAGCTTTTCTTATTGAAAAACTCCTTCCTACTAAGGAGTTCTGTATATATTTTGTATTAGTCCAATGTCAGTTACATGTTTTGGGATGAGCTCTTCCATCATGGCTTTCTTTTCACTCTTTTTATCCCCGCCCTGCTTTGTGGCTAATGCTTTTTGAATCTTGTTTAGGAAGTTTTTCTCTCCCTCTGAGTCGTGAAAATATTCTCTTAAAAACTTTCTAACTTTCTGGGGCACCTGGGTGGCTCAGTAGGTTAAGTAACCAACTTTGGCTCAGGTCGTGATCTCGAGGTTCACAAGTTGGAGCCCTGCACTAGGCTCTGTGCTCACAGCTGAGAGCCTGGAGCCTGCTTCTGATTCTGTGACTCCTTCTCCCTCTGCCACTCCCCTGCTGCCACTCTCTCAAAAAAATAAATAAACATTAAAAAAAAACCTTTCTAAACTTCTAAAAGCTTTCTAATTTTGTCTTGCTTATTTAGGTATTTAATTCACCCAGAATTTACTTTAGTGTGTGGTGGTGAAGTAGTAGTTTTTTTTCCCCCATATGTTTATTTAGTTTAAGTACCATCTATGAGGAAAAATAAAGTTTCCCCACTGCTCTGTGGTCCACTTTGCCAGATATCAGCTGTTTGTTTCTGTAAGTGTTCTTTCTGGGCCCTCCATTCTGTTCCACTCTATTTGTCCTTAGCTCGTGAATACCAATGAACTTCTTTTGCATTGTAATAGGTCTTACTATCTGGTGGAGTAAGTTTTCCCATCTTGTTCTTTAAGGGTGACTTAGCTGTGTTGGGCCTTTACACGTCCCACAAATTAAAAAAAAATTTTTTTTCTCAACGTTTATTTATTTTTGGGACAGAGAGAGACAGAGCATGAACGGGGGAGGGGCAGAGAGAGAGGGAGACACAGAATCGGAAACAGGCTCCAGGCTCTGAGCCATCAGCCCAGAGCCCGACGCGGGGCTCGAACTCCCGGACCGCGAGATCGTGACCTGGCTGAAGTCGGAGGCTTAACCGACTGCGCCACCCAGGCGCCCCTTCGCTTCCCACAAATTTTAGAATCACTTGACAAGCTCCACCAAAATATCTGCTGGGATTTTTTTAAAAATTTAATTTAATTTTTAAATTTACATCCAAGTTAGTTTGCATATAGTGCAACAATGATTTCAGGAGTAGATGCCTTAATGCCCCTTACCCATTTAGCCCATCCCCCCTCCCACAACCCCTCCAGTAATCCTCTGTTCTCCATATTTGAGTGTCTCTTATGTTTTGTCCCCCTCCCTGTTTTTATATTATTTTTGCTTCCCTTCCCTTGTGTTCATCTGTTCTGTGTCTTAAAGTCCTCATATGAGTGAACTCATGATATTTGTCTTTCTCTGAGTGACTAACTTCGCTTAGCATAATATTCTCTAGTTCCATTCGTGTAGTTGCGAATGGCAATATTGCATTCTTTTTGATTGCCGAGTAATACTGAATTGTATATATACACCACATCTTCTTTATGAATTCGTCCATTGATGGACATTTGGGCTCTTTCCATACTTTGGCTATTGTTGATAGTGCTGCTATAAACATGGGGGTGCATGTGTCCCTTCGAAACAGCATACCTGTATCCCATGGATAAATGCCTAGTAGTGCAATTGCTGGGTCATAGGGTAGTTCTATTTTTAGTTTTTTGAGGAAACTCCATACTGTTTTCCAGAGTGGCTCTACCAGTTTGCATTCCCACCTCTGCTAGGATTTTGATTGGCATTGACCCCTACTCCATACTTAGTCTTTCAATATTTATTGATCATATGTTTTTGCCATTATTTAGGTACTCCTTTATCCTTATAAATAGATTTCTACTTGCCCACTTTTTGTCTTCCCCCCCCCCCCCCCGCTTTCTTAATATTTATTCACTTTTGAGAGACAGACAGAGAGTGTGAGCAGCGGAGGGGCTGAGAGAGATGGAGACACAGAATCTGAAGCAGGCTCCAGGCTCTGAGCTGTCAGCACAGAACCTGACACAGGGCTCAAACTCACAAACCACAAGATCATGACCTGAATCAAAGTCAGACGTTCAACTAACTGAGCCACCCAGGCACTCCATTTTTTGTCCCATTTAATCCATACGTTTTTCATAGTTTTTGATATGACTATAAATGTTATCTCTTTTTTCTCTTTCAATCCGTTACAATGTGGTGAATATCACTAATTGATTTTCTAATGTTAAACCAACCGTCATTCCTAGAATAGACCGAATTTAGTCATAATGAATTATCCTCTTTGTATATTGTTGGATTTTATTGGCTAATGTTTTGTTTAGAATTTTTGTGTTTACTTTCATGAAAGTAATTGACTTGTAATTTTTATTTCTCTCTCTTTGTGAAGTTTTAGTATTAAAGTTAGACTGCCTTCATAAATAAGCTGGGCTATGTTTTCTTTTTCTTTTTTTTTTATTCTCTGGAAAAGTTTTTGTAATATTGACATTATTTCTTTCTTAAATGTTTGGCAGAATTCACCAATGAAGCTATTTGGGCCTGGAAGATTTACATTTCTTTTTTTTTTCCTTTTTTTTTTTTAAGTTTATTTATTTGAGAGAGAGAGGGAGACAGAGAGAGAGAGAGAGAGAACACAAGCTGGGGAGGGGGAGAGAGAAGGAGAGAACAGAATTCCAAGCGGGCTCCACAGCATTAGCGCAGAGCCTGATATAGGGCTTGAACCCCAAACCACGAGATCAGATCTGAGCTGGGATCAAGAGTTGGACACTCAACCTACATTTCTTTAATAATTATAGGACTATTCAGACTTTCCATTTCTTTTGGTATAAGTTTTGGTAATTTGTATTTTTCAATGAAATTTATCCATTTCATCTGAATTTTCAAATATGTGTTCATAATATTTCCTCATTATTTTTATTGTCTATAGGATCTTAAGTTTCTCTTCTTAGTCTTGGGTTATGTGTGTGTGTGTGTGTGTGTGTGTGTGTGTGTGTTCTTTCTCTCTCTGTCTCTCTCTCTCTTTCTCTCCCTTTTTGATCAGTCTTACCAGGGGTTTTCAACTTTATTAATAATTTCAGAGAACCAACTTTTGGCTTTTTTAAAAAAACATCTCTATTGTTCTATTGTATGTATTGTATGCTTGCTTTATATATTATTAATTTATACTCTATATTATTTACTTTTTTGAGTTTTTTACTTTTCTTTTTCTAATATTTGAAATGGATGCTTTCTCATTAATTTTCTGCCTTTCTCCATTCAAGACTATATAAATCTTTTTCTAAGTACCCTAAGGACTATTTTTGACAGAAGCACAAATTTTGATATGTAGTATTTTTGTTGTTATTCTGTTCTAAGTATTTCTAATTTCCATTTGTCGTTCCCTTTTTGTCCACTGGGTTGTTTAGGAGTAGATTTCTTAATTTTCAAATACATGGAGGCTTTCTAATTATCTTTTTGTTATCAGTTACCACGTTAATTGCATCATTTTCAGAAATTATGTTTAATACTATTTCAGGTAAGCATGATCTTTTTGTAAACGTTTTATGTGTGTTTGAAAAGAATGTGTAGTCTGCTCTCATTGGTGCAGAGTTCTATATGTGTCCATTAGATCAAATGTGTTAATAATAATATTATTCAAATTGCCTACTTCTTCACTGAATTTTAATGATTTTGACTGCTTTTTCTATTACTGAGAGACGTATGTTAAATTCTTTCATTATGATTTTGGATTTGTCTATGTGTGTTAAAAATTCTTTCATTATGATTTTGGATTTGTCTATTTCTTTTTGTAGATCTATAATTTTAGGTTTTTTATATTTTGAGACTCTGTTATTCAGTACATATAAACTTAAAATTGTTACATCTCTAGGGTGACAGAATAGATAAAAAGCCAAGACCCATCTATATGCTGCCTATAAGAGACTCATTTCAGACCTAAACACATATGCAGATTGCAAGTGAAGGGGTCGAGAAACATTTGTTATGCAAATGGTTGTGAAAAGAAAGCTAGAGTAGCAAAACTTATATTGGACAAAATAGACTTTATTTTTAAAAAAAAAATTTTTTTCAGCGTTTTTATTTATTTTTGGGACAGAGAGAGACAGAGCATGAACGGGGGAGGGGCAGAGAGAGAGGGAGACACAGAATCGGAAACAGGCTCCCAGCCATCAGCCCAGAGCCTGATGCGGGGCTCGAACTCACGGACTGCAAGATCATGACCTGGCTGAAGTCGGACACTTAACCGACTGTGCCACCCAGGCGTCCCTGGACAAAATAGACTTTAAAAGAAAGACTGTACTAAGAGACAAAGAAGGATGCTATATAATGATTAAGGGGATAATCCAACAAGAAGATATAACAATTGTAAATATTTATGCAGCTGACATTGGAGCACCCAGATACTTTTTTTTATATTAAATATAATTTATTGTCAAATTGGTTTCCATACAACACCCAGTGCTCATCCTAACAGATGCCCTCCTCAATACCCATCACCCACTTTCCCCTGGGAGCACCCACATACTTCAAGCAGTTAATAACAAGCATAAAGGAAGTAATTGATAGTAATACAATAATAGTAGGGGACTCTAACACCCCACTTACAACAATGGACAGATCACCCACCCAGAAAGGAAATAGTGGCTTTGAATGACACATTGGACCAGATGGATTTAACAGATATATTCAAAACATTTCATCCTAAGACAGCAGAATACACATTATTTTCAAGTGCCCACGTACATTCTTTAGAATAGATTGTGTATTAGCCCACAAAACAAGTGTCAACAAATTTAAAACAGTGGAAGTCATACCATGAATCTTTTCTGACCACAATGCTATGGAAGTAGAAGTCCACCAGAAGAAAAAATCTGGAGAGAGCACAGGTTAGTGCTGGAGAGAGTCAAGGTTAAATAGCATGCTACTAAACAATGAGTAGGTCGATGGAGAAATCAAAGAAGAAATAAAAAATTATATGGAAACAAATGAAAATGAAAATTCAACAGTCCAAAACTTTGAGATGGAATAAAAGCTGGTCTAAGAGGGAAGTTTATAGCAATACAAGCTACCTAAAGAAGCAAGAAAAATCTCAATCTAACCTTATACCTAACAGATCTAGAAAAAGAACAAACAAAACCTAAAACCAGTAGAAGGAAGGAAATAATAAAGATCAGAGCAGAAAGAAATGAAATAAAAAGTAAAAAAACAGTAGAACAAATCAATTACATCAGGAGCAGGTTCTTTGAAAATATCAATAAAATTGACAAACCCTTAGCCAGACTCAGTTTAAAAAGAGAGACAGAGAGAGAGAGACAGAGAGAGAGAGGACTGAAGTAAATGGAATCAGAAATTAAAGAAGAGAAATGACAACTGACACCACAGAAATACAAAGTATTATAAGATAATTTATGAAAAATTATGTGCCAACAAATTGAACAGCGGAGAAGAAATGGATAAATTCCTAGAAACATATAACCTCCCAAAATTGAATCAGGAAGAAATAGAAAATTTGAACAGACCAATTACCAGCAATGAAATTGAATCAACAATCCAAAACTCCAAACACACAAAAGCCCAGGACCAGGTGAATTCTACCAAACATTTAAAGAAGAGTTAATATCTATTCTTCTCAAATTATTCCAAAAAAATAGAAGAGGAAGGAGAACTTCCAAATTCATTTTATGAGGTCTGCATTATTCTGATACCAAAATCAGAATAAGATGTTACCAAAAAAAAAAAAAAAAAGGCATTACAGGCAAATATCTCTGATGAACAGAGATGCAAAAATCCTCAACAAAATATTAGCCAACAGAACAGAACCCAACAATACATTAAAAATCATTTACCACAATCAAGTGGTATTTATTCCTGGGATGCAAGGATGGTTCAATATTCACAAATCAATCAATGTGATACATCATATCAGTAAGAAAAAGGCTAAGAACTATAGGATCGTTTCAATAAACAAAGAAAAAGTATATGACAAAGTACAGCATCCACTCATGATAAAAACCCTCCACAAAGTATGGTTAGAGGGAAAATACCTCAATATAATAAAGGCCACATATAAAAACCCCACAGCTAACATCATCCTTAATGGGGAAAAACAGAGCTTTTCCCTTAGATCAGGAACAAAACAAGGATGTCCACTGTCACTACTTTTATTCAATATAGTACTGGAAGTCCTAGTGACAGCAATCAGACAAGAAAAAGGAATAAAAGCACCCAAATTGGTAAGAAAGTAAAACTTTCAGTATTTGCAGATGGCCTGCTCCTCTCTATAGACAACCTTAAAGACTCCAACAAAAAACTATTAGAACTGATAAATGAATCCATTAAAGTCACAAGATACAAAATCAGTGTACCAAAATCTGTTGCATTTCTATACTCTAATAATGAATCCACAGGAAGAGAAATTAGGAAAAGAATCCCATTTACAACTGCACTAAAAATAATAAACTACCTAGGAATAAACATAACCAAGGAGGTGAAAGGAGGTGAAAATTATGAAACACTGATGAAAAAAATTGAAGATGACCCAAACAAATGGAAAGATATTCCATGCTCATGGGTTAGAGGAACAAACATTGTTAAAATGTCTATACTACCCAAAGCAATTACAGATTTAATGCAATTCCTATCAAAATACCAATAGCATTTTTCACAGAACTAGAAAAAATAAACTTAAAATCTGGATGGAGCCACAGAAGACCCCAAATAGGAAAAACAATCTTGCAAAAGAAAAACAAAGAAGGAGGTATCACAATTCCAGATTTCAAGTTATACTACAAAGCTGTAGTAATCAAAACAGTATGATACAGGCACAAAAATAGACACATAGATTGATAGAACAGGATAAAAAGCCTAGAAACAAAGCCACAATTATATGGTCAATTAATCTTCAATACAGGAGGCAAGAACATTCAATGGGAAAAAGACATTCTCTTTAACAAATGGTGTTGGGAAAATTGGACTGCTACTTGCAAAAGAATGAAACTGGACCACTTTTTTACACCATACACTAAAATGGATTCAAAATGGATTAAAGACCTAAATGTGAGACCTGAACCCATAAAAATCCTAGAAAAGCACACAGGGAGTAGTTGATTCTTTGACATCAACTGTAGCAGCATTTTTCTAGATATGTCTCCTGAAGCAAGGAAGCAAAAGCAAAAATAATCTGTTGACACTACATTAAAGTAAAAAGTTCTGCAGCAATGGAAGCCATTAACAAAATGAAAAGGCAGCCTAGTGAAGGAAGAGATATTTGCCAATGGCATATCTGATAAAGGGTTAGTATCCAGAATATATAAAGAACTTACAGAACTCAACACCCCAAAACCCAAATAATCCAGTTAGAAATTGGGCAGAAAACATGAACAGACTTTTCTCCAAAGAAGACACACAGATGGCCAACCAACACATGAAAAGATGCTCAACATCACTCATTTATCAGGGAAATGCAAATCAGAACTACAATGAGATATCACCTCATGCCTGTCGGAATGGCTAAAACAAAACAAAACAAAACAAAACAAAACACAAGAACAAGTGTTGGGGCGGATGTGGAGGAAAAGGAACCCTCTTGCACTGTTGGTGGGAATGCAAAGTGGTGCAGCCAAGTTGGTGGAAAACAGTAAGGAGTTTGCTCAAAAAGTTAAAAATAGAACTACTCTATGATCCAGTAATTGCACACCTGGTATTTACCCTCCCTCCCCCAAATACAAAAAAATAAATTCAAAGGGATACATGCACCCTTATGTTTACTGCAGCATTATTTCCAATAGCCAAATTATGGAAGCAGCCCAAGTGTCCATTGATAGATGAATGGATAAAGAAGAAGTGGTAAATATACACAATGGAGTATTCTTCAGCCATAAAACACAATGAAATTTTGCCATTTGCAACAACATGGATAGAGGTAGAGAGTATAATACTAAGTGAAATAAGTTAGAGAAAGACAAATACCATATGATTTCACTCATATGAGGAATATAAGAAACAAAACAAATGGAGCTTTTAAAAAATAGAGCTATTATGTTTATTAGTGGCAAGAAATATAACTCATTTTAGCATGCTTTATCATTCACAACATTCATGGTACCTAAATACACTGGATTGAAATATTATTTGGACAATTCAGTTATGTGTTTCATACTTCCATACATTAAACAGCATTTTGTATGATTAAATAGAAAAAATTTCAACAAAATTAATTTTCAAATCAATTTTGAGTAAAACAGCCATCACAGAAATGCAGAACTGAACATTTATCCAGAACTTCTTGATCTTCCCAAACGGAAAATCTGTACCCATTAGACAACTCCCCCTCCTCCCTCCCCCCAGCTCCTGGCAATGACCAGCCTGCTTTCTGTTGTTATGAATTTGACTGCTCTAGGAAGCTCATTTAAGTGGTATTATACAGTGTTTGCCTTTTTGTGATTGGCTTATTCACTTCACATAATGAACATCATCCACAATTCTGATAAACATCATCAGAATTTCCTTCCGTTTTAAGGCTGAATAACATTCCATTATTCAGTATATGTATTATATATATTCAATAAATATATATAACACCTTTTGTTTATCTACGTATCTACCAAATGGACATTTGGGTTGCTTCCTCCTTTTGGCTATTGTGAAACTTTTTTTTAAATTTTTATTTTTGAGAGAGAGAGAGAGGGAGAGAGAGCGAGTACTCACAAGCTGGGGAGGGGCAGAGAGAGAGACAGAGAGAGAGGGAGACACGAATCTGAAGCAGGCTCCTGGCTCTGAGCTGTCAGCACAGAGCCCGACATGGGGCTCAAACTCACAAACTGCGAGATCATGACCTGAGCTGAGGTTGGCTGCTTAACCCACTGAGTCACCCAGGCGCCCCTGTCCTTCTGGCTATTGTGAATGCTATGAACATTGGTATACAAATATCCCTTTGAGATCCTGCTTTCAATTCTTTTGAGTATATACCCAGAAGTGGAATTGCTGGACCACATGGTAATCCTTTTTTTTTTTTTAAGTCTGTATTTTGCGAGGATTTTTTAAATTGAGATATAATTGACATACTAGTTTCAGGTGTGCAACTTAATGATTCAAAATAATCACAATAAGTCTAGTTAACATCCATCACCACACATAATTACAAAGTTCTTTTTCTTGTGTGGTGATTCTATTTTTAATTTTTGAGGAACTGCCATACTATTTTCCAAAGCGTTTGCACTTTTTTTACATTCCCACCAATGGTGCATAAAGATTCCATTTACTTCACATTCTTGCCAACATGTGTTATTGATTGATTGATTGATATTTTTTTGATCCTATGGGTGTGATGTGCTATCTCACTGTGGTTTTGATTTGCATTTCCCTCATGACAAAGCTGTTGAGCATCTTTCACATGCTTATTAGCCATTTATATATCTTCTTTGGGGGAATGTCTGTTTAATTCCTTTTCCCATTTTTTAAAATAAAAATAATTTTTTAATGTTTATTTTTGAGAGAGAGAGAGAGAGGCAGAGTGTGAGCAGGGAAGGGGCAGAGAGAGAAGGAGACCCAGAATCCGAAGCAGGCTCCAGGCTCTGAGCTGTCAGCACAAAGCCCGATGCGGGGCTTGAACTCACAGACTATGAGATCATGACCTGATTTGAAGTCGGAAGCTTAACCAACTGAGCCAGCCAGGCATCCCCCTTTTCCCATTTTTTAATTGGGTTGTTTGTTTTTTGTTGTTGAATTGTAGGAAAGGGTTTTAGGCAGGATGTCATAATTTGATCTGTGGTTTGGAGAGAACTGAACTTTTGCAGTAACCAGGTTGAGAGACTATGAGAGCCAGAGCCGCCAGCTGTGGAGGAAGAACACTACACACAGTGCTCTTCACAAAGGCTCACCTGCACCCCCTTCCTGCTCTGGATCTTGGGTGGCCTCAGATGAGAGCGACCCAGGCCATTTCCTTGGATTCTGGGGCAAGCTTAGATCCTAGCCTTTGGAAGCTCCCAGGAGAGGCTCGGAGTAGTCCCAGGTCCATAGGAAATCAAGGGTTTCAGTCCTTCCACGTGGCCAAGCAGAGGAGGGGTTTATAATTGGTGCTATAGGACACCTGTCTGCTGTTCTGCAGAGGTCGCCTGGCCTTGGGAGGAAATCGCAGAAAGTGACACTATGTTGGGACATAGAAAAGCAAACTCTCCCAGTCCCCTTTCTGACTAGCAAATGGTTCAAAGGGCTGTAGAGCCAGACTGCCTGAGTTCAAATCCTACTCTGCCACTTACTAGCTGGGCAAGTTACATAACCTTCTAGTACCTCAGTTTCCCCCTCTGCAAAATGGGAATAACTAGCATGCCTTCCTAATTAAGGACTGGGTGAAGATTAAATGAGTTAATGTGTGTAAAGTATTACCACTGTGCCTGGATCATAGTAAATGTTGGCTATTACTGTTATTTTCATTGAGACCAGGGTTGTCTGGCTTCTGACCAACAGCCCAGTTGCTCTCAGCTCTCCCAGGTGCTGTTCCCCCCTCTCTCCAGTGACCTCTTGCGTTTCGCAGCCGGGCCTGCTTCCCCAGCCGCCAGCAGGGGGCAGCATTGCACCATGGCTGCCTCTGGGCGGCGCAGTAGGTCCAGCCTCGGAAGCTGGGAGCTCCCTGGCACTGTCCCCTCTGTCCCGGCGGCGCCGTGAGCAAGAGCGCTCGGTGAGCGCGGTCTCTGCTGGACGCCGGGCTCCTCTCCTGGCCTGGCGTCTCTCCTTCACCTGTGCGAGGCTCTTGGCCCCCGTGACTTCCTTATTTCTCTGCCTCTGTGCAGCCCGGAGGAGCCCTCGCGTGCTCTGCTTCCCATGCACCATCTCCCCATCTGTGAAATGGGAGGAATGGCACAGTGTCCTAGGGCCTGGTTCAGGCCGGCTGCAGAGTGACGGGCAGGAAATGTTTTAACCTCCGCCACGGCTTTCCGTAGAAAGTAGGCTAGACAGGGCTGGCGTCAGGCTGGGGGTTATCTGGGCAAGTGCGACCAACTGAGGGAAAGTGTGGCCATGAGGGTGTACACACTGGCTTCTGGTCCAGTCTGTGGCTGGTTGTGTGGTCCTGAAGAGAGCGCTGATCTGGGCGTGAGCACATGCCATTCTTGAACCTGCTCAGCGCCTTTGCTTGTCCTTCCTGGAATGCTCCCCTGTTTGCTCTTCTAACCTACTCTATGCTCCTCAGAAGTTTTTTAACAGCCTCCTAGGTCTCCCAGGGCCTGGCATCAGCTTCCCTTTGCTCCAACATCAGTCCTGGCCCTGCCTGTGCCAGGCTCTGGGCCTCGCACCAGGACTCCTATCTGTCTCACGTGGCTCTTAGTAGTGGACCACAGGAGTGGCCTGGCATGAGTTAAAGAAGGTCTCAGGTCAGTGATCCCTGTCCTGGGGTCTCAAGGACTCTAGGGGTCTAGCCCTTGGCTGCCCTCCCTCATAGGTCCTGGAGGGGCTTGAACACTGGCCAAGGGGACCCCACTGTCACCATCTGTGGTCACACACCTCTAGCAGATGATGACAGATGCAGTTCACCTTCTTTAGGAACCTGGGACAGGAAAAGACCTGTCAAAGAGCCATGAACTGACAGAGAGCACTCAGTGACCCCAGTGAGCGGGAAATGCACATTAAAACAACTTTGAGACCCAACTTTTCACTTACCAAAATAAGCAAAACACAAGAAATTAACAATGCCTAGTGTTGTGAAGGTACAGAGAAACATTTTCATAAATCGGTCATGGAAATGTAAATTGGTTTTAAAAAACAGCTTTTGAGGGCAATTTTAGAAATACATATTAAGAGATTTAAATTATGCATAACCTTTCTAGGCATTTATCCTAAAAAAAGTAATTGCATAAAAGCTGAACATGCCTGTATAAGTACTTTTACAGGGGCATTGTTTATAATGGTATAAGTGGGAAAAAGCCATCCCACAGCAAGTGACTGGTTAAATAAAGTATGATAGGTCTGTGGACTAGAATTGCAATCTGTCATTAAAAATCATGTTTTCAGAAAACAATTTCATGGCGGGGGAAGTGCTCATATTAGAATGTTCATTCAGTTATTAATTAATTCATTGATTTCACTAACATTTATTTAACATCTAGACATACCAGACATTGTTCTAGATACAGAGAATACAATTATAAACAAGGTAGATACTATTCTTCTTCTCATGAGGCTTATCTTCTAGAGGGAGGAGACAGACAATAAACAAGCAAAAATTAAATAATTTCAGATAGTGGTACTTCTGTCTGCTTCTATTTAAAAAAAAATATCTGAATAGAAAAAAGCACAGAGGAAACACTCATAATGTCAACAGTGGCTATGTCTGGCTGGTGATATCAGTTAGGATTTGTATTACAAATAACTGAAAATTTACTGCAATACCTTAAATAGTCAAAGGCTTAACTGTCTCATGTGTCCAAAGCTGAAAAAGCCTACCATTTTCATCCGGTGGTTCTGCCATCCTGGGATGAGGCTGTCAGTCCCACGCTTGGCTTCTCAAGGTCACCAGATGGCAGCCTCTCTTCTGGATCTCCCATCCACATTCCAGGTTGGAGAGAAGAAGGGGGAGGAGCCAACTTTTTCCCCTTCGAGGCACTGCCTTTTTATTACCCAGGAGCAGAGCTTCAGCCAATGTCTCATTGGTCAGAAAGAGTCACATGGCTGCTTTTAGCTGAAGGAGGTTGCAGAAGAACATGGAAGTGGTGTGATGAGTGATTATAATTTTCTTCTCCATGTCTTCTGGCATTTTCTAAATCAAGCCAGACCCTAAAACAAGCTTTTGCATAGAGGATAAAAGGGCTTTTTGGGGTTTAAAAAAGGGGGTAGGGGTAGATTACTACATGGGACACAAGAGCAGAGCAAAGGCCACAGCAGCTGGACTGCTGGAGGTCTCTCCTGATGATTCCAGTCCCTCTTGGTGTGTGGACCACCTCAGGCTAGTGCTGCTCTGAGAACACGCAGTGAAGTGCAAGTCCATGGCTGCCCCATGAAGGCTCTTCCCTATGCGGGCTGCCTTGCCGGCCTGCCCTAGCTCTCTCTACTTGCTGGTCTGCAAGAGGGGTGGATGTGTGCTAATGCAAAGCTGGACCCACTGGCCATTGGGCCTCTGTCTGCAAACAAGCTGGAGTTTGTCCCCCTGCACAGGCCCCCAGGGGCTCATGCCAGACCCAACTGGCTTCGCATCCTGGCTTCCTTTTTGTGTTCATGTCCTATGGCTGCTGTATCAAATGATCACAAACTGGGTGCCTTAGTACAACAGAAATTTATTCTTTCATAGTTTTGGAGGCCAGAGGTCTGAAATCTGGTGGGGCCACGTTCCTTCCAGAAGCTCTAGGGGAGAATGTGTCCTTGCCTCTTCCAGGTCCTGGTGGTTGCTGACGGTCCCTGGGCTTATGGTTGCATCTCTCCAATCCCTGCCTCTGTGATCACGTCACCTTCTGTCTGTGTGTCTACCTCTGTCTCTCTCTTATAAGAGACACTTGTGATGGCATTTCGTGTCAACCCAGGTAATCCAGGACAATCTCCTCATCTTAATTCCTTAATTACATTGGCAAAGACATTTTTTTTTTTCCTGAATAAGGTCACATTTACAGATTCTGAGGATTAGGATGTGGATATCTTTTGAGGGGCCACCTTTCAGTATATCGTACCCATTAACTGTCCAGTGACTTTACTGTTTTGAGCCTCAGTGATCGTGTCTATAGATTGGGGATGAGAAGCCCATTCTCACAGCACCTTGTGGTGACCACCAACCTTATGAGCAGGAGGTCTGGGCCTCTCTGTGGTGGAGCCCTGTCCCTCCCCTCTGTTCTCATCTCCTAGGGCAGCGTCCCCCTCCTTCCCTTTTGTCATTGACCTGTTCTGATCCCGGAGACGGTTGAAGAGGAGCTGGGAGGCGTAGACTGTGAGGGCCTCCAGTCTGCAGACCCTTGTCCCCATCTCCACTGTTTCTCCTTCTTGCATTGTGGGCGCCCCCTCTCAGTGAGGTGTGTGTGGTGCCCAGGCATGGAATGTGGCAAGGGTTAGACACAGACAGGCTCCCTTCCTCCCCTGAGGGCCTCCTGCTGGGGCTTCTGCCCCCTCCTACCACCCCTGTTTTCCCACCAACACCCTGGGACTCTCTTTTCCGGAGCAGTCTCTGGGAAGTTAGGGACCTTGCCCAAGGTTGCACAGCCTATTAGCAGTGGCTCCAGGGCCTGTGTTGTCTCCCCACCTCATCTGAAGTCGACTGGGCAGCTCCTGCTCCAAGCCGAGGCCCTAGGAACATCCCTGGGAGGTAGAACGTTCGTCCTTTGGGTTTACAGGGTGCTAAATGCGTCATGACAACCAGACTGGAAAAAAATCAATCACAATTTCATTTCATCTCCAGATAAAAGAAGAGGTTTACAGGCCAGAAAACCTCCTTATGGAAATTGGTGTGTCCATGAGCAGGGTGATCTGATCTGTTAGGGCTTGTTTCTAGCAGGAGGCCTGGGTTTGGGGAAGAGGTTATCTGCCAGATGACCCAGGGCTCCAGGCAGATACAGTTTCCCTAATCCCCACTCTGATGGGAAAATGGGAGGGGCTAGCTTTGAGAGACTGCAGGTCCGGGTTGGTGCGAGCTGCTGGGCTGCACCTGGCTTAGGATGGGATGAGGTGGGAGGCGGTGGGCCTCTCACATTCAGTCAACAAAGTGGCCTGGGTCTCCACTGTGTAGCTCCCAGTCGGTGTGCGGGTTGACACCTGAGTACCCCATTACAGTTGTGCAGCAGGCCAGGACTGGGGTCTAGTGAGCCTCACCTCACCTGTGAACACCTGCAGCCCCATCCCTGCAGGGGGCAGAGGACATATGATTGGCACAGAGTGTTCTTGGCAGAGCCAGGGTTGGAGTCTCCTGTGAGCTTCCTGGTGGCCGGGGACAAGGGCCTCACCCCTCTATCGTGACTCTCCATTGCACACCAGTGGCCTTCTGGCTCCCTCCCCTAGGACACCCACTGAAGACACACAGTTGACACATTTCTGGCTGTGGAGACACCCGGGGTGCTGCTCTGTGTATGGGGACCAGTGAATCTAGCCTCAGCATCTCTCACCTGGGCTATTCTGGCAACTTCTGCCCAGGGCTTTCCACCAACTCTTCCTTCACATTCTCTCCCCTGTGCATTTCTTCATGTGCTTCTCCCTCCACTCTTTCCTCTTGCTGTTCTCTCTGCTTGAAATGTGTACCTTTCTCCTTAGTTCACAGTCTCAGCTCAACCTGCATGGAGCCCACTGTGGTGAAGGGCAGGGGCAGGAAGAGCCCTGGGCGGTGGTGGGAGGGACGGGGGCATCCGCGAAGCTCTGTGTCCTGGATCTGGAGCCCTGGACAGTGGCTGTTGAGGGTGTGGAGCCCTGAGTTTGGCTGTACGGATGGACAGACAGGCCAGGGTTCAGTTCCCTGCTACTTGGTCCTTCCTGGGGAATTGGGAGCTCCTCCGAATGCAAAAAAGCTAAGGCTCAGGGGCTGGGGAAAGAGGGAAAAGCCTCCCCAGGCCGTGTAACTGGGAAGCAGGGACTCCAACAGGCAACACGGGAGGGGTTTTGTGCTTAGGGAGAGACTCACTGGGGCTGTGATTTTTACACTTCAGACTCTCATCTGTGGAACGCTTTCCTCACAAGCAATGGACCCAGAATACCCACGTGCAAGACATAGGAAGTGGGGTGGGTCTAGAGCCCCAAAGTCCCTGAGCCTCCTCTGAAGACCTTCCAGATCCAGGCTGGGGAACACACACCTGGAGGATCACTGCTTTGGAGGAGGTTGGGACTCAGACTGCCCCAGGAGGCCTGGGACTAAGAATGACAGGCCACAGGGATCCCTCCTGGGAGCCTTCCTTCCTTCTTTCCGCTCTCCCTTGGCATGCGGTAATGCTTTTGTGCTCTTTGGCCTGCCTTGTCTGATCTTCAGAGGAGCCTATAGAAAGGATGGACCTTGCTGGACTCTCAGGAGGCCAAGGGGAACCTGGAAGTCAGTATGAGAGCCCCAGATGGGCCTGAGCTGGTATTTGGTTCTACCACCCACCCTGCCTAGAGAGCATGGGTCCAGGGGCCAGACGTCTGTGGTCCAGCTTGTTTTTTCGAAGGAAGTAACTTTTTATGCAGGGAACTGTTTAGACTACCTTGGTTTTTTTTTTTTTTTTTAATTTTTTTTTTCAACGTTTATTTATTTTTGGGACAGAGAGAGACAGAGCATGAACGGGGGAGGGGCAGAGAGAGAGGGAGACACAGAATTGGAAACAGGCTCCAGGCTCCGAGCCATTAGCCCAGAGCCCGACGCGGGGCTCAAACTCACGGACCGCGAGATCGTGACCTGGCTGAAGTCGGACGCTTAACCGACTGCGCCACCCAGGCGCCCCTAGACTACCTTGGTTTTAAGCAGACTGAGAGCCCTGTCCTGGGCCCTAGTTTCCTGACCATATAATGAGGATAAAGAAGGGGTCTCTACCCTGCAAAAATAAGGTGCTCTATCTAGGGAGGACACACTACTGTACAGTTTTCTTCCTCCTCACTGGGAATGGTTCCAGCAAGCAGAAGTCCTCCTCTACCTGGGCTGCCAGCCATGGGTGCCATACTGTGCCACTGGCAGTGCGGTGGAGAGGGTACCTGGAGAAGGTGCAGCACCTGAGTGTGGGCAGAGAATGGGGCATACCAGTGGGTCCTGCCCTGGTGACTCCACTCCCCCATCCCCAACCTCAGGAAAACCAAACGAATAGAAGGCTCAAATAGTAGAACGAGCGATGCAAAAGATTGCTGGCTTGGGAAATTGAAAGTAAAAGCCCATGAGGCTAACCAAGAGTAAAAGAAAATAAAAAAATATGGTAATATAAAAGAAGATCAAATAAAATAAATATAAGCTGAGAAACCATGAAAGTGAGATGAAAGAGGTTGGCAAGAAAGGGTAAGGAAGACAAAGTGGAGGTGGGCCATTTACATAGAACTGGAGAGCCAAAGGGGGAATAAGCGATAAATACAGCTTTTTGTTTTTTTGTTTTGTTTTGTTTTGTTTTGTTTTTGTTTTTGTTTTAAAGAAAAACCCAGTGGATTAAAAGGGGCAAGTGGCAGTGAAGTTTTCTGAGCTCAGAATCCTGGCAGAGGGTGGGTTTTCTGGAGCCCACGGGCCCAGCCTGGAACTCAGGCTGCAGGGCTCCAAGCCTGGCTCTTTCTAAGTTGCTGGCGGACCCCACCTTAGGGAGATGACCTCAGGACTTGGGTTGGCCTCCTCCTAGTGTACTTGGGAGACCGTGTCTTCTCTGTCAGAGCCTGCAGAGAATCCCCCCAGGCTGGGCTTTGGTCTTTCTTGCCAGCAGCAACCTTCACGTAGGGCCTGGGCTGAATTGTCTTAGAAGTTCCGGGTGGGCTCTATGCTGGGGAGGGAAGAGGAAGGCAGTTTTTCAGGGTACAGTATCATATCTCATTTGGGGGGTCTCTGGGAGGAAACATGATTGGGGAGGGGCACCTCTGCAGGGGTTGGGCAGACAGGATTCCAACTGGCCTTTCCGTAGCACAGTTATTGGCTGGGTTGAGAAAGGAGAGGTGTGCATTTCTGGAATGACAAAGCTTTAAGTTACAATGATCATGGCTTCCTAGCCAACCACCATGGCCTCTCACTTTGCCTTGAGGTTTGTCTGTAACTTCAGCAGTAAACTACTGGCTTCTAGCAGCCTTCCACTTGAGATTCCTGAGGGGCAATCGATCTTTTTACGGCCTTCTTTATTTCTTTGAATGCAAAATGGGAGCGCTACCTCACAGGTAAGATGTAGTGTACTGGGCACAATGCCCACCTGTGGTATATGCTAAATAAATGTAGTTACAATCAGTATAACTGAATATCTCTTTAGTAAAAGTAATCACCTGTATTGGCTGAACTCTGTGCAAAAGAAGGATTTATTGACTCACTTTTAATTTCTGTGAATACATCTTTGTGTAGTTAGGAGCAAATCAAGAAGACTGAGTCCTGGGTCTGCCAGCAACTGACCTGATGCGTCGGGTAAGTCACTCCTTTATCTGAGCTTCGGTTTTCCCTTCTGTGCAATGGGTAGGTAATATATGACCCAGAGTTTGCTAATCTATCTTCTTCAGCCAAGTTATTACAGTGGGGGTGATCTTGCTCGTCAGGTAGAACCGCTTCACCAAGAGCCTGGCTTTGGGGAGGCAGCTTTGTGGTCTCAGGGGGTTATTAGGGCTTAAAGGGACTATACTGGCTGGGATCAATAAGTAATTAAGGGTTTGATGAGCCTGATAAAGCCCCCAATAATAGCCAATGTCCTTGAAAGCTGGCAGTCCCAACCTCAGGTGGCAGAGAGGATTAACAGTCTTGCCTAGAGGTGGGTGTGCATAGGGAGGAGTGACCCTTGGGCCTGCCTCCCAGCTCCAGGAGAAATGTGACCTGTGCAGACTTCCCCTTGTGGCCAGGCAAGTGGAACCCAGGCCATTCCAGCCTGGCAGGGAAAGTCAGCCCGGCTGGGGAGTGGTAGGAGTATGAGCACTAGGAGATGAGCATCTGGGGATGGTGGAGGACCCCACTCTGTGGAAGGTAGAGGAGGAGAGGCTACCTAGGACAGGAGGGGAGGTTGCCCCAGGCCAACAGCTTCCCAGGGGGTTCCAACCCGAGTCACAACCCTCATGGCCCCAAACAGAGGGACCTCATCATCCAAACTAGAAACTGACAGAAGTCTCCTCAAAACTGTGTGTATTGATAGGTTGCTTTCTTAATATTTAGAAGGGAGGTCTTGAGGATTGTCCTGCTACAATCATGCTACCTCTACTTAGTGCTACTACATACATCAAGGAAACTTCTAACTGTGTTGGAAGTATCACATACTTTACTAACACACTGCAGAGGCCCAAACAAGTTGAGTTTGGGGATTTCTGACCCTGTGACTCTTGACCTCAGGTTTGAGCACCTACCGGACGACCACACCCACTATCTTTTCAAGGTGGACAGTCTCATAGGAACCAAATTGTTATATAATAAAGTCCATCCTTTATTTCTCTACTTTCTATAACTTTTTGGCCAGCAAATGGTGGAATTTTGAGAGAATAAGAATGGAGGCATGGGTGAGTGGGGGTTTGGAGAGGCTGGGTGGGGCATACTTTATAACTTAAGGCCCCAAAGATAGGTTTCTTGAGGAAGTGCATTTGTGTGGGCACCACACCCAGCCCCCAAGCCCAACCGCCTTCAGGCCTGGTCATTCCTCTCTTCTTGCCCATTGGCCCCTCATCCTGGAAGCTGTTTGCCTGCTGGTGTGGTTCCTTGCTATTTCTCTAACCCAGCTTTTACTCTCCACCAGGCTGCCCCCACCAGGCTGAGTCAGCCCCAGCAGCCACTGCAAGGGCTGCCTCATTGCTCTCCAAGCTTGTACTTGGCCCTCTCTGCACAGCCACCTCCCCCACCTTTCCAAAGTAACATTTGTCAATGACTCCTCCGTGGTTGGCAGCTTGAGAGACACACACCCATGCGCGTGCGCGCTCGCGCACACACACACACACACACACACACACGCACTTCTTTATCTTCCTGCCTTGGCTGGATAACCAGTGTTCAATGCCTGGAGGCCTCTCTTCCTTCTCCCTTGGTAACCTCCACTCAGCTTTTAGAACTGTCACCTCTTCCAGGAAGCCATCCCTGGCTCTTCTTCGCATGCTTGGCCACGTGTATACATGGCTCATTCAAGGTCCTCGTGACATCTTTTAATGATCTGTTTAGGTGTCCGCCTCTCCCACTGCACGGGGAGTTCCAGGCAAGGTCTGTTGTTAAGCCTCTCCAGGTCCCTTGCTTCCAGCGCAAGGCATGGCAGGTACCTTCTGGCTGACCGACTACAGGGCCAAGGGGCGCTCCTGGGTTTTCTCCAGCGGCCTCTTACACTAGGCTCTGCCAGGCGCGCCCAGACCGAGCTTCCGCTGAATTGGGGTCCAGGAAGTCTCAGCTGTCTCCGCGAAATCTTGGGTGTGCCACGTGGAGCCCAGTCTGGGACTTGGGGGTGGGGGAGCTGCGCATCAGGCTTGCCACCTCCTCCCAGGCTTTTGAGCCCAGACTGGTTAACCCTGCATCTGGTGGTGGCCCGCGGGAGGCATTCACCAGGCGGCAGAGAGAGCTGGTTCGGCGCGGGCCGCCAGGAGCGGGCTCTCAGCCCGGGCTCGCGCGTGAAGGCTCCGTGCAGAGTGGGGAGTCTGAGTACGCCGGCCGCTTGGAAGGCTCCTCACGTCCAGGCGCCGCGGTCACGGCTGCGCCGGTTTCCGGCCATGAATTAGGCTTCAGAGTCCGAGCCTTCTGCCTGACTCGCGGCTGAGCGCCGGGCCCGCGGGGCGGGGGATGGGCGAGGTCTGCGCCGCTAGCTAGGGTGCGAGCCTCGGCTCTGGCTCTGCTCCGCGACGCTCGGCCGCGTCGGGTCCCCTTTGGCTCCCCTTGCATCCCGGAGCCTGCCTCAGAGACCCGCCCCGTCTCTCTCTCCGCTACCCCTGGTGCTGCTCCGCTAGGGCTCTCTGTCCGGGGCGGGGGGCATGGCCCGAGACGCTCGGAGGCTGAGGTCGCGGGCGCTCCGGGATCCCCCGAGGGCAGGCTGTGGCCGACCCTTCTCCATCCTCCTGCCCCCAGCGAACGGTGGGCATAAGACCCAGGGCCGCCAAGTGTCTGCGCGCCGCGGACTCGGCCGGTCCCTGCAGCCATGCCGGCCCCCGAGTGTCCCCCGGACGAGGAGCGCGGAGCACCGGGCGCCCCCTCCGAGCCGCGAGCGGGCGAGCGCCGCGCGGCGAGGCTGAGGCTCCGCAGTCACGTGGCCGAGAGGAGGGCGGAGGGGAGGGAGGCGGGCAGGGAGGGGAGGGGGAGCGGAGCCGAAGGGGAGGGGGAGGGGAGGGGGCGTCCTCCGCAGTTCGCTCCTCGCCGGGGCTCAGACACACAGCGAGCCCGGAGCCGCCGCGCCGGCCCGGCCGCCGCCTCCGCCGCCTCCGAAGCCGCCCGAGCCGCGGGAAGCGCCGCCGCCGCCGCCGCGGGCCGCCCCCGCCTCGCCGGCCTCGGCTCGGGCTGCCAGCGCCGCCGCAGCCGCCACCGGAGCGGGAGCGGGAGCCGGAGCCCGACCGCGCTGGGCTGGGCTGGGCTGGGCTGGGGCGGGCGCAGGGCGCAGGGGCGGGCGCGCGGGAGAAGACGCACGGGCGGGCTCGGCTCTCCCGGGGAGCGGCCCGGGACTGCACCCGGACCGGCGCCTCCCCGCTCCGCGCTGCCCTCGGCCTCGCCCCGGGCCCGGGCGGATGAGCCGCGCGCCCGGGGGACATGGAAGCGCTGACGCTGTGGCTTCTCCCCTGGATATGCCAGTGCGTGTCGGTGCGGGCCGACTCCATCATCCACATCGGTGAGCGCGGCGGGCAGCTGGGGCCGAGGCTGGGCGGGGGCCCCAGCGGCGTGGGGGGTGCGCGGCGTCCAAACTTGGCGGTTCCCCGGGCCGAGGGGCTCGGCGGGCGGTGCTCCCCCGAAGGGCCGCGCCGCGCCGCCCCGCGGAGGAGCTGTGTATGGGCCGCGCCGCGCTCCCGCGGGCTCTTCGCCGCTCCCCGGGGCTCCAATCCCTGCGGCCTCTGCCGACACTTAGGGCCGCGGCTGCGGGGAGCCCGGGGCTGGACGCGCGTCCGGACCCGCGCCCATGGCTGGGCCGTCGGCGGGCTCCGAGCAGCGGGGGGCAGGGGGCGGGCACGGCCCCGGGTCTCGCCAAGTTGGCAGGGCAGGATCAAAGAGGCCCCGACCGGAACCGTGTGTGAATGTGGGTGGGTGGGTGTTGTCAGCGTGTATCGCTGTGTGTGCGCCTGGCACCGTGTTGGTGTCACTGCGAGAGGGCGTTGGGATGTGTGGGTCCATCTGAGCCAGCGTTGGTGCGTGCACGACTGTCAGCCTGTTAGAGTGGACACAGTGTCTGCCTGTTTCCCCGGTGTGTGTCTGTGTATCTCGCAGTATATGTGTGGGTGTTTGTGTTTCTGGTTGTGGCGACTGCAGCCCAATCCTGGACAGTTCCAGAGTTTCCCGTGGTCCAAGTCTTGGGGGCCGGCAGACGGTCCAGGTGGTGGGAGCCGGGGGAAGAAGCGTGGGCGGCTGGGGGTGGGGAGGAGTGTGTGTGTGTGCTGAGCGGGAAGAGATGGATGGAGGGATAGAACCAGGAGAGATGAGCTAGAGGAGAAGAGGAGGGGGCGCGTGGAAGGGGAGTGTGTGGGAGTTGGTGGCGACAGGGGAGGAATCCCAGGAAGTTGGGCCAGGTTGGGGGGCTGAGAGCGGTTGCTTTGGGGGAGCCCCTCTGCAGTCGCCTTTCCGGAAGTTGGGAAAGACCAGCGAGCACAGAGAAACTGGGGGTTGGGAGGTGTGAGAAGGCAGGGATGATGGGACGGGCAGGGCGTGGGGTGGGGGGTGGGGAGGAGTGGTGAGGGAGTAGGCCTCGGCTGGGTGAGCTGCAACGCCCCCCGCAGGGGCCCGGCGCCAAACCTGCTTCCCGCCCGGGGGGAGGGGGGCCTCGGGTCTCGCGGTCAGCATTGCGGCTCTGGGTGTAACGTGGAACCCGGGCCTCCCTCCTCCCGCCCAGTCCCCAGCTCCCGGGATCATCGGGCCCAGTCCTGGGACCGTGGGGACCCTCGGGGCCTGGCGAGGCTGGGGAGACTCCAGAGTTGCCCAGGCTGCAGGGCCAAGCTCTGGCGAATCGGACCGATCTCCGCTGGAAGCGCAGAGTCCGCCAAGGCGGTGCTAAGCGCGCAAAGGGCCAGCCCGAGGCTGCCCTGGAGATGTTCGCGGTTCTAGAAGGCCCTTTCAAGAGCAGTACCTTATGAGGGCCTCAGCTCTACTGGGTCTGAAGGGAAGGGGTCTAGGGTACAGTCCCCTCTCCTTCCACATACACGCAGGAATAAGCAAGGAGGGGTGGAGCCCAGGGAGCCAGGCTGGGTAGCCTTAAGTGGAACCAGGATGGGACTGACCTGCTGATCATCCAGGCCCCTGCATAAAGAAGCCCCCAGGTGCAGCAAACTCAATGTTGACCTGCTTACTCAGCTTCACTCAAAGGGGGATCTCAGGGCAGAAGGAAGTCATTCCATTTTGGGACTGGAGTCTGGGACGTTGCCCTGCAGGGGAAATTCCTGGCTCCTGCGATGGGATTCAAGGGGCCATATCAAGGCATTTAGGTGCTGCCTGAGGCCACTCCAGCTTGCCTCAGTCCGTGGGGCATGGTTGGGACACGAGGTGGCTTGGTTGTGAGACACATGTGTGACCTGGTGGCAGCATATGCAATGTGTAACTCGTGTCAACTGTGTGCACATGTACTCAGTGTGTGGGGGACGTCTTCCCGTGCTGGTTGACGAGGAGAGCCTTAAACTGTCCTGTCTAGCTGAAACCCCAGTCCGAGAAACTCCTCACCAGGCAACCAGCTGACCTGCGAGCATCATGACCCGAGGGCCAAGGCTAGGGTGGGGGTGGGGTGGGGAGGGAGAGCTCCTCTCTAGGCCAGGTCTTGACCCCTCCTCTCCTCTAGGTGCCATCTTCGAGGAGAACGCGGCCAAGGACGACAGGGTGTTCCAGCTGGCCGTATCAGACCTCAGCCTCAACGATGACATCCTGCAGAGCGAGAAGATCACCTACTCCATCAAGGTCATCGAGGCCAACAACCCGTTCCAGGCCGTTCAGGAAGGTGAGTGGCCGCGGCGCCCAGGGCTAACTAAACAGGGCCGCGGCCTGCCAGGCGGCGCAGCAGCGGAGACCCGCGGGGTTGGGACGGGCTTGGCCGCCCAAAGCCCCCTGTGCACCTGGGCAGACGCGCGGTGCCAAGCACGTTGCGCGCGCCCTCGCCAGCCCACCAAACGGTGGCGCGAGGAGTGCTCTGCGCCGGCGAGCTGGAGCCGGGAGCTTGTGAGCACAGCGAGCTGGGCTCTTTGCCGGGCGTGTTGCGGGATTGTGCGGTTCTTTTACAGCTGGGTGCGCGCGCGTGTGTGCGCCGAGCGCTGGCGGCGCAGGCGTATGTAGCTCAGGGCCGTCTTTGTTTCTTGAGTGTTTGTGGGTGGGCGTGTCTGCGTGCCGGGTACCTGTGTCGGTGCACCGCCCCTGACCTCCATGGGCAGGGGTCTTCCGCGTCTGGAAGCAAGGAGCGCCTGGCGCCGGAGCCCGCCGACTCCCCTCTACGCAGCGCAATCTGTTACGTACGGCTTGTTGTGCCCTGCGCCCACTGAGTGCCTCGGCCGGCGTTGTCTGTGCCGTGCTTCTCCTCCGGGTTTGGAGGAGCCGGTTTCTCTCTCGCTGTCCCTGCCGCGGGCGGAGGCGCCGTCGCCTGGGCCGGAGGTGGGCGCTGTTTGACCAGAAACGAAGCAGAGTTGGGCCGGCGGGTTGCGGGGAGGGAATCCTAGCCCTTGCCTGTACGGCCGGCCGCTGTGGCCTGCAGCCACTGCTTCGGTTTGGACCCGCCAGCAGGGGGTTAACGGGTGCGTGGCGGGGGCGTTCTCAACGGCGGCACCCTCTGTTTCCCCCTCCTCTCTCTTTCCTTTCCTTCTCACCTGGTTCAGGGCTGGGCTCTGGAGCCCTGTTCCTCCTCCATGTCACTAGCCACCTTCCTGATCAGGGCCTAGGGCTCCTTCCACCTCTGGCATCTGCCTAGCCTAGGTACCTTTTTCTATGCTCTGGCTTGCTCTCCGTATCCATGGGTTGACTCTGAGGCCCTTGCCCTGGAGTGTGAGGATAGGGGACACAGCTGTGGCACAGGATGCAGGGATTCCTCCCAGGAGGGACTGACAGGACAGCTGGTATAGGTAAGAGGTGGGCTGGTTGAGTGTTCCAGGCCAGCTCCTGCACCCCCCCCCCCCCCCCCCCCCCCAGCCCATCCCTCCAGTGGCTGGGCCCAGAGCCCTTCTGCTGCCTTGGGTTATATGTTGGCTGCTGGGCTCCTGGGTACCTGCACAGGTAGGGTGATTCAGTGAAGCCTCTGATCCGTGTCCAGAAGGTCAGAGCTGGTGCTGGAGAGAACTTTGTGCTAGAAGGAGGTCTTTGGGAGTCTCCTATTCTTGGGTGCAGCAGAGAAGGGGAAGGCTCAACTGTGAGTCCTGAAGGCCCAAGGATGCCTTAAAGTGGGTGTATAGGCCTGGAGTTTTGAGTGTGTTTTTGGAGTGGTGGCGAGTGGGGTGAAGCTGGCGTTGCCTATCGTGGGGACTGCTGCTTCCAGCCTTGGCAGATGTCTATTGTCTGATGTCCACTGAGGTACAGAAGGGGGAATCCCCATCCTTTGGTGTCTGTGTGGCCTACCACAGCCCCTGCCCTCACATGGCCCACCCCTGGACTTCCTTTCTGTGTGATCTCCTTACACCTCCTTGCAAGTGTCTGGTGTGAGCTCCAGCCAGGGAGGGTGGGGCCTCCTTAGCCAGGAATGACCCTAACTGGGGTGGGGATCCGGGGTGACACGGACTTATCCAGTCACATGCCATGATTTGTACAGTGCTTCTTGCTCCCTTGACACTGTTTCTACACATTTGTCTCTGTGGACAGTCATTCTCTGTGCTTGGGAGCTGAGGACACAGGTGGACATATGCATTTCTTGCACCCAGGGGCTCACAGTGTGGTGGTGATCCTGCCTGTGTTCCACATGCTGCTTTGGCTGTTCCACATTCTCTGTTGACATATTTTGCTTCTTTTGACTTCCCCTCTGCTGTTTGGAGTATTCCATGTTCATTCATTTTGCTCCTGAATGATGCCCATCCCCCCTCCCTCCAACAGCAGGTCTCCAGGGAATGAAGATGATGCTCTTGCCTAGGGTTACAGTCTTAGGCAGGTGACACACATAGGTGAACTAGGCAGCTGGACCCTGCAGGGCCTGTAGCGTGCAGTCTGGAGAGGTCATCTCTGTTAAAAGGAGCAGCTGTTATACAGCCTTAGCCGATTTTGCCATTTGGGAATGAAAATCCTAGTATAGTAGATGTGCCAATTTTTTTTTGTAAGGGGAGCCCCAAATCTGGACTTTAATTATAAAATCTGATTTCTAACTGTTGTTAACGAATCAAACCATTTAAACAATAAGCCAAACAAAACATACCTGTGGGCCATTCAACCTTCAAGCCCCAGGGCACCTTTGTCCTGGAGACCCAGGGTCTTGCTTTTCTGGATCTCAGTTTCTGTATTTTTATGATTGGAAGAATGTCTCAGGCTCCAGGGATACAGGCTGACAGTCTCAGAGGGGGTGAGGGGGAGCGTGTGTACCTGTCCAGAAGGAGGGAGTTGGATCCTCGTGACTGAGGGATGTCTGATGACATCCGGGTAGAAGCATACTGACCAGGTGCTACTGGGATGCCTGCTGCCCAGAGAGTGTGTGCTGGTTAAAGCTGGTATGTGCTTTCAACTGATGAGCCGTGTGGGCAGAAGTCCACATTGTTATCCCATGACCTTGCACAGACCTTGGATGTTGACAAGGGATAGGAAGAGCCAGCCCCTCAAGGGCCTCAGGGAGTGCAGAGCAGTGCTCAGAGGCTCCTTGTCCCTAGCCTGGGGCTCAGCTGGGCAGGCACTCAACTCTCTGCATGTCCTTCCTTCTGTGCTCTGGGCTGCTGTCCATCCTGTGGTGTGGTCCTGCTTGGTGGATATCTTCTCTCTTTCCTGGGCCTGGATGATCATTGCAGCAGGCCGTGGGTGGTAGATATAATTTGGGTGGGAAAGGAAAGGACTTCTTGGTGGAGAGTGGCCATGGACCGAGGGCAGAGGCACACCGGGGTTCAGTTTCCATCATGGGCTGGACAAGATCCCAGTGGACCCCCAGTACATTTGGGATTGAGGTGATCCTGTCCCCACTTTGCCTTCGAGGCAGCGCCATGCAAGGATAAGAGAGCTTGGTTGCTACAGCCCAAGAAACCGGGTTCAAATTTGTCTTACCTCATGTGCAAGATGGAGATGTCCTAGCCTTGCTCCGAGCTTCTGTTCCCATATCCGTTAAAAGGAACCAACCATACTACCTGGCTCATGGGATTATCATGCAGATGAAATGAGACAAGACATGTATAAATTGTCTGCAGAAGGCCTGTGGTAGGCGTTCAGTAAATACGAATTCCCTCTCTGTCCCCTGACCCAGCTGTGAATCCATCTCACTTTCTCTTGAGGCTGTTGATATTTTCAGCCACATCGTTTCTCAAGCTGGTGAATTCCTTGAGAGCACACTCTCACTGACCTTTCCATTTTCAGCATTTTGCTAAACTTTTTCCCCCCTGATTATAAAAGAAATGCATCGCTACAGTGAGCATGAATCAATTAAAAAATGTAGAAAAGGAAAAGGCCATGCATGTTCATTATATAAAACATGAAAGGGACAGGAAAGCCTCATGAGGCAGAACAGAATCGTTCAGAATCCTACCAGTTCCTTCCAGTCTTTTTTCACTCACTGTATTTTGTTAAGTGCTGAGCGAGAGCTCCCATTCTGTTCTGTTCAGCTGGATACCCTGTTTTTTTTTCTTCTTCCATGTAACATCTTATTGGCTCTTCCTGAAATTGCTACAACATACATGTAAACACTGCTTAGCGGCTGCATATATTTTTCAATATTCAAGACAATCAATTTTTTAAAAAATGAAGTCGTTTATATGCTAAGGTATGCTTAAGTATCACTGAAGAGAACAAGAAACTCTGCTTTGATTTGTTGGTACTAAGATTTATACCTACGATTTCTTCAGGCTGGTTTTGTACAAGCTCCTGACAAACTACCTTTCAAGACACCTGGTCAGTTGATGTAAAAGAATGGGTCGCATTTAATAAAATATGCGTTTGATGAGGATTTAAAGTTAGCAAATGGTAACACCGAAATGACATTTAAATCTTTATAATGTTGTGCCTGAGATTCAGTTGGCAAAGCCCATCTTCATAGTAAGTGAAAATTTGTCTTCTGGATACTAGAAGAAACACTAATTTGTCAAGTAAAAAAATTTCATATTGTTTTAAAGTGCTTGCTCAAAGAGAATATCATCTAAATGAGTAAATGCATAAAAGAACTGGCTGAGCAGGAGTCTTCTCTGTTCACAGTATTATCTTTTACTGTAAGTAAAAGATTTGAGTTATTGGTTATACTGTGGACATATCTATCATACAGTGGAAAGATAACAATTTAGGGAAGAGGAAGGAAAGAGGAATGTGTATGGGAGGCAATATTCCTTTTAGTTCCAATAAGCACAAAAGTGTTTTAGGAAGACAAGGTAAAAATTACCCAAGTATAGCTTGGTGTTCATAATAAAACAATGAGACAATGAAATAAAGTGAAAGTAAAACAGTGAGCATGTTGGTGCCTATCTGATGGCCTTGGTCATCATTCATTTTATATTGGTCTCTCCTAGATGGTCACCCTGCCTCCCGTGTGCCATGCAGGGATGTAGACGTTCTGCTAGAAGGTCTCCCGCCCTGAGCTTTGATGCCTCTGGCATCTTCCATGGCTTCCTTTCAGAAGGATAAGGCCAGTGAGGGCAAATCCATCTAGACCCTCTGGCCGACCCACTTGTCTCTGGGAGGGGCTTTATGGGTCCCTGCCCAGGAGATACCAGCAGGGGCTTTCTGAGTGTGATGTTGGTGATATCATAAAGATGTGTGTAGGCCCGCGGCCGTCATTCCCAGCCACTTGGCCGGAGTAATTTTCCCCAGGTGCTGAAACAAATTTTGCCATAAATTTAGTTGGTCAAAAGCAGGAATTTATCATCTACGATTCTGTATGTCAGAAGCCTGATACAAGTCTCACTGGACTGAAGTCCAGATGCTGATTCCCTCTGGAGGCTCTAGGAGAGTATCTGTCTCTTTGCCTTTGCAGCTTCAAAAGGCTGCCTGTCTTCCTGAGCTCTTGGACCCCTTCCACTGTCTTCTGCCAGCAATGGTGGGTGGGGTCCTTCTCAGAGAGTGACTCTGATCTCGCCTCTGTCCTCCTATCTCCTGTTGGCCTCTGACTCTTCTGCCTTCCCCTCCCTAGGACCCTGTGATTTCACTGGGCCGGCCAGGATAATCCAGGACAACTTCCCTGTCTTATAGTTGGCTGATTAATTAACCCTCCGCAACCTTAATTCTCTGACGTGAAGCCTCACGTGGTCACAGTTGTGGGGATTACGGTGTGGGGGTCTTTGCGGGCCATCACCCTCCTGCCATGTTGGCACACCTGTCAGTGCCCATCATAGCCAGTGCACGTTGTCCCCTCTTTCCTTTCTTCTGCACGGTTGACTGCTCTCCTGCTTGCTGGGGGGCATCTTCTGGTCTTAGCCAGACCTGCTAGAGGCACGTGGGACCTATGGCCGTGTTTCCATGTCTACCAAGCTTGCTCTGGAGGTGGCAGTAAGCCTGCAGGCCTCTATAGACTCACCTGTGCTCTCCAGTGATGCACTGACTTCCTTCCTTGGGCCTGGAAGCTGCTTGTGCCTAAGGAAGGTTCCAGGAGAATCTTCTTTTTGAAGAGCCAGACTGTAAGGCCCATCTACCACACAGGCCCATACCTCCTTTTCTCTCTGGGCAGGTGCTTCAAACCCTCCTTCCTCCCCCATGTGATCTACCATGCCCACCTAGAGCCCAAGGTGGGGGGCCTTAACTGAGTCCGTCTTACTTGGCTGCTGCTTGGAGCTCTTCCTGGTCCCATAGGGCCTGCTGCCAGCAAGACTTTTGGGCTGGAAGATGGTTGTGGCCGTGGCTTCAGGCAGTGATGGCTCCACGCTGGAGGGGGCCTGGGGACAGGGAACCATCTAGTCCCCTCTCTGGATTGCTCACCAGCTTGTGGTTGTGTAAAGGAGTGGTCCCCATCCCTCCCTCAGCTGAGTAACAGGGCTCCAGAATTCTCCTTCATTCTAGGGTCACTCCTGTGTGTGCAAACAGGCAGGCACACACATGCACACACACTCTTTCAGTTTATGGACACCTGCCTCACTCACATCCTCATAGTTTGGGTTCTAGAGGCTTCCTTTTAGTATCCCTTTTGCCAGATCCTTATCCCCAGTTTGGGAGTTTGGACCTAACTGGCAATTTGTGAATAGATGGTTATTAGTGCCAGGCATGTAGGCCAGGGGTATGTGGGTCTAGTGAGACACTTGTCCTCAGGCTGCCTCTGAGCTGCTGCTAGTCCCTTTCTTGGTGACAGGAGGAGTTTAACAACCATCCTGTCTGGAGCAGCTTGATGGGGCCATTTCTCCAGATTTCTTGTGGAGGACAACTAAGACTGGCCCTTAGCACCTGGAGCTGTATCTTATAAGGGCAGATAGACTCCTTCCAAATTCTTGTAGTTTCCAGGTCAAAAATCCCCTAGCTTTGTCCCCTCTAGCAGCCATATTCCCTCTTTACTTTGCCTTTTCATTACCAGAAAATGCTAAAAACTTGAAACATTTAGTCTGTATTGCCTATTCCTGAACCATTGATAACCCAGTGCGATCCTTGGATATGAATTTTTTCAGACTTGGCTACTGAGGTCCCTGCCCCCTGGTTTTCTTCTATGGTTCCGTTGTATCAGCTAGGAAGACTTAAGTTAAGCTGTAGCAACAAACAATCAACATTTCAGTGGCTTTACATAACAAAAATTTATCTCCTCATTCTACATGTCTGGCATTGGTCAGCGTGGAGTTTGGCTCATGATGGTCACTCAGCTTGAATATTGCCAGTTGCTGTGCCACATGGAAAGAGAGCTCTGGGGGTCTCAGCCCAAAGTGGGGGGGGGGGAGGGGGAAGGACATGTGTCACTTCTGGTTATAGCTTATTGGCCAAAACTACTCACATGGTTCCAGCTAGTCATAAGGCATCCAAGAAGCACAGTCCTACTGTGGGCCTGGAAGGAGGGACAACTGGAAATATTTGGTGAATGACACGAATACTTATTCATGGGGCGCCTGGCTGGCTCAGTTGGTTAAGCATCCAACTCTTGATTTCGGCTCAGGTCATGATCTCTGGGTTCATGAGTTCGAGCCCTGCATCAGGCTCTGTGCAGCACAGAGCCTGCTTAGGATTTTCTCTCTCTCCCTCTCTAACCCCTTCCCTGCTCACATGCTCTCTCTCTCAAAATAAATAAACTTTAAAAAACAAACAAACAGGGGCGCCTGGGTGTCTCAGTCGGTTAAGTGTCTGACTTTGGCGCAGGTCATGATCTCATGGGTCATCAGGCTCTGTACTGACAGCTCAGAGCCTGGGTCTTGCTTCAGATTCTGTCTCCCTCTCTCTGCCCCTCCCTTGCTCGCACTCGGTCTTGCTCTCAAAAATAAATGCTAAAATTTTTTTTTTAAATTAAAAAATTTTAACAAACAAACACAAAAAACCAAATACTTATTCATATCAAAACAGTCCTTCCATTTCCTTGGTGACTTATTAAAACAACAGAGAAACAACCCAAAACAGGCTTAGGTATTGGATCCCATCTGGGCCAAATCCATTGCTCCCATCACTTCCCCTTTGTCCACTCATTTACACGTCCCTCTGCTCCGGAAAACTCTGGGCTTTGGTGTTGGGGGAAGTCAGGAAGCCTGGGTTCTCAGCCCCCACTGGACTTTCAAAAGAGAGATAATCTTGGGGCACCTGGGTGACTCAGTCAGTTGAGCATCCGACTTTGGCTCAGGTCATGATCTCACAGTTCGTGAGGTTGAGCCCCATGTCGGACTCTGTGCTGAGTTTGGAGCCTAGAGCCTGCTTTGGATTCTGTGTCTCCCTCTCTCTCTGCCCCTTCACTGCTCATGCTCTGTTTCTCTCAAAAATAAATAAAATTTAGAGAGAGAGAGAGAGAGAGAGAGAGAGAGAGAGAGAGAATCTTGTGTCTACCAGCCTTGTCCTCTGTGAACTAGGGACCAGACAGGCACAGCTTCAGAAGGCTTGGGTTAGCTGCTTCCTAAGTGTTGAGGTGAAGATGGGGGTTAAGGCCTGGCCATCACTGAACTCAGCATCCGTGAGCCCCCGCAGCCAGACTTCAGCTGCCTGTGGCCTTGGCAGGGTTTCCTGTGGTCCTGTTCCTTTCACAGAATTCCCCTGCCCCAGGCCATCTTCACCCCTGCCTTCCCCACACAGCAGCAGCTGGGTCTCACTATAGCTTTGGGCCAGGGCAGAGACTCATCACTGCCATGGGCTGGCCAGTGACAGCTTCTCTGTCTGGGGTCTAGCCTTTCTGACAGGCATGGGGCCCAGGAAGGCATCTGGGTCCGTGTCCAATATCTCATCAGTTGGGTTCTCTAAAGACCTTCCTTCCAACCTATAAACAGCCAGTTTTGTGGCCAATGGCCATGGGGTGGGAAGAGAAAGACCCATGATTGTCCCTTCTGGGCCTAGAGCACAGGCAGGGTAGCTGTGCAGTGATTAGATGGCTTCCATTTATTTGTTTCTGGGTCCAGGCTGTGGGTGAGGTAGGCTCCCAAGGGGTGAAGCCAGGGACTGCCAGTTGGGGCCCCAGAGTGGTCCTCAGCCCAGGCTGCACCGCCCCCCCTCCAGCCAGATCTGGCATATGTGGCCTTGGCCAGTCCCGTCTACCCTGTTTGCTTCCCTCACATCAGTCCTTCGCTGGTCCCAGGCAGGGGCAGCCGGACGTTGCCTCTCCACCTCTGTTCTTCAGCCCGGCCCTCCTACTCCTCCACACGGGAGGATGTGGTGCCCAGAAGCCAAGGTGGGGGCAGAAGGAGCCCTGTGCTCTCACTCATAGACTGGGGTTCTCGTCCCTGCTCTGCTGTTTGACTCTGGGCAGGTTACCTCAGTGTCCTCAACTGGAAGATGGGAGTGACAACAGAGAGGACAGATAGCTCAGAGGGTCAGTTGAGGAAATTTAATAAAATGCCTGGCTAAAGGCCAAGCAAAGAGGTAGAAGAGGTAGAAGAGTGGTCCCAAGGAACTCTTGGCCCCCTTCCCCTTTGTGACCTGGGCTGGGCAGGCTCCCCCAGCCCCTGTAGCATTTAGGGCAGCTTAGAGTTGAGTCTGGCCTTTCTGGGTGTCCCAGAAGGGCAGGGAAGCAGGTTGCTGTTGATGACATGGCTCATATGGAAGCTACCTGGAGCCATCTGTGTGGGCCAGAGCTCAGGGACCCTGGAGACTGTCATTGCACACTGTTGCAATCTTGCTGCAGCCTTGCTGTTCTGAGTGCACGGAACAGCCAGAATCCAGCTTGCCTGGCCCGGCCTACTTGCTCTGTATGGGTAGAAAGGGCTCAGACAGGTCTGGAATCAAATCCCAGCTCTGTGAGTGATTAGCTGTATGGTCTTGAAAGGTCACTTGGCCTCTTTGAGCCTCAGTTTCAACATCTGTGAAGTGGGGCTACCTTGGTGTCGGGTTGATAGATCTAGACAGGTGAGGTATGCCTGGCAGGAAGGAGGCTTTCGTCAAGCGGTCGTCCTCGGAATGCCCAGCAGAGGATTGCTCAGCCTAGTGCTGGGGTTAAGTGTGTGGGTGGTGGCACATAGGACACTCCGTAGGCATTTGTTTTCCCGGTGTCCTGGCCACCATTTGTCCTGTCCTCCTGGGCCCCTGATAAGGGTACATGATACTCCTTGGTCTCTGGGCCTGCCTGGGTGCCACCAACTGCCTGGTTAGGGTAGAGACATGGGCCCTGCTGGGTGGACATGATCCTCACCCCACTGTGGCCGGTGCTCCTGGCTTAGCCTATGCATCTGCTCGCCCCGCATGGCCTGAGCCCCTGTGGACCTGACCTTGGCCTGGCTTTGCAGGCTGTCTGCTTCCCATGAGCTCCTCCTGCTCAGTCTTGAGGTCTTGCCTTGGCTCTGTCCCTGGACTGGGGCTGGGGGCTGTCTTCTGTCCTTTTGTTTGGGTACCCAGAGGCACAGTGAAAGAGAGAGAGGGGTCACTTTCTAGGCCCTGGTCTGAACTCCCTGCGTTTGTCTGTCTGGTGTCCATTTTAGAGGGCTGGGGCCAGGAGCTGAGGTGATCCTGACTTAGCTCAGAGCTAGGTCCTGCTGCCTTCCATTCCTGTCATGGCTGTGGACATCAAATGTTACTTTTCCTCAGTCCTGGTTGGCTCCCAGGGCACCTGCTCTCACTCGCCTCTCCCTGGGGCTCTGTGGTCCAAACAACTCCCTGGGCTGCCCCTGAGGCCTGTATGTAGGCTGCCAGCCTGAGGGTACGTCTCTCCCTGTCACTGAGCCCCCAGCTGGAGCCTCAGCTCAGGGCTGGCTCAGGGCTTCTCCTGTGTATCTGATAAAGGCTCTCGAGGGCTGACACAGGAAACTGCATGGCTCACGGTGCTGAACGGAGGCTGCACAGGGCACCTATGGCCAGTGTTCTTCCAGGGACAGGCAAGTACGGTGGCCACACCCCTGGGCAGTGCTGAGGAGGTCCTTGGGCATCCCATGGAATCGAGGCAGAGCACCTCTGCCCTGTGTGTGCATGTGTGTGTACAAGTGTGTGTGTATGGGGGTGTATGTGAGTGTATACATGTGTGTGCATGTGCATGTGCATGTGCACAAGTATGTGTGCTTGTGAGTATGTGTGCACGAGCGTGTGTGTGTGTGTGTGTGTGTGTGTGTGTGTGTCTGTGTGTTGTAGATACCCATGCTGTCTGGGCAAGTTCTGCAGAAAGAGCCAGCAGTTCCAGCCGCTGCTTGGAGCCTCTCTAGTACTGTCCCTCTTTGCCCTCCTCAGGTCTCAGTTCAGATGTGGCATCCCTGGGGAGCCCCCCATGCCCAGAGGAGGCTGGCCCTGCCCCGTGCCCCGATCCTCCTGTGTTTGGTGATGTCTCCTGGAGGCTGTGGGCTGTGGGAAGGGAGGGACTTGCTCTCTTTTGTGCCCTATTATGTCCTCAGCTCTGAGGGACATTCATGAGGAACGATCAATAAATATCATTTCCCCGTTCCCCCTGGGGCAGGCACATCCTTGGACCCAGATATGTGCTCCTGCCCCTGGGCCCCTTGGAGATCACTCCAATGGATGGTCATTGTGGTTGTGGAACTTGACTTGACTAAGCTCAGGAAGAGGCTGAGGGCCACAGCCTGGGCCCTTCCCTATTGTTGGCATCCATGGTGGCACTTTGGCATCATGTCAGTGGGGTGAGGGTGGGAGCCAGCCTGCCTGCACACCCCAGGGAGTGGCCCTCTGGGGGTCCCAGCCACATGGGTCAGCAGCCAGCACAGGGTTCTGGTATCCAGAGCTGGAGGAGGGCCTGCAAGCCAAGGCCAGCGAAGGTTTGGAAGTGCTGTGGACTGCATGGGTCCCCCCCAAATTCATATGTTGAAGCCTCAACTCCCAACGTGATGGTATTTGGAAGTGGGGTTTTGGGGAGGTGATTAGGTTGAGATGGGGCCTTGAGGGTAGGGCCCTTCATGGTGGGGTCAGGCATAAGAAGAGAACAGAGAACTTGCTGTCTCTGTACAACGAGAGACGTAGCTGCTATCCCTGCCACACTGGCCTCCGAGGAAGCAGGAGCTGGAGCCCTCCCAGTGTTCGGGAGCTGGAGGGGCTTTGAAGCTCTGTTGTTAATGATCAAAACCTCATCAGGAGACGCCTGCCTGAGCGCAGCTCAGGGGGTCTGACTGTGTCAGGCTGCTTAGCTCCTGTCAAGAAAATTAACTTCATTAAAAGGAGGACGGCAGGTTTGTGATGAGTATCAGCACCCATTGATCAGTCCTGGTGAGTGCTCCAGGGCAGCTTCTAGATGGTGGGGTGGGTGCAGCTAGATGGGGGCCACATGCCTGCTGTGCCCTGCCCTCACCTCCGGGACACTGTGTTTGTGCACAGACATCCAGGCACCTGCCGCCAGCGGGGAGGCTCCTGCCCCGCCTTGCCCCTCAGAGCTCACCAGGGCCTCTTCCTGATGCTCGTGTCTGGCCAGGCCCCCCTGCTCCTGACCTGCAGGATGATGTCTATGCTCAGCATTTGGGTCCTTGGGGTCCAGCCTTGTCCCTGCTGTATGCCCTGGTGCTCTTGCTGTGCCAGCAGAGAGGGCCTGGTTCTCCCCTGACTCTGTCCACCCACTTGCCCCTGTGCCCCAGTCTCCCCATCACTTTGCAGTCTTAGCTGGGGAGGTTCTTCAGGAGGCCTCCCCTGGCTGCTCTTCTCCGTTAGCTGGGGCTTCCTGTTTGCTGCCACACCGTCCTGTGTGTCTCCCATCATGTCCTAGTCACTGCCTGTGAGGTGTGTGAGTGCAGGCACCATGAGCTCTGCATCTCAGGACTCCTGGGCACATGCAGTACTGGGGCAACTGTTTGTTGAATGGCTATCTGACTGTCCCTCTGGCACTTACACGTGTGGGCCTGCAAATGCACACAGGAGTGTATACTTAGTGTCCCGTTGAACTCACAGACACACACCTGCACACTGGCTGAGACCCCAGTGGTGGGTGGGTCCAGGGATCATCTCCCCAGAGAACCCCTCCCTGGGAGAGCATGTCAGGTTGCTTGCTGAGAGTATGTTCTGAGGACCCCGCTGGGACTGTGGCAAGGTGGCTGACCCACAGTGCCCTAGAGGCTGTGGAGAGTTTCTGCCTCTCGTGGCCTGGGAGGAAGTTGTTGCCCCCATGCATTTGTGGGAATTCTAAGCTGGACCATCTGAAAAACCACATCCTAACCTCACATCAGGGAAACCTGCTGAGGGTCTGAAATCACCGTCTCTATTAGCTGTATTAATCATGTGGGAGTTAGAAACCCTTAGGTACTGGCCTAAGCAAAACAGGGCTATTTATCAGGCCATGTAATGGCAAAGGCCAGAGGTTGTGTAACTTCAGACATGGCTGGATCCAGGGGCTCAAGTGGTATCCCCAGGACTCTGCTTCCATCTCCACATCCTTGTGGAGCTTCCTTCCCAGGCAGCCCCATCCACTCAGTGCCCCCAGCCCCATGGTCCCTGCCCATGGGAAGAGGGGGGTTGTTTAAAAGGAGTCTCATAAGGGTCCCAGGACTGCCACTCATCGGTCTGGCATGGGGACGGGCTCCTCCCGGAATCAGTCCTGTGCTAGAGGAGTGGGATGTCCTGATGGGTCAGGCTTGTGCTGCCTCAGCCCCCCCGCTAAGACTGAAAGGGGTAGAGCATATGTGGTCGTGTCACTGGGAGAGGAGAGAGGATGCTGGGCCCACAGTAGCATGCCCTCACATTTTCTCTTTGCTGCCCTGAGCAGCTTTCTGCCCATGGGCCGCTGGGATTGGGATTGGACTGAAAGCCCTAGAGCCATACCCAGTGGACGCCAAGAGATCCCAGAGCATGCTGACTAGAAACCTCTCTTTGGGGCAGGGTTGAGAGAGGGAGGAGCCAGGGTTTGAGCTCTGGGTGGGTGGGGAAGGAGAGGAGGCTGGCGGCTGAGCCCTTCTGGAAGGTTTCCTTGGGGGAGGGGCACTTGTGCTGGCCTGAGG